>NC_047173.1:1781197-2981197 GCF_009819705.1 Hippoglossus hippoglossus
CCGAGATCTATACCACCCTGATATCTTACAAAAAAACCACTTAGGAGGGTCATATTTTACTACAAAGAAACTGTTAGTATTGTTTTTACCGTCCACCTTACTCTGAAATCAAGTTCTAATTAATAGTAATTAATTCAGGTTTGTTGGCCCAGAAGTATAATGGTACCTTAAACTCCAACCTGTCATTACAATGGGCTGCCCATGTGGTCGTCTATTTTCTAGTCTATTTTCATCAACGTGGAGGAATGAAAGGCCATGATGGTTGATTCTTACTTGAAGAGAAATCCACACAGCTATGATTACAATTGGACTCAAGTCTATGGATCAAATGAAGACTCCCCAATGGTTAACTCTGAAAAGAGGGTAACAAAAGAAACCGCTATCAAAATAGGTCAGACTCTTTAGAGATATAGGATGGAAATATCAATATACGCCCTGTAGAAATGTATTGTTGCTTAGGATAGACAGTGTTGGCAAGACAGAACGATATGCCGATTTTTATCAATGTCAAAGAATAATAAGCCATGATGGTTGATCCCTACTTGAACAATCACCAATACTTTTAATCAATGTGGATACTGCGGGAAAGTTTTAGATTTCGTGGCTCGTTGGTCTAGGAGTATGATTCTCGCTTCGGATGCGAGAGGTCCCGGGTTCAAATCCCGGACGAGCCCTTCACACCAAACCTTTCCCCCTGTCCATGTGAATGTCTGCCTGTCCCTATGATAATGGAATGTCAATGTGGGTGCTGAAATAATTAATTTAGGCCTGATTGTTATTAATTTAGAGGTATAATGCTACCTTAGGCTGTGAGAGAACATGTGAAAAAGTTCCAGACAGATCTAACCTGTCTCTCGACGACAAACTGCCCATGTGGTTGTCAAATTCAGTTCCATATTGGGATTGAGCTGTTAATGCATGTTGACTGAACAAAACTCTACAGCTCAATGAACAGTCCGAATTTGTTAATTCTACAAATTAACAGAGTATTGCTTAGCATATAGATCGGAAGCAGCAAACTATATTTTGCCGACTTTCCTCAATGTGAAAGAATGACAGGCCATGCTATCTGATTCTTACTATACAAATATTAGTCAAAGTAGTCACACTCTATAGAATCATAACCTGGTTTCAAAACAACAACAAAATAATGAAGGTGTTATTGTATGTTTTCTCAATTACGCTTTACAAACCTAGAGAGACTCCTTTAAATAAATAAGTCTTGCTTAGCGTCGAGACTTGAATCAGGAGACAACTATTAGCTCCTACCACCAATATAAAAGAATGACAGACCATGCTATTATTATAATATAATTATATAAAATATTATATATATTATAATTATATGTTATATTTGTTATTATAGTATTATATTATTACATTATTAGGGCCCGAGCACCGAACAGAGTGGGAGACAGTGAGACAGTGAGGCCCTATTAAAATTGTAAGGATTATTATTATTTTTCAGGCAAATGAATTGGCTTTTTGAGGGCTTTAACATGCTCCAATCGTTACCAAAGTTTGCAGAAAATTAGAAAGTGGTGAAAATGTACGTATTCTGGAGTAATTTTAAATGGGCGTGGCAAAATGGCTCAACAGCGCCCCCTGGAACGCAGCCCCTGAGTTCACATTGACCGATCTTCACAAAAATCGATACACAGGTGTATCATGACCAGACAAGCAAAAAAGTCTAGAGGTGCAATTTGAAAAACGCAACAGGGAGCCCGCCATTTTGCATTTAGTGGCCATCTTGTTATTCTAATGATTCATTCTTTATACTCACAAACACTGTTTACAGTGTTATTTTGAAGCTCATCACCTGTGAGCTATTGTACTCTAGGTTGCAAAAGGTTGCATGATTAAATCCCAGACCAGCCATTATTTCCTATTGAATGAGGTGTTATTACAATTGGGCTCAACTCTAAAGATCAACGATGAGTCACCGATGGTTAATTTTAAATAGAGGTTGACAAAATCAAATCTCAATCAAGTGGTCACTGTCTTCAGCAACATAGGATAGAAATCTCAAGACTGGTCATGTAGAACAGACTGTCTGATCTAAATCCTACAGGACAACAAAATCCCCATTGGTTGCATTTAAAAAGAAGCTGACAAATCAAAGTCTCAAAGTAATCACATTTGTGTTAGTGTTTTACCAAAACCACCTTTTGTCAGACCATTTTAAGTTGAATTTAGAATTCTCAACTAAATAGACTCCTATTATAGTTGTCTAGTAGCTAACACCGTTACCAAGTGCATAGCCATGTGTCGGTACAATACAGGACAGTTTCACTCCCATGCCAGTTAATGATTAAGTTAATAGTACAGCAGACTCATCTCGTACACTTAATAATAAAATGCCAGAACCTCCTTTTATTCATCATTAATAGAAAAAATAAGAACAACCCCAGGTTCCTCTTCACCTCTGTAGCCAGACTGTCATAGCTCGACTTAATCATCTATTCCTTTATTTCTTTGCAGTAAGGACTCCATGAGCTTCCTTACCAATAATATTGTAACCATCAGAGAAAAATGTCACCCCCCTTCCCATGAATTACACAAATACCCTGTCCAGAACAGAAAACCGTAGAACCAACTGTAGCACCAGATTCATATTTAGATGGTCATAGGTCAGAGCTGATCTCCTCATCCAAACCACTTGTATATAAGATTCTGTTCCAACTAGACTTTTTCAGGAAGTTTAATCTTTGACTAGTAAGTTCCATAATAAATCAGGTTGAATATTTCCACCAACCAGCTAAATACCACAGGCTTTTAAGGTTGCTATAATTAAACTTCATTAAAAAGTCTACTACAGACGCAGACGTTTTATCCAATTATTGTTCTATACAAAACTTCCCATTTACTTCTAAAATCTGTTAATGTTAAAAATGACTCCTTCATGCACACAAAAGTTAGTCATGGAGTTCTACGTGGTTCTTTACTGGGACCGAAACTCTCCAGTTTATATATGCTTCCATTAGGCAATATTATCAGAAAGCACCACATACATTGCCATTGCTACTCATACTGTATTATGTTACTTCCAGATCTGCACTACTACACTACTCAACAATTATCATGTATTATTATTGTTATTATTTTTATTAAATGCTGCTAAAATGCTAAATATACTTTCCCCCTACCCCCTAACTTTCTTTTGTCCTTCTTTTTCCGCCCATCTCTCCTCTCTCCACTATTTTTCTCCAGTCACACTAACCAGTTGAGGGAGATTGGGGTTCAGTATCTAGCCCATGTACCATAGCTGCCCCATAAGTGTCAGATGCACATATTGGATCATACACAGTCCTTTCCGTGGATTATAAAGGTATCTGGTGTGTGACTGCCATCTAGTGGTTGATGATCTGTGGGTAGCGATAGACCACACTGTTCTCTTCACTGACAGTGTGATATGATCTCACGTAGGGAAACTACACAGTCAGCGGTGACATTGTTGGGTTGGTGGAAATAAAGTAAATATAACAGTTAAACAATTAACATACAGTATATTTTCAAAACAACATAAACAGCTCATATTTATACTCCATATATGTAATTATATACGGTGGTATTTGTATTAATGAAACATGAACTTATAATTGTACAAATCATTGTAAATCAACAACCTTTGTACATTAGTAGGATACAAAATTGAAATGATTAGCTAATGATTATTATTATTATTATTACTATTATTATTATTAGTAGTAGTAGTAGTAGTAATTATTTTAATATTACAGCCCAATTTTTTCATTAAAAACAATTTGCATACAGGTATTTGCTCAAGGACACTTGAGACACACACACACACACACACACACACACACACACACACACACACACACACACACACATACCTGGCAGTCGTTCTGGATGAGAGCATCCATGGCCTTCCTGATGGCGGGGTTGGGCGGCTCACAGGCCTCCACCTGGGTCTTGAAGTTCTGTTCGAAGTACGGCCCCATCATGTAATAGTTCTCCCCCCATTCATCCGCTGTGATCTTTGCCTTGGTCTGGATCACTGTGTAGATTCCTCCAACTGCAGGTTCACACAAGTCACACGTCTTTCACTCTTTTCTTCCTTTAATAATAATATCATGAACAAAGATGAAGCTCATGCCACTGTTCCATCTCAGTGTAGCAGTAAGGGTCAAAGGTCACCTGATTTACTGGTTATGATTCTTTAGTGAACTTTGTAGTAGCTTGACATGTCGTTACAAAGCATTGAGAATGAAGTCAGACCCCTTGACTTTCTTAAACTTTTGACATTAACCTTCAATGCAGCAGAACTGATTTGTGACCTGTGCATCAACACAATCCTGTCTATCAAAGTCATGTCTTGGTTTTTGCTCTGATATACATTGTCAGCAGTGAGATCCCTATGTGAACAGGTGGTGTGTGTCTTTCCAAACTGTGTCAGATCAACTAAATATACCTCAGGTAGTCTGAATTCTTTCGTCAATTTGATCAGTTTTGTCTTCGAAAAAAAAATGTACTAAAAAAATCCAAAATTCTAAAGGCCATAACATAATTATTTTTTTCAACATGAGCATGACGGGGTCTGAAGTACAGTACATTTATTTCAAGGATGGGAATTTCATTTTGGGAAAAAGTGAAACAGATAAATTTGGAATGCCTTTGATCTGTCAGTTCGATTAGAGATTTTCTCTTTTTATCCTTCATTTCCATCATTACCAGCTGATTATCCCTTGTAGTAGTAAAAAAAATGATTTGATTTAAATTTACATTAAAAAATGCATGTTGTCATAAATTTACAGCAACTAACTTTAACAAACAATTTAGAAGGTCCACATGTCACTTCTATGCTCTGGCTATAAGACAGCTTTAGGTGTTTTGGCCTTTAGACAAACAAAATTCAATGTTTAAAATGTGAATATTCGCTCTGAGTCACCTGGTTCTTACTGCAGTATTTTGTGTGGTTTGCTGAATGATGTGTCAGAATTTTCTGTTTTGTAACACCCTAAAACACATGGAAGTGTTTTGACCAGACTTGGCAACTAAAAGACAAATATTGATATGAAAGACCAGCGGCTGTCTCTGAGCTCATAGTGACGTCCAGACTGCATCAGAGAGCAGTGGTTATATAAAAGGAGAGGGCAGGGAAAACAGCAGAATGAACCATAACCCCTCAACTGTTCCACAACATGACCACGTGATGCATTAGAAACAACGAAGCCCTACATTTGCTTTCCAGACACTAAACTCTATGGACTCTGTAAAACAATGATTTCATAGGTGCAGTCGCTGTCGAGTATAATTCACAGGAAAGAGGAATATTGCAATTGTGATATTTATAAGTTATTACTTCTGTAAATTGTAAAAAATCTGAGAGGTTCACATGGAGTCACATTTAGTCAAAGTGACCGTCACGTAGACTAACAGACAGGTCAACGGTCAGGCTGTGTTTTGTGATGTGTAACCCCTCCACTGTCGAGATGTGTAGCAATATTTAACAATGAGTCTTTTTGAATACAGATTTTTACAGTTTCTTATGTCCAAAAATAAAAAATATTTACTTCCAATTAAGCTGAAAAAAGGTTAAATAGGCCAGTGATGAATTATCGGTAGGATACACACACATTTGCAAACTTCAGTTTGTGCTGCACAATGTCAGACATTTGTTGGAGAAAAACGGCATTTATGGGGATGAGTCATTGTCATTCTAAGATTTTATAAAATGCCCTATGTTTGAGCCTTTGATTATATGGACGAGACATATTAGAATCCATCAGTCAAAGCAGCTCCTCTTTCATTACTTATCTGCAGTTTAATGTTTAACTCCTCACAGGGAGGAGACTGAGTCCACTCTCAGCTGATTTCAATATTTGCTCTTCCAGGGGCAAAGAGTCAGTTTTACACAAAATATTATCAATATGATAAGATGTTTTACTTTCAAATGCTCTGCATGGAATCACTTCCTGTCAGTTAATCTTCCATGTTCATGTTTTCTCTTAATTTGTCTTCCAAGATAAAGGTGATACTCTAAACATTTGAAATAAACAGGCTGTGTGTAATAAGTAACATGAAATGCTTTGGACAGCTCAGTGCAGGTGAACACATTCTCACTGCATGGATGCATCAATTGGGTCAGACTTACCTTTGTTGGTGACCTCCCAGGCCACCTCAAAGAGCAGCAGGTCCTCCACGGGCAGCTCATCTTCCTCCCAGGACGGCAGCACCCCGCTCAGGGACGTCATGGACAAGGAACGAGACAGTGGCATCGTGAAACTTGTGGAGGCACAACAGGGAGCAGCTGGAATGTGAAGCAGTTCTGTGGCAGTCTGAAGAGGAACCCTGCATACAGACCTGCGAGTAAAGGTCCTGAGCTCGGCAGGGACAGTCCACCAGGACACAGCAGGAAAGACAAGAGCTTCCACCACCACGCCTACTGAGGCTGACCCTCCACACACACACACACACACACACACACACACACACACACACACACACACACAGACAGACAGACAAACACACCAGGGTGAAAGGTGAGGTGGGGTTGTGTGCGATGAACAGAAAGGGATTGGGAAATGCTGGGTATAGAGTGAGGTACTCCCCAATTAAAGAAAGTGGTAGCGTGTTTCCATTAATGAATCTAATCATCACTCATGCAGTGTTGGATACTTCAATTGTATTTATAGTTTTATATTTCGTGGTATCTTTTGCCCTCATTCATTGTTATTATAATATTATTATTATAAATAGTAGTAATAATAATTCAAAATCTTAATTTATAAACCATCTTTCATCAAATGCAGCACAATGTGCATTACAGCAATAAATGTACATGAAAGATATGAAGACATACAATGAACATAAAGTGTTGTAGAAAATCATTGGAAAATAAGATGGAAATTGAACCCAGTAAGAAACACGTGAGATTAAATTAGAGCCTGTAATAACACTACTTAATAACAGTTGAAATTGAGGTTAAGATGGAATACACATAAAGATAAAAACTGTGCAGCAGCTAAGTCTTCAGCTTTCTTTTAAAAGATACATGAGTGTTGTTTGTTATTACTGAATACACCACACTTAAAAAGACCTTCACTGTACATACTGCGCTCTCATTGATCGCTCAGGGTTGTCAAAACTGTTGTGCAACAATGTCCCAACACCTGCATCAGCAAATAATAAATGAAAATCAAAGACTATGGAGTTAAACAGTTATTCAAACCTGGTGAGACAATCTTTTATTTTAGATATGTAATGTTAGCTGGGGGTACACAGGTCCCACCGGTTAGTTTCTAAAGATTTAATGTTTTTATTTTTAATAATAACCTGTATAATAACCTGTTATATTCAATTTATATTTTGTTTATTTGTATTTTACATTATGAGAAATGTAATCAAAAAGTTAAAAGCCCCCTTTCCCTGTGGTATTGTTTTCTTACAATAATTTGAAGTAAAGCTGTACGTCCCCCTGGTGAAGTCTGCAAACACACATCTGTACACAAACACACATCTGTACAACATGCAGCAGCAGCGTTATCAACATGGCCATGTGTACTTTGTGCCGGCATGGAAACACACTGGTGTTATGCACATGTGGATGTTTTAACAGAAGTGGTGGAAAGTAACTAATTACATTAATCAGGCCCTGTGAGGTTCCTGTACTTCGATTTCATACTTCTTTATTCTCCTATTACATCACATTTCAACGGGGATTGCCCACTTTAGTTAAGTGTTAATTTGTTTTCTGTTACATTAACTAGTTACTTATAAATCTCAAATTTTACATTAAATCAAATAAATGAGTTTTTTCTAAAATACAACATACGAAACCCGTAGTTACCACCTCTTTTTCACTTGTGAGCTCTTTTCAAAAAGCAGTGGGTTTCCTTGTGGGGCCTCCTGTCAATCAGTTACAGAGGCCACTATTATTATGATACCTGAGTAACGTTTTTACATTATGGTACGGGTACTTTTACTTAATACTGGAGGTAATATTACATTACATTACATATTATTTAGCTGACGCTTTTATCCAAAGCGACTTATAACTAATAGTACCTCTATCGCGGCTGCTCTGGCTGAGGGGGTAGAGTGGTCGTCTTCTCACCAGAAGGTCGGCGGTTAGATCCCAGTCTTCCTCATCTGCATGCCGAAGTGTCCATGGGCAAGCTACTGAACCCTGAATTGCTCCTCATAGAAAAAATGCTGCCCATAGATGTATGAATGTGTGTGTGAATGGGTGAATGGCAATAGAACTGTACTGTAAAGCGCTTTGAGTGGTCATCAGGAGTAGAAAAGTGCTACATAAATACAGACCATTTATTTCTGCCTCGCTGGGTAAAGTAGAATTACACTACAGTTTTCCTGAAGCAACCCAGTCCACCCTGTTGGCCAAACCACAGCCCAGTCTGCATAATTATGCATCAAGCCCTTTCAGTCCTGTTCCTGTCTGTTATTTGATCTAAATGTGTTCACCACCTTTCCATTTTCCTACAGCAACATATCAGCTGAATGAATTGTCTGGGTAGCAAACATTTCCGAGAAGAGGTGATGAATGATGCATTTCAGCACCACGGACGTCGGAGAGCTCCGCAATTTACAGTACAGAGAGACGCAGGCGGCTGTGATAGGCTGGGAGCAGGAGGAGGCCGAGGTCACCTGGTGGAGACATAAAACAGGCCTGGATGGAGGAAAAGGCTTAGTATCTTCTGAGTGGAGGAACATTCACACCCAGAGGGAGGATCTGAATCTTGTGCTCACAGATGAGACTTGTTGCTCTGGCTGTGGTGTGCGGCCTGATCATCGGTCAGGATGCAGGGAGTGAGGGAGCAGCGCTGCCAGGGTATGACTCGGCACAAAGGACACAAGCAACAGGTAAGTCCCCAGAAAAGTTTGACTATAGCATTTTCTGTATTCAATTTTTTTCTATATATTAAGAAAACATTATATTTTGCTCCAACAATGGACATAATAGTCCATCATTTACTCAAGTATCTTCTTATCATACGTTTATATTCTTTCAGTCCACCTCAGCTCAGAAATGGAAGATTTGGCCTTTTCATATGTCATTGTTCACTTAAATTTTTAAAACATTAAAATCATAAACAGTATAGAAAACAGTTGAAATCAACAACTTTTTTATTTAACTATATAAATGGAGTACACCAATATCATTGTGCTTACACATTTTGTATCAATAATGATGATAAAACAATAATTTAATACATAAAATAATATAATTGCTCATATGCCTACTATGAAGTAGTCATTCCTGTACTATACTGTAGTACATATTACTGCTGCTGTACTACTGGTCTGTTCTGTCTCGTATATTCTGGTATAGCAAAGATATATTAATGTTCTTATAAAAAAACAACCTGATGTATATATTGGGGCGGCTGTAGCTCAGGAAGAAGAGTGGGTCGTCCACTGAAGTCGGCTGTTCGATCTCAGTCTCCCCCACTCCAAGTTTCCATGAACTCCAATTTGATCCTGATGGCTGTGCCAGCAGTGTGTGAGTGATGTGTGATGGAGAAAGTGCTGCACATAGATGCACTATATGAATGTGTGTGTGAATCACTTTGATCTGAGATATTAGTTTTTCTACATCAATTATACATTTTCCTGTTAATTATGAACATTTTCACCGTTCTCCGCTCATCTGTGATCTTTTTCACCTAATAAACATTTAGTAATGATAGTTTAAATAGTAATAAAGCATTCCATTAATGAATGACTCGTTGTTCAATTAAAAATATGTATTTATAAATTTGTTTGGCTATTTTTTTTACGTGAAAACATTAAATCCAAAAGAGAGAGAAGACAGAGACCAGGAACAGCATCAGGTTTCAGCTCTGACTAGCTGTTATAATGTGTTATAATGTTGTTCAACTAATTTTAATTGATTAGTGCTTTATTACTATGACACAAACATTTTAGATCACAGATGATTTGTAAGATTTCCAGTCACGATGACCACTCAAAGCTTATTACAGTACAGTTTCACTCAATGACTCACTGGTGTCCTCCATCAGTGGCCTGATGTCTCTGTCTGTCTCCCCAGGATCTGTCCTCTCTGCGCTCAAGAGGAGGACTGAGGCCGACCTGGTGGACGAGCCCAGCCTATGTTTCTCCCTGAGGGAGAACGAGGAGCAGAGGCAGCTGCTGTGCAACGACCGCAGGAGTAAATTCAACTTCAACCCGCTAAGCCTTCGCTTTGGGAAACGCTACATGTACAGGAGAGCCGTTAAAAGAGCCCGGACAAATAAATTCTTACCCCGTTCTCTGTTCCCCCGAGAACTGGAGGTGCCCACCTGAGAGAGACGAGTCTTTTCCATATGTGTTTAACAACATCACATCATGTTTCCCTGAATAAAACTTTTATACCTAGCTTTACGTTGAAAGGACTTTGACATCTACAACAATGGAAGAGTTATGAGAAAAAAATGTTGAAATAAAATGAAACTATAAAAATGTGACAAGGACAAAGGACAATCATTTTGTGCAATGGTTTCTCTTAATCACCTCAGTAGGTGTAGTAAGAAATCGGAATAAAACAAACTGACTTTCTGAAGTTGCTCAATTAAACCACTGTGTGTCACTGCATTGCCTTTCAGCAGCTGGATTCCTGGCTTGTGGTGTTTCTGGGTACATTACTATCCTACATATGAAAAATAAAATGGAACGGAAATGAACTAATGATAATAAATATATTAAATATAAACAAGAAATTAATGAAAAGAATCATGTATTAAACCGGACAAAAAAATTACAAAAGAGAGCCTATTCATTTTTCTGTTTGGGATTTATCATTTATGTAAAAACATTTGTATGAAGGGAAGAATTTTCTCTCTGCGACATTCACCCATTAGGATTATGAGACTGGTTATAGTAGATTATGTTTCAACTCAATTCACTTTATTCAGTTCCTGTAAATCAAATACTCAGAGATGGTAACACTTAATAGATATAATTTACCTAAATATGCCTGATTTTTTAAATCAAGATCTATGAATGAATCCCTAGGATATCAGTGAAAATGACGAATACGCAATCTCGCAATATTGAAGAAAGAATAAAAATCCTGGATCTGCCTCCTGATTCGGATCTTCACACATATTTAATGTTTTTTGGGGAAATGAATACTATCCATTTAAAATACTGTATTTGTTGTGTTTGCAACATTTAACCAAGATAGCGGTTTGTATTTCTCATTTACTGGACAAATGATGAATCTTGTTATAGGTTTGCATCATTAATAGAAGCTATGTTTTTCCAGAATAAAACACTCGCATACACAAGGCACTCTTAATGATGTTCAGTTTATTAAGTTACACATTGTGGTTTCCAACAAACAAGGTCAGACAGTCAGAAAAAAAAACCAACATGAGCCGGACATCACCACACCTCCTCCGCAGCTCAGTTTCTTTAAAACAAGAGGGAGAGATAAACCTTCAAGTGTGCAGTCGCTTGTCTGCTCTACCACTTTACCAGTTTCAGGTGAAGGCAGCAGGGAAGCTGTGTGCTTTCGGATGTGAAGGGTCTTTCTCTGAACCACTAAGCGGTGGAGGACGACTGTGACACTTGTGGGGGATTGTGCTTGATCCTGGTCTAAAACAGCTGAAACACAAGATAGCCATTCAGAGTACAACAACAGAGGTCGGCTTACATCTCCTAACACCAACACACAAACACCAACTACGAGCTGTTTGGGGAGCAAATGTGCTTATTATAGTGTTTTTGGGCTTAAAACACTGATATCATCCTTTAAAGAGAGCAACACAGTCTAAGAGAGAGGGACGTTATGAAGGAGTGTGTGCGTGTCAGCTGGCCTCAGCTCCACTGTGAGTGTGTGTGCAGGTAGGCTCAAACGTCCTTGAGGTCCTTCTGGATGCCCCACAGTGTGTCGGCGCTCTTCCTCAGCTGGCCCACCTCGCCGTCCGTCAGGGTCATGTTGACGACACTGCTGACGCCGTTGCTGTTCAGCACGCAGGGCAGAGACAGGAAGACCTCGTCGTCGATACCGTACATGTCCTGAGGAAACACACACGCCAGCAGCAGTTAGGTGAGGAGGACGTCACATGTTTATACTATATATAGGCATATTGCTGCATGGGGGTGACAAGTGCCAGACACAGTGTTAAAGGAATAATTCAACATTTAGGGAAATATCTATTAATATCTGTGCTGAGAGATCATATCACAAGTAGACTTGAACTCAGGAGAACGTCTGCACGTCCATGTGTCTCCAGTGACCGCTCGTGACCAGATTTCACTTCCCCGCTTTACATGCAAACAAACACGTGTCATTTCTGTTCCCTAAGACCAAACAATATTGTTTTGAACCAGTCTTACTACCATAGTCAATGTGTGTGTTACTGTGTCGATGTGAGAGGGATAGAGAGAGAGAATAGGGTGCAGCGGAATCAATGAGCTGCGAAATAAGATTTTACACATTTGAAAACAAATTTTATTCAATATCTGGGGATCAGTTATAGTATTGTGGCACAAATAAGAGAAGAGTAAAAATACTTTGGATCATTATAAAACTGTAGCAGGACAGAGGACATGGTCACAGTTTCTCGCTTGAGGGACAACACATCCAGCTTTCGTGCTAATGTTCCATGCAGCATCACCAAATACAAAGTGAATGAGTAGCGTGGTGAGAGGCCTCCAAGAGTGAGCAAAGGTCAAAATCAATCCTTGCAACCTCACTGCGATGACAAGAAATAGTTCCATCATGTATCTGCCTGTACAACAACAAACTGTGGAGACTGAACATGAAAAACAACGTGGTCACTCATGAGTGTTGGGAGCTGAATTTTAGGAATTTCGACAGAGCAAGTCAGTCAGTCAGTCTTCCTGCTAAACTAGGTTATCTACATTCTCATATTAGCTCCATATTTAACAGAGACATGGGATTGGTGAACATATCTAAGAAAAGAAAGAAATGGAAATATTGTGAGCATATTTTGAATGTTGAAGTATTCCTTTAGAAAGCATTTGACACCGACACCGTGTACACGTATGTACTCCTGTGTGTGGGATGAGTGGTGCCAGGG
Source organism: Hippoglossus hippoglossus (assembly GCF_009819705.1). Lineage (NCBI taxonomy): Eukaryota > Metazoa > Chordata > Actinopteri > Pleuronectiformes > Pleuronectidae > Hippoglossus > Hippoglossus hippoglossus. The sequence continues at coordinate 1,794,232 of NC_047173.1, forward strand.
ACACTGTATTAACCGGCTACAGCAATAGTGGAGGACTATAAAAGTTAATGATTTTTTGTTCATGGTCATTTTTGATCCACAGATTAATCAGTAAGTATGTATTTTTAAGCCAAATGTAGCGCCATGACCCCAAATTGGGGTGGAGGATGTTATTTGGCACTGAAAACTTGGAAAAAAGGGAATACTGAAGAAGCAGGAGTAGGTGAAAAAAATTGAATTTTATTAACAAAAACAGGAAAGACAACAGAAAGACAAACTTATCCGGGGGAAATACAACAAAAATAAATAATGCTAGAAAAAGGGAACAAAACTAGAAAAAATCTGCAGCCTCACAGGAAGCTGACAACTTCTCTATCCCCCCCCTTCACTTCACTTCACTTCTGACTGGCATTTAGCTTTATAGCCTCACCTGCCTGGAACCTACCACCTGCGCTTGTAAGTATGAGGTGAGCTAAACAGAAAGAAAAGTAGAAACCACACTCAACACGATGAACACAAGACCAACTTAGGACTCTGCTGGGTTACTGCTGACCTCACAATTCAAGCTATCTGCACAAATACAGCAGATAAATGCAATAGATTGACTAAAGTGTAATCTAATGCAGTGAACTTCACCCATTCTCTGTCACCTTGAGTCTGCCCAGCCCCTCCTCTCTCAGAACCCTGATCTGTGCAAACCTGTTGTCACTCTCCCTGATCGACCTGCTGATCTGACCCCACGTAGCTGGCAAAGCCAAACAGAGCAACATCTCAGACATAACAAAATAAACTGTCAACACATACTTGCTGGAAAATAATTCAACACATAACCATAAAAAAGATAAACTACATAATCTAATTGATAATCAACATTCAAATAATAATGAAATGACCAAATGTTTAATGTAGGGAGACAGGGCCGAGTGACAAAGTGGGAGAAAGCACCTTTTCACACCAACAATAAGGATGATAGCTGGCAAGCCATTTTTAAGCCGCAGGCCACCGATTGCCGACCACTGCTGTAATTTATCCAAGGTAGAAGAGGAAGACATGTTCAACTCGGTCTGCAGACTGCCTGTTAGCACGCTGCCCCGCCCCCCACTGACTGCAAGGCACTGTTATCCTGTTTATTCAAATTTGATTAACATTGAACGTATCACGTTTCCAAAATCGCACCAAATTCGACACTGCACCTCCTTGGACCCCCAACAGTACTTATAACACAGACCGATTTCTGTTAGGCTTTGTGCCTGGCCTGATCTGCAAGTGCTCTCGTGTGCGTGCACGTGACTGACCTTCACCATGGTGGAGACGGGGTGCACCCGGCTCATGTTCTTGACGATGCTCTCCGTCAGGTCAGCCACGCTCAGGCCGATGGCCCAGTTGGTGTAGCCCTTCAGCCTGATCACCTCATAGGCACTGAGACACAACACAGTACTTAGTTACATACAGTCATTATTATGACATGTGCCTCTGTTAGGCATCGTTGGCTGCTTCAAATCTCAACTATTTTTGATACAGAGGTTATTATTATAACTGTTTTTATAGTATATAGTACAAATAATGTTTATATGTTGTTTCATTTCTCATGCAGGTTACCATCTAATTGACATCTGTACATTTAGGTTGTTGTAATGAGTGTAAATGTTTTGTCTATGTGTTTTATTTACACCTTTAAGTCCAAAATAAGCCTGGAAGAGGAAAACCTCAGCTCTAATAAATCATATAATAACCATATTATAGATAGATAGCATAAGAAAACCTGCAGGTTGTACTGCATGCAAATAATTGAGTAATAATGTGCAGTGATTTGTGCACACGCACACACACACACTGTAAAATGTGACTGTTGCAAGCATTACTTATGTGCAGATGCAGAGGTGAAACTATAGCATTAATAATAATACTAAGAATAATAATTCATTTATGGATCATTGACCATCTTCGATTAATAGCAGTAGTATTAATATTATCGTTGTTATTTTCAAAATGATATCTGTTAAATTAAACACAGTGTACCTGTCCACCACCGCTTTGTGTGTGGCCTTCCACTGCTCTTTATCAGAATCTGTGCCGATGTCCGGATTCAGCTTCTGCAGGTTGACTCCAGCTACGTTTGCTCCGCTCCACACGGGAACTAGAAAAACACGTACAGTTACTTTTACTTTAATGCAGTATCACAATCTTTTTTCAGCATGAACGATTCCCTGCAGAGAGATGACCAACATCATCGCTGTGTGTGTACCCACCGCTCGTGTCCCCGTGCTCGCCCAGCACCCAGCCGTTGAAGGAGCTGGAGTGAATGCCGAGGCGTTCGGCCATCAGGTAACGAAAGCGGGCGGAGTCCAGGTTGGTGCCGCTGCCGATGACACGGTGCTTGGGTAGACCGCTCAGCTTCCAGGTGACATATGTGAGCACGTCAACTGTGGGGGACATGTTACACCCAGGGGTCATATTGATATATTGGATACACACAGAAAGACAACTGTGAGTGTGTGTGTGTGTTGGTGTCTTCACCAGGGTTGGACACCACGATGAGTGTGCAGTTGGGGCTGTACTTGACGATCTGGGGGATGATGGACTTGAAGACGTTGACGTTCCTCTGCACCAGGTTGAGGCGGCTCTCTCCCTCCTGCTGGCGAACGCCGGCCGTCACCACAACCAGGCGGGAGTTGGCTGTTACAGAATAGTCTGGGGGAGGAGGAGGAGACGAGGAAGAAGTGTACACTTTATTATCACCACTCTTTTAATTTAAGGTATTTATATATAAATCAATAACATGGCAGAGTAATGGGCCTTAATGCACATTTGCCTGAGGTCTGTCAGGCATTCACACTTCCAAGCCAGAGGTTACATTGCCACAGGGACCACTTGCCCTGAAACTCATGGCCTCAGATAACAAGTACTCACTGCTCAGAACCGACAGACAGTGTCTAATAGTGACGCTGTCAGTCATGTCACAACTGACGCATTAACTTTAACAGCCTGCAGCAGGATGCAGTGCAGCAGTATGCAGCCTCAGCTCCTGACCTTTGTCAGCGACTATCTTGGAGGTCTTGAGGAAGAGGCTGCCGTGCTGCAGGTCCATCAGCTCTCCTTTCAGACGATCCTCCATCACATCCACCAGGGCCAGCTCGTCACACAGGTCCTGACCAGCGGACAAACAGAAGCAAGACGGATGATGGTGTAGATCAGAAACATAACCATTACACTTTCATCAAGCTTCTCCTTAAGGTTCATTTTGATTTTCTTTCTATGTCATTTAGGGGTTTCCAAACATGAATTTCGAGTTTTTGTATAACATACATATAAATAAAACTAGGGAAGTTAATTCATTCAAATTAATGAATGCATTAACACAATTCATATACATTGACATATTCAAACTATGTGTGTGTGTGTGTGTGTGTGTGTGTGTGTGTGTGAAATGTGAATGTGTATGCAAACCCACTATCAGATGCAAGCCACCAGTTTGCTTAGTCAATAGCATCTTTTACAATATTTTTTACAATTTTATTTAACTTTCATCACACAGACCAAAACAAAACATCAACACCCTTACAAAACATACAATGCAAACAAAAGCCAATAATAATAATAATAATAATAATAATAATAATAATAATAATAATAATAATAATAATGATTAAAAAGCCAGACTGTACATAGATAACTGCAGCGTTACAGACTACACTAATCACACATTCACTAAAAATAACCTATAAATTGGGCCCCAGGAGCTCTCAAACTTTTCATTAAAACCTTGCCTGGGAAGGGCCACAGGGACTTATGCAGTACCACAGACGCAGGCCTGGACCAGCTACCGGTCCAGGTCACAGCCCACAGAGAGGGAGCGTGACTGTGATGTTGTATCTTACCCGCAGCAGGATGCTGACGGCGCAGGCCATGCCCACCTGGCCCACCCCGACCACCGTCACCTTGTTCCTGGGCGGCTCAGCGGGGCCACTGGCCAGGGGGCTGATGAGCTTCTGCAGAACTGAGGACATGATGCAGCTGCAGGGAGAGACACAGAGGGGACATGTCAGTGGTTCAGACATGACATGTTCATCCAAACAGTGTTCTTCATACAATAAGCAGCGAGGGGACTGTGCATCAGTCGTGTGCCTAAATGATTCATTGAAGCAACACACAGGTCAAAGGTCACAGAGACACAGATCTATCTCTCAGGGGATCTTGGGTGAATATAGAAGTAAAGGGACAGTCACATTCTCACATACTACATACATGCAGTCAAATTAACACAAGCATAAAACATAAATGAACAAGATCCTACAACTAATTATTAGTGCCATTATCAATGAACCTGTGGAACAAATTTTCAATTAATTTATTAATGTTATGAAAATGCCTAAAACTAATAAATGCTCACTATAAAGTGTCAAATCCAAGTTTGATGTCATCAAATGTGTTGTTTTGTATGACAAATAATGACAAAATCCAGAGATTCTCAGTTGTGTGAAAAGCAGCAAATCCTCACGATGAACAAGATGAAAGAAGCTTAATAAATCAACGATCAAAACTGCTGCAGATTCATTTCAGCATATTGAGAACCTGATGAACAGCACTCAGTCTCACGGGCTCTAACAAATAGCTGACATCATACTGATATCCACAAACACAGAAGCAGCGAGCAGTGGCTGCGATGGTCATTTTCATTATCAGTTACGCATGTTCTGATCAATAGAATTTTTTGGGTGTTTAGTATTTAAAAAAGTCTTTGTTTTGCCAATCCTGAGGACCAGCAGTCATTTTTCAAAATAAAGCATGTAAGCCTGCATAACACAGAAATTCTATAGTCTGCGTGTAAATAACGACAAAGTCCACCACCAACAACACAGTAAATCATGGTTTGTAAAAAAAAAGCCAGTTACGGCATCACCATGGTTACGCACACTTGCAGGAGGAGGCATTGGCCCAGGATAAGACCATCTGCAAACACTGAATAAAGGTTGCTCGTGGGGGATTTTGCAGCACGAGATGTTATCTGTGATACATCTATAAAAAAGATTCATTTTGCGTGTCCGCTGTCACGTATGTCAATAAAAAAAAGTCCACTTTGTAATAGTGAGAAGCCACAGTTCTAAACGATGACACGCACAGAGTGTGTGCTCCGTGCAGCAGCAGAGCAGAGTTACGTCACAGAGAGGGATCGCGTGACGAGAGGAGAGTTGACCGACACGAGTCACAGCTTACAGAGAAATGATAAGATGAACACAGAGTAAGAAAAATAAGAGGATGCTAAAATATGTATATTACACTACAGCAATGAAAAAAAACATTTTTTATTTTAGTCGTTAGTCATTGCTTAATACTGTGGTATGTGAATGCTGGTGAATATGTGAAGAGTGAGGAGATACAATGCATATTTTGAAGTATTATTCACATATGGGGGTGAAGAAAATGTAAAAAAGTGAGTTGTAGAAACTAGAACAGGTGTCAGAGGTGGGGGGGTTGTTGTGCTCATGTCCAATCACTGCACCAGCTCTGAGCAAAAAACACTAAATTACACAGAAATGGTCCTTTCACGGTAACTTATTATTTATTATGTATATTCATACATACACATCATTAGTTTTAGAATTGCCTAAAGTTGTTATTTGTTGTTTAAAATCAAAATGGTTTTAAATGTAACACATACAAACTAGAACAACCTCAGTTTCAGGCCACAGTGGATGACACACAATTGCTTTTACAATTTCTCATGAGGCCTTTTCTATATTTATATAAAGCACTTTGTATTACCTTGTTATTGTAATGTGTTACACAGATAAACCTGCCTTGCCTAATGAATTATATGTTGGTGATATGGTCTCGTCACTGACAAGATATCAAAAGAATTTCTTATTTTAGTGTATGATCAACATCATGCAGCCACTTCTCCTCAGTGTTTTCTAATTTAACAACTTCTGTGTCTTTCTTAACACAGACATTTTGAAAGGTTTCACAATTTCATCCTTTAGCATTAAACGTCCTCATCGACAGACTTGTGTGTCTCTCTGTTTCAGTATCAACAGGAAGGTAAAGACTTTCCTGATGAATGTTAAATTGACATTTAATTATTATTGTCTTGGGAGCAATGATTATTCCAGCAAAAATATATGAACTATTAACAGCATATCATTCAAATCATATGAAGGTCAAATGGACACTCTTAATGGCAGGACTATAGGGAGGTGCTATTAAAATAAATAATGGACAACTGAAACCAGAGGGTCCACAAGTGCATCCTATTTAATAATCCTGCATGTCCAAGATCCCTGAAGGCCCCAGCTCCTCGGTTTGGGGACCACTTACCTTTGCTCTCGGTATATTAACAAAGAACAGAGCTCTGTGTTGCAATATAAAGTCTGCAAATAAGTTAGGATATCAGCTCATATCAGGGTTTTAATGGGCACTTGTGAGTAGGTGGTCCAGGGAGCTGCTTTGTGTCCATAAAGAGAGAAACACCTCGTGGCTGCAGCTGACTGACACTTGTTCGGGGAACAATGGGGCTGCTGAGAAGCACAATGCCTCACTTTATCCTCCTAAATTCTATTTGCCGTTACATAATCGGCTCAGCAGCCGAAGCAATAGGTTCATGAGCCCCATCAACACAACCTGTTCGTGATTTAATCATGATGAGCTGCTGTGGCTCCTCTCGTTTTCTGTGATTTCAGTGGAAGTGATGTGATGTAACAGCCTGCAGCTCTGCAGGAGCCCTTGTGTTCGGCTGATGCCGAGACAAAAGGTTCCAACATCTAAAATAAAAATGAAAGCAGATAATTCCACTCAGACAGGGGGAGAGTTCAGGTTCACTGTCAGCTCACTGGGATGCTCCATTGTCTGTGACAGACTGTGGCTGCAATTACACAACCCGCCCTCAACGACAAGTGCACAACGGGAACAGTTCAATCTGACAAACGCAGATCTGGAGATTTGCAAGAAGTGTAAATGTGAAACAAGAGTCTGAGAAGGTCTGAGTTAGAATGCATCACAGCTCAGCTCAATGAGCTGCAGCTGCTGCACTTTGCACAGTTGGAACAAAATGTAACAAAAGCTGCAATAATCCACATTTCTCACTTCACTAAAGAAAAATCATAAAATGGCCCGATGGCTGCAGAACGATCTGAACTAACGGGGACAGAAACATCAATTAAGCATCGCCCCTTTGATTGCAGCAGTCCGACGACTCACAGTTGAACTTGGCATTCACGGATTCCTTCAACTCGGAGCATCCATTGCTGCAGAGACGCTGTGCACGCATCACTGTGGCGGCGGCGGCAGCCCCCCGACAACCCGCGCACACAAAACCCCCACGATGTGAGGAAACAAGCGGAATTTACTTACATGTTCTCTGAGGATCCTTGAGTCTGATGTTAGTTATTCCGAGAGTGTGGAGAAGAACGCGCTGCAGTGAGGAAGAGGAGGAGGAGGAGGAGGATGGAGTTCTACTGTACCCAGGCTGACATGTGAGGGGGCGGGGGGGGGGGGCGCACGCAAGGTGCCAGGCTGTGCGTGATGCTCATAGGGAACACTGTGATCTTTGATGGTTAATGCGTTTCAAACAACCATTTTCATCTCCCTGTCGTTACAGCTGGAATTTTGGGGGAATTCTGACAAACCAGTGGGTTCAGTCAACAGCTTATCTCCCTCATGCTCTTCCCTTTATTCTGCAGACACAGATGAACTCCATCTGAGGGCATCACATCCTCCTGCAACTCAAATTACAGGCATCTCTTCAGAAATCTAGCAGGAGCTGACACTGCAGTAATTAAAGGTGTCTCTGAGTTTAGGACAGATCGATCCAATAGTAACTCAACCCCCAGGCCTTCTGAGAGCACAATCACTTCATTCTGCATTGTTGTGTCGTCCTCACATACTGATACATTTACTGAAGGAGATCTGCATATACCATGTATATATTTAGGTATATATCCGTTATATAGCTGCAGAACATGCAGATCAGTTTTACATGCAAAAGATCGTCATTTAAAAAAATATGGAATAAACTGCTGTAGATGGAATTATATACCAATATGTAAAATATTCAAGTCATGGTACAACATTTAGATGCCACCAATCAGCAAAAATAATGTAGTAATATAATATATTATAACACCATATGACAAAAACATTTTTTCCTGCAGTATCTTTATTTTATAGGCTACTTGAACAAATTTGCTGATTATACCTGAATGCAGGACTTTTACTTTTCTAACTTTTTGTCCATTTTGTATTGTCATGTTATGATTTCCTTCACCTAAAGGATCAAATTCTTGGTCATTAGACTCATCTCAACCTCTATTACCCTATTTACACATTCATTACAATGTGTTTCAGTAATCAGATTACAATCAGACAGATTAAAGTACAGGTTTTACGCATTGACGACAGATTGTGATCCAATCAGTGAAACCACCTCTGGGGGCGATCAGAGACACAAAGTGACCACGTTTATCACAAGTACAATGCAGTTGCGTTGTTAATCCACATACGACAACTACACAGGCAGAAATATGTAAAGGTACAGTTTCAAACCAGTAAGGCAGCAGCAGCTATAGTCAGCTAACCAGGAAACACAGAACTCAGTCCTCTCCTCAGTCCTCGTGTTAAAAGAGACGCCTGTGGATGGAGTGAAAACCAATTAAAAAGCAAGAAAACACAACGACACAGTTTCATCTTCTTTTATTATTATTATTCTATCTTTATTTATGTTTCTTTTTTCTTTGGACTCACAAATGAGAGGATGAGCGGCACAGAGCAATGAGATCTCAATTTCCTCTGACCCGAAATGGTGTCAGTTCGATCCCAATCTTTCTCATTCTGCATTTCAAAGTGTCCTTAGGCAAGATGCTGAACCCCAAATTGTCTCCTCTCATAGAGAAAGTGCTGCACATAGATGCACTGTGTGAGTGGGGGAATGTAAAATTGTACTGTAAAACACAATGATGGTCATCAAGACTATAATCTCTATATAAATACAGACCATTTATCATTCATCCTGTCAACCTCTTTAGCCACATCTCTTCCTGCACAAGTTTAGAGGAAGTTTACTTTGCCTCGTCGTAATCAAGCACTTTCTGTCCCCTCTGGGGTTTCAGCACATCAACATGAGGTCAGACAAGGCTCAGCTTGAGTGTTTTAATGGGTTCATCCTCTGGATCAGAGAGAAAAAGAGGAACACAGACACAGGATTCGACCTTTCCTCCCTCCCTCCCTCCCTCCCTCCCTCAGTCTCCACCAAGGTTCAAGAATTTCTTAATGAGCCTCCCACTTTCACCTCCGTTAATTCACATATGACCCTCAGCAGGAGACAGGACGCCATTTGATTTGATGTGTCTCGGAAAAGGTGTTAAATGTTATATTTTCACACATTAGAAACACACCATTGGACCTGTATTCATTTTTCTCCACAGTGAGACTACTGCACGTTGCCCTGAAATGACAGCCAGTGTTGGACCATGCAAGGGAACATGTTGTTCCCTGCATCCCCCTGCTGATGCTGCACGCACGTCACACATGGATGATGATGACGACGGCTGTGGTGATACAGGCTGGTACCCAATAGGAGGCTGCTGTTGGGCCTCCCTCGTCATCCAATGGGGCGAGGGGATGCTGTTCCCTTAAAGGCGCCCGCTCAGCCATGCTGAGGGCCTTTGTGTGTCTGATTGCGTGAGAGGTCCTCGCGCGTGATGAGTGGGGGGATTAGATTGGCCGGTGGAAGAAGGCGGGACTAACCGGCTGTTACATAACACACTGCCCCCCCTGCTTTGTAGCCTACTCTCTCAGTCTTCCAGCCATCAGTCAACCCTGCTCTTTTTTTTATCTAAGAAATGCAAACATCATCAAATCTTCATATATTTATGTCTAAAAACAATCCTCGTTGTTTGTCTCAGTGATGAGTAAACAGAGTGTTTATCCTTGAGGCTGCAGGGCTGGATGCATCATGCAAGAGGGAACAAGGCTGCGTGGTGTGAAAAAAAGACAGTGAGTTGTGGCTGTAATCAATGTAGAAACTGGTATTTTTCCAGTTCCAGTTCACTCTTCCAGGGGCTTTATTTGCCATTCGCACAGAAAAAGGATGCAACCACATTGGAATTCTGGTACAGTTCTCTGAGCCAGTGAAAGAAAGAAAAGGCCCAAACAAAGCAGTTGAATATCATTAAGGGGAAGAAAGACTGAGAACATTCAGGTCACATACTGATTAAATAATAAAATTACATTAAATTTTGAAAAAATTGCATGATCTGTACTGCACCATGTCGTGGACCTAGACCTGGACATCTGGTGTTCTATAAGTTATGTCTCATTCATATGTAGGAAAATATAATAATAACTAGAATTATAATATAATAATAACAAGGCCAACATTGTATCTCGCCATGTTACAAAAATTGAAAATTCACGGATCCCGCCCCTTCTTTTTTTAATCATGCTCCACCTCTCGACAAAATATCATGGAAATCCGTTTGGTAGTTTTTGAGTGATCCTGCTGAAAGACAGACAGACACCAATGAAAATATAAGCCCCTTGATGGATTCACTGTCCTGCACAGAACCTGCACGACTTTATTTATTTCATGGTTTAACAAGCACTCACATGCACCAAACAGCCCCCCCCCCCCCCCCCTTTACCCTCTGAAATGGTATTGAGGCCATTTTGGCATCTGGGCCACTCCTCATTTGATTTCCTGTCTAGTTTACAACAAACTACTTTTTATTCTAATGACTCATCCTCTTTTGTCTCTCTTTAATTCTCTCCTGACTGGAAACAAAATATTGGTTACTACAATGTATTACTTCAGTAGTACAATATTAAATCAGTAGGTTTTATGTCAAATAGTCATTTCACATCAAAATGGGATTACACTGTACCATCTTTGCTCCACTCTGACTGAGCCTTATTAATCAGGTAACTATTACAAACATAGATTAGATTTTTTTATATGCTGATATTGTACTGTATTCATTTTGCTTGTCTGTCATGTAATCACTGCATTTCACCAGGAAGAAAAGCAGCAATGAGAATGTAGGGTTTAACCTTATATACAGCCTATGGGTTTAACACACTGGCCAAGATTATATAATGAGCGGTGAGCTGCTGCACGTGAGCTCAGTTATTTAATACAACCACTTGCAGTCTGTCATTTTTTTTTAAATTAAATGTGGAAGAGAAGTGGTGTGTGTAGCAGCGTATGTCCAAGGTCAGCCTCCTGACCTGGATAGGCAACGTGAAAGCCTCTGACCAATCAGGACGCACAGACAGCTGGCCAGAGCCTGGTACAGCTGTGGGTGGACGAAAGCATGTGTCGTGTTTTTGGCAGTCAGGGATGAGGTTTGTCACGATCAAGGGCCAACTGGGTCACACAGAACCATCCTACTACAAGATAAACCTGAGTGACTCTATGTAAGTGGAGCTGAAGGGATACGAAGCCGCAGCAGTGACTGTGGTGCTCGCTGAACGAGTAAGTATCTTTTAGGCTTCATTCAGTCTAAGAAGAATCCGATTTTATTTTCTTTTTTTAGTTTCAACTGCAGCCTGTGGAGAAATCTGAACGTAGCATCTGTCACATCAGCCACACATTTCCAGAGGGACTTTTATTTTGAAACCTGAGTTTTGGGCTCACTGCTCAGCACCATCTCTGTCGGTCACTGAACCTGAAAATCCTCTCTCAGGCAAGAGGGAATAGCCACAGATTTGCTGGGGCCCTATTAACTCTTTGTTGATTACATTTTCTGTGCAGACGTGTAGTACATTAAACACATTCATTTTTAATATACAGCACAAAATGAAGGTCTTAAAATTAGATTTTGCAACAGGAACGCTCCCCAAGAAAGGACCCCAAGTTACTACTAATGTTACCACCCAGGTTCTAATTACAGGGGAGCTAAGAGGAGCTGGACTCTCCTAAAGGTCACAAGCTCCTCTGAAAGCCTTCCCTGAGACGTTCAGGGGGAGCTCGGAAAAAACATTTCACTTTTCTGTCACAGATTATATTTTATTTTACGTACATTAATGTTCCTGAACATCTGTCTCCACTAATTAACACAATTCTGTCTTTTCCCTCTGTGCTCATCCATGCGTGGCAGCGCTGCCCTCCAATCATTAGTCAGCTAGTTTGGATACGTTTATGGATAAGTCAGAATGTCAAAACGGAAAAGAGAGCCAAGCATCGGACAATTTGGATTCACGCAACAAACACAGTCAACAAAGAGTGATGACAACAGTTCGCAGAAGTTTCTTCCTCTATTAATGTGTTCTAGCTTCCAGTCCACCTCCACAGATCCCTGTGCTACGAACCTGGGTGTCTAACTGTGTTTTTAAGGGAGGACTGGCAGTGTCTGTGCTGCCGTAACAAAAGGTTGGACAGAGTCCCACCTGGTGCAAGAGGTCCATCGAGTCATTTCTTATTATATCATCTCTGGTCAAATTGACCCTCAGACCACTTTTCTTTCTTTCTTTCTTTCTTTCTTTCTTTCTTTCTTTCTTTCCTCAGAAATCCAGAGAGTTTTCACAATGCTTTTATGAATATTTTTTTAATACAAATATTGTTTGAAACTGGGGTGAGGATCTTCCAGCCTCCAGCACATATATGGCCTGCAAGACATTTTGACTCAGCCAGTAAGATAATTCACAAATACAAAAAAAGCAACTCAGAAATTTAAAAAAAGAATAGTGACTACATGAATAGTAGTCATGTTCTTCAGGTCACAGTTAGATAAAGGAAACACATGCATAGCTGTTACGTGTCATCACTGAAAAGCATCATGGTAACTGTCAAGAAAAGAAAAGTAAATGAGGAACGTTGCAGTTTCCAGGAGAAATTGACAAATGATATAAATGTTTTGTTGTGCCAGTCTGTCTAGTTTGAGGGGATGCACTGGATGTGCTGACACAGTTCAACATGAAGCTGGGATGAGTTACAGCACCAAATAATTTTAAGTTTTCAAATCAAATGATGTTACACAGTTGAATTTTGTGGTTCAGTAGGACAACTTGTGGAGGGGCATAGTTGCTGCTGATCTGCTTGCACTGGACAAAGTTGAATTGTCGAAGTGTCACTTTTTTAACTAAATATTTGTGTAGTAATTTAATGTGGAACCCTCTGATGTGCCAGACAACCTACAACATGAAATCATTGCACATGCACTGACGTTTGCATCTCTGTCTGCGACGACCTACTGCTGTCAGACAGAAGGACTGACAGACAGAAGGACTGACAGACAGAAGGACTGACAGACAGAAGGACAGAAAGACAGGTGCTTGCAGAATTAGTATGTTCATGAAACTCCCACCACAATGTAAATCAAGCGAGACCAGGACCTGATGACCCTGCTCTGTCTGTAGTCCAGCCGACTCTTCCAGTAGCCCCGTCCCTGCTCACAGAGACGTCCCCTGCCGCCTGTGGAATGGATCCTCCCACTGCAAATTCTTCAAAGTGAGCCAGGCCAGGCCCCCTCGCTCATGTGACCAGGCACAACAGATGCTATTTCAGAGTGACCTCCAAAACTCTGCACAAGGCTGAAAGGGACAATGGCTAGATGCATGAAAGCACAGATGAATAGGTCTGCACATGCGTCCGTGTGTCTGTCCCAGCTCCTGTTCTGTGTGGAGCGGTGAAGTCCCTGACTCTTTCCCTCCTCACTGTAAGAACCAGAACAGGGACAAGGTCGAGCTTCCACCCTCTCCGAGGTCTCTGCAGAAACTTCCAAAGAAAAAGAAGCCTACATTTCATTCAAGATCTCATATTTAAAAAGAACTTTAAACCAGAGTCCAGTTAATAATCTAACATCTGCTTTGCTCCTTTGAAAAGAGTAGATCACCAAGGAGGAAAAACTGATCTCGGGACTCGGATCCTGAGGAGCTTCAAAATTCCCAGGTCCACTGCCTGTCATTTGGATTTGATCATATGACTACTTGCAAATTATTTCACACCACAAACTTACAATATTAAGAATACTTGACAACACTTCAAACATTTTAACCATTTTCACAAGTTATGTGTGGGTCCAACATTGTTGTCATTTAATTCTGTTTTTCTAAGATGATATAGCACACGTTAGGTTTATGTTTTCTCAGTGTCATTAGTAACCTCTATAGACCAACTGATGTACGAGCTGGTTATCAAACCGATGACCTTCACAACACAGGGAGGAGTTGACCAGACTCAGTGTGCCACTGTGTGGATCTGAATCTGGATCTGGATCAGTCTTCTTCAACTCATTCACAGAGCTGTTCATGTTTATGGTTTCCTGATGGTGGAGCGAGCTAACAAATGCTATCAGAGCAGGGGTGTCCCTGTATTTTTAAGAACCTCCTAAGGACTCATATCTTCCGCTAACACCTCCCTAACATGGCGGATCCAGAAATTCTGCAAAACTTTCTTGTAAGATTTTGACATTTTCACTGATTTCCCAAGGAATAATTCATGGATATTGATGACAAATATCAGGGATGTCTACAGGACTGAAATCAAAGAGTGTGTGAAATTTGTGGCAGCTTGGCTGAATTTAAGGGGACTGTGGTCAATTGAAAACCATTCTAGTTTAACATCTAGTTTAATACATTTAAATACTTGCCTTGGTTTACAACTGTGTACTAAACACAATTACTTTAAATCAAATACCTTCTACATTCACTTTCACAAGTATATATTTATACAACCATAGTAGCAGGATGGGTATGAATCAGCCGCTGTGACTAATTGTGCTACAACTGAAAATGTTACTGCCAGATATCTTAAGAGACTGTATGAAAGTCATTGGCCTGGAGATATCAGCTCTGTGTAAAAGAGCCATTAAAGGGAATTAACCTGTTGGGACATTCAGCAAGTTGCTCTTTGGAAGCAGCTGCAGAAGGAAACACTCTCCAAAACATCTGCAACTGCAACTCACACACATGATGGAAAAGTCAGATATCATGCAGACTATCATACTACAACATCATCTGATCTACTTCATGTTTATTTCATGCCTTTTTAGTATTCCTTGGTTCAAAATGATGGTGATTTTACACCTAGTCTATATGTCCTCAGGGATCCATCCCGGAGTGGAGTCACATGGCAAATATGTCGGGTCGGAAGATTATTGTTAGAGAGTGGAAATCTGTTTACCTCCAGCACACATGTGGTTATTTCAGCTTGTAGCAGCCTCTGAGAAACTGTCTTTTAGTAATAATAAGCAGGTGGATAGATATAAGTACCTAAATTACATTAAAAATATCTTACAATCAGGTCTTTTATATACAATTTACCTGTATTTGTAATAAATCAAATATGCTACACATTGCTATAGCCCCAAAACCCTTCTTTTTTTCAATTATCTTTTATTATCAATTGTTTTTATTACCTACCTACCTAAAAAACTTGTTTCTACAATTGTAGCTGATAAAATGTAAAAAGAAAACAAACACCCGTACATTTTTTTACAGTCTCTCATTACAGAGGTTCCCAAACTTTTCTCCCTAGACCCCAAAAATAACTGTGGCAGAGATTTGTGCTCCCCATTATTCAGGCAGGTGGTTGAAGCATACATATCAATTTGAACAAGTTGCCGAGTGCTTTCTATGGTGCTGTAAATTGACCTGCTGTCACGTGGGGATGAAGAACATCTGAAAGCGGATGACACTGTGCATAATGTGGGCAGCCGTGGCTCGGGAGGCAGAGAGGGTTGTCCACGGACCAGAGGGTCGGTGGTTTGGCAGCACTGCCGGTCTGCATTCCAAAATGTCTGAGCTCCAAATTGCTCCTAATGAGTGTGCCAATGGTGAACGATAGAAAAGCAGTGCATGGAGGCCCTGTATGAGTGAATGGGTGAATTCACAAGATAAGACTTGAAAAGTAATATATAAATACTTTTTTAAATCTTTTGTAAGAATTATGGCCAAAATATGTTCTTTCCACTAATCTTTCACCTGTTGACCAACACTCTCAACCCCTAGTTAGGGAACATCTGTCTTGTGGTTGTCATTATATGATGCTGAATTTGAATTAAAAGCTAACTTCATCTTTCACACGTTACATTACTGTATCTTCCTGCTGTGATGGGGAAGCTGAAGATGGAGGCTGCTGCATGTTGTCGGCAGTGAAGCAATAACATTCAACCACATCTGCTCCAATGAGCTACTGGACTGATACAGAGACAAGACAGATGTCCTCTGCAAAAACATTCACACCTTTTTGCCTTTTTATTACAATGCAAATCAGGTAAAGAAATTTAAAAAATGTATCTGGGATGAGAAGACACTCTCCCAGGAGGATAACAATGTAATTGTCCTGTTTCTCATGAATAAATAGATAAATTAATAAATAAATGGAATTCCCCTGACTACTCCACTCTTAGTGTGGTTATTACTAATAATAATATATTATGTCAGAGGCAGGACACTTGTAGATGGATGAGATAGAAAATCTTTATTGTCTGTCCCATCAGTGACAGAAATTCTTCTTCGAGAGGGCTCAACATACACATTTAAAACACATAAAAACCACATGGTACTGACACATGAGTGTGTTAAAGAACACATAAAAGATACACACATGGGCTGTGTTAAAAACCAACTTAGTGGATTTAAAACCATTTATAAACACCTGTTGTGGTCTGTCCTTGAAAAAACTATTTATCCATAAAATCAGCGTGTGGTGGACCTGAAGGTCAGAGAGGTAGAGCAGCAGGTAGGAACATATATATTGTAGCTGAGACTGATGCAGCCAACTTCTCTTTGTGAAATCATCATAACTAATAATCGTGACGTCATACCCTGCAAAATCCGAGCATAGTGTTTTAGAAATGAGTAAAAATCCTGTTGAGAAACTATTAAAGCCGGAGGTTCACGGGGTCACTGATGTGTGATGTGCCACTCCGCCGGGCCTGGACTTGGTGTAATGGAAACACACGGTTTGTTGGATGTGATAATAAAGGCTGAAGTAAAGGCTGAAGTATAACTGTCCCTGATGTTCCCATCAGCAGTCAGATGTGCTGCAGGTGGAGCATTAAAACAGGACGCAGCTGCTGTTCAAGGTGTGTGGAAGTCAGCGGCAAGAGCAAATCCAACGGGCTGCACACCACCACAATGGAGCAAATCACCGGAGCCCCATATTTACAGGTTATCACTAAATGTGGAGATGCGCACATGGAGCTCTGGGAAAAGTCTTTATCCCTCATAGTGCTGATGTTTTATTCAACGAGGCAGCAGTGACACTGTGATCTCACAGCCAGGGAACACGTAAATGGACTCCATTTCCCATGACCTCTTGCAACCCTACCATGTAAGCAGGCCCTGCGTTGTTAGAGACGCATCCTTTTGCCAACAGAGGAAGCACTATTGTCGTCAATGTAAACTATTTCATGAGCAAACAAATGGATTGTAATGACAGCAGCGGTACATAACAAACACAACCCCCCCCCCCACACACACACACTCCCCTAGATCTGGTGGTATAATACAACACACTCAGGCTTTACACATTCAAATCAAAAATACAGAATTCAGCCAAATCTACACGAATCTGAGGACGAAATTTGAGTTTCTTCGGTTTTACTGTTTTTTGAGATCATCACTACGTGTCTCGTTCTCTCTTTCAATAATTGATACACATTTTTTGAAGATTTCTCTGACAAATTAAAAAGTACAACAAAAATATTCTCAATGTACTGATGGATTTTGAGTATAGTAATATATAAAACTAAAAGTAGGTAAGATACAACAGGACATGCTACTTGCAGCAGTATCCTGTATGTAGGCTAAGTTCAGCATATTGAGTAAAATGCCTCGGGTTCATTTTGCTGACAACACTTTGATCAACTTGTAGTTTTATATAAACAGAAATTTGAATGCCAAATCTTTACTTTTCAGATAGAACTACTCTTTGCATCCCAGCTAAACGTTAACGGAGTTAGGGCTCCCTCTAGTGGTTAAAAACCCCTCCACTGGAAACGTCTTAGATCATTTTCTTGTTTTTACTGTCTCATCTGTAACATTTTATTGTAATGCTTTGTTTGGATTTTCCTATTGTTTGCCTCAAATCTCCTTTTTAATTTGCGAAGCAACTTGCAGTTATTTAGAAAAATGCTTTATAAAGATTACTAATTGCCTCCTGTTCCCAAAGTCGCCAGCCACTTGAAACCTGCTTGGATTCTTAAAATGATTCCATCCTAAATTACCTTTGGAATCAAGGAAGTTCCAGCTACCATTTTGAATGTGGTCTCAGAGGCACAGTCACTTTATTTTGTGTTATGCATAGAGTTTGTTGATTTTAAAAAGGTTTTATTCTTGTCTTTATATAATTGTAGTTTTTTAGTGTTCAATGAGGAAAGAGACAAATCTTGAAAGACGTGTACATAGCGTAGCCATTATTTCATCAGGCCTGTGTAGTTACAGATGTAGGTCGGCAAAATAACACTGTAAATCTTGGAAAAAACATCACTAATACATGGATAAACAAATTCACCTTTTACTATCATGTAAGAAGAAGAGGAGTCTCAAACTGGCTCAATAGAACACAAACCCAGATTTTTGACGTAATTTTATTTTATTAGAATAACCATATTTTCTAATGACAGAAACTGATCAAACCAGACAGGGGTTTCTACAGAGGAATATTTCCACGTTGGTAAGCGACAGCTCTCCATGTTCTGCTTGTTTTAAATATACATGAGTAGCAGCTCTGTGCTCGGAGCAGAGCTGCACGAGCCGAGGACATAAATATAGAAAACTGCTGAGTGCGTAGTGGAACTCTGGGGGTTCAGATGAGTCGTCGTCTGAGGCTCAGTGGAGGAATGGAAGGAGGGGCTGTGTTTTTACTCGGTGAGGCCGAGCTTCTTCTTCAGGGACTCGGGCATCTCGGGGGGAGGGGGACGGGGCAGGCGGAAGTAGACCTTGACTGAGTCGTAGATGAACCACTGCAGTGCGGTCAGAGTACCGATCATGATGATACGGGCAACCAGACCCTTCCACACACCTAAACACAACACAGACACCATTAGAGTCAGACTCCTGGATGAGTTACACTAATCTGGGCCCCTTTCATTTACATCAGTTCCTCATTCATTTAGAAATTTGGATCTCATACTGCGACGTAAGTTTAATGTTGAGGGTAGTGGTGTGAAACCATCTCTAATATTCTGATGTCATTCACATATGTAGGATGGAAAAAAAAAAACATTTAGTTGTGTGGATATATGGAAACATTTACAGGAGAATAAAAACAGGAGCTCTGCAGTGTTTAACATCATTTTCAAGGTTGTACCAGCCCAGTTGGTACAATATGGATACAATTATCAAATTTTCACAAATCTATCTCAACCACTACTCCAGATTATATAATTAAATGAACTGAATCCAGTCAATTGGCATGCGATTGATAGAGCAACTGATTTAAAATTATTCAATTAATCTAAAATAGATTAGCACTGAGAGCACATACCTCTGCAATGGCCAAATCCTTCTTAATGTCTTATTTAGTAAAACTATGTATGAAATTCCAGGCTCTAAAATAAATCTGTCATTCCTTTTTTGGAGAAAATGAATTTGGCTTTTACT
Organism: Hippoglossus hippoglossus; assembly: GCF_009819705.1. Classification (NCBI taxonomy): domain Eukaryota; kingdom Metazoa; phylum Chordata; class Actinopteri; order Pleuronectiformes; family Pleuronectidae; genus Hippoglossus; species Hippoglossus hippoglossus. The sequence goes on from NC_047173.1 coordinate 1,813,750, forward strand.
AAGACTTGCCTTTATAGTCACTACACTAACCTATATACATACAAGTCAACACAAGATGAACATTAAAACACTTATAACAAACAATTATATTCAGTGTTACTGTTGTAGTGGATCATTGTTGTTGATCTCGTTAAAACAATAATTCAGAAAAGTTCTGTCAGTTGTGTCCGTCCACCAGGCTTGCAGCACTGGAGGCGCCCTGTCTGTAGAGGACAGGGCTGCCAGTGATGCGGTTGGGCTGGGGGACAGGTAGACTGTTCTCACACGCCAATGACTCAAGCACCTCCAACTGTACAGCCAGAAAGCTGCTGAGGAGCACTGCTCAGAGAACAGCGCCCTCCAGAGGTGGATCTAAGGAACGTGTTGATCAAACCTTGCCTACTGCACTGTGCTGCTGAATTGTTACTGTGGAATGTAGATACACACCTTTGGGTCCAAGCTTCTTGAGGACCCCCATTGCAGTGCTGCCCGACTCCTTGTTCAGCACAGACACCACTGAGTCAGCAGGATGGGACACGATGGCACAGAACACACCAGCTGCACACAGAGGAGAGAACCATGTTAAAACTTTACTCCGTACAAACAGCACATTTCTTGTACTAGTTAGTGGAAATAAATCTTGAAATATTACTGGCAACATTAAGCTTTGTTAGTAAGAAACATTCTTCGATTGATTTCAAGTTTTCAAAGTGAGAGACTGTGTGCCTCCCTTCAGAAGTAGGGTGGGAAAGGCACATCCTCAAATCTTTGTTCACTTGCCTATTTTTTGCTCAATCTCTGGATGCCTACGTAAACATGATTGTGCTGTTTGATCACATAGGGACTCAACAATTGACAAAGACAGCGATCAGTATTTCCCACAGAATAATTCAATTTATGGCACAACAGGGGTGCACGCTCAACAGATTCTGAGTGACTGGTATATAGGCTAAAGAGTGAAAGATAAATTCTCGATATTAATGCCAGAACTGCAGCTGAAGCTATGATGTCTGTGAATGGTAAAAACTTTACTGACCATACCACAAGCATGCAGTAGCACAAGAATCCAGCAAATAGTGCGTTGAATGGCGCTGCACACCAAATTAGAGATCTTATTTTATAATGACGTATAAAAGAAGATTTTTTCCTGATGAAAGAGTGGCGGGACAAATTTTAATTTGGTGGGCTGCCACAGTCTAGTTAATTAAAAGAAAAACACTGGCTATAATACTCTTTGACATCACTTGAGACTGTATTAAATACAAGGTTTGTCTTCTAGTATTAGTTGTTTGTAACTCAGAAAAGTGGAACAGTTAAATTCCCCAAAACTCCTTTAGATTAGCGAATAACTAGAGCAACATTTCTCACTTGCATTCACTGAACCTCCCCTAATATTTACTCTTAACTGCTCTCGGAAGCTCATCTGGTTCTGAATAAACTAATGTGTGTGCAGTCAATACAGGTTCTACACAGAATACTGGAGGCAGACAGCTCGGGTGTTCTGTTACTTACCAATGTAACCTGCCACGAATGTGACGACCAGCTGCTCGGACTTGCTGCACTCACTGCGGGGCTTGGGAACAGCATACTTGTAGAGCAACTCCACAGTGCGCTCAAAGCAGGAAAACTTCATCATGGTGTAAGGAATCTGTCTCATCCACAGAGGCACCACACCCTTATAGAAACTGGAGTTACAGCAGAAATGTTACTTTACAGTTGTTTCCAGTGACAGAATTCTGACCTAATAGTGACTTTTCTTTTGTGGATGTAACTCTTGCTAGGCTAGTTGTAACACTTTGTCCGTCCACCAGACTTGCAGCACTGGAGGCGCCCTGTCTGTAGAGGACAGGGCTGCCAGTGATGCGGTTGGGCTGGGGGACAGGTAGACTGTTCTCACACGCCAATGACTCAAGCACCTCCAACTGTACAGCCAGAAAGCTGCTGAGGAGCACTGCTCAGAGAACAGTGCCCTCCAGAGGTGGATCTAAGGAACGTGTTGTCATCAGAAACCCATTTTCTATTCATTAGTCAGTCACTAATGCAGCCATTATAAAATACCTCTGATTGATAATGGAACTGAATCCTAAGGAAGTGTCGGAAGGCAGCACACTTACGCCCAGATCCCCTCCTCTTTGAACATCTTGGGAACGGCCTCTCTGAGGGTGTTAGCGAAGCCTGGTTGGGTCTGGATACGAACTTTCACAGCCTCCATGGGAGCCAGAGCGATGTCAGCAAAGAACTCTGCGCTGGCTGAGGCAGCCAGGTACAATGATGTCCTCCAAAGGTAGGTGTTCTCCTATTGGGAGACCACAAAAATGGTCAGAACAAATATGATATGTTAACAGACAAATAACTGTGGCAAAATAGGTTTCTAGACAATGACCAGTCAGAGATGATCCACATGATATAAACATCTTTGATTTAACATCTTGATTTAAGACATTGTGGTTTGCCGTTCCTGATTCAAAAATGTCTCATTTCCAGAATTATGTGAGAAATCAATTTAAGATATATATATTTAAAATCAAACAGATATAACATATCTATATATAAAATCAAGTAACACCGAATCTACCTTATTCAGGAGATTTAATCTTGAAAATAAAGCTTTCGAAGATGGACAGAAAAGGCCATTTGAACTTATGCCTTTATTTATTTATTATATTTTTTTTAATGTTGCATTTCAGAAAACCCGATGGTACTTCAATGTACTAAATGGATATGTTTCGCAATGGTGCAGTAATTGTATGTTGCAGTGTTTCAACTAGTAACAATGTTTCTGCCTGTTCAGTGCCTGTTCTGTGGCATGTTTCCAAAAACATGGGCTGATGAGTCAACAGTTGAACTGGTTCATAATGAGTCTCAACAGGTTTAATGTCCTCAGACTTGCTCCAGGCTTCATGATGACCACTTGTACAGGCATGTAACCAACAATTTCATCAAAAACATTGACAACTTCATTCCATTTATGCAGATGTGTGTGTGGACTCACCTCTCCCAACAAGTCACTGTAGAAGATCTTAAACATTTCGTAAAGGCCAAACTTGCACAGGCCCTGCATGGAGTAGCCAATGAAGGTGGGGGCCCAGCCCTTTGCCAAGCCTCTGACACCATCTTCCTTCACTGTGATTGCGAAGCCTCGGCCAATGCTCTTGTATTTATCTGGGTCCACCTGAAGAGAAACACTGCAGTTAGCATTAAGTATTTAAAATCAAGGGCAGTTCTAGCTTGTGGTTTGGGCAACATTTATAAGTCCGTGGAAAGACTTTGTACTTAGTTTTATTGAGAAATTTTCTAACAGTCACTTGCCACAAAGATATTGTACTGGATGTGCCTTGTACATAAGTACATGTGTATCAACAGTCAGTTCAAATCAATGTTGCGTTACTAATGTTGTGCATCAGTTAATAACTGCTGTACTCAGGTTTATAATTTCTGAATCATCAAAAATGAATTCACAGCATATGAGAGGGTTTTGAGAAACTTGTACATATCGTCATCTCTGGGTAACTGAGATGTGGGACAAGCTGCTGACTGTTGCTACTGTGAGGGTCAGCTTCCATACAAACCTGCAGACGGCACTTGACAAGATCGAGGGGCACAACTGCTGTGTGTGTTACACCGCAGCTCAGGATACCCCCAAACCCACACAGGGCATAGTACTTTGTGGAGCCAAAATCGCAGCTGACTCCCTCTGTGGTAGAAGGGAGGGGGACACACAACAAACATGCAACATGCAGGGTCACATGCGACACAGAACAAAAATCATCACCAAACCAGAACCACATAATGGAGAAGTTGTCACTGAGGATTGTTTGGATTCAGTGTCAGGACTTTTCCGTTATAGATGGCTCTGCCACTAACATGCCACCATTTGTTATGATTACACCCCAAAGGTTGAACAAAATTAAATCATTGCACACATGTGATTTCAGTATGAACTTTCAAGGACCACAGGGATGTTTCACATGTTAGGCTATTCTCTACAGCAAGTAAAATACTCCTCATCCCTTTCCAAAGAATACCACACGTTTAGATTTGTTTACCATCTTACATTCAGCCACTGCTCCCAATTACTTGAGTAAAATAAGCAAGTTAACTTTCAACCTGCAACTGATAACACTTTATAATGTCATAAGACATCATGAGCTGTATAAATGATAGAAAACACTTAAAAATGTGGTATGATAACATTAGCTTTCAAATGTTCATGATTTGTAGATCATTGACTAAAAATGTAAAAGATCAATGTGGTCCTACAAATCTATGATTTAAATTGATTCAGGAATAAACCTAAGGATGAAATACATGATTAATAGGCATATGTATATCTATTTTTTGCACTTAGGCCGCAAATTACTTAATCATCACCATGAGGTCTGTGTCTTACGAATCATTATCTACGAAACATTCTTACCTGACATTACTATGTTCATCAGTCAGTGTATTAATGAACAATAAGTCTGACATCAGGCAGTCCTGACATACAGACCACCCCTATGGTGTCAAATAGCAAAGTAAACATTTGGGCCGTGCTCTCACTCAGGTCTGGCTCTCTTGACCTTCACCTACACGAGTCCTCTACTACGACTGAGGGTAGGCGAAGGGTGGGGGGGGTTGACAAGGCGGGCAGTAACCATTGAACACACAGGAACACTGGTGCAAAATCATGCAACCATGTTATGATCACTCCAAAACATCAAACAATCATGGGAATCAATACACCATGACAAAAAAAATTATTTCACAACTGTGCTGGCTCATTTTCTTTCATGCAAATTGGTGCATTAAAAAAAAAAGGACAAAAAACGATTATGGATAGGCGGGGTGTGACATTAAGAAAATGGCTTTGAACCATGGAGACAGACCTGCAATCTGCATTTGACCAGATCAAGGGGAACGACTGCTGTGTGTGTGGTTCCACAGCTCAGAATCCCACCAAAGCCACACAGGACCAAATACTTCTGAGAGCCGAACTCACAACTGTTGCCCTCTGAAGAGACACAGGTAGGATTTGAAACAGTTTGTGAATTTATTTTTTTAAACACTAGATGTATAACTGGCTTAGAGTTTAAAGAATTCTACTGGATGTGCGATTGCCTTCAAACCAACTACATGTCAAACCAAAAGCTATAATAGGGAGACACCTTATTTTCCCAGTCTTGGTCTTATGCAACAGTTAGTGGTTTAACCCACCTACCAGCAACTGTTTACAGTTCCAATTACAAAGCTCCATAACACCTCACTAGTATTACCAAACTTGATTCACTGCAAAGTAATTAACACAAAAAATTGACCACTCCTGTTAATAATAACCCCTAACCCACACTTATAACCAATGGGAAGGAAGTGCATTTTGAAATAGGTAGATGTGCTTTCATCCACAAACTGAAATTATTGGCACTTGACTTAAATCAAAAATCAAATAAAAGCATGTTGACATCTCCCAAACAAGTGGTTGATCATAGACTGTCCAGCAGCACGGAGGTGAAGACGGTGTGGTGGGCAAACCTATCAACTGATACCATTTCAACTTTTAGATCAGAATTGCACATTTTGGATACTAGACCCCCCCATGTGACATCAGAGTATTGATTTAAAACGTGTCAGAAGTGTTTCAAGCTAGGACAGTTTGTTCTTGGTCACCACTGGGCAGCTCACAAGTCGTGGGGGTCGTATGCAGTTATACAACTTAATTACTGATTCAATAAAATAGTATTTATTCCGCTTAAAACGTGAGCTGTCAAAAACGTAACAGACTTCTACCGCAGCGCAAGGGCACCACATCGCTTTGTCCTTCCTTGTCCTCCACAGGACTGTGCGTAGTGAAGGCCTAGAAGCTCTGGTCTCTAAAGTCACACTGCATAACATTGTTATAACGGTTAAAAAGGCCTGATGACTCGATGCAATGCATACATGTCAATTGCATATAATAATAATAATAATAAGTTGATAGTGAATTACACAATGTGGGTTGGGCTCAGGCGGCCGAGGCTCGACAGCTAAGCTAATGCGGCTAACTCTGGCACTGTAGCCTGCCTGCGGACATGTATGCCGGGGTTACCGTCTGCGGTGGCGGCCGCTGCCAGTCTGCGGGTCGTCTGTCCATGGAGGCTCTCGCGGGGCTCCTCCGCTTTCTGGAGGCTGAACAGGGGGGCGCTGAACGGGTTGCCCCGGGCGAGCTGCGTCAAAGCGGTCGGGTACATGGTGGTGGTCCTGCCTGCTGGCGGAGCTGAGGTGCAGTGAGCAACTAGTTAGCCGTGTGGTATCTGTGGCAGCCTGGCCACCCCCACAAACTCTCACACACACACACCTGGACATTGGGATGCGATGTCACGTGCCTATGCTAGTCCAGTGTCAGAATGACCGTGAACAAGAATTGCTAACTTTTTTGAATGAATGCTAGGCTACTTTGACAATAATGCAACACAAGAACAAGGTACCCCAAATCCTCTAGTCTAGAACTGCATTAGAGTGATTCCCTTACACATTCATGTAGCATTTCTCGTTCTTCTTCTACGCCAATGCTAAAAAAGCTATGCTAGGTTGCATGCTAAGCTAGCTTGGCTGCTTCAAGGTGGAACGTCTTTCCTGCACAGAAAAACGTAACATCGCGGGAAACTAAACTGCTCCATGGAACTGACGGCAACATAGAAACATAATCGTCCCGACCGAGTCGACGTGTAATATCCCATGCATGCTATTTTCATTGATTAATGGAACTCACTCTGCTCGTGTCTTAAGATGGCGCCTCCGCTTCGCTGTGACCGGCCGCTCAGAGACCGGATGACCTCCCGGTAAATAGGTTTGTCCTTTCGTGACGTCAACGGGAAGTGTGGGCGGGTCCGTGCGCTCCTCCGCGCCGTAGAGAGACGCAGAGGGGCTGTCAGTCAAGGCCTCCGGTCCAATCACATACCTGGTGATACATTAAGGCGGGGCTTGTAGGGGACTTGGGAGGGGATTCATCCAACAGCAGAGTTTGAGTTTCTCCCTCAAATAAATGAATGAATGAATGTTTGTCAGGAGTAGTTTATATAGAATAGGGATGTGTTTGTTTGTGTTTGTGTGTGTTTGTGTGTGTCAGCAGTCAGTTATATAGAATAGGGACATGTCCGTGTGTGTCAGCAGTCAGTTATATAGAATAGGGACATGTCCGTGTGTGTCAGCAGTCAGTTATATAGAATAGGGACGTGTGTGCGTGCGTGCGTGAAAAATAATGACAAACAGAGAGTGGAACATTAAGTGGACTAAGCTGTGTCTATTACTGTCTCGACTAATGCGGCTGAGAGCGAAGCCCCCCCGTAGGAGCTGATCACTCAAGTCACTATATTCCTGATATTCCTGAAAAAGGACCGACACCACACACATTGCACAAGATGGCCCATGCATTCAGATCAATCATTGCACTGTCGATCAGACAAGCCAACTTTTTTTAAACTCTTTTTACTAATTTTACATTTTTTTATTATATCTCTTTCAACCAGTCATTTGTAGTGCTTTATTGTATCCATTGTCTTGCATTTACTTCTTCAAACTTGTAATAGCACTGCATGCATTTTCTGTTTCTAGGTCTGTGAAGCATTTTTTTGAAAAGTGCTAAATTTATTATTAATTAGGGGTGTTAGGTAGAAGCTATTGCATTGTTAAAAACTGTTAAAATTGCACATATAAACTGTAAACATTGCAGCTTTGTGTCAGTGCAAGTAGTGAGGTGGAGAGTGGGCTGAGGCCAGCGTCTGTATTTGGCAGTGCTCCGTACATGTAAGGCAGTGGGGTAGAAACTATTTGTGTCAAACATTTCATGTTTATGGTGGGGTGGGTCTTTGCTAAAGCCTATAGTTAGGCCTGGATCAGGTGAGTCCTCAACCATCACCTAGTTATGCTGCTATAGGTCTACACTGCTGGGGGAACTCCCATCATCCACTGAGCACTACTCCCCTTCTCTCTGCCCTCACATTCATTTATTTATTTTACTACCCGTCACTAACCGTGTCTTTTTCCTCCCATAGTCTCTCTCTTTGCAGGTATCTCTGAGTCCAGAGCTGCAGGATAAGAGCAGAGCTGCAAAATAACAATTATTAACAATAATACTTATCAATTACTATGTTTTCATTATAACTAGTCAGAGGTGAAACCTGATGGTGCACAAGTCTCTCTCTCTCTCCGGGCGAGGCAGATGGCCACCCACATGGAGTATGGTTCTGCTGGAGGTTTCTTCCTGTTAATGAGTGAGTTTTTTTCCCCCTTTCTCTCCAAAGTGCTGCTCATTGTGGGAACCGTTGGGTTTCTCTATACATTTTTAAGGTCTTGACCTTCTATGTAAATTAACTTGAGATAATGTATATTATAATTTGATGCTATACAAATAAAATTGAATTGAAAATTGAATCCTTCCAATGAGTTTTGTGAAAATCTTTTTGTTTTTGTGTAGTCCTGCTTGTACACGTACACGGGATATTCACCAGCTAGTCCTATATTGTAAAAACTACCAACAAACAGGTGAAAACACATCTTTGGTGGAGGTAGTAACCTATGTGCATGGCTCCATACAGTATGACTACAGGCATGTGAGAAATGTTCTTTTTCAATATCTTAATAGACAAAGTGTCACTACTTTCCCAATTGAAGCTCGTACAAAGAGTCCACTGCAAGAACAGCTTGCTCACAAATAACAAGCTCTTTCAGGCACACAAACCACTAAATAGTTTATTGAGTAGATGTTTAATATTTGTGACAGTGAATACATAATTAAGTAGAATACACTGGGACATTCAATTTTATTATAAGAGAACATTAAGAAAATATTGGCGTAATGTTTGAGAAGATTTAGAAGTATTTGGGTTACAATAACAAGCCTCCCCGTCTCATTAACAAAGATGGTCAAGTACAAAACATTACAGGTTCAGATTCCATCTTCAAGGCTTTTGATGACTAAAAGAGACAAAAGCCAAGGCAAGGAGTGAAAAAAGTATCTCACACATTCAGTACACACTCTCACACACACACACACACACACACACACTCACACTCACACTCACACTCTCACACACACACATGCGCACTGCAAGTCTGAAATAAAACAAGGCAATAAAAAGTGAGTCCATGTATCTTTGTGATGCCTACTGTGTTTGTGTCTCTCAAAGTTGACTGGCGGCTGGCTTTGTTGTAACCTCAAGGACAGTGAGGTCAAGGGGTCACGGGGTGGACCAAAAATAACAACTGCAGATGCTGTACTGTCTTTTCACATGTCATGGAGATCCTTGGAAACGTCTCTGAAACTGTCGTCCCTTCTCATGAAGGAAAACAAAGAAAGAAACTACGGCACAGGGATGATGTCAGAGGTAACTTCACAGCACCTGTGAACAAAATGGCTACAATGCAGATTCACACTTTTTAAAAAAAAAAAAAAGAAGAAGGAAAAACATAGGAGCAGACGGGCTTCTCGTTCCCGTCAGACAATGTGCTCTCTATTCTGTGCCGCCACTGACCACTTCTTTGTCAGGGGCTACAAAAGGGCTGATGCTGTTGGTCTCCATGGCCTGGTAAACCAAGAACAGGAAGGCAGCCACGACGGCCAGCAGGAACAGCTTAATCCACAGGGACATGCCGGAGCGCACTGCTTTGGTCTGGCCAGCAGGGGGAGCTGCAGACAGAAGCCTGGCAGAGGAGGGGGAGGTGGTGGAGGGGGGCAGGCTGGTGACTCTGTTGACAGTGCGGCTCTCTGTGTAGGAGGATGAGCTTGTGGTCTTGGTGATTTTGGGAGAGTAGAGGCCATTTTCGTCGTTCCACAGGTCACTGGGCTTCACTGGGCGACCGGCAGCTCCACGGATGGGTCGCCGGCAGGTGGCGCTGCAAGAATCAATTTGAGAGGATTTAGATTTTAGAGTCATTGTATAATACCTCATGCAAGAACATGTTCGTATTTTAATCCATCATTTGTTCTTATGCTGGGTTTGTACGAACTTGTCAGATTACAGAAACACTTCCATCTTCAGAAAAGTGTGTAAATGACATATGTATACGTGATGAATGCCACCTGTGCGTATTTGAGTCAGTGTGCACGGAGATAGCAAATGAGCATGTTCAACGTCCAAAATATAACATGAGGCTAAAATTCCTGGCCCATATGTCAGCAGAATTCATGAAAATGACATTGAATAGTAAAAAGGAGAACTATTTTTAATTATTAAGTTTGGAGATTGATGTCCTGATTTCAGACATCAAAGAGGAAGTCTTAACTTCTTATCAGCATCAGCAGTTGAATTAAGAGACAGACTAAAGCAGCGCTGATAACCCTGTTGATGCTTTGTTGGCTTTATGTCACACTGCTATGGATATAAAGAATTTAATTGATATAAAATTGGCTTTAAAAAAAGGTCTAGCCAACGACTGCAACAGGAGGAGATCAAGGTAATGTCACTGATATGGATGAAATAAAATACATGCAATAATAGGTGGTTTGTATTGACATGTTTTCTGCTGGATCAGGCAATGGATGCATTGCATTATGATACAATAAGCAGCAGGTTAAAAGAATATGACAAGCCATCTCTGGCGTGTAGAACAGCGACAAGCTTTGTGAAGAAACATCCACCTGATCTTTACATTAACTGCACTCTGCCATGGTACGTGCGCATTTATGATGCTCGCTGTATCCTGTCTTCTGTGGATAGACTAGAGGTGTCATGAGGCAGAGGGTTTAAGCACAACATCAGTCATCTGGAGAAAATAGTGAATTTCAGGTAAAAGATCGCAAAATAATTTATATAGCCACAATTGAATGCAGCCGGCCATCTCTGTGTGCGCCTTGCGCAAAACATGTAGACTACACTGTTTTACAGCACAAAGGAGATGTGCCCCTCCAGTGACATTGCAACATTTAGCAGGTACAATAATACATTTAATTTATTAATCAAGTCGAATTGTAGCGATGAGGTGTTGACTCCTACAACTTGTCTGGCTTTTTGTCTCCTAAAGAGGGAGATCAATTGGTTCAGGTCACTTCCACACCTGTAGCTTGGTTCATTTGGTCTGGGCCGTGTAAGGAAGAAGATCCAACTGTCTGTATTGCACTTGTTCACACAGACTTACCACAAACAAACAGAGTTGTAAACTTGATGGACTGGTAAGGGATTGGACAGTTTTGGTTAAGTTGTACTGCACCATCAGCGCTATATGTATACTTCTTTGTAACCTCGTTTAGATAAGTTCTATACAAATAAAGTTATATTATATACTTTCTAACCCCAGAGATAAGGAGCAGGTCCTGCTGAGCCTGACTGACCTCATGATCCCATTGTATGGGATAGTTACTACCCGAGTTATGTTGGTAGTAATTTAAACTGAGCCAAATTTCGGTACTCTTTACTATTATGTGGACTTCAGCTCATGTTTCTTCAATTAAATTGTTGAAATCATCTGAGTTTGATGGAAAAATAAATAAATTTAAAAATTCACAAATTTAATCTTTACTCCAAAGGTAGGGAAATAACAGCTAGCAGCTGACAGTTAGCCCGGTAGCTCGGCCTATTAGATGGCTGGCCTCCGCAAGTGAACATGGTAGCTGTTAGTTCACAGCGACTGCATGAATACTTCCTGCCAGAGACGAGCCATTTGCTTCAGAGTAAAAGGAACAGTGGTTCTACTTTGATTCAGTTAATTAGAACATTATGTAAATGTAATATTACAGCAGTTTACTCAACTTTATTACATAAGTACTTTATTGATGTGGCTGATGACTGACTGACATAAAAAAATAAGAATCCGTTACTTACTTGATTCCTGTTGGACTGTTGAAGTCACTGGGGAACAGCTCCTTCAGAACAACCTTCTCCTCCAATTTTGGGTTTTGGTCACTGGCTGTGATTTTCTCCACCTACACAAAACAATGATGAGCGTTAATTAAAGTGCAAAAGGCACTGATTCATGACGGCATCTCTCTTCTTGTTGTAAACGCCTTTTAATGGATTCAGATGAAAAGGGAAAACTACCCCGTTACCCCACTACAGTCACCCGCAGGTGCATGTCTGGACCAGCAACCCCTTGTCTGATGATACACAATTCTCACCATGTGATCCCTTCACACAAAAAGGGCCAGGCCAACCACCACGTTTACTACTGAACCACGTGAAACAGAGCAGGGTCTCTCTCATGCAACAGTCTACCTGTCTCACTAACGCATCGTCTGACAGCGTGGATTTGTAGTTGTGTGTCCTCACAGGGCTGCACGTGGACAGGAAGCTGGTGATTGTCTGCTGCCTCCTTTTATGCAGCTGGATGTCTGGAGGGCCACACTCCTCCTGATCACAAACAATGCGAGTGACTGTGTGTCAAGGATGTCCAACCAAACCAACCAACTGTTACACAACTGTCCCCGCAGAAGTCCCCCAACAGCTGCACTCACACAGACGAACAATTGGCCAATTCATCAGAGGAACTATACATTATGAACTATAGAATGGGGGAGTTTTAGCGCCTCGTGTTTCAACAGAGACAACGCAGCATTCAGAGGGATAGAAAAACAGAGAAAAGCAGCCACAGACGTATGAGTAGAGCTGTACCCCTGCTGCAGACACACCGCTGACTTTAAATCCAGTCTGGTCCGACACAGTCCAGGGGGACTCCTGACTCTTAATGGGGGAGATGTTACACATGGGGCTAAAGTTCACTTTGTTGACTGTGGTGAGGTGAACCAGAGGAGACGAAGGGTTGGCAGCTGGTCGTCGACTGCGTTCCTCAGGCCGACTCTTTGACTTCAACACAACAGATGAGATAATTAGATATACGTTTGGAAATACTAAGAATTAAAGACAAAAGGTAGAATACACTACATATAAATAGTGTCATATAAATGTTACTGTATGTAACCTAGACACAGGATAACAATGTCCTAATGCTGGTTCAGTAATTGGCCCTGGGTCCTGATGGACCAACACAGCTCAAGAATAACCAGGATACCGACTTAAATCTCATACCCTGTCGACATTACCAACTATTTTCAATTGTTCTTCTCACATGATACTTAAATCTAACAGCTCATACTTTGTCTGTATCTGCGACCTGAAGTTACCATCTGTCCTGAAGGTACTGGCTCCTGTAAATTATCAGGAGGCTGAAACACACTTCAAAACCTTTAGTGGAAAATGTTCAAGCACAACTATTTGTTGACCGCGTATCCGTATTTTAATTAGCTTATGTGAGGCTACACCATAAACTGTATATAAAAGATGGACATGACAGCTCCTAAAATGTAAACCAGATTATCTTTTTTGTCCCCTGTGGCTAGCTGTAGTATAGGTCATAAAACCCACCTCCGTGTTAACTGGTTGGTACATGGCTCAAAGGAAAAAGTCAGACCCTTGCTCCAAATTATGTCAAAAGCACTTTAGATGGCAGCACCTCTATCCAGGATATTTTTGCCCAACAGGGAGAAGTGGAAATATGTAATCTATCTTTATATACAGTCTAAGGGCCACATCAAATTCTAAGGACTTCAGGAAATCCCAGCAGAAATGAGCAGGTGACGCCTGGATGGTGGCGATGGTTCCCTGGAGCTCTGCAGTCCTGGGTTTTGGGTAACCACTGCTTTAATGAACTTCGGTGTATTGTCCACAATATGGGATAGAGTTTTACACAGTCAGCCACATCAGGTAAATGAAACCAACGCAAACATTTTCAATAAAATGACACCGTGACTAAGAAGAAAATGAAATGTGACCCATTTGTCAGCATCAGCCCTGGTGATAATGCACAGATATTACCAACACCTGCCCACCACTGGATGCAGTTTGAGACAAGAAGACAAGTGTCAGTGTATCCCTGAGGGGGAAGCCCTCATCTTTTGAACAGAGTAGTAGATACAGACCAGTGAGATCATGCAGATATCAGTGAGAGTACAAACAGCCTGCCACGGCCTAGAGCTACCTTTACACGCATGGACGAGGCCGAGGGAGGTTCAGCCTGGGAAGGACTCTCAGGGTTGTCGTGAACTTTCCTGTTATACTCTAAATAGACAGGTTCTCTCAGAACAGGCCTGAGATCCTCAGGCACTATCTGCTGGGACACAAGAGACCAGGAGTAAAACCTGACAAATCTGTTTGATTAAAAAACCCACACAGAAATAATATTTTAGTCAGTTGGAAACCGATTCATAGTTGGGCCAAAACATGCCATTTGTCTCAGTAGGACCTTAATGCAAGTTGATATCACATCTAGGAGATAGTTCAAAACTGTTACATTGGCTTCAGACAATATTCAGAAACCATGACTTTGTGCACATTTGTTTGTGTTTTACGTTTGGTTTTAAAAGATAAATGTATAAATTGCAAATATTTTTGGTTGGAGGGTCAATGCCTTTCCAACAACATAGAATTATACGTTGCACCATTGCTGCCGGGTTCATACCTGGCGTCAACACAACTCAGGAGTTTTTGAGCTGCGAAACTGAGACGCTTGGAAACACTGGAAAATAAATTCCCTTAATTCTTACCATTGCTGTTCCTTGTTTAAAGTTTTTTCGGCAACTAAGCAACCAACTGCAGAGTAGACAATCATACTGACATGTGATATGAATTTTCAAGTGTGTTCCTGGGAACAGAGATTATTTTTGGTATGGAGCCAAATTCCTTGTCTGGAAAGATAGTCTTTTGTTTTAACTTGAAGATATATTAATCTGGACGTAGCCTTAGGGACAACTCTGCATGTCCATTAGTGGCCCAACCAGAGCCCCAACATTAAAAACACACACAGCTCCTCCTCCACAGCCCATGTCAGATTATTGTTGGCAGCCGACCAGTTGTCATGTGCTCTTGTTCCTTGAGGCCTCAGCTCAACAGGTGAACATTCACCATGTGAACAGCAGGTGGCACTGCTCACGGTCACAATCTGACAGTTGGATTACACCCATCACATGCTGAAGATCAAGCCTTCACACTGCTAGAGGCCATTTGCAGTATTTGATAATTAAAAACAAATGTAAGAGGGCGAATGGTAAAACAAGTGAAAATAAGTAAAGGGCAAATTTCCCAGGCATCCCATATCCAGATTTTGGTGATTACAATAACAACTGTATGGAAAGACAGACACCAAATATCAGAGGAAAAACAAAAGAACAGCTGGAGGTAAAGAACAGCCAGAAGAGCTGGAGGGATACGGAGAAAAGTCAGCAGGAAGTCCACACACTGCCTGCTGGATGCTTCAAAGTCGAAAGCATCCAGCATGTGCATGGCAGCAGCTAATCCACATCATGTGCTTCGAGTCTGACATGCACCGAGCAGCAATGATACACTGCATCTACAGGCTGACACTGAGCTGGGTGTGACTGCGCTCCAATAAAAAAAAAAAAAGGTCTAAAGTCTTCCTTTGTCGGTTTGAGAGGAAACTGGATAATCAAACCCAGCTTCTCTCTATCCCACCTGCTTCACTCTGCACACAAACTTCTGGGGGTGGCGACAGTGGAAAAGCAGCCCGAGAGGGGGAAACGTTTTGTTTCTTTCCAAAATTACTCACTTGCTTGAAAATATCAGGCTAAAATTCACAAATGTGGTTAATTTCGAGTTTGATCAAACAGAACCCATCAGATTACGTTTAAAACCATCCTGACTGTCCACATTGCCAGCATATTTTAACTAGTCAAGTGTGTTTGCTATCAGAGCTGCTATTGAATATAAGAGAGAGAACGAGAGAGTGAATGAGAGAGCTGCAAACCATAAACAGCTGTTTTTATGCACCTCCCCCTGCTCTCAAAGACTGTGGAGATCATCCGATAGTAACTGCCATATCCTATAACAGTCAACATTTAAGATGAACAAGAAACTATTAAAGGGGACATATTATGAAAATTCCACTTTGTTAGTGCTTCTACACGTTAATTTGGGTATCTGGCATGTCTACCAACCCAAAAACTCTGGGAAAAAACCACTAGCGCGTTTTGTTATGGTTCCTCTAAGTCAGAAACGTCATGCTTGAGTGACTGGAATGAGCTTCCTATGTACTGTGTCGTCACAATACAGTGGGAGTCTCCCGACATGGCCTTGGCCCACCCCCCACCTCCCCACACTCGTCACGCCGGGTTTACACCGGACGCGGAAGCGCATCGCCATTCTCAAGCGCGCAGCCGCCTGGCTGTTCACACGGGACGCGCATTTCTCCGCGCTGGTCAGCCCGCGATTCTGCTTTCTCCGCTTGTTGTTGTACCCGTTGAATGTCGGGGTTCGGGGGTAAATGATGGTCTTCATAGCCCCCCCCCACCCCTCTCTTTCTATCTGCTTGTGTGCTTGTAGTGGATGGGCAGAGGGGGACATTTAATCATGTGATTGGGAAAATTGGGAAAATTAAAACTCCAGGACAACAGAAGGGGAATATAAAGTATGGGATGCATATTTGATAATTTATATCATATAAAATATGTAATTTATATCGTTTAAAATCATGGGGGGAGAGGGGGGAGCTGGCTCATTAGCATTTAAAGGAACAGGCACTCAAAACAGGTCACTCTGTGGAGGGCTGTTTTATACAGGGTAAAAAGGGTGCTGTTTTAAATGATCCTTGTGGTATTTTGACCAAAGTATGTTACAGACATTTCATTAAGACCCCAAGGAACCATATCAACTTGTGGTAAAATGGGCATACGATGTTCCCTTTAAAAAGGTGTGAAATTCCAGGCATCTCACAATTGACAGATTACAGCAAACCCATCATTAAACCAGGAAACGTAGAGCTCCTCAGTCACTCATTCAGATCTGTATAAAGATATTTCAGCAGCTCAGGAACTGCACCAACAGCAGAAAAAATGAAATCATAAAAGCAGATTAGTAATAATCAAAACAAACTAATATCCCTAAAAATATCAGCAGAAATCAGTGCTCCCAAGCAACTGTAACGTTCCCACATAGAGGGTGAGTGAACTGATGAGCGGACTTTCCACTGTGACTAAAGGACGATAAAATATGGAGAAGTATGAAGTTGACTCACTGCTAAGCCGTTTCTTACCGTTTGGTGCTGGCTGCTGCGGGTGCGGGTAGTGACGGGCAACTTCCCTCGGCTCCTCACCGGTCTCTCCACCACTGGTGGAGCTGGTTCAGGCTCTGCCACTGGTTCTGGCTCAGGTTCTGGTTCAGCGGTCACCTCTGACAAAACACAGCGTCGTCATACACCATCATTAAACAGACCACAGAGGTGAGATGTGCATGTTTTAGTGATGGGAGTGCAAATTATGTACTGCAGACACTTTTTATGCAAATATCACTTTATGGACCTCCATATTTGCATGCTGCCAGTCTTAAAGATTTGACTTTTGATAAATTAGCTTGTGACGTTAACAGTTTTAATTACTCTACAGGGTTTTTCCTGGCCGGAAATTAGGCAGGGGTGGTACTGAGATAAGTAAAATCTTTCTTCATAGTTGCACGCTTCGATTCATTAATTCAGCTCATCCTGACTTTGCTCGCTTTCTCTCTTGCGTGCTGACACGCACACATGATGGTGAGGCAGCCGCATCATAATTCTCTATGCAGGAAAAACCCTGCTCTATCCCTTAGATGTTGGAAAATAAGAAGCCCTTTCATGCATAAAACTTTCACTATCACAAAGTGCATTACCCTCATACCCACAGCCTTATATCTTCAGAGAAATTAAGACAATTGGTATTTTTAGGGTCTACAAGTTGGTCTTCATGGTGGACTGAAATTTAACAAAACCAGTGAAAGCCAGGACAACGTTCAGATACACTTAGTGGTTGTCAGTGTACAGTAAATGCAGGTGTTGTGGGCAGGCGACAATAAGCTAACCCCTATACAATCAGGATAATACAGATCCCAGCAGGAATGCTAAAGAGTGAGTGTTAAGTGTAATCACTTTTATAACAATGGTGAGTCACTATGAATAGTGTGTTTTATTGAAATACCGTCCCTAGTTCTTACCATCCTCCTTGTCACTGTAGAGGTCAGATTCAGAGTGGCCGTTGTGGCTAACTTGTATCTCGGCGAGGACCAGCTCTGGCAGTGGTGGCTGTGTGGGGCCATCGTCCAGGAGCTTCTGCAGTTTCTTCTCGTACAGTTTACGGGTGGATGCTGGGGAGAACAGTCCATATCAGTAAATTACACACTGCACTCTTGTGTTTACTGCCATGACAGATCTCTAAAGATTCAGATAAAGACTCAGGAACAGAAGGAGGCGAAAGCTGTGATGTTGGTGAGGCCAGCCTCCTCTGGACGA
This sequence comes from Hippoglossus hippoglossus, assembly GCF_009819705.1. Classification (NCBI taxonomy): domain Eukaryota; kingdom Metazoa; phylum Chordata; class Actinopteri; order Pleuronectiformes; family Pleuronectidae; genus Hippoglossus; species Hippoglossus hippoglossus. The sequence continues at coordinate 1,831,942 of NC_047173.1, forward strand.
GGACGTTTCTGATTAAGCTTAGTTTGGTCAGGGTTGTAATTCAGTCCAATTCATTGGCATCTCCCCAAAATTCTTACAGAAATGTTGACGTTTACATCCATGTTTAATCAAGATTTTCATAAAGGACTTCCACTGTAACCGGAAGATACAAGTCCACCTGACATTGGGATTCTGTCTGTTATAGATATTAATTGACAAGTCGGCTACATTCTACATTCATGTCTATTACATGGTTCCCATTTTACACACAATTGTTGTACATGCAAGGATGAGGAGCAAAGCAATTCAAAATAAATTTCTGAGCGACAGTTCGGATTAAATTTATGAACACACCCACAAGAATCAGCTGACTAATGGTTACTTTAAATTATTAACACACGTTTGTATAATTTTGTTAAATCTGTGTGTTGGTCCAGGATGCTTAGAGCTGAGTGTGTGTTTTTGTGTGGTCCCAGTACCTCACACAGAGGGTCAGACAAAGCTCTCTTGTGTAGCAGTAATTAAAATGAAAATTAAATTTATTCATTTCTGCAGTACACAGAACAGAAGAGACATCAGAGCTCTTCTATACTGCAGAATTTATCCCCAGGTTTAAGTAGTGAACACTATTTGTAATTGTTCATGATGCTGATATTTATAGATGATACTGTATGTGTTACTGTTAAAGTGATGCTGCACACTTCAGTGGTTTTTTTTATATAGCTGTAAACTTATGTATATTATGTGACTTTTCTATGATGAAACACATCAATACTAGTTTCAATATCACATTTAGGCTGCGACAGTAACCGCACCAACGTGGTCATGTGGTGCCTACCACAGGATTGAGCTCATTACATCATCACCGCAATTTTTTTTTGTTAGCAGCTCAAAGTTAAAGGATTGCATATAGTGTGTGTGTGCGCGCGCGCGCGCGCGCCAAGCCTGGCGGTAGTACTGCAATAAAGTGCCCGTTCTTCACTTCAGAATCGGTCCGGACTGTTTAATGTTATCACCAACGAGCCAGGGCTAGGTTAGTGAGAAACAATCCAAACGGTCACAGCCACATCACATTTATTACCATACGTATTTAGAAATTCTACATTTATGGTTTGAACATGGCTCGTAACGCCACTTGGTGTTTCAAACAGTCTTGGACCTTGCAGGGCCAAACGATTCGGGTCATCTCTTTCTCATGACCTTTATACCAGTGACCACTCGTGAATGGGATTCTGGAAAGCTGCACCCATTTTCAAATCAATGCTTTCTAATCGCAAAAGTGTCTGCGCTGCTATCAGCAGGTTATCTAGATAACCTTGATAACTTAGCTGTGGCAAGCTAATAGGTATGTCGTGTGTGTGTGTGTATGTTTGTGGGGGTGGGGGAAAGGGCTGTCGTAGGCGTGTCTTAACTCCGCCTCCCAGCACTGCATTCAAGGCATTTTTTGAATTTCCAGTGAAGCTCATTTCAGACATGGCCTACGGAGTTTGCCCAGAGTCTGCCTTTCAGGGTTTTTTCTGCACAGACACTTTCACGACAGCTACAAATCCTCCTCAATATTCAGGTGAGAGGTGGATCGGCTTGGTGCAGCAAGCAGAGGCAGGAACTGACGCGTTAACTCTGCTGCGTTGATCACGTGATTTTGTTTACAGCACCCCGACACCGTCGTCGGCTCTTATCACCATTCGGCCGCTGTGAATCCAGCGGGGGGGGGGGGGGGGGGGGGGGGGGGGGTCCCCGTGCTGTGTTCACACATGGACATCCCCTTGATTTCTACAGACTGTATAAAAAGGAGGTCAGGCAGTCTGTAGAAACTGTGGAGCGTCTCACTCGGACATTTGTGGTCACACATGCACCTCCTCTGGAGAATATACAGGGTATCTGCGGACTCCAGTGCATGTCTGAAAGCAGCTTGAGAAACACTTCACTCGAAACGTAGGTTACACTTTAAACTAACGGACCAACACATTCTAGGGGATTCGCTTCAGGTCAAACATGGCATGGTGTTAGCTCACATGTCAAAGCCACTTGTGAATACCAACACCTGTGTGGAGCGTGTAGCACCAGCACACCACATCCCCCTGTGTGTGTGCGTGTCTGTTTGCACACATGTGCACAGGGGGCAGAGGTCACCTTAGCATTCACTCTCATGTGCCCCTGCTGCCATTTCTGCTAACGTGCGCACTCACCCACAATTGGCCCCACAACCACTCCCTGCTTGATCAGCGAGTCTCTCAGGCCGTCGTCGGTCAGCACGGTCACATCCAGCTCATCTGGCTGCACCTTGTCAGTTTTCCTGGTGGCTTTCTGTGGGAGGACAACAGAGCAGCCGGGTCAGTGATATAATGATGAACAAAACTCATCAGTGAGGTCAGGAACTGCCATAGATTTCTTTTTGCCCTCGGGCGATGTAAAAAGCAAATAGTGACAGTAAAAGAATCAGCCGACAGACATTTGTGTTTCTGGGTGTGGCATGTTTATGCAGTGCCTGCTAAGACAACAGTAAATTCACAAAAGAGAATTTGTGCACTTCCATATTCACTAGCAGAGTTTTTGGAGTGGAGGGAGGGGCCAAAAGTGAGGAACGACTCAAACTCAATTGCTTCTCAGTTCACATCTTTCTGTTTGTCCCACCATATCCATCTTGTGTCTTTAGCACATTTATTTCATTCTCTTCCTCAAAGGATCACCGTGTTGGTCAAGCTTTCAAACACTAACATAAGCTGCGAATTACACATGACACTGCTCTCAAATGACCATAACCTGTTTTAAATATGCAAGAAAATGGGGCAGAGGGGCAGAAAATACCACAGCTGCTTCATGTTGTGCAGGTTCTACTGACAGATTTGTGGAGGCACATGTGAAATGCACACAAACCCATGCGACTGGGATAAGCAGTTTTGTAAACTGAATTGAGCCAGAGAGAAAGCGGCGCTTTGGAAGCAGAGATTCCAGGGGTTTGATAGTAAACAACTGGCGGTCCCTCACACACCAGCCCACAGGAAATTACAGTTTGAAGCCAGCTAACTTTAAATTAAGCCCTGTGTCTCCTTCCTCACAGCTGAACAAGGCTCTGCCTCCGAGTGAATCACGTTTACGTGCATGAACTGCTTTCCTGGAGCGTGCTGCGAGTATAGAAGTTACACATGCTACCATGTTTTCAATCACATTATTTTCAAATAACAACTGAGGAACTGAGCAGAATTAAACTGTGTTCAGTGTACAGAGCCTCTAGCTGGTCACCTGATATAAAGCAGAGCAAAGGTGGACATGGACAGCAGGGCAGTAAGTGGACACACATGATTCTGTACATCACTGGGTTTAAGTTAGGGCAGGACATTAGCACTGATCTCCTGGTTTAATTCGGTCCCAGAGGATCAGGCAACACATATGTTGAGCCTCTCACAATTTGTCCTGGGAACTGTATCCTTCAACAAATGCGCAACACTGTCTTCTTGAATAACAATGTGCAGTCAAATTACAAACGCAACTGTTGACACATTACCTAGTAACAAAAACGGTGGAAGGTTCATTTTCCCTGCTAAATTCAAAAACCTCACATGTATATTATTTATGCCTACATGTGAAAAAAAGTTACACGGGAATGATTATTATGTGCATTTAAAAAAAATTAATGCTTCAGCAACGCAGGGACTGCCAATGGCTCAATTCAGACGTCCTCTGTAGTCAGTGTGAACACAGACGGGACAGAGGCTGAAATGTGAGGAATGCGTGGTGCTGCCACGGTTCACGGCGTGTAACAAACGTGAGGGACGCACATACAGAGAGGTTATCTCGCTCTGTCTGGCTCTCAGTGGGCCCTGAGCAGGGCTTGGATTGGATGTGAGCCAGAGTGTTTCATAATCATAGCAGCCTGGGCTGCACAGACAGGGAAAGGAGGAGGGGGAAAAAGGAGGGAAAAACAGTCTGTGCTCCGTCCGCTGCAGACCACACCCTGGCCTTTAAAGGAATAACTGAACTGTGAGCTCACACACTCTGTCGAGTAAACTCACTACCAACACAGTCATACTTTCCTTTACAATTCCTCACTGCAGCGTGGATGGTAGTAGTAGTTTGAGGGCAAGACATTCCAGGACCTGTGGCTGCGTGATGCAACTCACTGTCTGGATGAGTAACACACTACAATGTGTGTGTGGTTAGTCATAATGTACTCTGCTAAGATTAACCACAAGTGTTTACAGTACAGGTGTCACACATTCTTCATTCTTTACAGCCATTTCTTTTAAATCTCATCAGCACCACATTGAAAAGAGATAAACTTCAGGCATGAAAGACAAAGTATTTGAACCTTGAACCATGGGAGAAAAAAAAAAAAAAAAGGCTCACGATTTCAAAAATGTCAGGAATGAATTTTTAAGCTGCATGCACACCCCCACCTCCACCTGCAGCTCCTGCCAGCAGCCTATAATCACTCTGGCATGTGAGCATCATGTTTCACAAGATAAACAACCAAAACCGTACAATACTACAGTAGCACAGAAAACAAAGGACAGACTAATTACACACACGATGCGTCTTTCCACAGCCCTTGACTTTTTAACACACACACACACACACACACACACACACACGCGCGCGCGCGAGCGATTGGAGCACAAAGTCCTCCTTCTGTGAAAAGCATTTCCTCAATGAAGAGGCCAAATCCAACAAGATAACCGCCACAGCTGCACTTAAGCTACTGCCTGGGTTGTGTCTTTCACATGTTCACTTCACTAGGTAAACTCCACACAAAAACACACTCCTCTTTGTTTGTAATCCATAAACTTTTGCTTAAACTGAGGAGAGTCTCATCACATTGACTTCAGACATTTGTTTACCTTTTTTTCTATCTTTGCAAAAGAAGACTCAGGCTACGTCCACATTAAGTACTTTGTAAAACACGTCACTTCTATGACCTGGCAGCCACAATACTTAGTTTACGAGCATTTACAAGCCAATAAAACTGATAATTTCAATACACTGCTTGTATCACTTTAGTTTGAAAACTCCAGGGTTGTGTTCTCGTCTGAACAGAAAACCACAGAATCTTCAGGAATTGATGGAGTGCTTTCTTCCTGATTGGATCTCATCAGCGACGACTCCACTACCAGAAGTGAGTGCAATGCTAACACTTGAGCCCCCTTTCCACTGGTCAAAAACCCAGGGAAGGGATGCAATCGGCATTCAGTCCCATGGTTGAAGGACTCTGCACAGGTATTTAAATACCCTCTCTGTCTCCAATCAGAAGTTAAGGAAATGCTGCACCTTTTCTGGCCCACTGAACCTCTGAGGGTTGCTGTATAATTAGCCATGAAGATTTGTGTACTTAGTTATTTTTTACATCTTATGAAGAAAAACAATTGCTGTTGTAAGTTTTTCCTGTCATCCAAGATACAACACTGGCAAGATAGTGAGGTAAGATAGCTTCTCAGTTTCCGGTGCGTTTGTGACTTTGAACATGACTCACTAGGAGGAAGAAGACAGAATGGCCAACTCTACTGCTGGAAGTGAGTGTTACATTTTTTTTTTAAAATAAGAGATGTATACCTGCTAATTTGAAACCGACTGTAGAATAGACAATCTGATTCCTGTTTACACGGACACGCACATGACCGGTGTACATAATCGGTCATTTGATACGTGTTTTCAAAAGGAGCAGGTCGTCGAAAGCCGAAACACGCATGTACAGTGTGTTGTGGAAAATCTGCTGATCAATGGCCAATTTATTGAAGCTTGGCCACAACTGGGCATGATGTCCTCTCATATTCTGAAGTCAGATTTCCTGTGGTCACACTTTAAACCCCTAATGATGATTTAGACTATTGGTTTGCCACTTCCTAAACAAGTAAATATATTTTCTAGTTCTGGAGACAGTATTGCCTGGTTACGCAGTCTCATATCTATGGTGTCAAGGGAGTGAAGACTTTGACCTTGGCCATGCTCTCGCACTTCCCCAAACATGAAAGATAAGCTGCACTACGTCTCATGGAGAGGAGACATCGTCTCCGAAAATACCATAACACAGTGCACATCTCATCAGAACAAGTAAAGCCTCTGGATGCAAGTACAGCCAGAATAGAGAGAGCTTGTTTCGTTGTGGTGCTGTGATATTGTGTTGGACACATCAGTTGGTTCCATAATACTGTACAACAGCTTAATAAATATTTTTACTTCTTTTTGTCTACTTATGTTTACTGCTTCAAAGGATTTGACATTTGACGGCTGGTTAGACCTTGGAGCTGACATGAAGGACAACATTAAGGACGATTGTCCTTGATGTTGTCCTTCACACAGCCACTCACTTTCACTGAGCTCCACAACAGGTGTTCCCTTCCCATTATTTGACCTTTACCTCAGTTCTTCTATGCTTTCTTTTGCTCATGAACAGATCAAACTTTCTCACCCGGAGGCCAGTTGTTCCCCACCCCTGGTTCAGCCGGCCATCTTAACTGTTCATGGGACCAGATGCATCAGGATCTGGTTAACTCCTGCAAAACCATTTCCTGAGGAAACCTTGTGCACAGCCTACAGATGGTCAGAGGGGTGGTGGGTTGTTACTTTTTGCGATAACACTGTGTAGCTTTGGAAACACATATCTGCTGTGAATCCAGGCTGCCTACAGTAACTGTCCTCTAATAAGGATGTTAATGGTGGAGTTAGTGTTCCTTTAAAAGACTTTTGATACAAAATTTGATGCAGATCTAAACAATTATCCTCATTTTGGGCCTTAGTGGAGGTGTGTACCCCCAAGGACCATTCTAGTTCACTTTGGGTTATAGCCAGTAAAACATATGTAAAAATTACCATTGCGCATCTAACATTTTAAGGCCGGTTGAGTGTCAACGGTGAGGAAAGCAACTTTTTTAAAAAGAATGTTCAAAACAGCAATGTTAAGAGTTTTACTTCACAACAAGTCATAGCAAAATTATTTATGACATCTTCAACGACAAAAGGTCAAATATTTGCTGGTTCTAAATCGAAAACGGATGTTTTCTGTCAGTACTGTTCAAAGATAGACTGAAAGAGAAGAAGCGCCACTGTTTAACAACCACGGCCAAACTTTCTGCAACTCCCAAAAATCCGAAACAATGTGTTATATCACAATTGGTGATGGTTTTCTTTGAACTGAACTTTGATTTATATCATATCAATGAATTAAGCTTATAATCTTTACATTTTTTAACCACAATCTTCAATATTTGGAACAAGAAGCACATAAAAGCAAGGTATGTCTACAGTCTACAGCTGAGTTATTTCAATGCATCAAGTACACAGGCTGTTTACTAGACATTTAAAAAGGGATAGTTCACCAAAAAATGTAATTCGAAACGGCATCATTTAGAAAATGATTTAAGTCTAAAAGTCTGCAACCAGAAGTGGCGATGCTAGCAGATGTAGCGACACAAATGTGTGCTGTGTTTCAGTGTGCACGAGGGTACGTGAACGAGCCTCTGAGGAGGCTATCAGAGGACATTTAGGCGGAAAACATGGTGTAAATTATGCTGGTTCGAGTCGAATATGAATGTCGGGCTTGCGGACACCACACGAGCAGTATGGAGGCATGTTGCGTTTTTTTCTGTTTTATTACGTCTGAAGAAGAGCTGATGATTGACTTCAATTGTATTTCTCTTTAAGCACCACCTCTTAGCATTCCTCTTCAGACAACTTAACGGTATCTCTGTCATATCATATGCGTCACAGTTGAAAGATTCAACGGTGCGTTTATGAAACCACACACACACGCCTAATCAACTGGTGAGACTTGTTTGCCAAGTGATGTCCACAATAAACATCACTCTCTCCCTTAAGGGTAAATTATCAATATCAGAGAACTCATGAAAGATTGATCGTCTCTCACTCAACACACTCAAAGAGCTGCTCCCACTTAAAGTAAACAGTGAGGCTACCATCACCTGAGCAGTGGGAACTGTGCAAGAAATCAACAACTGAGCAAAGACTGTGACAAAAGGATGCAGCACACAAAGGGTGCACATAGCTTCTGCACACCAAGCAGCAGTAAATCACACACACACACACACGATATTTCTCATTCACCACCTTTGTTTTGCTCACGCCCTTCATTCAGTCACCTTGCACATACAAGAACAGACGTGTCCTGCTGCACACCTGCTTGAGTCTACATCTCATTCAACAATGAGGAACAGGTACATGTGCATAGTTCACATCACAGTGTGTGCGTTTAACCAGCATAAATCCAGCCTATGGTGACAGCTCAATGACAAATAAATGATACCACACTGAAGACAAAGTATCAATAGTAAAGGCTCTGTATTTATATAGTTTCTCAAGTCTGATCTACTCCTCAAAACGCTCCGCTGATCAAGCCACATTCACACACTGCCACCAGAGACATTAGGGGAAATTTGGGGTTCAGTATCTTGCACAGGGACACTCGAGCTCGTCGACTGGAGGAGCTGGGGATTGAACCACCAACCTATAAGGATGACCTCCTGAGCCACTGCTGCCCCCAATAAAAAATAAAATCTAAATGAAAGCAAATTATGCATTGAATGAACAAATAAATCAACTATAATCACAGGTATAAATAAAAATGTTTGTAACAGTAACTCATTTAAACACTGTGACCCAAGGTTTCTCTGTGATGACCATTTTTTTATCAAGGGAAACAAAGATCAATTTAAATGATCTTAGCTGCCAACAATTTTCTGTCTGCTGTACGACTTTATTTAAATCCTTTGGTCTAGTATGATATTATGAGACAGATTAGCTGGTTAAGATTACGTGGAACCAACTGTGGTTGCAGTTCAGAAAGTCAGCCGCGGTACGAAGTCGCGTTTCAGGGGAAAATCCTTGCTCCTGTTTTTGGAGGGCTGCAAAGAATGCAGCCAGTCATCGGCTGGAGTGGGATTATTGTCTTTAAAACAGCCGAGGAATGCTGGGAAAGTGACACCCCGCGCCCAACACTGAAACTTCAAAAACAATCTCAAAGCACTGCTCTGAAACAGAAAAGCAATTCATTCAATAACAACAGGCTCCCAATCAGGTTATTAACAGTATCTGAGCGTGGGCGGAATTTCACTACATGTAACAGGTAAAGCAGTGTTTCTGTTGGTCCACTCAAAACACAGACTGATTAAATTATCACACCAAAGAGTAAAGAGTTGAGCACCAGGGGAGGGACACCCCACCCGGTTTACCCTGCAGACACACAGATAAACCTGTTCTGATTAGTGCATGCATATGGCTGCTGTAGAACAGTGACGACGATGCTACGGCATGTTAGAGCTGGAGTAAAGTTTGAGGCTATTTTTTTTGGGGGGGGGGGGGGGCCTCCATCTTTCGTATCTGGTTGGTGGCTCTGATCAGATTCTGCCACAGATTCACTTTTGTTTAGAGCAATGAATGTGCAAACTCAAGGGGCCATCAGGGAACAGAACAGGCCCCAAGTTATTAGCCAGCTAAGCTCTGGACCAAATGATCTGTGACCCGCTCTGTCCACAGCTTGGGTACAGGAAGCAGCAGAAACTTTTTAGGGTGTGGACCTGAAGTAAAAAAAAACAAAACGTGGAGGTTGATGGGAGTGTGTGGTAACAGCAGGCGGCACCGTTCACACCAAGTGGGATAGTTGTATTGATTAGTTTGAGTTTTATTTGCAGGTTAATCGAACATTGTAGTTTGAAGCGTGTGCAAACTTCTGACACAATCGCCGATTAGTATTTTTGAAAGTTTAGGCTCCACGTTACCAACCGAGTAATCGATTAAAAATAAAAGTAATCACTTGATAAATAGTTGCAGCCGGAAGTAACTGCGTTTGTTTTCGTAGTAAAACACCCACAGCGGTGGTGCTCCGAATACAACTATTTCAATGCGTTCGAGTCCAGTTTCACAAACTTTAACCACGATGCCACCTCGTGCTGCGCGAGCCTCTGCACAGAAACACACGGAGTTAACGTGAATGAGAAACTTACTCTGCCGGACGAGCGACTTCTGTTGTAGACCACGGGCGGCGGCAGCTCCTCGTCGCTGGAGAACGCGTCCCACGACGCTTCCACGACATGCTTCTCGTTCTGGGCGGTGAGGTTCTTCAGGTACAGCTGCACGTACACGTCCTTGGTGGGGTTGCCGCTCGGCAGCTCCACGCTGTGGGCCAGCAGCTCGCTCTTCAGCTTGTCCTTGGTGAGCACAGACGGGTCGTCCAGGTACACCGGCATGTCGGCGCGCAAGATGGGGGGGACGGAAGTCTGGCGGCGCGGGGACGTTAGCTAGCTAACACCGGGAGCGAGAGGGGAGGTTGAGGCTCAGCGACTAACCAGCGCCTCTTGCTGGACTCGGCTCGTAAAGAAACTAATCTCTGCAGAGACTGTTTCAAACAACAAACTAAATGAGGAACAACAACTAAAAGCAGTGTGGGCGTCTCTTCCTCCTGCGGCGGAGCAGACCGGGGGCAGAAGTGAAAGCGAAGCTCGGCGGATCTATTTGTGTTGAAGAAAGAAGAATGTGGACACTCATGGGGATGACTTGGCCGGAAGTGGCTCTCTGTAGAAACTGGCTCCTATTGGCCAGCCGTTGATAGAAAACGGTTCCTCATTGGTGGAACAGACATGCTGGCTACTATTGAAAACGGACTGCATGTCACGTGTTTATGACATCACATTCAGCCAAAACTGGTGTGCACGATGTCGCCACCATATTTGTTTATATTATTATAGATTATTTGTTTGTTATTATATATACTATATATTATCTTTTTACATTTCCTATATTATTATATATACTGTATATAATGTTTATTTTACTATATTATAGATCATTTGTATATTATATATACTATATATTATCTGTTTACATTTCCTATATGTTGTTTATATTATCGTCCATATTATAAAATATCTGTTAATTTTTACATTATCAGTTTATATTATCTATATTGTATATTATCTATTTACATTTCCTATATGTTGGATTGTGTTTTATATTATGATCCATATTATACAGTATGTTTATATTATATATTTTGTTTACATTTCCTATATTATGTTTATATTATCATCCATATTATACAGGATCTGTTTATATTATTTATTTTAATATATGTTTACATTTTATATTATCCATATTCTGTTTACTTCCATATTATCTCTGTATATTACCTATAATATATATATTATCACTATCAGTTTGTATTTTCTTATGTGAAACCCTGACAATGTAGATCTGTTTATTACAATTTGTTAGTTACGTTAGTCTGTGTGCTTTGTTAATTGCTACCATGTAACATATTGTATTTAGCTATACATTGTGTTTGTCCTTGCTTGTGCGTGTATATTAAAGATGTTCATAAATGGCCACAAAATAACACCAAATCCACTTTGCTCTTGCATTACTTACAAATAAAACAGTAATGCACTGGTTTATTTCATCACCGGACACAAATGAAGACAGAACCCAAAATGGGGAAAAAAAAATTCAATGACATTTTATCTCTTTCCACTTTGTCACTAAACAGTATTCTCTTTTATTTGGACACTAAATATTTTATACTCAACCAGTACAACAGCAGCGAATACTCAAAGCAAGGTTTTCAAAGAAATGAAAGCACCTTTTAGCACACACAGTGCATCTATCGCCAGTCTTTTGTAACTATGAACCGAAAACAAAGGCCTTGGTCCAGCTCATCAATTACTTTAATTTTGGAACCAAAATCGATCTTAAATCATGTGGTTTGGGGTGAATTAAGGGTTTGAGGGTAAAGAGAAGTAAAAAATATGTTTAGACGGACAGAACTGGGCTGACCAGAGAGAAGGCAGGCAGCGATGAACGAGAGACATTCACAGATCTACTGCTTTACTCTCCAGCCCATACTATCCATATGACTGCATAAAATCAGTGCGTGTGTGTGTGTTTGTGTGCGAGAGATGGCTGGTCTGACAGACAGGGCAGTCATGATATCCACATCAGTTCCTGATGGATCGAGATGTTCTAGACTCTGCTCCTCGCTGGGGCCTGATAGAACACACTGGAACACCTCTCGGTTCGTCTCCTTTCCTTTTCTCTTCTCATCCCGTTTCCAAACGTTACTGCTTGCTCCTCAAGCTTTGATCTCAGGGACTTGTGTGTACAGCTGCTCACAGTTCTCGGCCCCAAGGTCCTCTGAGGAGAACACAACAGAAAGAATTAGGAAAAAATACATTGGATCACATAAATGGCTTCATAGAAGTACGTTGTATATCTATTACTTATTGATATTTTAAAAACAGCAACAGGTTGTGTGTTGGACTCTCGCAGAAACACACTTATCTCCTGATTGAACACATGAATTTGAGTGTATTCATCATGAGGAGGTAGACTCGGTCTCTGTGGCTCAGGAGGAGCTTTAAGTCAGAGAAGAAAACCTGATCATGTCACAGCAGAACTCTGCATTACACACGCTGGTTAATCAACAATAATTGGAGCTACATGATTGACTTTGGTCTCATCAGATCAGATAATGGATTCATTTAAGTCTTAACATTTGTTACAATGGGACCTAACAGGCTTCACTGATGGCTTCTTGTATTAGGGAGACTGCGGAGGATCTCGGGAGTTCAGTGCGTGTCTGAAAGCAGCTTGAGTGTAATAGTTCGAGAGACTCTTCTGTTGATCAATTACCCTTAAATCAGCCCAAATTGTATTTCACAACTTCCTGGAGAGTTCACTCCTTTTTGAAAGATTAGTTCTTTCAATGAGAAAATCCCATTTTTATGTTTCTTTGGTAACCAACACACCAGCAAATAAAATGTTTTTTTGACGAGGGAGTAAGAAATGAATTTAAATATTAATGAAGGTAAAAATATGAAGGATCTACATACTTTCTGAAAGCACTGGTTTCTATTTATATCACTGTGCTACTTTTTAGTATCACTAATATTTCTCCTTTTAAAAAAAGAATACTGTCCTCCTGTATTGCAGATTGTGGGAGCAGCAGAGACGACTGTACATAAATCAGTGCTTATAGCAGGAGCATTACCAGGGAGGACACACTTCCACAAGCCGTAGGTTTTCCCCACCGCCGTCTGCCACAGTCGAAGAGTCCCGTCTTCAGAGCCACTAGCATACAGCTCACCATCTGGACTGAACCGCACACAGTGGACTGGACCAAAGTGACCCTTATAGGACTCTGCAGACAGGGGAAAGAAAGGGTTACAGATCTGCTTTTCCTTAAGGTTTTGTGCACGTTTTATTCTCTTACCTACGTTGACATGAGACTTTTAAATTACCTCAGCCACCGTTATGTTTTCGCCTGTCTATTTGTACTCACTGAACAGATTTCCACAAAACTTGGTGGAAGGATAGGACAATTTCATCACTTTCTTTGACATTGCTAGATTTTTGCCCTGGGAAAATATTGAATAGATCTGGAAAAACGATTGGAATATTTAGCATACTGAATTTGAGCTTGATTGAATTTAAGGGGACTCATGGTTCTTTTTATCTGTCCAGGAATCAATTGTAAAACTTTTTCTTTGGATATTGAATTTTTTTTTTGGACAATTAAAAAAAAGTTCCCCCTTACACAATGAAAGCAAGACCAATTCCTGGAGCTGGAGTCACTGATCTAGAGCAATTTGTAGTTTGTATGTTCTCTCACAGTGCCTGCCAGCCCAATTAAAAATTATACAATAGGTCCCCATCAATCGCTCTAACCAGAGAACAATTCCTCTTCACAGGAGGTATCCTGCCTCAGTAACAGAGCTACCACTTTTCAGAATTCTGAGTGAGACCATACACGATGATCCAGCGTCTTGAGAAAAAGCTTTGCGCCTCACCCAGTTCTTCCAGAGAGCTGTAGTCAAATTTGTAGAGCTTGAAGTCTTCTCCACCGGCAACAAAGAAGTCCTTGTCTGGGTGGAGGGAGGCTGAGTTAATGGTAGCTGGGGCCTCCACATTCTTGATCGGGTCCAGGCTGGAATATGTAAACACATTATAACAAAGTCAGATAAAAAGTAATATCCAGGAGGTCAGAGAAATCAAATGTACATTTCCTGTTGGAATGAAATCTTATGATCTAGGATATGTAAAGTCACCTAAGGGCATTGTAGAAAGCGATTGTCTTTCCGTAAGTAATCACGAGAATCTCTCCATCCGCCATGTACTCCATGCTGCTCACAGATGAGTCAAACGTCAATGTTTTCACCACCTCCATGGAAGTCCTGTCCCAAAGCCTGGACACACACACAGACACAACACATAACACATAAATATATATAGGGTTGGGTATAATTCAGGTTTTTTACCATACCAGTGCTAAATTGATACTTTTAAATTGAACATATTAACTGTTAACAGTTTAAAGAATACTTAAACTTAAATTTAGAAATATAAATAAGAGCAATCTTTGTTATCATCCCTCTTCCCACCACTGATACATTACTTGATTCAGTCATGTGTACTATCGGTGTAGGAACCGGTGCATGATTGGTAACGGATTTCAGTACCCGAGACTACAGATAAGTAACTTGTTAGACAACTAAATGTCTCTGGGACAGCACAAAGGGGAGTCGCAGTGAGGAGGGGTTCAAGTTTGTCACACAAAGTCACATGATGGCATTGATGCACAGACTGTTCAAGTTAAACCACAAGGAGCCACTTCACTGACCGAACGGTTTTGTCATCAGCAGCTGAGAGGATCTGCTTGTCGTCGTTACACCACAAAGCTTTCTTTATGGCTGACGTGTGACCTGCAATCTCCTGTGGTGCTGAAAGACATCAAGTTTCAATAGTCAGGTACACTGATTTATATGACAGCTATTTCCAGTAGAGGGCAGTGCTGCACTGACTAAAGCAGGATTGACAGGAAATGATTAATTATGAATCCCCAGAATACAGTAAATTCTTCATTTACCCAAATGTACGTTAAAATAAAAAAGCTTCCTCTTTGACACATTCACCGACCTTCTTCAGGGCAGCTGAGATCATAAATCCGCAGAAGCTTGTCATTTCCTGCCGTCAGCAGATTGTTGCTATCCTGAGGAACAGATGGCACAAGTGTAGAAAAACAAAATCAGTTTTGCAAATATACTTTTAATATCCTTGCATGCATATGACTTGAAGCCTTATGCCCCGTCATCATGCCCATGACAAATAAAACATGGATGCTCAGAGCACACAAGAGTTTGGGATCTGTTTTACATCATTAAATTACTAATCAGATCATCTGATCTGTGTGGTGTACCTGTGGTGTCAGCATAAAGCTCCTACTATGTGTTAATCTTCAAATTATCATGTTCAAAGGGTTCCATCAAAATTGTATTCATTAAATCAATAAGATCTTTTATAAAAATACATTTGTGTTTTCATGCTGCATATAACTATTTGAACTTCGTAGCTTAAAGAATTGATGGGTGTGATGATTTCATTCATCTACAACACAGGTTCACTGTTGCGTCCAAGATTATTATTTTTTTTTTTTTTTTTAAATAAGCCACCTGTCACTACCTGAGGCTGTGGTTAACTAATCCACAGGAAAATTTGTAATTAGGAACATCCCTTGCTCAAAGTGTTAACAAGTTTCCTCATTAAGATTCAAATCTATTCAGATCAACTGCATTTATTCATGAGATGTGTTGTTCAAAAGAAATATTCTCCTCCAGCATGACATATGTCCGTGCAAGGACATATAAAGAATACAAGATATGTACAGAACGAATAATATTCAGTAACAACAACTGTCGGAGCACTGACCTGAGTGAAGTTGACAGACTTGACAATGTGTTTGTGTGCCAGTGTGAGGACCTCGTCTCCACTCACTGCGTCCCACACCTTTCTGAAAAGTGAAGAGGTCATCAGTTAACTGACAAGAGTAAACAGTGGCATGGGAATTTTATGTTACTGGGGACTATGGCCAAATGCTCCAATCAAACACCTATGCCACCACAGCACCTAAGGCATTCAGTAACCGATGGAAAACCCCAACACTAATATCACTAACAGTTTGTTGGGCAGATGTGTGTCATTACAATGTTAGTCCATGCAACAAAAAGCTCACTCAGAGCTGTTTGAGGGTTTCCATTTAGACTAATATGCATATAACAGTAAGTTATTGGCTTAACCAGCACGGTGGTTGTGTGAAACATACAGGGAGACTGGACACAATGGTTGAAAATATGATCTTTTTACATGGTAAATAAAGGTTTTGGTCACTATTTAAAGATGTACTGAGATAAAGTTGCCAGCTGGACTTTTAAAAAGGGGGTTGGCTGCTTAGCCAGAAGCCTGCACTTGTGGAAAGTTCTACCACAGTATGAATGTGGAAATGTGAAGCTGGAATCTGAGGTCAGATTGAGTCAAATGCACAAAACACATTTCATCTTTTAGTCAGACAACAATCCTTGATATCGGACCAAAGCAACAACAGAGAGCTTTTTAAAGGTGAAGAGGTGGCATATCTTTAGCCCCGTTCAGACCTGGTATTCATACATCCTGAGAGACCTGATCATTTGGGTGCATTCAGACCTGCACTTAGGGAGGATACACTGGTGTCTGTTGGTCAAAGACTTCAGGCAGGTAGTGATTTCACTGAATTTTCTACAAAATTGTAAATATGATTTACTTCTTGTGTATGAGTCTAATCAATTTTCAACCCATACAATATGGGCTCAATGGGTGTAAGGGCTTTATCTCTCGCAAAATTAATTCTATTTTATTGTAAACTCAAATTAAAGCTGTGACTGCAGCTCAGAGCCTGAAGAACACAAGAAATGTGTAGGTGTCCAAATTCTTCTGGCATTGACTCTCTACATGACTCAATTATTCTTTACTGTGAAGTCTGCCGCTAAGTTGAACATTAATCAGATTTGTTATCTCAGAAAACTTGAATTAAGCCCTTACATAACTGAATAAACACATGTGCTTCATGAAGTCCCCTGGAGTCAGGACAAGTGTGGCTTTTTCTAAAGCTGCTTTCAGACATGCACTGAACGCTGGATATCCTGCCAAATTTATCCGGAGGGGCTGTATGTGAGAAGATCTGAGTCAGTTGCTCCGGACTTTCTCTGAAGTTTTTCCTGACAACCCCTTGTAAAAACTCCAGAGAATGTCCGAGTGTGCCAGTGTTTAGCGGCTTTCAAACATGCACTGAAATCTGCAAATCCTGTGTATTTTCTCTGGATGTCTATGTGTTAACGCAAATGTCTGAGTGAGAGGCTGGCCTCCTAGTATATATATATTCAGGAGAATTCGATGTGAGGACACATGGGATCACCCGCTGGATTCACCGCAAGCCAGTGGGGGGGTTGATGGCGCTTCTAACACGTGACCAACGCAAAAATTATGAGAAAAATCCTGGTGAAAAAGCAGTGACACACATGAAGAAGAAACAGACAAAGACGGCGTGTTTGTGGTAAGGCAAACTGCAGGTAAACTCTGCAGCAAATTCTCCGCAGGTAAAGTCTGAAAAAGGCTAGATAATATGACGCTGATGACATTTCTAACATGTGACGGACGCAAAGCTGAACCCCCCTCCCAAAAAAGTATCTCAGGATGAAAAGAGTTGCCATAGACGTAGGAAATGCCGTCAACATGAAAAGATACCGAAATCCGTGAGGTTTTGGTGATAAGGGCCGACGCCTGTGTTGATATCTTGATATTATAAAAAAAAAAAACAGGTGGAATTTATACACAACGTCCTGCCTCCTGCACAGATAAACTCCTGACACTATTGTCTGCATTTTACCCAGAGTTCATGTCCGAAAGCAGCTTAACACCCACATTTTTATGACCTGACAATTAACAATTACTAATTTGACATCATTTCCTGAGGAAGACGCCGTATTATGACATCCGTCTATCATCTGTTTACGGAGGATTTCCAATTGTTCACATTACCGATAAATCATGGTGGACTAAGGAAGGAAAGGCCAGAGTAATGAAACACTGAGGGTCATCTCGCAACAGTCTACTTTAGCATGCACACACAAAAAAGTAGCCTGAGATAGGGAGGACAATATAGATAAGAGACTTTCAAGACACATGACGGTTCTCCACTCACGCTGTGAAGTCAGCGGCGGCGGTGGCAGCTTTGGTGGCGTCTGTGTTCAGCGTGGCTCCCCAGACTGCGCCCTTGTGACCCAGAAACGTTCCGATCCAGTCCCCTGTGTCTCCCAGGCGCAACATGGGCTTGCCATCTGACGGGAGAGAAAAAAGGGAGGACACAGATGTTAGATCTCCGGGACAGTGGAGCAGAGGGTGGCACGCAGACCTGCTGGTGCTGCTGTCAGCGGCGTCTGGTGGTCAAGCCGCTATTTGACTGAGTCACTCTGATGAAGGCTGGTGCCACTACCAGATCCCAGGGAGCTCATCCCGAAGAAAAGCCGGTCTAAGTAATTGTTTTAATATTCTATGAGTTAGCATAACCATACACCTTACAGACGTCAAGATCAGCTGTGTCTCAGGAGCCAGGCAGGAGCCAGAGAGTGGTACTCAGCTGTCGGCCTGGATTTACGACTTCACACATGTCTAACGTTAATACAACTTTGTAGTCCCGTGTGTCCTCACCTTTACAGGCGCTGATAAGGAAGTATCCCGAGGAAGTGATTCCACTGAAGGCCAGGTCCACCACAGGCCGGGTGTGACCTGAGCAGGTGAGCGGAGTCTGCCGCATCGCCATGGTCCAGCAGCCGGGCAGGAGACGGTTTGAGCACGGAGAGGAGACGGGAGAAGGCTAGCGGCTAACTAGCTAGCTGGATAGGCTAGCGGGGAGCTCGGAGAAAGGCAACACGCTAGCGGGTATCTTGTTGGGGGGGTTCTCCGTTCGCCGGCGGCTGTTGGACGGTGAATGCCTGAGAATGGACTCCGCGGGGTTGTCGGTGTAAATGTCAGGTCTCCCTCCCAGAGAAAGAAAGGCTCTCGTGCTAATAGCTACAACATTGCAACTAACTAGCAACGTGCAACGCGGCGCAGCTCCCACACAGACATGTAGCCGCTGTTCCGCTGGCGACAACAAGAGCCGCACTTCCGGGGAGAAAGGCTTCACAATAAAAGCGTCAGCCTCTCAGACCTGATCTGCTGCTGACTGGCTGGAGCACCAGGGGTCAACATTAGATTCAATAAAGACACAACGAAGTATATTATCATGTGGATAAATGTGATAAAACTGCAGTATAATCAAGAAGTTGTTAAATTATTAGATGGTTAAGCGTTATTTCAGAATCGTAGGAACATATCAATACAAAAGTTTTTTTTAAAAAGGGTAAATTACAGAATACAGCACAAAATATGCAATGCACACACACACACACACACACACACACACACACACATACATATATGCCGAATCTGTTTCTGCTCAGATGTCTGCTTCTTTTTGCGTGTTGTGTTATTTGTATTGTATGTGACACTCTCTCAACACTTGTGTGACATACTACTTTCATTGTACAGATGTGGGTTGACAATAAAGACATTCTATTATTTTCTATTCTATTTTACAGTACAATCTTTATATTTATATACAGTCTATGAGTACAATCAACATATGTTACAAGTATATATAGGGATTAAAACACAGAGAGACTTTCGTTCCACGGCTTCCAAAAAAAAGATGAATAACATGTGTCCTTCAGTGTCGTCTCAGTTAAGACCAGCAGAGCATGAAAGGGTTGGGACATTGTTTCGTTCCGATGGTTCTGAATGCATCTGCCACCTGAAGCTGTCTCAGTTTTGCACCACCAGTGTGCAGTACGGAATGGAACACCGTAGGCTCTAAAAAGTGCTATTATAACTAATATAACTAGTATGCATGCCAACATGTTGGCCTTTGCTCACAGTTTACAGCACTGACGCAGCTCATTATTATCATCGCATAAATTGTTGCTAATGATGTGACCCAGACATTTCACTTCGTTCACTACATATAAGACTCGGTCAGCCAAAGGGAAGACTTAACTTCTCATCCTCCTTGCTTCTAACAATTATGACAACACTCTTTTTGGACTTTGATTTATTGTAATAGTGCATGCCATAACATACCCTAAGTAATGGGTGTAAACCAGCACTTAAAGGAGAAAAGACAACTACATCATGTGCATACATCATCTTGTTAATAAAACGATAGACAGCCATTGTTGTCGGTGGATTATTTACCAAAAGCTGTTTTAATTTAAATATTTCCCCAGGGACTGTTTTACAATTTCCCATCACAAACACAACACAAAAAAATGCAATATGAACTGGTTCAAAATGTAGTTTTTTTATTTTATTTTGAAGAAATGACACTGACTTCTTCATGTGCCTCATGTGAGGATAACTCTAACGCATCTACTTTATACTCTGCCTCCTGCAGGACATTAAAAGTTTTCACTGTACTGTCTGTGGCACCGGTTCCTATTGGAGGCAAATTATAAAGTTTGATTGAATTGACAGACCTCAAATAAAAGTGACCAATGTGGCTTTGTAGCTAATAAGCACTAAGCTGAAATAACGGGGAAATAATAAAAGATACAGTATATTTAGAGGTGTGATGATGTTATTAATGATAGTAGAACAAGTTAATACTACTACTACTACTACTACTACTACAACTACTACTAATAATAATAATAATAATAAGATCTGGATTCTGCAGCTGTGGAGTAAGAACTGCATGGACAAAAAAGATCATTCACAAATCATTGGATTTGGCTAATCAACTGGCAATAGGGTTTACCGTAAAATTAACATTTGCGTTTTGATTACTTTCACAGTATTTTACTGTCATCTGACTTGGTCAAAATACATTAAATAGATATTTTGTTTGTCTTTTTATTGTATCTTACATGTTTATCTTTATTAATGCTGTTTTAGCAGGTTAAACACACAGGAGTAGTCACACTACATGATCAAAACAACTTTCTTTAAGCAAAATATACATTACATGTTTTCAATCTTCCCAAAATCTGGCTTCAAGCACAGAACACAAACTATAACAACATGTTAATTGTGAGTGATGAAGATGAGTTAATTGTGACTTCGAATTGCATTTTACTTTTTATTTGACTAATAATTGGAAAAAGTACATGTTAACTGCAGCTTCTCACACACAAAATCCTTATTTCTTCTCATCGTAATGCGCACAGTGAACATCAGCCATCCCAAACACCCACGCCTAAAGGTGCAAAAATGTGAGGCAACCTTTTTATTTGTAAGTTTATAATCAATCGATGGAAACTTTGAAACATGTAAACAGGACAAATGTTTGCTGACAGGAAGAGAAATCGCTGCGTAAAGGCGGAGACAAAAGGATGGGTGTGATCTCCAGGGGGCGCTTACAGCTCCTGTTATTGTGCTGGAGTGAGGCAGGGCTGTGTCCCACTCTCTGAGGATCCGAGCACTGAGAAGCTGCTGCTGCTGCAGGATGACAGGCAGCGGGGAGTGTGCCTTGCTTCACGGCTGCCGGCAGAGATGGCGCCCTGATGCCGGTGAATAAGCAGAAAAACAGAGCAGAGGGAGGGACAAGGGATGCGGGCAGCGGATGATGAGGAGCTGCATCACTCAGAGCATCACATGGCAGGAGATGATGACAGCGCTCTGTGGATATTTACGGATGTTTTATTGTTCTTTTGTACATTTTTTATTTTTTTTACATGAGATCTGAAGCAGTGTGAAGTGTGATCCCTGAGAGGGGAGGCGGTGGGGGGGTTGTTGTCTGCCTCGTTTCTCCCTCCAGCGGGGCTCTCTGCTCGTCCGACGCAGGGAGGAGAGGGCAGGGCGGGGAGGGAGACTGGGCGATGGCTGCCGGCGGAGCGGGATGCGGCGACACGGTGGAGGAGTGCCGGGTCGAGGTGGAGCGCCTGACCCGGGAGCTGGCGGAGGCCAACCGCGAGAAGGTCCGGGCGGCGGAGTGCGGGCTGGTGGTGCTGGAGGAGAACCAGAGGCTGAAGCAGCAGTACGCCGACCTGGAGGCCGAGCAGGAGGCGCTGAGGCTGGAGCTGGAGCAGCTGCAGGAGGTGGGCTCAGCAGGGGTATGGTGAAGTAAATGTTAGTTATGATACAATAGAAGTGGGATCATGTCATCACTGATGCACCGGACGAACCATTCGTTACTGCAGTGTTCTGTGATAGGCACCGTTATCACACTTTATTTGAAGATAATTCATGACGTGATAATAAAGTAAAGTGTAATTTGACCCAGTGGCTGCACCAACACCTGCTGGACAATAGAAGGGCCTATAGCTCATAACATGGGGACTTAAAGCAATTGAGATATGTAGGCTAACTTTAAGTTTATACCTAATATAATGTGCTAATTCCATGTTTATGGAAGTACAATTACAGGAAAATTGCCATATTGCTCATATACCTTTAGCCTATAATGTTTGTTTTTACTCTGGTCTGGTCATTTGTATCTTGTTATATTTATCTTTTTGTTTGTATCTGTTATGTTTTTAAGTTATATATATTCATAATAACGTATAAAGTAGCTTGAAACATAGTAAGATAGGCTACTAACTTAGCCTACTATGTTGAATAAGATGCAAGTCATAATTGTGACAACAGGAAGTGACTAACGTGGATGTCTTGAAGACAGTCGACAGGTTAAATGTTTTAAAACCTTTAATATTTCACTTTATTATGTCCCCACATGGTACATATTTAATGAACATACCATAAACGAACTAATAGGAGCCAGGGAAGGTTCTGTCAACACAGAATGAACTAGTTGGGGGTGCAGACAAAAGAAATTAACATTGGATAATCTCTGTCTGCATATTAGGGTGGAAACATAAATAAAAATGCTTTGCTTTTTTTTTTTTAACAGAGCAACAGAAAACCTAAAATTTACAGGAAGTAAATTTAAATTTTAAGTTTAGAATTATTTCAAGGAAGTTTTTAAACCAAATTTTGACTACTACATATATACATATCTGTTAATGGTAATGTTGACAAACCTCTTTTTAATGAGAAAAATGCAGTCGGACAGAAGATTTGTCAAGTCATTGACCGATGTACAATACTCAGAGTATCAGTATGTACATAAACAGAATCAGTACATACACAGTAGCTTATGTTTCCCCTGGGTCCCACAGGTTAAGCTGGACACACAATCCAAATTCTCCGTCGGAAATCATTATCACCATTCTCGTCTCTATCAGTATCATTTTTGTAGCTACTTTTGGAAAGAACAACGAGCTGTGAATTTGATACTAATTGCCTTATAAAGTTACGTTGAATGAGAACATTATTATTGCTGCGGGTCATGTAGTGTAGAGTGGAACCTGGAAGACTGAAGGTTAATGAGCGTGGACACTTTGAGCCACAAAAACACCAAAACAATGAGCTAAAAGAGGCTAAAGAGCTTTGTAGAGTTAAGGGGAACTGCAGAATTGCTCATCATTTTCTACGGAAATCTGTGTAATCATTGCAAATTTTACATTACACATTTTCATACTGTGGTTTTACGTTTAGCAAAAATATTTAATAGTTTATTTTGAATGGACAAGTAAGGAATGGAAGAAACATGAATGTATGTTGTAATTGACTGTTGATTGAACTGTGAGCTACTTTATGACACAGGCTGGTATTAGCTGGAGTAGAAACACCTAATTCTTTTCAGTAAAATCAATGACCAATGTTTCATCTGCAAAGCTGTGTTCATAAGGAAACCTCCTCCATGAGATCATTATATTCACATTACATTTAATCATTTGGCAGATGCTTTCATCCAAAGCAACTTACAACTGAAGGACATTACCAGAGCTTCAGTACAGTAGGAGACTTTACATTTAGTTGATCAATAAGATAGAAGGTGTAGGAGATCAGGTAATAGTGCACAGAAAGTAAGCGTGCAGTGAGCACTATTTAGACATGTTAGGATGATACTGGTGTTTGGGGAGGAGGTGCTCCCTGAAGAGATGAGGATGCCTCTGCTCCGAGAGCATTTCGTACCTGGTACCACCATCGGAGAACCACAAACAAGAACATTCTCTTCTTATTGCCTTGTGCAAGGTGTTGGCAATGTATGGCATTCCTTAGAAGAACCCAGTGGCTGAGAAGCAGCATAAGCTCATATGATGGGCTTCAGGTGGTGGAGAGCTAGAGGTCACTCCGAAGCCAAGCATGAGTGACTGACTGGATTAGGTTGGGACGACCATGGGTAGCCAGTGGAGGTCAATGACCAGGGACCTTGACGTGTGTCCTTTTAGGCTAATAGATGACCAGATGCACCACAACATTTTTGTAAGGGTTTCGCTGTGCATGAAAGGAGGCTTGCCAGAAGGTTATGTCATTGGTCGAGACTAGAGATCAATCAATCTTTTCATAGAAACAATGTACCACAAAGAGTTTTATTATTGTAGAATGAAAAAAAACACATGTAGGGAGACCAGAAGGCAGAGCATTACGATCAATTACGTCAATCCAGCAGATAATTAAATCATACATTAGTGTCTCTGTGTTGGCTTGAGACAGAAACAGTTGCACCTTGACAATATTCTTCAGATGAAAGAATGTATGCTTAAGTTTCTGGTGTGAGTGACAAAACTGGAGTCTGAATCAAAGATGATTAGGGTTTTCACTTGTTTACTTGGGTTTAGTGCCAGGGCTTGTAAATAATTACAGTTTACAATTATAGTTTCTCTCTCTGAGCTTTAGAACCTGATCTTACTTTGGTCCTAGTTGAGCTGTACACAATTCTCTGCCATCCATAACTCAATATCGGAAATATGGCTATAAAGGCCATTGATTGGCCCTGGTTCATCCAGAGACTCTGCAGTATAAAGCTGTGTATCATCAGCATAGCCTTGGCCATTAGAGGTTAAAAAGGATAAAAGTAGTATAGGACCAACAAGTCATTTTATAGCTTTTAGATGAACATTCAGCCATTCTTACAAAGGTTGGTAAGTCAAGACTTGAACCATATAAAAACTGTCCCAGTGACACCAAACAGGCTGTGCACAGTGTTTCTAAAAGGATGGAGTGGTCTACTCTATGAAAGGCTGTGCTTAAACCAAGTAGAAGGCTACTATCACAGTTGTTTGTTTCATCCATATTGGACCTGAGATTGTTTATGTTTCAAAAATACTGTCTTCATAAACTCATTTAACTGCTTCTCTAAAGGGGGTAGGCTAAGGGTGTTTGTCCTTGCCATGACAGACTGAAGAAAGGCCTAGAAAGATATGTTTTAAATCAAGAAAACCATTTGCCCAAGATGTACATTTTGGAGAACAGATAGCAGGTGGTTCACTGTATCAAAGGCTGCTGATAGGTCCAGCAACACATGAACCAAATTACTGAGCTGCAGCTCTAGGTGCCCTCAGGTCTTCTGTCAGCGGCTACTTTTAAACCCACGGTGAAATGGATCAAGGAAGGCGTTCTGTGAGAGGAACTTTGAGACCTGTTTGAGAGTCACACTATTGGTAACATTGGAGAAGAATGGAAATATCACAACTGGTCCATAGTTCCAACTTATTTCGGGTCTATCATGAAAATCGAAACGAAACACATAGCATATCTGGTTTTGTTGTTTATCTAGTTCTGCATAGTTCTCTGGTCCACCTCTGGCCATACATTTTAGCTAATGAGACTGTAATGCCTGACTGGGGATCAACTCATTTTTCTGATCGATATGTATAGTAATGTATGGAAACACTAATTTACTAGACTGGAGTTGGACTCACAAGCTGACTGTGCAGTTACATCCTGAAGGTCAGTGTGTGTGTGTGTGTGTGTGTGTGTGTGTGTGTGTGTGTGTGTGTGTGTGTGTGTGTGTGTGTGTGTGTGTGTGTGTGTGTGTGTGTGTGTGTGTGTGTGTGTGTGTGTGTGTGTGTGTGGCTTAGAGAAAGCAGGCTGATGCAGTACCACTCCATGCATATGATGTGTCAACAGTAAATTTTCAACTACGGTTACATTGTTATTGACGGCAGTGGTCTATTGGAGTAAATACCAGCCAGAGACGTGATGTGCTGCACTGTTGGGAACCTCCCAGCTTGGGCAATGCAGGTTTGGTTTACAACATGGGTCTTATTTTTTATAATTTTGGCCAATCAGTAATGATAACATTGGACTAACTGGGTTAATTGTTAAGATCTGAGAACACAGAGTATAGTGGGTCTAGAAACACGAGCACTTTAACCACCAACTATAGCGGTTTAAAAAAATCTGGCTGAGCAGTTGGTTTGTTTATATCTGTGAGCAGCTGGTGAGAAAATGTATTGGATGGGTGCATTTTGGGGGGGGGGTTTCAACCCGTTTTTTTTTGCATCAAATAATAAATTAAAACCAAGCTTACTTGAACATGGGATAAAGTGAGTGAAAACCAGCTTTGAAGATGTTAAAAATTTGACCTTTATTTTGGACCATGGGCAGGGTTTGTGACCTATGCTGCAGCCAGATACCAGGGGACGATTGAAATGTTTTGGCTTCACTTTTGGGAGCTGTCATGCCGTCCATCTTTGTATACAGGCTATGATTTTAATAAATGCTAACGTGTGTGTTTTGGTAGCATTTTGAAAATTCTGATTTGGTTAGATAATATTAAACCTTGAAACTGTCTGTTTGGGGACAAGTGTGTCGACAAGTGTTTTGCCAGCACCACCATTTTGGATCTTACCTGGTTGTGTCCTCAGCTCCACCTCCTCGCCAAAAGTTGTATTTCCTCGCTCCCATGACTTGTGGTACCTGTCTCTGTGACTTTGGACTGTTGTCGCTTCTCTTTTCTCATTATGGGACTCCTGATGGAGAATTCCTTGGTTCAATGCAAGGGGAACTCTAGAGGCTAACTCAGCAGAATTTAGTCTCGCATAAGATCCCCCACGACGCTTCATCATTTCCACCATTCTTCTTCTCTTTCAGTAATCTCAGTGGCACAGACTGCATCCATCTGTCTCCGTTCCACGCCCGCTAACTCAATAACTCTCATTTCAGCTCATTGGATTGCTATCGATCCTCTCTGTCACAGGGCATGCTGTCTGGAGAAAATGGTTATGTGGATGTGTGAGGGCTAATACCTCACTAAATTAGCTTATTATTAGTTTCTCTGAAAGACAAATGCCACTGAGCTTTAGCTATTACAGACGCTATGAAACTGGTGCAGTGAACGATCACTGTGTTAAGGTAGTTTCTGTTGCTTTCCCACCACTCATATATCCTGCATTAACATTAACTTGGACAGAATACTAACTGAATGTCATTTAGCATGTCCACACAGACATCTTTCTTTCTTTCAGCTACTCTGTGGTTTTTCCACAGAGTGCAAGGTAACCGAACCCTCTAAAACGGTCAATATTGTGCAATAACATATTATAGGTTTTTATGCAAAGCAAAAGTGAATGGCAGCCTTTTTCCTGCTGTCTGATAGATTTACATTATATGCAGTAGAACCCACTCAAAGTGATAACAGCTAAATCGTTGCTCATTGAAACCTGTGTTTTTAAACTGGGCGACTGCAGCGCTACTGAAATGAATGACAGTACTAGTACTGCTGTAAGTCTAAAAATACTTGCCAATAGAGCTTGCCTCATCTCTTTTGGTATACAATGTACAATGGACATTTATCATGGTCGACATTTACACCAGTTCTTATCTGGAGTTCTATTTGTCCTGGATGATCAGAGTGAGGCCAGTTTCTATTGCATTATAATGTGCTGTCTGAAGACTGTGGCCTGAAGTTAATATTGGAGCTAGGTTCCCATCTAAAGCTTTCTCATTTTTCACACTGTGTTCACTTATTTTCTCTTTCAAACACCGAATTTGTTTCTCATTGTTGTTGGACCTACTCCACATTCCTTCACCTCCTGTACCTCAGGTTTCCTCTTTCCTGCACATTCCACTTCCTAATATTTTAACTTTAAGAATTTGTTAAATATTCAAATAGATTTTTATTCCAGCAGTCAGGTGTTCTCACGTGCTGCACGTGCATCTCATTAGTGAAAGCACTTGTGGGATAACATGATTACAGACCTTGCAGCAGGTTGAGAGACAAGGAACTTTAACAAGTCTGACCATTCAGTCTGGCCAACAGTTCAATCAATCAAATTTGATTTGTATGGCCCATATCCACAAATCATAATTTGTCTTATAGGGCTTAACAAGGTGTGACCTCCTCTGTCCTTAACCCTCAACAAGAGGAAGGAAAAACTACCAAAAAAACCTTTTAACAGGAGAAACCTCAGAGAGAGCCACATGTGAGGGATCCCTCTCCCAGGACGGACAGAAGTGCAATAGATGACGTGTGTAACTGAACAAACCAACAAAATAACATCGGTTACAACATTGATTTGAAGAAAAAGCTTTTAATATAATGGGGATGTGTGTTAATGTTTAAAGTATTTATACATAGGAAAATGTCTGATAGAGATGAAGGGAGCAGCTATGACAAATAAAAGTTATTGTTAGTAATGGTAGAATATGTGAGTAGGCATATTATATATCAAGCAGTCTTGCTGTAGTCATAGTCCATGATCAGCTGCCAGCACAATCACGATCCACCACCACTATCCACCACCACTTACTCTGATTTGCGACCCACCGTCATGTTTAATGGTCCAGGATCACAATCTACCATCCACCATCACGATCCACGATGTGGCCGCAGCAGCGATCCTGGATCTGCAAACGATAAAGCAAAAGGACTCCGGGGAAGAAGTCGTGTCAGTAACATGTTGACGAGACATTAATGTGATAAAGAGGGAAGAGAGAAAAGAGAAGCTCCATGTGTCATGTTTCCCAGGTCAATCTAGGTCATAGCAGCAAAACTAGGAGCAGGTTCAAGACAGACAGTTGAAGTTGTTTTCCAGAGGCAGTCGTTTTAATGTCTGGGATTTGCATTTGAAATAGAGAGTAAAAGGAATTTCTCTTGATGAACAGATGAAGCTGTGCAGTTACCAGGTCTCTCTGTTGCAGGTCAGCTCTGAGCACAGCACAGCGACGTGAGGCCACTGAGTGCAAATCTAAAGTTATATAAATAGTTCATTTGATAAATGATTCACTGTAGTAGACTTTCTACACTCGACAGAAACATCACTATTTCATGGACGACATGCAAGCTCCTCAAGCACCATTCACTTGATTTACTGTCTGAGTCTACTTTCACTTCTCGAAAGCAGCATTTTCATTCAGTCTGATAGAGCCGTGACTAAAGTTAGAAGCATTCACTGTGGAAAGGATTGTTTGGATGTATTAATTAGAAAAGGAAGTTAAATTATCTTTTTTTCAACCCCCTTTTTAAAACGCAAATGAATACGCAAGCTCTGTCACAGTCACAGTTCATGCACTCGATGGCTCCATTCACAAAGAGGTAAACATCAGTAATGATGTCGCTAATGAAGTTCTGTATTCACTCATTTTGGGTGGACGTTTCACTTTACAAATAGTTATGAATATGGAGGAGTGTAAATAGTGGAATAGTAATAAATATGCATTATTTGATACATTTTTATGGGGTAATAAAAAGAGGCATTTAAAATATATAATTTATAAATGAAATATTACTCCATCGATAAATTGTTCA
This sequence comes from Hippoglossus hippoglossus, assembly GCF_009819705.1. Taxonomy (NCBI): domain Eukaryota; kingdom Metazoa; phylum Chordata; class Actinopteri; order Pleuronectiformes; family Pleuronectidae; genus Hippoglossus; species Hippoglossus hippoglossus. The sequence goes on from NC_047173.1 coordinate 1,861,358, forward strand.
AATTACAATGACAACATTAAACCGAAATTTAAAAATACCTTAATGAATTCAAAACCAATTGAAATAAAAATATATTAGAAAATTCAGATTAAAAAGAGAAATGAATAACTTCATCCACAAATTTAGTTTACTGAGGCATTTAAATGGACAATTTCATTATGTGCATTTCCATTTCCTGTTGCGTTTTCTTTTCGAATGATGAATTACTTTGCAATTTTGTATTTCCATTTATAGTTTAATTAATTATGGTTGAAATGGGTTGTATTTGTTCTCTCAAGTGGATTTATTAAGTGTAACGTGGTAAACGAATCAGTGCCATCTCCCATTCCCTTTACAAACCAGGTGAGGTTGCACCCTGGTGGATTGACATTAAAAGGGCAGATTTGCCAGGAAGTCAGTGAGATCACTACACAGCAGGAGGGAACCTCACACAGCTCCACCACTGGGCTGTAAAAGAGCGAACTGCAGCTCGCTAATAATTAGCTCGACAGGAGTCCATCATGCTGATTTGTACAGCGGTGCTGATTGTTGTTTTTACCTAATCAGACCAACATGGACGTTATTTCATCCATGTGGAAATGCCAGACATTGCAGGAGAGATGGGGTACACCCTGCTGACAGGTCACTTTATTTTCAGTATATCCAAAGCTGGCCATGCTCAACAAGCTGTAAATCATAGTAAAGTAAAGTAAACCAAGTGGTTAGTCTGTGGGTTGGTTTGGTTTAGATACAAAGTGAGTTGGATTGCGTTGTGGAGCTCGATGGGGACCATGCACAACACAGGGTAGAGCAAGAAAACAAATCGAGTTAAAGGTTCTCCTGCGCTGGAGTCACTGCCTCCTCCATGTTAGTTAATGGAAGAACTGGAGTTAGTGGAGTCGAAATTATTTCAAATTGTGGTGACTGTTGTATTTTGTCCCAACCTTCTGAATAGCAATGTGAATATATTTTATATATATATATATATATAATATATATATTTTAGTGTGTCCCGTGGCACCGTTTCTGAGAGTCCCGGTTTGTTGATCTCTGGCCACTATGAGAGCTTGTGGTCAAAAGCTCATAATAGCCAGTTTCAGACTGATAATTCTCATTTTCCCATCCAGCGCCCATGTGGTTTGTTCAGCAAGTGCACTTTGGGCCAAGTGCATTGATGTTAAGTAAGTTGTGGTAAGATGCATCGTTGAGGTATTGCTATCTCGAGGCAGTGGAGATTGATTGCATTGTTGATCAACAAAAAAACCTGAAGTCAGTGGTGTGGTACTATGCGCCACATAGGCAAGAGCAGAATGAGCTGAAACTCTGCTTGTTACACACACATGACCTACAAGCACAATAATCCATGCTCATAATCTCAATCCATAAGAAACTGACTTGTAAAGGTTATGGGAATTGGCACTTTAATTGGTTAAAGAGGCTAAAGGGAATTTGGACATTTCCTAAACATACTTTCTCCACATGCTTACATTGCTAAAATAGAGACCAGAGTGTGGTTCCATGCCAATTTGGGAGGGGATGTGTTTGTGGGTGGGACCAGAGAAGAAGAGCGATGACGAGAGTGCACCAGTGCAGCCCGTCGAGGCTAAAAACAGAACATGACAGAGCGAGCCCCCCTGGGACGCTCTGTCACTCCTCTGGGATGGCATACAGCTGAAGGGACGCCTCCCTCCATGGCGAGTTGTTACCAGACACTGACTCCAAGTCAGTTCTGCGCCTTCCTCTCTGTCCAGGGTGTAGGATGTAACGAGCCTATGGATCCTGTTCTGTGCTGATACTGGGGGAAAAAAAATCCATGATGGCAGCAAAAACGAGTGACTGGAAAGTAATTATGAGTCAAGGTGAAGGCTTGATGTGATTAAAAAAAACTGTTGACGGAGTCAGACAGGGTTGATTTGACTACATGGTCACTTTTGATGCTGTGGTTTGTAGCTGTGTTCTGATGTATTGTGTTGTGTAAGTTGTAACAAGTATTGTTGTCCACTTCCTGCATGTCTGCTCTCTACAAATCTGTCTGTAGTTATGAATGTGACACAGCCACATGCTCAGAAGCACTTAAGAGCAGACTGGATGCTGAAAGATGCATGTGTGTGTCTGCCTGCACGGCCGCGAATGCACGTGCGCACACACACGCACGCGTGCGCGCACACACACACACACACACACACACACACAAAGAAGTGCTGAATTATTTATTGTAAGTATGAGGTCATGATGATTTCTGAGGAGCTCCAGTCTTCAGTGTTTCCAGAATATGAGGGATATTTTTGAAGGGTTTATATGGTTTATTACCTGTCTGGGCTCTGAGGTTTGTAGTTGTGACCTTTCCGCCACATTGTACTCACTAAGTGAATGAGATGTGGAAAACATCCATCCATCCATTTTCTTCCGCTTATCCAAAGTTTCTGGTTTCCATGGCTGCACGTTGCTCCAGATGTCCACTCCCCAGTTCCACTTTCCATCTCTTCTTGGGGGAAACTGAGACGTTCTAAGGACAGATGGGATATACAATCCCCCCTGATTTCTGGGACTATCCCAGGGTCTTTGCCCAGTTAGACGTACCTGGAAAGCTTCTAATGTAAGGTACAGAGGAGGCGTCCTGAGCAGATGCCTGAACCATCTCAACTGCATCCTTTTGATACTAAAGAACAGCATCTCTTCTCCAACCTCCCTCTGGGTTGCCCAAACTCTTGGCCCTATCTCCTTTTCACTTCTTTACTCTACTGCTGAGCCCTACAAGCTCATTTCGGCCACTTCCGATCTGTCTTGTGACAACAAAGCCAAATTATGAAACACAAAAATGCAGGTTCATCAAACTAATATGGAAGAGAAAACAAAAGTGAACAGTAAAATGATTAACCAAAGTGGATATATGATCACGAAACTCGTAAATGTTAAGACACAGTTTAACACTATACAGTTCAACTGAACAAAGTAATTCCTTAAAAACAGATCAGACAATTGCAACAACTCCTTAAAACAGTTTAAACAAAAACTAAAGACTTATCGCACGACTGTTTCATTAGACTAAGTATTAGCAATAAAGCAAAGCAGCAACAAAGCTGATAGATGTAACACCATAGAAAACAATTATGAAAGAATAATTTTCGATGCACGAAAGGCTTCATATAGTCCAATATAGAATATTTTTTTATTTCAAATATAGAAAGCAGCCTCTTTTTGTGTTTACACTACTCGTGCAGTGCCCATTCTAAACAGGCCTGTTTGGAATGGGACATTTCCTGGGTCTGTATTGTTGGTTGCACTTTGTTAAACAGCAACAGTGACTTGCAGTAATGGAGCCTCAGCAGGTAAAGAGTGGTTGCGGACTTGGTGAGAACGTGCTAGAATCAGTCCGCAGAGCCCAGAACTGGAGAATCAGTTGTAGTAACCTAGCACTAAAGAAAAGCATTGTCTCAGTACAGAAAACAGCATGGAGACGCTCTTTCCCGGTCCTCACTGATGCTAGCTTATGTGTAATCTCTTTGTCTTTCCTCCTCTCTCTGCTGCTCCCTGTCTTTTTTCTCTCGGTCAAAGATTAAAGAGGAGACTGGGCTCCCACCACTGCAGGGTTTGTATCGATCCCTGTGTCTTAGAGCTGTTCCCACAGATAACAGCTAATGTGTGGAGAGAGAGAGAGATAGGGCGGAAAGACAGATCCTTTCCTACAAATGAAAGCTATAAATTGTATATTTCCTTCAGGGCTCACTGAGAGATCGGATAATAAAATCATGTGTAAACTGAGGTAGCACTATGTGCAGTATCCTTATTTTCATCTCTGCATTTTGAAAATCCGAAACCGAGCAGGTGTTGTCGTATCTCAGCGCTAACGCACGGCGATAAGAGTAACGTTTTCTTTCATTGGCTCGAGAGCAGATAATCCCAGCAAAGTTGTGAATACCTGTGCATGGTTGGTTCTGAAAGATAAAAGCCAACGTCAGTGACTATAGGACACTAGAGCTTTCTGACAGAGACCAGCTACATATCTCCACACACAGATTGGGACACATACATGTACAATGTCACATGTACAGTCATGTACAGTCGCCAAAGTGCTTGCTCATTGTGGGAACTGTTGGGTTTCTCTCTAATTGTTCTCTTTTGGAGCCAGAGTCGGCGCAGTTCAGGGGATTGAGCTGCAGTAGCAACGTCCTGCCGATACACATGCTCAACCAATCGCAGGCCAGTCTCAGATGTCAGTGACATTTCACCCTATTTTTATAGAATCAAAGAAGTAATTAAAACAGAACTAACCGGAAAACTGAGCCTTGATGTACACCAGTGTGATAAGAACTATCTAAAATGTCAAAAAACATTTTTTTTTTGGTGTAGATTGACTTTTTAGTTTGTTCCATGTCCCATCTGTTAAATTGGAGGAGGCAGGATTTATGACCTGTACTGCAGCCAGCCACCAGGGGGCGATTGAGATCAGTCATGTCATTCATCTTTATATACAGTCCATAGAACAAACAGAGGACGCCAATTTTCTTTTAACTGCAGCGTGCGCTCTTCACATCAAACAACAGTAGGCGTCAAGTTGTCGCTGTTGACTTAACTCAAGGGGATAGTATTTTTACACCGGTGACGTCAGTTGTTTCTGTGTTATCTCCTCTTATGGTGGTAGCCATGATGTCTTGAATGTGCAGGCACAGAACTGGGAACGTATGCTATGTACTTGCTAATGCTACTTGCAAGTATTTTTTAATTTTTTTATTTAAATGCGTTCTGAATGCAAGCAAATAGTCGAGGTATTCCAATAAATTATATTCTGTTGGAAAAACAATTTTATTCAAATGGTAAACTTTGATTGGTCAGTTCTCGATTCAGAATTGAAACGATGACACCTCTAACATATAAGGTGAATGTGATTTTTAGTCACATTATACTGCAGCTGTTTTCTGTATCTTCTAGAGTCACTACAGTTTGGTTTCACTCTTTGGCTAATGTGTGATTTGTATGTCTCAGCGATATTGAGTAAACACCCTATAGTTTCAAATATAAACTCTGTTATCTGCTTATAAACATCAGGTTACTTCTATAAATGGAATTTGGATAGTATTGAAATGGTACAATAAGTTTATCCTTATCTAAAGTAGACCCTTTAGAACAAATAATATCAGAGAACCAACGGATGTGAACATCATCCCAGCATGTTTTTATCAGACGCAGGGGATGGACGTTCATGTGAAGGTCTCAAAGGTCAGGGGACGCGTGCTGTCTGCCTGTCAGACTCGCTACATGAAAGGCCATGAATAAATGTGTGTGTGTGTGTGTGTGTGTGTGTGTGTGTGTGTGTGTGTGTGTGTGTGTCCAGCCGACCTCTGCGTGAGTAAGTAAGTGAGTGAACACAGACTGGCTGCCAGTATTTTGAATCAAGGACAGTTTACTGCCAATTATACAGGGCACACACACACACACACACACACACACACACACACACACACACACACACACACACACACACACACACACACACACACACACACACACACACACACACACACACACACACACACACACACACACACACACACACACACACACACACACACAGAGAGGCCTCGACACAGTTTATAGTAAAGTCAGCTACCTGGAAGTGATATTTAGCACATGATGCCTATGGTGTAATATCTCAGATTGGCCAGGCTGCAGCCACATTCAAAATCTCTCTGTGAAAGACATCATAGACGTGTAGGTGACTCATCAAATCATGTAAACTCTTGGTCTTATAACGAGCAAAAAGCAGAACATGTAGCCTACAGTATTTATTTACCAGTTCACTCAGAAACGCTCAATGAATTAAATGTATTAAATAGTTGTACGGTCGGATCTGGAAGAGCAGATTCTAATCAACATGAATGTGACATTTTAGCTTTAGTGTTTGAGTTACATGTTTATACACGAAGAGGAGGTTGACAGAGGTGCCTTTGCCATATCAGCGGTTTAGCGACTATAGCTCTTTTAGCTCTATGCCCACCTCCCAGAAAACCCAGTCTGCACTGATTGGTCAGCTGGACAACTACTTTGAGATCGGTCTCCATTTTAGAGCGAGTAAGAGCGATCGTCATTTCTGAGTAGAGGCTTGTTTAGGTATGAGCACAGTCACAGTTGCATCATGTCTGCTGTATCGATTTGAGCCTAACTAGCCTACAGGCAGCCATGTTACATGTCACATAGTAAAGTAGACCCTTTATGTTAAAAATAAGTATTTTATACCGTCACATACGTAATATGTACATATGTAAAGTGCTTTGAGTGGTCATCAAGAGTAGAAAAGTGCTATATAAATGCAGACCATTTACCATGTACATATGGTGACTCCTTTGTTATGACAGCTCACTCCGAACTTGACTTCACCGCTGCACCTTAAACCCACTCCGGCATCATCCCACAGCACCACTAAGCCTAGGGACAGTTTCATGGGAAAAATCTTCAGTCTGCCTGCATTAGTATGCTGGCAGAGCAGCCGGCTGAAGACACAGGGGACGGAGATAGACTGAGAGAAATGAGTCAGGGTGGAGTGAAAGAGGGAGGTGAAATAGAGCGAGACAAAGGTTTGGGACAGTACGGAAATTTCTTTTGTGGCTCTTTTAGAATAAGAATTTCTGTCCTGTGAAGCCAGTGTGTCCTGTCACAGGGGACTGCTTGGACACTGTTCTGCCTCTCTGGCTCTGTTTGTCTGTCCCTGTCTTCTCTCTCTCTGTCAGCGTTTTTTTCTTTCAGTCTGAGACAGGATGAAGTCAGAGTTGGCAGTGAAGCACAATGTCAACTAACTAGGACACCGGTCTCAGAGCGACAATAGAAGCAAACAGCAGATCAACATATCTCTCCTGGCCAGTTCAAACCTTCTAGACGTCACTTCTAACTTTTAAACTTTTAAATAAATATGCAGTTGTCCACTGGTGTCACAGATTTAAAGACTTCATCCAGTGAGATGGGATAGCAGGCCTGAGGCAGAGAACAAGACCAAAATGAGCATCACATGCTGTATACTTCAGTCAGGCCATGTCGTTTATATATATATTTACGTCCGTTTTGGGAGAGGGATCCCTCACATACGTATATATCTATGTTTTTTCCCCTGTTAAAAGTGTTGCACCCTCTAAAGCCCAATGAGACAAATTGTGATTTGTGGAAACAATTTGATTGATTGATTGATTGATTGATGACAAATGATTGGTTAATCTAAATAAGCTGTGGAATTTATCTCTAATCTTATTGTTTGCAAAAGTGAATGCGTTACAACACAATATGACATAATTTTCCGACTTCTTCCTTTTGGAACTATATAAGCTTTAGGTTGTGTCTATTGTCCTATAGGATGCAGAGATACCAGGAAAAAGGTGTTTTTGAACGATGTGTAATGTAATTTTCGGACTTTTTTCTGACTCACTTATCGTACGACATCATTTTCTGACCAATATAAACGTTCGCTTGTGTCTCTATTGCAGAGATAAGTTAGAAAATGGAGATACCTTCATTAGTAATAATCCCTCATCTCACCAGAGAAACTGTAGCACTGACCTTAATTCAAGTTGTTCATTTGGGTGACACAACTCAGTTTCATTCGTTAAATTATCTAAAAAAGCAAAAAATTAGAAACCTCTTGCAATATCTTTGACTATGACCTCAGAGCTCACCTGACAGCTAAAGATGTACGTTTAGATCGATTGCAGAACGTTACACTTTTCACCTGAGGATCTCATTTGCTTCGAGAGGCTGTTTCGCCTCACAGATTAGCGATCAATTAACCACTATAATTTATAGAAACTCTTTAAATGAGAGTGAGAGAGAGCAGAGGTGGTCAAGCGAGCCAGAGAGCAAATGAAGAAAAGGAGCGTTAGCGAAAAACAAAGCAGTGCATATGAGACAAAATGTTCCTTTTCTGATTGTTTCTCTGCAGTAACTTTCTAAAGCGCAAATAAACACGGCCATACCTTCGCACTATCCTGCAGGATGGTTTTTCAGACTTTGAGTGAGTGTAGCCAGAGGTCCTGCTTCCTCCTGTCCTCTCTGCTCTGTGTAAACGTGGGAGAAGTTTGCCTACAAGGCCTTCCGCCAGTTTTATCTGCTGCTTCCCTTTTCTGTCGCTCTGAGACCAGTGTCCTGGTTAGGCTGACAACACGCTCTAGTGCCAACTCTGACATCATCCTGTCTCAGACTGAATGAGACAAGGACGAGGCCAAAACAGAGAGGGAGAGACAAACAGAGCCAGAGAGGCCCAGCGGTGTCCAACTAGTCCACTGTGTCACAGGACAGAATTTAGCAAAGACACGGACGAAAAAGATTAAAGGATTGAAATTACATGCAGGTTGCACCTAATACCCAAACAAAGTTATGAAGTACTTTTATATACATCCTAATAATTATGTTTGCATGGTAAACAATATATTAACTGTCTGACATTCAATGCAAATGAGATGGCGTTGACGTTTCAACCCTTGGTTAGATTTTCATTTTGGGGACATATTACAAACCGTGCTGGGCACTGTTTACTTCATAATGCATTGAGCAACGCCCTCCATTAGTGATGAATCATAACACACCAGGTTGCACCCAAGGGGGGGGGGGGGGGGGGGGGGGATCACAGTCTCCTCTTTTTGTCAGCAGGAAATTAAGCCTTCACCACTCACGGTCCAGTGTCAGGGCCCATAACAGTCGCCAAGGAGCAAATATTTTTCATTTCGATTATTTTTCCAGAACCAAAGTGTGTAGATTGCTGTTCGATGACAGGATTTATTCTATGAAGCATCGTGTCTATCTGTATAGCCACATTCCTGAGGTGTATCCTCTCTCTCTGATGTACAGCAGTTGGATGTGTGTGTCAGCTGTAGGTCATTCTGTTGGCACGTCATTACGGTGCCATATGTTGACATGTACATATTGTTTGTTGTCTGTAATGGGCTGACATGGAGGAGCTGTGCACCAATAGAATGTAAAATCCAATCGCTCTATTTCCTGGTGTGGTTTAAATGCTCCCAGCTGGATGTTTATGGGTGCCATCGAATGAGATCTTTTTTTTATGTCCATCACAGCTGAGATCAGAAATGGAGACTTTCGGCGACAAGTTGAGCCGATTGAAGACAACATGAAAGCTTGAAAGGCACTATGTTCACCAGTCAGTCTCTAAAAGTGTCTCAGTCTCTTTACATGATTCTGACGCAGGTATATCCCTACTGCTGCTGATGAGAATCCTTAAACTGAACCCAAAAATTTAAATTACATAAAAGATTTTGAAATACTTCTCACTTTATCACAGATAAAGATGTTTGTTGTCTAAAGCTGCTTTCAGACATGCACTGAGGTCCAGCCTTCTAATCCATGCACATCCTCTGGAGGTCATGTCTGAAAACCACTTTGGTTGTTATTGTCGACAGAGGATAAAAGACAAAGGGGATTTGACCATTACGGTGAAAACACAAATAAAACTCAACTCGTGAGTTTCAGTTATCTAAATGCAGCAACATATAACAAAAGTAAACAATTATTTTTAACAGAATCTGAGTTGAATATTTCTGTATACATTTATTCCAGCAAAACCTGAAATATGTTAGTTAATTAACACTGATGATGAGGTAAACACACATCACCACTGTTACCAGCACATTCACTTCCGTCCACCTCCTGACTTCCACATCTGTAAAATGTCCTCCGTGATTTTTGCCCCAAGAGTATCCAGCTATATATGGACAAAATACACAGAAGACATTATCACATTTCATTTGTAGAGTAATTTTTGCAGAATCAGAATCAGGGTTTATTGCCAAGTTGGTTTACACATACTAGGAATTTGCTGTGGTGTGTTTATGCAAGTAAATATACAAATAGGAAGCAGTATGAAATATAAAAGTATGATAACCACTAGAAAAAGGATTGTGCAATATGTTGCAAACACTAGAAAGTGATTATGCAATAGAAACAATAGATATTTATTATTTGAAGTATGTACAGTATGATCATTATTGGCCACGGAAAGTGCCACAGTGACACGTGGGGACATTTGTCCAGTGCAATGCAGTGATGGGGTCCAGGGCCTTGTTGATAAGGCCAACAGCAGTCGGGATTGGGTTGAGTTGGCAGTGAAGGTTCATTAATCTTGAGTAATCTTGAGTCAGCTCACCTCAAAGTGCGCAGTGGTCCATGCATCGATAAACAGAAGGACAGAGAACAGCCGTGGTTCTCCGACCTCTGGACAGTGAAAAAGATGACAACTCTCAACTCAGACCCAGAGGATAACCAACAAATAGAGGGAACAAATCAGGACGACATAGTGGGGAAAGTAGCAAAACCTGTAGGAAAAGCTAAACATAAGAAAGGGAAAGAATAGATCACAAGCAACAACCGAAAGTCCTGAAGAAAACAGTCATAGAAACCAAGTCAGATTCACGATGTAGCTCAAAGAAATGAAGAGGAAGCCAAGAACAGACCAGTGGGCTCACATGGAAGAAGATGCAGCCAGAAGAGCAGAGCAAGTTTGTTCCAGCGTTTAAGCCACATAATGTCGCAGGAGTTAAATACTGTACATGTCGGATTTATTTAAACAGACATGAAAAACGTCTGTTTGTACAGATTTGTTTCCCACCAAATATCAAATATATTTATCTTAAAATCAGCAAACTAATCTGAATAATAAATGAATGGATTTCAAGATGCTCATTTCATCTCATTTATCCAGACGAGTTTCTTTGCCTCCATTATCTTTGAGTGGAAGTGAATATTTAGTTGGTTGTCTTCTGTACCGCACTTACTGATTCTCAGAGCTTTGATACCTTATGATGGACACATAATGGAATTTTTAACAACTTGTAAGGATTCATCAGTTGGACAAAAAATTATTAATAGAATAATTAACAATAAACTTATAATTATGCTTTGACCTGACAGAAAATAGTTATGTTTACAATGGCAGGCACTTTATTTCCTAAGATGTTAACTCTTGTGTCAACTAAAACATTTTCTTTTCAACATTGATATATGGCATTTTCTTTTTGCCCTTATCATGGCTTTATGAATGAATCACCTGATCATGTTGGAGAACTCACTCGCCCCTCTCCCGCCTCCTTCCAGGCATTTGGCCATGCCTACTCCACCCAGCGTAAGGTGGCCGAGGATGGGGAGAACAACGAGGAGACGCTGCTGCAGGAGTCCGCCACCAAGGAGGCCTACTACGTGGGCCGCATCCTGGAGCTGCAGTCGGAGCTGAAGCTCAGCCGGGCCGCTGCCTCCAACGCTCAGGCCGACAACGAGCATCTGAGCACCCTGCTGCAGGAGCTCAGGGAGGTACTGTACAGCAGCAAATACATAATGTCATCAGTGTGTTCTTTCATGGGAACAAACAGGAAGTGGCTCAAAGGTATTCAGTTTGAGCTGACTGTATGGTTTCCTATGGAAGAACACTATCTTTCTATGAAAACTCCATCACTTTGGTGTTGAATCCAGTAGTTTTCTTTTGCGTTGGCCATGTGCAGCTTCATCTCTTGTCCTGTCTCAGCAGAGTAATGAAATGTTGGAGCTGCAGCGCAGCCGCATGAGGGAGGAGATCAGGGAGTACAAGCTCCGGGATGCGCGGCTGCTCCAGGACTACACTGAGCTGGAGGAGGAGAACATCTCTCTGCAGAAGCTGGTGTCAACCCTCAAACAGAACCAGGTACCGATGATTCAGACACATGGACAGAGGACAATAGTCCAGTGGTTCAGTGGTGGAACGTGAGTCGTTTGCTTTTGAAGTCACTTACATTAGAGGATTATATACAGATACAGTGAAAATGTATATCATAATGACTCAGCGCTACTTCTGTGACACAATCATGCAGTTCTGTCTGAGGGACGACACCTCATTCAAACATCATCAACACCTCAATCTGTTCAACACATCTTTTTCACACACATTAAATTATGATTAGTCAATTGAAAGAAAATGAAGTATGCAGACCTCTTCATACACACTTAATTATGTTGTAGATCTTTGATGATCAGTCAACACTCAAAAACCTGGGATGAAAACATGATTTGAAAAATAGCTTTTTTAAACCACTGTATTTTGATAGATATTAATAATTTGGACTATAGTTGAATGGAGACCTTCAGTCAATTTTGACTGCTAAATAAAAAATGAGGTTGAAAGATTAACGGAACAATCAAGAAAATAATCTGCAGATCAGTCAATAATGAAAATAAACATTTGTTGCAGCGCTACACTGATCTTTGCCTGCATGGAAGCGAGATGCATTTCTTTCTTCTTACACTCAATATTTGTTTTTTTTTCAATTTTTCCTTAAATTTGTCACACATCTGTATATTTTTAAAGAACATCTGAGTTTAGTTTGTGAGTTTTAATTAAGATTGATCGAACAAAAAAACACTGACTGTTCTTGGTTGATATGCTTTAAATTCCACGTGCAAGGCTGAATGTGGCCGGCTACAGTGCATAGCAGGGCAAGCAGGGTATTGTTTTCACTGCTCTGTGTGTGTGTGTGTGTGTGTGTGTGTGTGTGTGTGTGTGTGTGTGTGTGTGTGTGTGTGTGTGTATGTATGTGTACGTGTTCAAAATACAAAAAACAAACCTGGTAAGAATTACTTGGGAGGATATCTACAATGATTAGCTTTTGGAGCTGATAGGTCAGAGGTCAAGTTCAAAACACATTTCCAAGATATCTTGGTTTCCATTAAGGTGGGTGAAAATGTGCCCATGCCTTTTCCAATTATTTTGTACACACAGATGATAACAATATCCAGCTTGGACAGAGGAATAACAATATCGCTTTTGTATTGTTGATGATACTGAAAAGTTTGGGATTTCATTTTCATTTAATGACACTCTCATACAGCAATCTCAAACAAACACAATCTACGTAACTGCCATAATAGCCATTAACCTGTGCGTTCCTCGGTCTGTGGTTCAGGTGGAGTACGAAGGCCTGAAGCACGAGATCAAGGTCTTGGAGGAGGAGACCGAACTCCTCAACAGCCAGCTGCAAGACGCGCTGCGTTTGAAGGACATGTCTGATACGCAGCTGGAGGAGTGTCTGGAGTCCCTGAAGAGTGAGCGTGAGCAGAAGAACCACCTGCGCAGGGAGCTGGTGCACCACCTCAGCATGTGTGACGTGGCCTTCACCGGCAGTACCCACCTGACGTTCACCTCGGCCCCGCCCAGTGGCACCGCCACCCCGACAACTCTGCTGTCCCCGAACGCGGAGGAGCCAACAAGGTGGATACTGCCCACACGCATGTGGAAAATAAATTTATGTTTATGGATGATGAATGTTTTTCCAAAATGCATATTCACATATTGTTAGGTTTAGGTCGCTAAAATGATTTGTTAAAGTTAGAGAAAGATATTGGTTTTGATGAAACATTGAAACTACACAACAAATCTTGTCCCAGGTTAAGTTTTAAGTACTATTCAGCTATGGACCTGGGTTAGAGGTTAAGGGTTAATCGGCTTTGTGAAAGTTATGGTTGTAAAAGGCTTGTACTTCTGAACTCTGCTTGGTATGAATTACTATAATTCTCTACTTGGTGTGAGGGAAACAAAGTGCACTTTAAAGACACGCTCTAATCTGCTGCGACAGATGTAATGGCCACCTTCAGGGCGGGACCGCAGCGGGGACCGCGGCAGCGCTGGGGGCCAGGCCCAACGGAGAGTGCCGAGGGCCGGGCCGCAAAGCTGAGGGAGTGACGACGTCGGACCTCTACAGTGAGATGAACCTGACAGAGATCCAGAAGCTCAAGCAGCACATAATGGCCGTGAGTCTGTTTTCTGATCAGTCCTGCAGAATGGAAGTTTGGATTACAGTGTGAAAGAAAAACAACACTCCAATACCGATGGTGGTGACACTGATAACCCATATTTCCGGAGTTTTTATTTTTTATTTTTAGCTTCTGCTGGGTTCATTTTCAAGCAGCTGTCTTCTCCTAAAGAAAAAAAAAAAGCTTTTGAATAATTTATTATAAAACCATGCTGACACACAGTATCCCCACTGCGTAAAGCACCCTGCCTCTCATCCTCCCCCCTCCTCTCTTCCTGTCTCTCAGTCCTTCTTGTTTTCCTTCCCAACACCTTTCTCTCACACCACCACAAAATCTCAGGGTTTTTCCTCAAACATTTAACAGTTAGTTTGTGAATTAGTTAATCAAATCATGCTTACGTCACCACAGAGCTGTGTATGATGTGAATGTGCACATCCATGTGTGTGTGTGTTTGTGTGTGTGTGTGTGTGTGTGTGTGTGTGTGCTGTCTGCGGCCTCTCCATAGGGCTGGGCTGCAGAAGAGCTTATTTATATCTCTGTGACACACTACACTATCGACCACTCTCTGGTGGATGGGTTTTCACTGCAGCTTCTCCTGATGTCCTGGCTGCTCGTGTTTGTGTTAGTGAATCCCCTTTCTTGTGCAATAGTTCTGTTTCTTCACACCCAGGAGGACTTGGACTGCTTACTGAAGCAGTTTGCTAATATTCTAAAGATACTCTTGTGCTATGATGTGGTTTTAAAAACTCTTTAACTGGCAATGTAAGCCTGAGAACATCAGATTGGTTCCAGTGGTTGGGATCTGATGAGTCATGCAGGAGGTTCGGATAGTTCCAGTAAATTCATGAACTGAGCACATGATATTTGGTGTTGACCCAGTCCCAGCAGTAGATGTTCCCTATGTATTTGCTTTTATCTGAAACTTGGAATATTGCCTTTCAAAACAAGAGATTACTCTATGTTTGAAGATGAGGATTGGTTCACTTTTTTGTCTAAAGTCTAAATTTGATTTGTTGTATGATATGTTTATTTGAAGAATATATGAAACATATGAGATCGTAAAAAATACACGTATTTGTCCCTTAATGGTTCCCCCTAAGGTTGAGCGTGAGAAGGTAGCACTGATGACGAGCCTGGAGGAGTCCCAGACTCAGCTCCAACACACCCAGGGGGCCCTGACGGAGCAGTATGAGAAGACCCTCCGTCTTAGCCAGAAGGTCACTGCCCTCCGCCGTCTGCATCGCAGGGCCCAGCTCAACCAGGAAGCCCAGAGCAGTGTCACCTCTCAGCTGAATCCTGAGGACCTCAGCAGAGATGACTTAGAGGCTGAAGACGAAGGGGACACGGTGGACTATAAGAGCGAGACACTGAACAAAAGTCAGTTATTTTCATACCAAACGCCGGGTCTGGAGATCCTGCAGTGCAAGTATCGTGTTGCTGTGACTGAGGTGGTGGAGCTAAAGGCGGAGCTGAAGGGCTTTAGAGACAGACTGGCTCAGTGTGGGGAGGGAGGAGGGGAGAGGCCGAACCGATACAGCCAGCACCAGAAGCTGGAGCGGCAGGTCGCTTCGTTGGAGAAGAGCTGCCGGGAGGGACGTGAGAAGGTAACCCTGACAGACTGAGACAGTCTGTGTCTGAATGAGATATCGATACCAGAGATGAATGATTTCTTCTTCTGTCCTCATTTCTCAGATTTCTAGTCTGGAGTCGGAGTTGCAGGCAGCTCAGTCAGGAGCCAGTGAGAGCCGGGGGGCACTGAACGCAGCTCAGGATGAGCTGGTGACGCTGAGTGAGGAGCTTGCACAGCTCTACCATCACGTCTGTCTGTGCAACAACGAGACGCCCAACCGTGTCATGCTGGACTACTACAGGTCTGACTGCTGTTTTACTGGAATACACATAGATTAACAACACATCTCAAAATCACAGTGACTGAGGCCCTATTAGTTCACAGATCAAATCTAAATTTAGTCCAAACTATACGTGTACACCCATTCCTGGTCACAACTGAGAATATTCACTGTTGGGTTATGTCATGTGGAATTTTCTAAACACTGACTGTACTTACATTCTTATTTGGAAATTAAAATGAATGCAGTTCTCTGACCTTGCCAGAGGAAACCCCCACCCCACTTCTATTGAGTCAGCTTGAAGGCTTTTACCAAAATTTAAAAAAGCTACTCGAACCTGCTGGAGGTTGACAGCTTTGTCCGCCTCTCGTGTCCACCAGCAAGTTCTCAATACTCGCAACTTTCTTTCTACATCCCTAAGAATCCCTCTTAAACAAATTCCATGTCTCCAGCCTGCCACAGCAGTGGAATTTGAAGACCCTGCGTACAGGTAATTCCGCTCGGTATTCACAGTCCCCCCTTACGTCAAATTGCATTTATGATTTTATGCAGTCTGTCTGGTGACTCTCACCCAATCACTGATGAGATATTCCTCCCAAGCCAAGGCTACTGGCAACAGATGATCCTCATTTTGTCTAAAGCTGATTCATAGACATCTTACATGGTAACCCACGTGGACTCTGCGGTGCATTTGATTGATTAATCCTGTGGGCGCCTTATGATTTTGATAATGGAGTTACTGAGAAATTTGTAGGAAAAGTTTAAAGACGTTATCGTTCAAGACCTCTCAAAATATCTTTGCCGGCTTTCACTAGCAGGGTAAGAGCACTTGAGAGCATTTCACCACAGCGGAAACCGGGGTCGAATTGAAGGAAAAAGTCTTTCAACAGAATGAGTGCTTATCTGCTGCAGACGCCATCAACACATTAGTTGATCTTATTCATTTTGTTTGTTCTTATAGACAAGGCAGAGGACTGAGGGCCATCACTGCCAGTCTCAAAGCCATGTCGTTGGACAACAGCAAAGTTCTCCTCACACCGCGCCTCGCAAGGCGGCTGGCCGCTGTTGCCGCTGCAACCTCGACTTCCGGGGAGTCGCGGAGTCCCTCGGAGTCTCCATCCAAAGAGCCCCTGTGCAGAGAGGGTGGAGGGGAGGAGAAGGAGGGTCCCCCGGTCCCATCTGAGCAGAGCCCGCGAGCCTGCACACCTCCTACCCGCTCACCCAGTATCAGTGCCTCTTCATCGTCATCGTCATCATCATCGCCTGCCCTGGAGCCGGCCAGTGAGCTGCGCAAGGAGCCAATGAACATCTACAACCTCAACGCCATCATCAGAGAGCAGGTAGAACCCGGTGCTGGCGTTGGTGTCGCTGGAACTCCCTTTGTCCTTCCTTTACTCTCTTCTCTATAACTTTTGTGTCCACTATTTTGCTCCGGTTTCAGAATCCCCTTCAGCTACTTCAAATGCGACATCCTTCTTTTTGGTTTTTCTTTCCCCTTCCCTCCGGCTTGTTCCTTTTTTCATTTTCCTACCTGTTTTTCCTACCTTTCCCCTCTCTTACCTCTCCCTCGACACGTCTAGAAAACTAACAACCCTTTTCAGCATGCTTTCAGTCCTTCCTTCTTTCCTTTCCACCCCTCCCTGCCAACTTCTATTTGCCCACAAAATAAACCCCTCCCTTTGGCCAAATTCATCCCCAAACGGAACCACCTTATATCCTCTTATCTCTTCTCCTCCTCTTCTTACCTCGTTTCCCACCCTCACCTCCTCTTCTCCCCCAGGTGAAGCACCTCCAGCGGGCCGTGGACCAGTCTCTGCAGCTGTCCAGACAGAGAGCTGCGGCCAGGGAACTGGCCCCTCTGCTGGACAAGGACAAGGAGAGCTGCCTGGAGGAGATCCTGAAGCTCAAGTCTTTGCTGAGCACCAAGAGAGAGCAGACAGCCACCCTCAGACTGGTGCTGAAGGCTAACAAGCAGGTGAGGGAACAGACGCTAGAGGTCTTAGAAGTGTAGAACTGAATTATGTAGTGTGACAAAATGTTTGACAATACAAACTGGAAGTGTGCATTACCTGAAGAAAATACAGTGAGTGCCTGCAGTTTGCTTATAGCTTTGTCCAGGTGTCTATCATGTCAATTGATCATCCATCCATTCATCCAAACCGTGACTTATTACTAGTTTCATATTGCAAGCTATAGACAAATGATGTAGCAAATTTTAACTGAAGTTTTTGGTGTTTAGTTGGTTTTTGTTTGATTGGTTGTGACTAATGTCAGTGAATCCCAGTCTTTACTTGGAGCTGACTGTGACGTGTTGTTGTACATTTAATACCGAATCAGATTCCCGATTAACTGTTTGGCCAACGCATTGCAATGACGCCAGCAGCTACATGAATTATTTTCCTGTGCATCTACCAAACCAGATATTTGCACAGACATTTTAATGGGTAATGGCTTTACACAAAAAAAACTGCCAGCTGGCTTTGGATTTTCAACAGTTTGTAGTCCAACTTTTTATTTGTCTACACTTTCCTAAGACACATTACCCAATAAGGTTGATTGAAGGACTCACTGGGCTGTGCCAAACCTATCCCCCATTGCAATCACTTTATATTTCCTGTTTTATATGGTTTCTACCCTTGGGCATGTGCGGATTCAAAGTCGAGACCAGAGCTAAATTTATCCACTGAGAAAATGTCAACGACAACAATTTCAATGATGTGGATTTAACCTACATTCTTGAAAACGAGTCCTGTCATGCATATATTCCTATAGTTTCAGTTGAAGAGTTGGTGTCAGTGTTGCCAACTCTCGTGCAACAAATAAGCAACAGCAGCTTAAAAAACAAGCCAGGTATTAAAATATTGACATATAAATGTTAAAATACGAGGAACTATATAATGTTTATGTTTTTATTATCTGCACAGAGCTTTACTTTCATCCCTGACAACTGGTCATATCCACTCTTTAAGTTCTTTTTCCTTCTTCCAATCCTTGTTGTATTTTTGTCCATACTTAGACCACTTTATTGGCGGCATTGTCTGTGAAAATCAGGGTGACGCTGTCGCTGGGTCCAACGTGCAGCGAACCGTGAGAATGTCCAACTTTGACGGCCACAACATGATTGACATGTCATTGATTTTTCTCCAATGAGGACAATAAATGTGTGGGATAGGCCCACATGGGGATTAAAAGCAGGGCGAATCATTCTACAGCACTGATATTATTTGTGAGGCTGTAAGCAGGCTGTAAGTGTTAATCAATGCATCGGGGGAAATAGTGATCATATAAGTCAAAAAATAAACTTGCTTGTTAGATATTCATAACAAGCAACGACAGTTTTGAAAATTGCCCAAAAAGCCTTTGTTTTTTCCAAGCGGCTTTCAAAAAATTGAAGCCCAAAGTTGCGTATTATAAGCAGACCTGGATTAAGATCTGCAAATGTTGCACGTTTAAATTAATTCAAGAAATGTTTTTTCAACAGTGCATTCAAATATTTAAAGCGATTTTTGGAAAACAATGAAAGAAAAACACCCTATAGAACAATTTTTGAAATGTGAATGTGTGATGTGTGTTCATCCAGACTGCAGAAGGGGCTCTTGCCAACCTTAAGAGTAAGTATGATTCCGAGAAGTCCATGGTGACCACCACCATGATGAAGCTGAGGAACGAGTTGAAGGCGCTGAAGGAGGATGCTGCTACTTTCTCCTCTCTGCGAGCCCTGTTCGCAACCAGGTCAGAGACCAGCGATAAGAAAAAACGTTTTCTCCCAATGCTACTCCCATTGTTTTTTTTAGATTCAAGACAGATGACTACATGCAATGTGAACGGTGTTGGTGGCAGCCACAGAGCAGTTTCTATTAGGTACATTTTCAAGACTCCTCTAGAGCACAAGTGGGGTTTTCTGTCACATTTGCTGGATTTTTTGGTTCCAGAGACCATAACAGGTCTCAGACTGAAGACTGGATGTCTTATATGAGTGGTATTATTTGGCCAGAAATGTAACCCCAACATTATTGTTACTCTGAATCTATAAGATCTGTCTGTTATGCATGTTTTTGACCTTCTCTGTCCCCAAGTGTTAAAAAGGACAATCAATTTTGCAACAATAAAGTTGTCGTATCAAAGCGTCTGTGGTAAGTTGGTTACATTGTCCCCCAAACCAACAGTCCACAAACTTTCTTAAAGAGTTTGACAGTATGGAGATACGCTTATTGACTCTCATGTCAAGAGTTAGATAAGATGTTCTCAGGTCTGTTTCTTGGCAGGACACAGTGACTCCCTTGATTCAATCTCTCTTTCATTTTGTTCCCTCTTTCGACCTCCTGATTCCTCTCATCAGGTGTGACGAGTATGTGATCCAACTGGATGAGATGCAGAGACAGCTGGCTGCCGCCGAGGATGAGAAGAAGACTCTGAACTCCCTCCTCCGGATGGCCATCCAGCAGAAGCTGGCCCTCACCCAGCGCCTGGAGGATTTAGCTTTCGATCAAGAGCAGACCCACCGCACCCGTGGGGGAAGGCTGACCCGTGGGAGGACCAGCACCCCCAAAGTAAGTCCCCCATCCTCGACTTCGGCCTCCAACCTAGCCCAAGGCTATACCACATCTTTTGCCCCTGGCAGCCTCCTCGCTTCTGGCCTTACTAGTTCTTCGTCAATTGTTCCTGATGATTCCACTTTGTCTTTTTGTCAGTCCATGATCAGTGCAGCTCTGGCTTCACCTCTTACCTCCCCTACCTCACACATACCTCCTCGCAGTCCATCATCAGCAATGATCACCTCACTGGCTGGTCTTGTAGCGTCAGAGACCCCCCCATCCCTTGAGGCCCCCTCTTCTACCTCGGCACGGACCCCACCCTCAACCCCTCTGAGGCTGACTTCCTCCCAGTGGACCCTGGGGGTGCGAACAGTTGTGATCGACTCCCAAAGTTTCAATGTCAACTTCTCCCCTACTCTGCCCCATGGCTTAGGCTCTACAGTCTCCAGGCACTACACCTCAGACACATACACCTCTCCCCCGTCCACCACCACCACCAGGCCCACCCTGCTAGGACCTGCCCCCTCTTCTCCATATCGTTCCCCTCTTGTTGGGCTCAGGCGCTCCACATGGAGCCCCACTCCCCGAACTCGACCCCTCTCTAGTCTGACTCGCTCTTCTGTCCAATACTCTCCTTCCTCGGCCTCCCCTTACTCCCCTTCTTCCTCCTACAGCTACTCCCCTTCCTATTACAGCTCCTCCTCTGCTTTCCTGCCCTCTAGCTCCTATCTCACCCCTAGCAGCTCCACCTCCCACAGCCACTCCAGCCACTACACACCCCTGTACCCCAGATACAACAGTTCTTACCGGCCCCGGCATTGACCCCCTACTCTGAATCCTTTATACTATATGCCTTTTTCAGCCTTTATTGACACCGAAAACTCCCATCATTCCTCTCTTTTCTTCACCTGAGAGGTTGGGGGCTCACAGAGAGGAGGACAGAGTGGTTTCCTGTTTGCCAGTCCCTGTTTTCCTGTGCCTAAGCCTTGGCCAATGGGTTCTGAATGTTCTGTGACTTTGCTCAGGGATTTGACATAAGGAGCACAAGCGCCTTCCTTTTATTCTGAGACTGCTGATTGGTCCACAGGAGGGCGTCAAAAGAGACTTTTTAATTGGAGTTTTTAGTGTTCAGGTTCTTCAGGTTGAGACAACACATGCATGGTGAGACACAGAGACATTCAGACATTGAATGGACATTTGGCGGACACTTTCATAGCTTCCAATGAGGGCCATGACACCACACTGTCCTTGAAATTCAGTGTATACTGTATTGTACTTGGATGCATAAAGGTTTAGTATGACTCCAATTAGGTAGGTTGCACAAAGTGTTTATACTTGTTCTGACAGGTCACACTCACAGGTGGGCAGAGAAGTGAATGGTACAAATGGAGATAACAACACACACTTACTGAAAGTCTTTACACTATGGCATTCATAGTATTATATTCTGTCGCAGTTGAAGATGTGTGAAAATTAAAAAGATAGCCTACAGCTTTTATACCCGCACACAATCGCTGCGATCAAGTCAACGCGGTTGTCGGGTTATTGTTTCGTAAAGTTAGAGAGAAATCAGTTTCCCAAAGTCCAGTATTGGAAGGGTATGGCGGCCAGGTGTGAGTCATTGTTCGGCCTCCCAACATAGTGCACCGATTCTTTCAAGGTTTCAATTTAATAATCCCACACAGACTCCCGCACACCCCTGTATGATGAAAGAGCTGTGGGAGAGGAGTGATGAACCAGTCACTGGTATTCACCGGGGTACTTTGCCAAAGTGAGCACTGCTTTCCAACGGGAATCCGTCAGTGCATCTCAATGACTGTTCTTCATTTCCCGGTCTTTCAATGGTTGTCACATCATCAGCTTTAACCTCTAGCAGTTTTTGTCCATCTCTAGCACCACCCAGTGGTTTGTTCTTATATAGCCATGTACTCAGCTATGCATGCTCACGTTTGGATGCTCTTATACCGCAGACTTCCTCCCCCTTCCATAAGAAAAATGTACCTGATGGAGGTGCAGGCTGTATAAAGAGGAAGGATGTTGGAGAGCACTCAAACATGGCATATGACCAGTGTAGGATCAGCTGAATCCCATTGTCTAGTCATTGTACAAGGAAAGATATATGACTTGGAGTTAGCTCTGGGGTGTGTCGCAGTAGTCTACGCCTCAAGTACATCAAGTAACTATCAAATTACCAAAAAAAAAAAAGTTGTTTCACATACAGCAGGGTGGCACAGTAAGGAGGAGGTTATTTTTCATTGGTCAATATGGAAAGTATGAAATATCAGTAAGTTTAAAAATAACGCCTTGCATATTTAATTTCCCAAACTAATAAAACGAGTAGATTCTTAGCTAAACAGATCTTTCACACAAATTGTAACTGAGGCGATCAAAGACTATTCTGACACACCGGCGTGGCTGACTTCTGTTACACCATTACACTAACAATGTAGCACCCTCTCGTGCCTCTGAGGCCATCTGCAGAGGTTTGTCAAGCAACATGGTACTGCACCAAACTCAGGAAATGTGAAACACTTCATCCGACCCAGAATGACTCACAAATCAAACCAGAGCGTCTACAAGCATCATGCCATCATGTTTGCAGGGGTTGCAGACCTCCCAGGTTAGACTGCACCTAAGATTAGAGCAAGGTTTATAAGAGATATGCTTGTTTTACATCTTACCCAGCGTCACATGAGAAGACTGATATCAGTTTCATCTGGGTGTTCAGTTTACAGATAACTCTCGGATTTGGATTTTTTTTTAATTGTGTTAGGTTTTTTATACCAGCTTGGTAATTTAATAAAATTTTATTCGTACAGCGCCAAATCACAACATACATTATCTAAAGGCACTTTACATAGCAAGGTAGAGACTTTACAATATAATAGAGAAACCAACAGTTCCCTCAACAAGCAAGCACTTTGGAAACTGTGGAGAAAAAAAATGAAGTGGAGGAAAACTCCCAGCAGAACCAGGATCACTGTGGGCGACCATTTGCCTCGACTGGTTGGGGTGAGTGGAGAAATCGGGGAAGAGAGGAGAGGTCGGTGGAAAAGAGGGGAGGAGGAGAGAGAGAGACCAGGAAAAGTGATCTAACCATCGTATTTAAGCTGTCAGACTGATATACTGTTATAATTTAAATGATAATAGGGATATTTATAGATGTAATGATAGCAATGCTAGTTATATAATAATAATAATGAGCATAATAATAAGCATAATAATAATAATGAAATGAACAGTTTGTCCCCGTAGTTCAGAGTGTTGTTCAGACCCTAAAATCAAGCAGCCGCTCTATAAAAACCTATAACACATTATTACGTCTGTACCAGACTCACAGCTGATATTGTTCTTCTCATTTGACCTGAGTTGACAGCAAAGTTGCAACCACTGCAGCATACATGATACCGTATTCCCTGTGTCTGTGTGTGCCTTACAGTATATAAGTATATACAGTACCTTCACAGTGTAGCCCAGCTTAATATCAGATACCTGCTCTGGCTGTTTGTCTTTAACCTGGACACAAAACCTTTTTATGTGCTTTCATTATTTTTCATTTCACCTCCACCTCAGTTTAGAAATACATATGTCTTTTCTGTCTTTGCTTTGAGCGTGTGAGGTGGATAATGACTCTGCTTTGTCGGACAGTCTAATCTTATAACTGTCAGTAGATATTTTTGGCGAGGGTGCTGCTGTCCAAATACTTCCCCATATGTCCCCTTCTCCAATGTATACTTTATTTTTTCCACCTATACAACACACCACCACTGGTCTTCTTTGTTTCCTTACCTGTTAATTCTGTCGATCTCTTTTGTCTTTTCACTATTTTGCACCGTTAGGCCTATGACACATGTTTTTTAAATATGCAACATGGGGCAACACTTATTTCACAGGCACCTTTATTTTGGAGATGAATGATTGCCTGCTTTGGAAAGTCTATACCATGATGGGCTTCATTGTTTTTCTACCTAAAACCACTGAGGCTCTATGTCTGCAATCTGATTTCAAGGTGCAAGTGTTAGGAGCGGTCATTTGCACATTTGCTGTATGCTACTGTTTGAACAATGATTTCGTTATCGTACCTTTTGAAAGTATGAGCATAAAAATGTTTCAGATGCACTCAGTGTCAGAGTACATCCTTCCCTCTACTGATTTCCCTACACAGTCAGCAGAGAAGATGCATCCTCTGCAGCCGGACAGTCGTGTATCAATTGAATTAGATGCTGTACTTCCTCAAATAAAATGCAGGAGTCAATTCAAATCCCCAAAACGCAAAGCCAGACGAGAGATAAACTCCTGACGTCTGTCAAATAATGTTCAGACCAGTTATATCCACTTCACTTTGCAACAAAAGCCAGATGGGATTATAGGATGACAGATACTCGACCTGCATATGTTTCACAATGAAAAAGCCCATTGAAGGTTCAGTTTGTAGTATTTAGTGACATCTCGTGGTGAAGCTGTGTATTAACTATATGATCAACCTGCCCTCACCCTTTAGGAGAACCTACCATGAAAGGACCTCTTTAGAGCCAGTGTTTGGTTCAGTCTTTCTACCGTAGAAACACAATGGTGCAACACGGTGGAGTCTGTGTAAGAGGAAATAAATATCTTGATACAAAGGGGTTATATTAAAGTACCAAAACCACAATGGTTCTTCATTTTAGTTCATTAGATCGTTTTCAATACCTGCCAAACGGCTTTTCATTTGGAATAGATACAGGAAGGTTTGATTTTAAAATAACATGAACATTAACTTGATTAATTAATTAAACTTTTCAAATATAGGTAATCAAAGCCTCTCTCAATTAGAAGCCATGTATCCTATGCAGCGGAGTTACTATTTGAGGAAGTACACTCATCAGAAGGAAGTGTACATTAGTTCCTGGAAAGGACAACACTGGTTTCCCTGGGTTTTACACAGTTTAGTACTGATCATGCTTTTGCTCCTGGCCAATTTCTAAAGAATGGTTTTACACAGCAAGAAAACTAACATGCACTTACTTCAAACCGTCAAGTCCTCTTCTATACCTGCCACACTACATGAAGTATTTCTGCAGCTCTGTGTCCTGGGAGTGTTTCAGTCAGTGAGCAACAGTGTTTATAAAAATAACAACTCATTTGTGTGCTGGGTCAAAATGAAAAAAACATAATTTATGTGAGTTTGATACAAATCCAGTGATGACGTGGTATCTATACAGGCTCACAGGTTTAAGTCCAACACTTTCATCTTCTCCGGCCTGCTTGGCTTTTATATGTTCTCAAACTAACCATTAATAAATTGGGGCATTACAGCCAGATCCTATAGAATATTTGTAAGAGACCATTGTCAATCAAGGTAATTCGTGTTTTTTTTTTTTTTACTTTACATTCACAAACCATTCTGTAATACTATATTTAGATGTGGGCAGTGGCAAAAGGCCGTCCTTTCGATTCCAGTTCCCCCCGTACTAGGTACCGAAGTGTCCTTGGACAAGATGTCAAAATAGTGTAATCCATAATGATCACTGATAACACACCCTCAGACGGTTTGTTTGGGATCAGTGTTTTATTAAAAAAGAAGAGGGTACATGGGGTTAGTTTGAAAAACCCACATCTTTAGTGTCTGTTATCATTGTCAGCAGGAATATCATTCACATACAGACTCATATTTACTGTGTTATGTTGTCGTTCACTTAAGAAATATCTCCAAGATATTTTTAGAAGAGGCAAGGATCTAAAGCAGACCCGAAATGAAGGAACACGAGGATCTGGTGCGGGTGCAATCTTTGTGTCAGCTGAGGTAAAAGAAGGAAGCCAGTGTGATCTCCTCTCTGTGATACCCCCACTCTGTCCAAACAGACACACACTCACACACACTCACACACTCACACATTGACACACATGTCCCTGCTAAATAACAACTAGTCATCTGAATTTAAACCAGCGAGACGCAATTAGAAGTCTGTCAAATGTTGACTGGCTCTCAGGTCCCATCCAGAGGAAAAGGTTTCATGGCTGCAGTTTGATTGCTGCACTAATTGAGAATATAGGACGAGATGGTGAATATCCCTTGTACATTTGAAGGTCTTCTGCACAATTTAGGTTCCCAACTACCAGTAGATGTTAGCAGGTGTTAGTGGCCAACATCGGATGTTAGGGACATTACTGTGCTCCTTAGCGCCATCAAGTGTTTTGGGCTTGTAATCAATGATACAGGTTGAACTTGAGGGTACACTGAGGCTAAAGGTAAATCTCTCTCTAATATTAGTCACCATATCTGACTAAACCTTTCACATTGGTTACATACAATTTCAGAAAAGTTAGAGAGAAATATCAGTGTAGAAGGTGTTTGATGTTGAGTTCCATTGTTTTAAATGGCAGCTACTTCTGTCAACTTCTGTCCTTCAGGAGCCACACAGGAAACCAAATGTGATCATGGTCTGCATTTATGTGATCTGTCTCTAAGCTGAAGCAAGAAGCTGTTACTTCATCACACTGACCACAGGTAGAAGTAAAACGCCTCCAGTGATTCTCTTTAGGAGCACACAAAGTGAGAGTGCACCTCCTAGCTCTTGTTGAAGATATAAGAAAGCACGAGTTGAAATCACAAACAACAAATGACTGAACATTCTCAGCAGTGCATACATTAAACAACAGTATCTGGACAAGGATAATACATTTTTAATAGACCTTTGCAGACTGAACTGTGTCAGTCCTGGCTGGGACAAGTCCAGTGACATCAGGAGGAAATGTGTGGACAACAGCGATCACTGTGTGAAAGTGAATAAGAATAATAAGGAACTAGCAGTTATGCTGACATGTAGTTTGTATGAAGGAAACCCTCAATCTGAGATGTGAATGGTTTTCAGAAATCAGTGTAACAATAGCTGTAGCACTGACTTCAGGACTTTCTTTACTGTATGTCATCATTGCTGCTGCATTGGTTCTCACCATCATTGGCAGGAAGGAGGAATTGTTACATCCCTGAAAATGTAGCTGATGAAGGGAGTAGCAAATTGAGTAATTTGAAAACCAGGGAAGAAAAAGAGAGATGTGTTATGATGTGATGAGCAGGTGGACCCATGAAGCAGGAGACACAGGTTCAGCTGCAAAAATATCAGCTGCAAATACAAAACACAGGAAAGGCAGCTCCAACAGGAAAGGGAACACAGAGTCCAAATAACAAAGTTCAAATAATCAATATAAAGAAAAACACTAGGATCTACAAAAGGCTGGAACACACAACTGGTGTGAAACAAGACAAACTGACAAAGACAAAGAGAAGCAAAGAGATTATACACACAAGGGAGGCAGGGATGATTGAACGCAGGTGAAACACATGAGGAAACAGATTCAAGTGATCACAAGGGCAGGAAATAGAACCAAGCCAGGAAATAAAGCTAAAGAAGGAAATTAAAACAGGAAATGAACAGAGAACGAATCCAAACACAATGGAATCAACGCCAATGGAGAATCAGGCAGAATTGTGACAAGATGAACAAAACTGATTTGTGGTCAAATCAAGAATTTGTTTACAATTCAACAGAAAATAACAACACCAGAAAACAAGCTTCTCATGGGAGAATTCACCAATTAGGTCAAACAGTAACAGTCACCTACCGATTGCACACTACACAAACTCAGGAATATGTGCACACACACAAAAACGCACACACACACGCACACGCCCCTTGACCTAACCTTAACCTAAACCTAATTCAAACCCTAACCCTAAAACCAAGTCTTCACCCTCAAACAATTGATCGGCGAATTGATGAGAGAAAACTCAGCTGCCCCGCTCGACATCACACAGGCTTTCTTGTACTCTTGCCCACGAGGACAAGAGAGCCGGATTGGTCGCTGCGTAATTGGCCTATGTGCGGTGGAGGGCGGAGCGGGGCGGAGCATGGCGGTGCACCAGGAGGAATCCCCTGGAGGTGCGTAGGGTGGAGGAGTGCTTCACCTCTCGGGAAATAAGAGAGATTCCCCCACATCTTAATCGGTAACAAGGGAAACGCAGAGGGCCGTAACACACACACACACACACACACACACACACACACACACACACACACACAGAGCACTCCAGCCGTTAGACCCTAAGAAACTGGTATGAGCTGCTCTCCATGTCAGGTCTTGAATTGTTAACAACAACTACAATCACCTTGTACAGATAATGGCTGCATGGATATTTTCTTGGCATGAAAACCATTCAGCTGATTTTCACACATCTAAACTTGAGAACGAGTCAAATTCAGCAGGAACACAATTGGAGGGTTAAAGCCTCAACTGGTTCACAGTGATCTCTCCTGGAGCTTTCATTTTCTATATTTCCATGTGTGCTCATCAGTTCAGTTTTATACAGCACAAGGTCAAGATAAAGTCCTTTAACGCAACCCTCTGTTACTGCTACTGATGAGGGGTCAGGTGCTGAGGCCTTCATGTTCTTCATCCGGACAAGCCTTTACTATCTGAAGTGTGTAAAACCCTCTGAAATATTGATGCGTGTCCCTCTAACAGTGTGAGTCTCTTGCAGATCGTCAGTAGCCTTCTGCCACAGTGCCGCTCCTCCTTCCCTCCACACAGCTGAGGGGTGGGAGCCTCCTCTGCTCTGTTGACAGGTAACAGCAGCAGCACAGTCACAACCACCACCAACAGCCACCAGCTCCTGGGACCAGGGGTTTGAATTTGTCTCTCCAGATCACCTCACTTAAAGGTCCAGTGTGTAAGATTTAGGTGAAAGGGATCTATTGGCAGAAATTGAGTATAAAATAATAATGTTTTCACTAGTGTGTGATCATCTAAATTGTATGAGTTGTAGTTTTCTTTACCCTAGAATGGGCCCTTTATATTTAAATACTTTATATTTATATCTGGAGCGGGTCCTCTCTACGGAGGCCGCCATGTTTTTTACAGTAGCCCAGACTGGACAAACTAAACACCTTCTGGGGTTTTATGACAACTGAAGGCTACCACAGGTTCACCTTCATGTTTGGAAGGGGAAGCTGAGGTGAGCGGTATTCAGCTGCAACATGCAACTTCACCACTAGATGTCACTAGATTCTACACACTGAACCTTTAATGCAACAAGTCATTTTTTTCAAAATTTATTGAACTTTTTGAACCAAATTTGAACACGGTTGTGGCAGGTCTGGGTGCACCTGCCTGCAACTAAGCCTCTACTAAGTTCTCACAACTTGGGGGTGTGTTAATGAGATAGTCCAGAATGAAGTTTATGTTCTAAAAATGAAACTCTGCTAATTTTGGTGAGCAGGTCGACCCAGATGCAGGAGCGAGTTGGATTCAATCCAAAAAAACTGAATTTATTGAAAATAAATAAATTAAACTAAGTGGCAGGCACAACAGGAAATAAACATGCGAAACTCGAACTGTTCAGGGAAAACAAGGCAGGATCAGGAATACAAGCAGACATATGAAGACGACTCGACAATAGCAGGAAGTAGAGGGGGATCAGAACTACAGAATAAAACAGGAAACAAATTTTCTTTATGTTTTTAATATGAGGGCCAGAAGCAATAGATATACATCCATTACATTAGATTTGTGCCCTCTCAATCATGGTGAAAACCCTTTCTGTAAGTGTTTGTGATGCGGCAAAAGACACATTTGCTATTTTGGTTCCACCAGAGCCTGTTTTCCTGTAAGCATGGAATATAGTTATTCAGGGCACCATGAGCAGTTGGCAGCTGCAACATTAGCCAGATTTACAGTTGGATCCTCCTGGTCCTCCTTCAGATGGTTTAGATATCGCTATTACACTCCCTGTAATAAGAATAAAGGGACATTATTATTTTTTCATTTTCAAATTTAAATAAAATACCAATTGTCGGTTCAATGGCATCAAAAGGAAGTGACAGGCTATGCGGACTTTGCACAGGAAATTAAAACAAAGATCATGTACAGGTGGAGTTGGCTAACCTAGTCATGGGTGAATGGGTGAATGGCAAAAAAACTGTACTGTAAAGCAGTTTGAGGGGTCATCAACATTAGAAAAGTGCTATATACTTTAAATACAGACCATTTGCCATCACAGTTACATTAATGATAATGTAACAGCCTGTTCTGAAATGAACCACAGCCCCATTAAAGGCCATTAAAATGACTCAATGTTTTTATAATCAATCAATCAAATTGTATTTGTATAGCCCATATTCATAAATCACAATTTGTCTCATAGGGCTTAACAAGGTGTGACATCCTCTGCCCTTAAAGGGATAGTTCACTGAAAAATGAAAATTCACTCATTATCTACTCACGACTATGCCGCCAAATCGAATACATTTGAAGTACATGGTGACGAATTCTTCAAATGTAAATAAACTACAGAAAAAAAAAACATAAAATACCTTCATATTGCTCTTGTGGTCTGAAGAAGTGGTCACCATTTACTTGAATTGTATTGGATTTGGCTGCAACGCGTTTTACCCCTGAAACTGAAGTGTTTTGTGGACTCAAAACACTTCAACCAACCCTCCATCGGCATAGTGGTGAGTGGATAATAAGTGAAGTTTCATTTCCTCATCAAGAGTAAGGAAAAACTACAAAAAGAAAACTATTAACAGAGGTTAAAAAAATGTAGAAACCTCAGAGAGGTGTTTACAACATTGATTTGAAGAAAAAGTTTTTAACATAATGGAAAGTGTGTCAATGTTTAAAGTATTTATACATAAGTTAGTGTTGAATACGAATACAGACACTAAACTCCTTTAGTTCAAATAGTAGCTGCAGCAGGTAGCTTAAGCAGATAAGTTCCACCAGAAGTGCCACAACCACATGAGCTGCCGTTACCTGAGCTGGACCTTGCTTTCTCATAACATTTAAAGATACGATTTGGGTCTCACACTGAAACAAATCTGGTTTATATAGAAAAGTCCATCACATTGTCACATCTGAGTGTATGAGTGTATGGAATCACACAGGAAGCTGTTTATCACAGAGGTATTATTTATAAGACCATGCAATCTTTGTTAGAGCTGGTAACCATAACAACAACACATCAAAGGCTCACTTGAACATGAATATTACAGTGTTTTTGTCACTACACGTATTATTGCATTTACTATCAAGTAATGCAGTGACCTCAAAAGAACATGATATTTCTATTTGCACATGTTCAACGTAGATGAATGTGGCTCAACCCTGACCTCTACATCCTGTTCCCAGCAGCAGTTTGTTGATGCTCTCGGATCACTGACTTAGTCCACTCTGCAGACGCCCGCCGCGAGTGCCTCCCGTCCTGGTTTTCCTCCGTCCTCCCCTGTGACCCGCCCACCACACTTTGTCCAGGGGGACCTCGGACTGACCCACAATGCCTCTGCAGCGAGTGTCCGGCTCACACTTGACAGCAATACTGTGACACTTGCTACATCCAGCCGAGCCACATACCGACCAGAGCCACATGTACCTATTTATCCGTGCATTTACCCATTTTGTGTCGCTCACTGTGTTATTGTGTGTCCCGACATGTGTATTACAAACATATGACACCATACAGGTGTGTGCAGCTATAAAAGTTTTAGCTTTGGGTGCTTTCCAACCTCTATATACACCATTACAATGTATTTATTTGTGTGTCACACTGATCCTGACTCTTCACCTCTAAAAGAAGATAAGCACAAAGTGAATTGATGTAAAGCTGTGTGTGTGTGTGCGTGTGTGTGCGTGTGTGTTTGTGCGTGTGTGTGTGTGTGTGTCTTTTCATGCGTCATGTCAAACGCTGGTGACACTGCAGTAATCACCAACATGTCCCCTTTGTTCAGCTGCCGGAGGTTGGATGTGACTTGGTGCAGTCACGGAGTCAGCCTCGGAACCCCGGATATACCAGTCGATATGAGGTGGAGTCTGGGGAGAAAAATCATGGGTTTGGTTTGAACATGACTCGACGTCAGCTGTTTAGAAGTCTCAAACTCCAGCCAGTGTTTTATTCGTTAAATCTCTGCTCTTACTCCGACAAAGTTTTGCACAGGGCTGATGGACACACATTGCACAGCACTGGACTACAGGAGGATGGTGTCACATCAAGGTCACCTTCATAATCCCACGTTCCACTTTGTCCGCGAGGGTTCCAGGTGAAGGCTTGAACACTACCTGCAGTCACAAAAAAGAATGTCCAGGATTTAATGATACTGAGATTAACCATGAGCAATATTGTAATATATCTTTGCTTCCTGCCTTTCCAATGAGAAATAAACCGCACATACTCACATTTGCTTTTGTTCTTCTCCACCCGCTCCGTCCGTAGAGACGCACATATGTCAAATGTGTGATTTCATCCACAGACTTGAATTCAAAGCCTTGGTTTTGGGTTAACTCTGATTCCTTTAAACAAAGGTGACGAGGTCTGAGTGGAGCTGAGGTGGGAGCAGGCATCAGAACGGTGACTGGGTAAATCAAGTCAACTCAACCAAGATGTGTTCGTTGGTCCTGGATTTCTTCAGTTAGGAGAGGTTCATAGAAAATGATTTGGACTGATTTTTTTGTAGATGTGTCCACGAACCACAGAGTAATATGTATTATAATGTTTCCTCTGTCCCACTCTCAGCTGTGGGGCAGAAGAAGAAGGCTTCAGTTTCAGTAGCTCTCACTACTTGTGGGTTTTATCATTTTTACCACTAGAGAGCGCAAATGCATAAGGATGAATTACTCATTGCACCTTATGTAAGGCAGTATCCAATCCTCTACGTTTCCTATAACCAGTGGTGGAGACAGTGATATCAGACTGTTTACTTGAGTAAAAGTGCAAATAAAACGACAAAAATGTACTCAAGTAAAGGTCAAAGTACCACATCAACTTTTCAACTAAACTAAAACCAAGTACTTATGTTTAAAATATACTGATACAATTAAAATATTAA
Source organism: Hippoglossus hippoglossus (assembly GCF_009819705.1). NCBI lineage: Eukaryota > Metazoa > Chordata > Actinopteri > Pleuronectiformes > Pleuronectidae > Hippoglossus > Hippoglossus hippoglossus. Next base: position 1,894,346 of record NC_047173.1, read on the forward strand.
AGTAAAAAATAGTCTTGGCTTCTTCAGAATCCATTTCAAGTGTTTATTTACCAGTGATGCAAGGCGCTGCAGGAGGCGGGGTCTAATGTTACCTGTGTGTTCTGATTGGATCAATGGACCAATTCCCACCTCACTTTAAATAATATATATGTATTTATTTTAAAGAATATAAAAAGCAATGTGATCATGTAACTCAATGCATTGTGCAAATGTAGTGGTGCAGAAACTACAGGTATTTGCAGTTATATGTAGTGGTGTAAATGTGAAAAGCACAAATGAGAAATGTACTGATTACTGAAATACAGAAGCAAAGTAGATGTACTTCCACCACTGGCTCTAATGGTTTGAAATCTGAGAATAATGTCTCTTTGGGTCAATCTTTGACTTTAGGGTCAGAAATCTGACTCTCCACTCTCCCCTGACACAAATAAAACAAACCACCTCGCTCCTGTTCACTCCCCTTTATCTCTTATCAGTGGGGAAGCTTTCTTTATACTCCCACACATCTGAATCAGTAAACACCACACTCCTAGAACTGAAGTTGTTCACTCCTCTTGTGGCACCAGGGATCTCCCTGCAGGTCAGGGTGTCATCGTATAATCTGTGATTTGGGGTTAAAACTAAAAAACAAAGGTCCAATTTTTCTGTTAAGGGAACTTAAAAATGTTTTGGTTTGATGTGAGTTTTTTTGCATTCATCACCAAAGCAAAACAAATAAAGAGTTATACGATGATACCCCGACCTCTGCAGCTGACCCCTCTCAACAGTAGTGCTGGCTGAATTTCACACAGACGTGATGCTCAGAATGACCTGTGAAACAGTCCAGTAATGCATGGAGCATGTGTGTATCTGTGTGTGCGTGTGTGTGTGTGTGTGTGTGTGTGTGTGTGTGTGTGTGTGCTGCTTCACCATCCCTGTTTTTGCTGTGTTATCTGAGGCTCTGTGGACACTGCCGGCCCCTTTCTGCCTGAGAAGCAGCGAGGTCATTACTCCTCACTCGAGCTCTGAAGAAACTCTGGATTGAATAAAGATGAAAATGAAATTATTGAATGAACTGTGCTGCTCTTTGAAATGTTAGTAAAATACATCAAGCATGAGCTGCAGATGTACGAGGGGCGATACAAACACAACTCATTCCAGGCCTCTCACATACACGCGTTTATTCTACTCGGCTCAGACCACTGAGGCGTCACATTAACTTTAGATAAAGTTTGGAATGAGGACTGTGGATTCCTCCCCCCGTCTCGTTCACCGCAGGTAAAGATAAGAGGGAATCTTTAACGGGCAGAATGAACAGGAGGAGCAGTCACAGCACGCAGAAACCACTTCAGTGTTTCCGTGTATTTTAACTCTTAAAAACGTTCAGCTACATCTCAAATGTCCTCGCTATCTTAGAATATGAGGAACCAGCAGCAGGGAGACAAAGAAACTGCACAGCTTAGCCCTCCTCTGGTATGGATTCCTCTCTGAGGTGCAGGGGTGTGCGTGTGCGTGTGCGCGTGCGCGCGTGTGTGTGTGTGTGTGTGTGTGTGCGTGTGTGTGTGTGTGTGTGTGTGTGTGTGTGTGTGTGTGTGTTTGTTTGTGCCAATTAAAGTCAATTAAAGAATGAGTGTAATAACACTGCAGCTTCCTGTTTATATGTAAACATTGTCCTAAAAAAGAACAAGAAGCTGAAGACTGAGCGGTCAGATGGACGTTAATCTTTTAGCATCTGGAGAGGTCTGTTTCTATGGTAACTGAGCATGTGCCCACCCAAATACAGTTGAATGAATCACTGAGGTCATGAATGAAATTGATCTCCTGATATTTATCCTAATGGTTTTTGGGGACCTCTCAACCCTCTCTGCAGACCTTCAGAATATCAAAAGGAGATATCATTTGTACATGTGTCTTAGATATGCTGTTTGGTGTCTGTCTGCATGGCCACTACATGTTGATCATGTTTTCAATATATCCCCAGACATATAATTATTCATTAGGAAGTTAAATAATTTGCAATTTGCCAATATAAATCGGTGATGGTTTGTATGTATAACTGTGGGAGACAGTTTTAAAATGTGCTGTGGTGACTTGAGTGTCAGAAGATGTTGATTGAAGCAGCAGAACGTAGTTAGACATTTGTGTCTAGGCTCCGACTTCATCACTTCACCAGATATGATTACACGGATATAATGGGGAGGGGTGAGCTAATGTCTTTGATCCCCCTGTCAGAGCCCACAGGTGGATGCTGGGGTGGTGGAGGGGCTGAATCGACAGACAGCGATACTGACGCAGGGCACACAGGGGGCATTGAAAAGCAAAGAGAGAGAGATGGGCAATCTTTGCAGCTTAAATAGACCACTTCACTACAGTTAATGTGGGTCCAAGTGAACATTTGAACCAAATTTGAAAAAATTCCCTTAAGGTGTTTCTGATCTGTTGCAAGACCAAAATCATGTTTTGTAAGGTCATAGTGTTTTTTGTTTTTACCTTTGATCACCAAATTCTAGTGAGTTCATCTGTGAGTCAAAGTGAATGTTTGTAACAAATTTCAGGAAATTCCCAGAAGGCGTTCAGTAGAAATCATGTTCACAAGAAGGTTAAAAACCCAGATACAGTCAGATAGGCTTTGTCTACAGAAAATAACTGACGATGTCCCTGTAATGAAGTCAGGATCAAAGCCTCCAAATTGCAGGTGTGAATTTGGAAAGAAGAAGGAGGCATGTTGCAATATAGCAAACATAGGATCCAGAATTTTGGGATGTTGCACACTAAAGAAAAATTGTCTTAGATTTTAACCATCCTAACATGTAACCAGCCTCCTAACTAACAAACATGATTAACCAGTGGGGAGTGAAAATGTAAGTAATGCGGCTTCCTGGTGGTGACATACAAATGTTGTGTGTGTTCATATTGAGAACCAGGTCTCAACATTTCAATGACAATGACAAGCTGCCTCTGCACACTGACAGCTGTTCATAACATGTAACTGCATTTAAAAAATAAAAATCAAAGCATTTTCTTAAAAACCCACGTCATTATAATCACTCACACACTCTCCAGTTGCTGTGAAGAAGTGGTGGCCCTATGCTCTGTGCACGTAGAAGGAATTGTTTGGCTTTGGTGTTAAACTGTGTGCATGTCGGAGCTGGCTGTGCTATCTGTGGGGAGACGCCTGCAGATAGTGATTGATTGTTTCACTCGGCCCGCTCCAGACAATCTCCATTAGAGTTCTACGTGAGGAGATTGCACTCAGCCCCTTTAGGAGACAGCACCCAGCGTCACCCCGTCGCCGCCCCACCATCCTCTGTCACGGCCGTCTGTAAATATTCGTCAGGTGAGAGGCGGCGAGGGCGGTGATGACCTGCTGCTGCTGCTGCTGCTTTCAGAGCTGCTGATGTCTTCTATTCATCCTCCAGCTCTCTGCTCCCCTCTGGTTCTTCTCTCTTAGCTCAGAGAGCAACTTCATTTCTCTTAAAACTGAGGGTTTGTTCTGTTTCCCTGAGGATGTTTCCCCTCCCTCCTCTCCTCTGCAGACTGATTTCAGTGGCTGATTCTTTGCAGCCACTCCACGTCTTTTAAAAGAAAAAAAAATAGAACTTCTGCTTCTACAGGAAGTTGTAGGAGTCAAGGAACCCACCAAATGATTTCAATTTATATAACGTCCTTTGAGTGTTATTCTAATAATTGAACACATCTATCAGTCTAACCTCTTTAATGTAATGACTGGCTCTCTGGTGAGGTGTCTGATGTCAGATGGTAGTGATGATGATGACTGATATCACTAATACTTAGATTTGAGCAGCCAGGCAAAGTGGCAAAATGGATATGAATAAGAATGCTCTGTTGGTGTCATTTCTCATACGACACAACAGGGTTTTATGAAAGGAGATTGTGCAGCCGGCTAATGTGACAGATCCCATTTTGGACTATTTGTACTGTCAAAGCTCTGCAGTGTCAAAGAGAGCTGGTATCACTGTACAGAGAGCGTTAGGAGATAACGCTGGCTGTGACGGGGGACTGTCAGAGAGGGTCATACAGCGGTGGTTTGTCATTGAACTATATTTGATAAAGTTTTTAAATGTTAATGGTACTTGGATGATATTTATATAGCACTTTTCTAGTCTCACAATCACTCAAAGCACTTTACAGTACAAGTCACATTCACCCATTCACGCACACTTTCAAACAGCGCCCCCAAATGCAGCGCTTTTACTATCACACACTATTCATAGACTGTTGGCAAAGCTGTCAGGACACTTTGGAATGCAGGCTGGAGGAGGATAGAGACCTCTGACCTTCTGGGTAGTGGGCAGCCCTCTCTACCTCCTAAGCCACAGCCTACCCTCTCTACTGTCCCCCCCCCCCCTGTTAAACGTGGTTCCTCCGCCAAGGATTTTCATCAGCGTTTGTTTTTCTGTCTGATATTTAGCAAGATTTATCAAAAACTACTGGATGGATTAACTTTGTGGAAGGATGGAAGAACCCATTGAATATTAATAGTTAATATAGGCTTTTTATTTTCACTTTATTTAACATGGCAATTTATCTGATTTCTCAGAGAATAATTCATGGAGCTTGATGAAAAAAGGGCATGTTTATTTATGAGGGTGTGTGATTCGGTGCAGATTCAAATGAAAACTGGATGTAGAGAATTTAAATGTGGTGTAATGAGGGGACTGGTCTTGGTGGAGGTATGAACTCCACTGAGTGCCATCATAGTTTTCTATTAAATGCTCTAATGACAGAGCCGCTACACAACCAGCGGGTAAACACACGACAACACGACTTGACACTTTGTCGCTGTTATATATTATTATACTGAATTTTGATTGGTTAGTACATTAAACATTGAGCTAAAATACAGGAAGCCCAATCAGCAGCAGAATAGGATCACGGAACCCCTCAGAGATAGATTTTATCTTCAGTATATGTCCACTGGTTTTACTAACAGAATAACAAACATGAAGTTCAACACAACATCATCACTTCACAGCTGCAATGTGAGCCAATACACAGTGAAGCATCACTGCACCAAGAACTGAGCAGCATGAGCCTCGTGAATGTAGGATGTGTTTAAGTGTTTCATGTTTGCAGGTATGATATTTTGCTTTGATTTGCTTCATATTTAATTCAAGACATGCTGAGAAAACTCTCAGAGGCCTGAAATATGACCACTAGGTGTCAGTGTGGACCCATGATTCAATCTAAGACCAAACTACCTCCAGAGAACATAAAGACGAACGAGCAGTTTCTCATCCAAGACTGAAATATCATTCACTGCAGCATGTAAAACAGAATATCAATCACACGCTGCCATATATGCGAGACATTTACAAAGTAGTTCTATGTAAATGTCTCCCTGTAAGTGAGTTCACAATGAGGAATAAGAAAGAAGCAAGGACAGAGTCCCGATGAAGGGACCAATCGATATACAGTTTTCTGTCGTGGTCCTGAATGTGTATTTTTCTTGAATTAATTAAATGAGTAAATGAGGGTGTGATGGTGTTTGATCTCTTAAGAAAGTTCTGGTGTGAGACATTTTGCTGACTTTTGTCCGATCGCTGGTGTTTGTGTTTGTGTGTGTGTGTCTGTGTGGTTCAGTTATTACTCATGGTGTGGGGACCCAAATCTGCCTGCCCTACACCATCACGTTATGGTGACATGTCTTCACAATGTAAATCAGTGCATTTTAAGGTGAAGACATTTTAAGGTTTCGGTGAGGCAACTAGTTACTATAGTTAAGATTCGAGTAAATCTCCAGGAAATCAATGTAAGTCAATGTAAAGTGCCCTGTAGCCATGGAGATACAACTGTGTGTATGTGAGTGTGTGGGTGTGTGTGTGTGTGTGTAAGGCTGAGAGTCCTGCAGCCACAAGGGAGACCACCGTTTTGAACATCATGTCGGGCTTCAGTCCTGATCTATTTCATGATCTGAATATTATAATTAAGACAATCAATATGAAAACAAAACAGTTCAACCAGAAATTCTGTCGTAATTTTACTGTTTACAATTATTTTCTCTTGCAAGTCTCGTTTGTCTGACCTGGAGGTTTGTTTCCATCCTGTCTCATCATCTGGCTGTTGGTGGGTCTTGACCCATTCAACTTCATTTTACCTACATACATCAGCAGCTACTATGTGGTTTCATATACGGTTTTCAAATGTTATTAACTAATATTTAATTAAGACCTGTGTGTAATCTGGAGGTTGAATCGTGTGTATTTTAAGTTTCACCTGAGAAGATGATGGATGCAGAACAAAGACCAGTTCGATTTCACATGTGCTGGAATTGTTTGTTTCAGTCAACCAGTAACAGATCTGTGTTGCCACTATGAGGACTTACCTTTGGACAAACTTTTGGCTTTTATTCTGAAGCCTTGGCTTTATCTCTTCAGTGTGAAAGGTTAAATTAAAGAAACACAACAGCAGGAGCAGCTCCACCCTTTCAAATCTCACCTTTCAGGAAGAAAAGTCACAGCGCATCAATGTGAGGCCAACCTCCTCCAACCCTCCGAATTTATTATGTAAAAGTCAGCGGAAATTCATGGATTAAATTTCAAACCGCGGCCCCTCTAAAACTTTTAATAGCCTATCCGATAAGAGGAATGGTGTCGTGGGACCTTCATTAAAGGGAGTTTAAGGGATGGCTCCACCAGGGACAGTCAGGCAACCAGGGGGCTGATAAACTGGGTGCTCCGCTCTCATTCCATTTAGAGTCAGGTCAGCCTGCTGTCCCCTTAGCCTCAAGTGTCCCAGCAGCACGAATACACACACACACACACACACACACACACACACACACACACACACACACACACACACACACACACACACACACACACACACACACACAGAGGAATACAGGTACAAACAGGCATAAGAGAAAATAAAACGCGAAATGAAACTCGTGAAAAAGTGGTGTTCACTTTGTGATGAACGACTCCTGGACACAGCAATTTAAAAAACTAATTTCTTCCTGTGTGGTCACTTATAAGTTATGGGTGTAATAATGTGTTGTGGAAGTCCAGGAAATGTGATGGTTGGCATCTTTAAGCTGCAAACAACAACAACATCACAGCAGCAGTTAAATCCTCAGGGTTTGTTTCATTTTCACATATATAAATAATTACACTCGTAATCATTTTATAGGACGTGTCTTGAAAAGCAAACAATGATAATAATTCCCATTGTGAGGAAAAATGCAGCTGTATTTTAGTGCTTGCACTTATTTCATTCGGGGGAAATAAATTAATGTGCAGTTTAAAAATCCTTTCCATGGTAAATGTTCAATATTTAGGCTGGAGATTTTTTAGTCTTAGCAACCACTACAAGTCATATTCACCCATTTGCACAGACACTTATACAGCGCTTCTATACGCGGCACTTTCACACATCATTCACTCTCTGATGGAACAGCTGCCAGGGACACTTTCATTCTCAGCCTCTTGCCTGCTTACATTATACTAAAGCACAGTCCTCCACAAACACTTCTACAATATACTGTCACTTTTTTATTGTTTGCGAGACATTGTGTGCAGAATATATTATAAAACTATATAGTGCAGAGTGAAGTTAGAGAAACTTTGTGTTTATCCTACCTGGTTTATCTGCAGTGAAGATTTTATAGTCAGGGTTTTTCATAAAATGAAACTGGATTTGCTGTATTGCTTTTCATATGTGTGGTTTAGTTTGAATGATTTACTGAACTGCTCTTATCCGTTCATACATTCCATGTCGGCTATTTGAGAGGTCTGTTGTATAGTGGACACAATATTCTGGCCCACAATCTTTCAAAGTAAAATCAAATTTTAAATAATTCAGCTCAATATAAAACATAACAGTAGGGTTAGGGTTACAGTGACGCCACAATATCAACACTGATGATCACATAATGATCGACACTTTTCTTCAAAGAGTAAAATCTTTCTTCATAGCTGCTCCCACATTCATCAGCCCCTGCTCGCTCTCTTCCTCTCTCTCTCTCTTTCTCTCACACAGACACACACACACTCACACAAACTGTGATCGGACACGTGTAAACTCAGACTGGGTAAAAACAGGGGAATTTGTATGCAGAGCCGGAGGAGGAGGCTGCACGCTCGGTTTGGCTCGATTCGGTTGGCAGTACGCAGCGCGAATGATAGAGACACAGAGAGGAGCAGTAAATTACTGACACAAAATATATTCTTCGCCGTAACCAAATTATTAAAACAGCATTTTTATTGGAACGATTCTGTCCCAAGCTCTTTGATCCATATAAATGGTTGATCACTATATCAGTGATTTTTACACTGTATAGGTTATGCTTTGACGTTAGAGACAACTTGCCAGAAAGAAAGGGATTCTACGAATGTTGCTGTCTGATGGAAACAGCTCCTGAGACCCGGGATATGCTGAAAGAAATCTAAATGATCTGGCGGTTTGACCCAGTTACCCTCCACCGCTGTACTCTATCCGAGGACATAGAAGAAGACATGTTCAACTCCGTCCACAGACTGATTGTTGGCATGCTGCCCCGACCCCACTGACTGCTACAGCTTGTAAATTGACTTGTATATAAAGATAACAAATAATAATAATAATCAATGACTGTATGGCCAGTCCAAATCACACCAAACTCACAACATTGTTCCAGTTTTGTCATACAACACAAAGTTTAGTCTCTTTTTTTCCCCAGTATAGTTTTCAGTGGCAGCATATAAATGTTCACTTCCTCAGCTTCCTTGTCGATCAAGTGTTTGCTCTGCAGCAGTGGGTCAGTAGCTGCAGAGGTGTGTCCTGCTGCATTTGAATGTATATTAGATCCTGTGACAACGTTCTAAAATCAACCTCTCTAAATTCATTATCGTATTTGTGTTCATATTCCTCTCGAACACAAATATGTGAACGTTTGCGATTAATCAAAATTTCTGTCCTAAAGCTGAGCTCCCGTGTGTCCCTGCACAACACCCTGAAGTACCACTGGTTTAGACCCATTACTCACTGGAGATTTTTAAACACCTGCTGATTCCAAGAGTTTCAATGACCTTGAACCATCGTGACCACCAGGACACATCTCCCTCCCTGTAGAGCGAGGCTCAGCAGGGATGGTACCTACTTGGTTTGTCTACACACACATTAGCTTCAGTTCTATTCAGGGAACACTCAGGCAGCCTGTTAAAAATCTGTAGTCAAGTGTTGATAACCCTGATATCAAAGTGATGTGATTTTCTCAGCTCCAGACAAACGGGACATGTGCCCCTTTAACTCTGAAAGATGGCAACGCTCTTGGGACTTCTTGCAAGTGCAAAGACACACAGGTGTAATACTCTGCTTTGTGTGTGTGTGTGTGTGTGTTTCACATTAAACTGATAATCATAAAGAAAGAAATGGTGAAACAGAGTAACAGAAGAGTGTTTGACTTTGCTTTTATTCAGGTAGCAGCATCAGTCAGCACTGTCCTACTTACACACCGCAGCTCCTCCCAGCTCCACACTCACACACACACGCACACCGGCAAATTGAACAGACATGTACAATCAGAAAAACAGCGCATTCACCTACACACACACACACACACACACACACCTGCATGACTGCACCGAGCCCTTCTGCAGCTCTCCTGTACAGAGTGAGAGAGTGCTGTCGAGAGAGAGACAGACAGGGAGTAAGAGAGAGAGAGAGAGAGAGGGGAGGGCGGGGGCCTCTAGTTAAACCACACAGTAGAAACCAGTGGCGACGTGTGATGTGTGGTGAGCAGACTGAAAGGTCAGGCCTAATTAAAAATAATGATGAGTGTGGCTTGTTTGTCCCTCTACAAATTATCTCAGCTACTGTTCTCATGAAACTCATCACAGCTCGACAAACTTTTATTGACACGATCAGCCCCTACACATGCACACACACGTGCCCACACACACACCCACACACACACACACACTATATGTACAGAAATCGGTGGAAATCCATTTTCTTTCTCAGAATGTTCAATGGTGGCACAGTGGCAGAGTGGGCGGCTCACTCTCTGGGTGCTCCATCTTCCTCCCACAGTCCAATGATGCAGATTGGGGTAAGGCTGATTGGAGTTTCTAAATTAACTGTAGGTGTGAATGTGAGCTTGAATGGTTCCAGTGCGATACACAACGGTGAAGTGTTCAGGACGGATGGGTGAATTTTTTCGGATCGGATCACGAATCGCATTATATCTGTAATGATTATATTTCTTAAAGATTAGAGTGGGAAGAAATGTGTGAGCGGATTCGATTGCTTTTGGAGAAAATGTATTAATATATCAAACTCTGCTTCCTTCTGCTCTCCTCAGTGTCACTACCTCAGCAGCTGATGTGCGGAAGTTAAATCTACGGAGCTGCTGGGGCATTAAGCGCTCAGTGTAACCTCTAAATGTTCTGTGTGGGTGAGGCAGCGTGACTGGACCCTGGTTCCTACTGGGGAAAGCAGGACAGATTCTTATCCTATTGGGATCTTTACTTGATCATTTAAAACCCTGCATCGTTTTGTCTTTCTATAATAAACTTGTCAGAGGTTCTTATCTCAACCAAGGAGGTTGTATTTTCATTGAATGTGTCTGTTAGTGAGCAGGATTACATAAAAACTTTGATGTCGCAGAGAATTATGTGTTACATTCAGTTTGTGAATTTTCTTATGGATCCAATAAAAAATCTGGATCGAGTGGATTTAAATAAGAGGGCTAGAAACTTTTAACTATCACCAACGTGTAGCCGAGGAACGTAATGTGGCATTAGCTTTAAGGATTGTTTTAATTGATTGGGATTAAAGGATTGTTGGGCCGTGGTTAAAAGTCATGTGCTCTACTGAGTGCAATTTTATTTTTCCCATACTGTCACATTTGAAAACAAGATTTAAAAAACCTGTGATATTCTGTAAGTGTTGGACTTATTCCTCAAGACTTTGTCCAGTAACTTGCTATATTTCTTTTATTAATTATCAGCTCTTTCATCCACTGTGCATTTTTTCTCTGTGACGTCGTCAAACTAGAGGCCAGAGTGAGAAAGAAATAGACAGAGTGAGAAAGAGAGAGAGTGATAGTGGATCTCCTGTGGAGTTTCGGAGTTTCACTTCTCCTTCCCCCCCCCCCCCCCCCCCCCCCCCCCCCCCCCCCCCCCCCCCCCCCCCGCCTCATTTCCTCCAGACAGTGAGTAGAGACCCTACCCCTCCCTGCTCCACCCAGGAGGACGGTAAACACACTGATAAACGACTCTGATTCTTGGAAAGAAAAGTAAACTGTGAGCTCAGTGACTGGTGCTCCGCTGCGTACTGCTCAGCGTGGCGGGGTGGTAGCTTCACGAACCGACAGCAATCGGTGTGCAGATCGCCCCGGCATCAATTTAAAATACAGTGGGAAAAAAGCCCTCTGCACCAACTGCTGTCGGATTCTGTTAATTGTAACAAAACACTGGAAACACTCGCTAGGAGCACGCTCAGGCTATCGTGGAGATACCCTGAATATCAACCGCGTGGACGACCTCCTGCCATCCCTGCACTTAACTTCCCTTGTTAGACAAGGAGGAGGATTTATTCTGATCGGTATCAGCTATGGAACAAATTAGACAGCAGCAGATGGTCGGCGGACTGGCTGCTCGACTCAATATCTGAGCACGTGTCATTCGTCAGGAGGAGATTTTCCAAATCTGTGTGGACGTGTTTACTGCTTTGTCTTATCTCTGCCGCTCGCCGGCGATTTGCATTTGAGTCGGGGTGCGCTGTCAGTCAGACCGCAGCAGCTTTTTGTTACTTCGTGGCACTTGGAAGGCATTCCTCTTTGCAGCGTGCAAACAGAATGTTAAGCTCCCGACGCTTCACATCTTCAGCTCTCCTTAAGCTTTTTGCCAAGCACCACCCTGAAGGGACACACACACACACACACAGTAACACCTTTCATCTACCTGCATGTACACACACACACACACACACACACACTCACACACACGTACATAATGTTACACATAGCTCACAACTTTGTCACTGCTCTTACAAATATGGCAAGGCATTAAATGTCTTCTGTCCTTTGCCTGTCGTCCGACACAGTTCCACATCTGGAGCCCAGGGCCCCTACAGCCGGGGCCCACGTTCAGCTGGTCCGACCCCTTGCAGTCAGACGCTGAGGGCCAGTTTCTTGTAGTCCCTCATGCCATCATACCCCCCTGCCCCCCTGCCCCCCCCCCCCCCCCCCCCCCCCCCCAACACCCCATTCCCTCCACCACACCCCCAGGCTCTGGAGTGTGTTCAGCAGTTCACCGGGGGTGCGAGGGTCAGCAGCGGTGGCTAGCTGTTGTTCTCGGCCGTCATGTACTTAAGGGCGGCGAAGCCGTAGCGCCGCGACATGTTCTGCTGGAACTCCTCCTTCAGGGTCTTGAGACAGACCCGGTACTGCTTGTTGGAGCGGAACTTGGTGATGTCGAAGCTGGGCGCGTGAGGCATGTGGATCATGTAAGCATTGGGCAGAACCACGAACTCGTACTCCTGCAGCGAGAGAAGAGCAAGAAAAAATGTTGAGTAACAAAAATTGACAGCCCCTTCAGAACAAAGAGCACATATGTGGCTTCAGTCGTATCAGAACTGGTGAGTATTTCATTGGAAAGAGAGCAAAGGACAACACTGGAGGCTTTTCTCCATGTGAAATATGTTTTCACTCCTCTCCTGACTGACTTTGGCACCTGTGATAAACCGTGATAGACGGATGATTCAGCCTTTCACCTGAAGTATATTTGCCCTTTTCCCAAACAGTTTCCAAACAAGGCTTCCCAGATGGGTCTGTGTAACAAACCATCTGGTGCGTCAGGTTATATTTTCAAAGATAAAACTGCACATTTATTGTCTTTAATGAATGAAAATCAAGTCAACCTTGGGCGGCCACGTACACATAAGGGTTGTGCATTACCTGTTGTTGTCTTACCTCTCCCTAGATGATCAATTAGTTATTGTGACTCATGTGAGCTACTGTTGGCAAACTTTAGATATTGTTGTATAAAGCCCTTTTCCCACTGCATGGTTTTTCATTGGGCAAAGGCTGTAGATAGTTCCTGGTACAAGTTACCTTTTTAATATCAACACCACCAAGGTCCCAGGTGAGCTGAGATAACACCAAAGGGCGATGTGGAAACTCTGCACACTACTGATTTGTCAGAGAGAATCATCACTACAGCAACATCATCGTGCAAGAGGGGATGTTCTGAACCATTGCTATTCTACAATGGCAACCAGTCAGTATGCATCCACATTCACCAGTAGTTATAATATCATATTGTAGGTTAGATTATGTGATGCAGTACTTCTCACTCTAATCGCAATCACTTAAATCACGAGTCTGTCACTGGGTCAGAGTTTGAGGCTACAATCACTGATCTATAAACATCCGTCTCATAGTTTGATCTACATCTTCAACTGCTGCTGCCAGCAGCACTTTGTCTTCAGCTAAATATATATATTAAAAAATTTAATCTAACAAACAGTAGGCGTTCAGCACTTCAACATCCATTAAATAAATTAAAGTCTGCTAAATAATGCGGTCTAGTAGACTATGCTGAATTAAATGTAACAGTGTTGACCTAACAATTTTCTAAGACTCACACTCTTCCACTGGTGCTGTTGTTATTTTCAATAGACAGGCTTTGACCAATAAGTGAATTGTCTCAGGTTTCAAACTAGAGTATTCACCAAAACAGCACTGATAAAGCCCTTTGTTTTTCTCCAGGAGGAAAGAAGCATCAGTAACAGCAGCATCTGCCTGTCCTGAGGGGGATGCAGGCGGCGGATGTGGGGCAGCTGAGGCTGATGTGGAGCACAGTGTGAGCGATGTTTACAGATGTTCCTCAATCGTGCAAAAGTGAGGGAGGGAGCAGAAAGAGGCCACGAGGAGGGAGGAGACTGCTTCAACTGCGTCCTTAAATCAAGCCCTCCCAGCAATCCTGAGTACACTGAGCCGAGCAGCCAGACCCCCTGTGCCCCATGTATATAGGACTCATTTGTATTTGAACTACATTTAACATATATATTTGCAGCTGCTGCAGGTGCATCACACTCACTATTACAGGCCTCTCTGTCATTTCTTTCCATGAGGTAACTTGTTGTAGATCTGCTGTTCAGATGTCAGCAATCCAAAGTCAGGGAATAGCTTTAAGAGCCAGTTCTGTAAGGGATAGGCAGAGTCGCTCAGGATGTAGTAGCCAACATTCACTCCACCGGTGATTCTAGTGTGAGCTGCCACTGCTGGCCAGCTCCCCCGCAATGTGGACATCCACAAAACACGAGCATCATGCTAACTCCCAGGCTGTCCTGGAAACATGTTCCAGAAGAGTCCCATTCCAGCTACAACACCATGAAGGATGGTGCAGCGCCAGCTTTTACAGTTGAAATAGTCACAGTGGTAGTTCTGATGTGCCAATATGGGGTTCTGTGATCCATCAATGGCACCAATACACTGTGGGAGCCCTCCACCTGTTCCCAGTATAGGCAGACATGTCTTCAAACTTCTCCTGGACTGGGATACAAATGTTTTCAGCTACCAACAACAACCCCACAGTGGCAGTGAACTCTTTGGAACAGCACTTCTTTGATACCCACCGTTGTTTGTGTGTGTGTGCAGCGTTGAAGATGATATCCTGACAGATTTATGTGTCATCACCACTGTAACCACGCCACATTGATATGAATATTGTCTGCCTGGTACCAGTGAGTCGAGTTGAGTCAGTGTAAGTGGTGGAAAAAACACCATAACTGACATTTCTGAGTCAGTTTGTGGACTATGTGACTGTTCTTTACTCTTTGGCTGCTTTAGGATAAAGATGGATTTCTTACATTGTTTGCTCACTATGTGGCAGAAGAAAAAAACAACACTTACATATACAGTTGATATATCTTATAGTACCTTAGCTTATAATGACTTATAATTAGCAAAAAACTATTGTCCACACATTCACCAGACACTGGGCATCAATGCCATTCATTTTGAGATAAGTGGCTGAATGTTTCCTGTGCAGCATTTGAGTAATATAGGAGAAGAAGAGAACTTTAGGCTACTCTATTAAAATTAAGTACCTCCCATGAATTACAAAGAGTAAAAGTATGAACTAATTCATACAATTTATAATCTAACAACCGCTTCAGTAGCGGTTTTACTTTTTTATTATGTTAAAGATGGGTAAAGAAAAGTAAAAAAAAAAACAACCTTAACACAAGTGAGGAAAACCTTAATTCCTGGCACAACCCCTTAGCAACGAGATAGAACCAGTGACAATTTCTGCGTCCGCTGCATATTTGTACTGATCCACACACCAGTAGCTGTAGTGCACATTACATCCGTGTGCACATCAATGTACTTCATCACAAACAGACCATTCCCGGAGAAGCGTGGTTAACAGAAACCTTTCCTCTGATGATGTTCTCCTGCTCGGGAAAAGGTGCAAGTGTTCAGCTATGATGTAACTTTGTTGAACGAGTACCAGTGATCCTGCCCACAGTCAAACACAGCTTAGTTCGAGGGCAGCGGAGGAGTTACACAACACACAGCTGGTGCAAAGGCCCGTTGGCTCTCTTCGCTGCTCATCCCACTCATCTCGGTAGTAACGGGTGGAGAATGGCTGCTGATGGAAAAGACTAATGAGAGCAGAGTTTTTTGAGGCTCGAACACCAAAACAATGAGCTGAAAGAACCTGAAGAGCTCAGTCGACCGGACAGGAAGGGCAGAGTTGATGATACCTCCCCTCTTACCTGAGGAGCATTTATATCATGTGATTTTATATTTCCTCTTTAAGGTGGTTCGTTATATAGATACAAGTCTTATTTTGAGGAAACAGCATTCTTATGAATCAGAATCCAAGGTTTCAAATGTCACGTTGTCGAGGCTCGTGAGGCTGTGAGGCACGATCAGGGACTCCTTCATAATAAGATGGCATTTAATTGAATAGGTTATGAACAATTAAGCCAAACCTGACCTTAGGCCGTTTAATAAAGCCTTGATAATAGCACCTAATTTTAGATGTGACTTTTCCACAAGGGCATTGCAGATCAGACAAGAGCAGAGGTATGAGGTCGTTTTATTTCTGATCATTCGACTTATTGTGTTTTTGGCCCAGTCTGATTTCATTTGAGCTATGTTGGTGCATTACCAGATTTTAGCGCTTCACTTGGCAGGTACAATGTTCTTATTGCTCTTACAAGTGATGGCCAAAATAAAGAGAAGAAATGAGTGCTGCAATAAACGGGAGTGATTCTTTAAAATGGTATTCAATGACTTGGGGACAAGGACTCTGTTTATATTTGTAAGGATTTTCATCTTTCTCCCAAAGCCAGAAAACAAAGACACCCCAAGTGCTTCCCGTGATGTAAATCCAGCATAAAGCTGATAGATTAACATTTAGAGAACACAGTTTAGGTGGCCAGAGAGCATCCTCTGTGTCTGTGGACAAGAATATATTTACTGGAGCAGAATTTGCAACAGCATTGGAAAAAAACTGGAGGCGAGCCATTGGCTGGATTTCTTGTCTTTTGTAAAACGTTAGTAAATTTACTAACACACCTGCCATAACTTGTTTATCAATCACGTTTTTGTGGGGAGTTTTATTTTTCATGATGGTCTGAATTCCTATTTTCTGAGCTTAAGAAATGTTTTCCTAGAAATCTGGTTATATTATCACCATCACAAGAAAATACAACACATTAATGCTTAATACAGATAGATAAGAGTTGGGTACAGTTACCTGCGCATCCAATTCCATGATGTGAGCCACCTTGTTCCAGCCGAAGCCCACAAAGCGGCGGTCGTACTCGGGACTGTCCCGCCTCACCATTACGTAGGGCTCGAAGTCTGCCTCCCACTGCACCCTGTAGGGCGTGGTGGCAGTCCGCCATTTGGCAAAGTTAGTCGGTGCGTGGCCTTTGGTCCACACATGATACCTGGCAGGAGAGAAGAGGAAAAGGTTCTGACTATTGATGGAGACGGTGTGAACTTCGCTGTCAAGAATGCTAGGTGTCATTTCAGTTATGAACCTGTCTTTATATCACGGGAGCTCTTAAAAGCGTAGACTCTATTTGAAGACTTTACCTTACAAGGCATACCAAATGATTTTTGATGGGAAAAGTCGTGTCTCTGTTGTAACAACCACCCCCAAGATATAAAGGTTTTATTGGACTGGCAGATATTGCACTGTGTTACAAAGAAATTCACATAATCTATCCAACAATTTCAGAAATCTCTGTCTGTGTGTGACTTGCTTATCTCGAAAAACGTTCATTTGATAAGCATGTTCACAACGTGTCCACGATAACAGCACTGGCAACTGACTCTACAGTTTGGGGTTCTATGTACCAAGTCAAGAGTCACTGAACTTTTGAATAAACAGATGACCAGCTCTTTATGCAGCGGTGGTGGTGCAGCTTCACGATTCCGTGGGAAGAGAGAAAGCTCCTACCAGCATCACCACAGGCGGAGCAAACAGCCCATTCCAAACAAGCCTATTTAGAACGGGCGCTGCACTCATGCAGTAAACAAGCGAGCAGTCTGAGTTAATGAGAGGTAACGACAGATTGTAAATTTGCAACAACATTTTTGCAGACTGTAGATATGAAACAAAACCATGAGACTGTATCAAGTTCAAATACCTGTCACAGACTGATTCAAGTAATCAAGCAGACAGGACTTAGGAGTTATTTCACCCCACAGAGCAGCGTGAAGTGAGTGTTCACTCTGGAGGGCAAAAAAAAAAGAACCACCGCCCTCGTCTGCCAGTCCTACATAGAACACTGAAGTGATGCGTCGGCCAAGACAGGCCAACGGTGTCCAGAGCCTTCAGCATCTCAGAGCAAATCTCATCCACTCCTGGAGCTTTGCCACGGAGGCACTTCTTAACTACCTCAGAGACCTTTGCCTGAGATATGCTTAAGACTAACCCTGAGTCTTCAAAATTTGCCTCCGCCACAGAGGACACGTTGGTTGGTTTGAGAAATTCCTCAAAGTGTTCCTTCCACCATGAAATTATATCCCGAATCAGCAGCTCCACTCCCCTGCTGAAAGCAGCCTGAGTGAGCCCTGCTTCCCTTTCATGAGCTGCTGGATAGTCTGCCCAGACTTCCATGAGCTGCCCCCACACCCAGGTCTGTGACCGCCACAGCAGGTATCTGCCAACCAGGCATCCCTTTGCAGCTTGACTCGCCTTGGCTTCCCCACACCTACTGTGTCCATAAGGTGCCTTGTTAGTTGCCACAACGTCGAACACAGCAACCTTCCAATGATCGTACTCTCACAAATTGCTTAAAATTGCATTAAATTAAAAAATGTTTTGTAATTGCCTATTTTTCATGCATGTGCTGTCATTAGCATTCCAAATGTGTAACTGTCCATCATTTTGAAATTCTTCAACACAATTTGCTTTTTGTACGTTATCTATTGATAATTCAGCATAAGTGCAAATGAGTCTGTCTCAGTATGGCCCTGAGGGTTAAATTAATACTTGAGTTAATGAATGAAGCAAAAAATGAATCAATATTATTGAGCGTTGATTTTTGCAACCCTCTACTACGTACTAGGAAGAATGTAAAGAGCTGCTGCAGTTCTGTTGAACCAAAACTTGTATGATCTTGAACATTGTTGGCTACACAAAAACAGAAGAGTGGTTTTACCTGAAGGTGAAGAGTGTACCCATGTCGAGCTGAGAGAGCAGCTCAGCCTTAGATTTGGGGTAGGACAGGCGATATCGCAGCGTCTCAAAGGCTGGAACCACCAGAGCTTTCTTGTTGTTGGCCATGTCGAGCTGCACCACTGACTTCCTGTAAACACACACATGAATAAATTATAAACTTACTGCTTGTACAATAGTTCAAAAAACTAGAACTAGTACTTAGCGGTTATACACCTCCACCAACCAGTGAAGTTGCATTTTACATCCATGTCTCTCCAGACTCGTGTTTTTTGTCCTATGTCATAAGTGAACTCTTGAGTCATGACCGAATGTGTTTTGTGTTGCTGGACCCTTTTATCACCAGAAATCGAATCATTACATCCTTGAGTCCAAGTCGACAACTTGACAAAATTCCCTCAAAGTGTTCCTGAGATGAGTCTGACGAGAATTGGGTGCATAGACGGCCAACCCGAAAGCATAAAGCCTCCGGCCGTACCTGTCACCAGCATGGAGGCCTTATGTTTTGTTTGAATACCATCATGGCTGGTGTTCAACACATTTTCTCTCCCCTCTTACCTGAGATATTCGTAGAGGCCATACATGGGTAGGAAGTCGATGTCTGAAAGGAACATGTAGGGTGTGTTGACCTGCCGCATGGCCACGTTCCGCAGGAGGTTGACTGGGTAGAACTGTCCCTCTTTGTAGACGATGTGGTAGCCCACGTTCCCTCGGCTCATCAGCACTTCGGAGCCCTGAGCGTAACGCAGGAACTGCTGGGCCTCGGCATCGGACAGGTACAGGGCCAGGCTGATGGGGCCTTCCCAGTGCTTACAGATGGCCTCCAACATCTGGAGCCTGCAGCAGATAGGACAGAGGGTAAGTGACTTCACAAAAAAATGCATCACTATCCTCCACTATGCAATGGATCAGAGTCAAGTTCTTCCCATTTCATTTTTTGGATGAGGATGTGAGATAATAATGTTTGTGCAAAACAACTTGGGGAAAAATAATGCTAACAAGATATTAAGTTACATCCCACACCAGCTTAAGGGTATATAGAAATGTTCAATACACTACACTATAGACAGATCTTGGTTTGTTTTAACATGTACTGAGCTTCAATTTTCAGGCCTGTGCATTAATTAAAACAAATAATAATTTGAATGCACAAATTTGCCTCTTGCGAATTGCAAAAATGGCAAAATTAAAAAATGGAAGTGTTAGAAATCAACTCTTTGACCCTTTCCAACTTATATTGTTTGCTTGGTACTTTTTAAAGTGAGATATGTGGTCCAACATAACAACTACAAATCACAGATTCAATTTATTTTGTGTGGGGAATAATGAATTACTCAGCCACTTGTTAAACTTGCAAAACAGAGTAGAGATATTTATTTTATGTTTCTTACATTAAAGACATTTTCAGACAGCCTGCCTAAAAGGAATACTTTTGTTGAAGAACCAATATTTAAGAACTGTTTTGATGAGTCTGGCACACAATGTTAATATTTAATAGACATCTAAAGTATTCACTGAGTCCAATACTATCTTTCTGTATTTAAGATTCTGAAGTGTCTACGGCTTAATTTGTAAAACCATGTTTTGTTAATCGAATTCTTTCCAAACTACAGTTTATAATATGGTATTCTATCTGAAGGTGAGATTGTGTTATTTGCTCAGTGTCTGACACTGATTTGGATCTGCAACAGGCCCGCGGTGGCTCCGGGCCCTCCACGGGCCTCATTAAAACAAGATAAAGTCTATAGTCAGCTAGCAGCCCCTAGAGGCAGCCATGTTTATTATACATACAATAATATATTGCAGAGCAGAAGACACAACAAACTGACAATATTAAATAGGGGCTTAAATTATGTTTGTCCTGTGGGTGATTTAAAAAACTATTTAAATCTAAATGTTTATCACCCTGGGAGCATGAATGAATTCGCATTACATAATTATCCTGTGTTGTGGTTTTACATTGTGTGGCACGTCAGAAATGCTTGTGGGATGCCTTTAATAAAAAGTGCTCATCCTCAGAGGAACATGTGCCAAACAAATTTCAATCAAACTGAACCTCAGCAGAACAGAATTTGGAAAGGAGAGCCAAAGTTATTAGTCCATCCCTTCACTTGAATGAAAAGCATTTTATTCTGTTGGTTTCATGATTTAACGTGAGGAAAGTTTCCTCAGATGAGCAATGCCTTTTCTGTATATTATTTAGATTAAGTGATCCCAATGAGGAATCAGGTTATTGCAAACACGCAGTTTGAAAAAGTGAGAAAACATTCGGATGAAAAAAACAAACACTGAAGACAAGATTTAAAGATATTGCATCTGAAGGGGGTAATGCTGGTGGTCTCAAAATCCAGGCATTATCTTTACTGTTGGAGAACGTAGAGTATAGAGCAAGAAACTGTCCCTTTCTTAATCGTACATATCATATTATAAGGTGCTTCAGTCGGATATAAGACTGAGATTGAGAGCCAGTGCTTCCTTATTGATGCATTTAGTGGCAAGATGACCGATCCACAGGTCACAAGAGCATCATGGGAATTTTCTATGTCCTTGCTAGCAAATCGACTGAGTGTGGAAATACAAAGAAAACTCCCGTGGTGTCTTTGTGGGACCGGTGGACATGTATCACTGTTGATCTTTTAGGGGCCAAAATGGAGCAAGTTGTCATATTGTGCGGGCGAGGAAAAATAACAAGGTCACCCAAGGACTACACTTCAAAGATACTTGGACATGTTTTGCTCCAATACATGTATTTAAGAGGAATTGCATGTTTGCAGAAAAACACAATGCTCACTGAGAAATTAGCCTTTAATCCCCCTGCCCACAGTTAGCAATGAAACAAACAGCACAATTTGCATATAAATAGCAGATTGATGTTTGAGGATAAAATCCATGGAATCGTCTCTGCACCTTCACAAATAACACAAAGCTCTTTATTAAATCTGACATTGGCGTGTTCCAAATTCACTAAAAAGCCCAACATTGTAATATCTATTCAGATATCGGAGATCTGTCAATAGGCCTCATTGTGTCTCAGCATGGTGTTAGCAGAACAGTGGCATCCATTCTGCTTTATTGTTTGTACATGACCCCCCCTTTACATGAAATATAAACCTGAATACTTGCATGTGAACACTTTGAGCCAGAGGCACTTTCATATGTGTGTGCATGTGCATGGAAACGGCTGTAAAGGATAATTATTCACGGAGGCATGTCTGGTAAAAGCAGCACCACGAAGAGCAAATTCCATCCCAGTCACCTGCACCGCTTCCTCTGTGCACTGCACAGACTACTAGCTATGTGACGAGTCTTGGAATTGAAAATAAAGGCATGAACTTTCACAAGTTCCTCTAACTGGGTGAGCAGTCAGCTTTGAAGGGGGGTGGAAGTATTTGTGTCCCAAATGATAGGAGGGAGCTACAGACTCCGAGAAGCCCCCGGACCTGAAGTACTGTTGTATCCGTTGTATATTCCCATTTCAATTTTCTTTTCAAAGGGTTCCTACACACAGAGACACAAGAGCCAGGGATAATGTAACCATGCTGCAGCTTTATGCTATTTCAACTATGTTCCTGAGAGATCCTTGGTCATTAGTATGGTATGGAGGAAGGCTCCAATTCTTACAACATCCATGAGGTAACTCCCTAGCAACTGTGGAGATAAAGCCAGTCAGGGGTGTGGATTATAAAGTGTCGTCATTGCAATCATGATAAAACAACAAGTAGTTGCTAAATTAGTCCAAAGTGGCCTAGAATCTGAAAGAGAACTTGTTGTGGCAGTTTAAAACCATTTAATTATCTTTTCGTCTGCATTTGTTTGTTTGTCTGTTTGATTGTTACTTAGCAGGATTACGGAACAACTGCTGAACTGATTACCATGACACCTGGTGGGAGGATGAGGTATATTCATATATCAATTCTTACTGATATATGAATATTTATGAGTATGAGCACATTGGTGCAGATCCCCCCCCAAAAAAATCTGAATCTAGCAAATTAAAATGTGGTTTAATAAGGGGACAGTTGGGCCTCGGCAAAGGTATAAATTCTCTGCCAAGGTCTAAAAATGCCCTTCTGTGATTGGATTACCAGAAAGCTCCCTGAGTATTGTTAGTCCTTTAGTTTTATCTATACAGGCTTATACCATCTGTGCTTTATTAAAAATCAGATATACCCTATATAGTTGTGCAACTTTTCTACTGAAAAATGAAGCAAGAAAGTTTTGTAATCATGCCAGCCTCTGAAGTTTCATCTGACGCTATTTATATAGATAAGATATGGAACTTTATTTGTGGAACCCTGGATGCTCAAAACAATTAGAAAACTTTACAGCAGTATTCCGATTACAGGTAAGCAGTCTGACATTACCTGTCCATGGAGAGCTGAGCGACTAGAGTGACGTCAGTATTGTCAGAGCTGGGTTCGTACTCATAGTGGAGGAAGTACAGGTGGGTTCGGTGGACGGTGAATCGCTCTCGCCGAAACTCGTAGCAAGGATCGTCTTCGTCCAGCTCGGACAGAGTCTTCTGGAGCTGCAGGGAGAGAAGGAGAGAGACAGGAGTGAGGCAGTGAAAGGGCCAGAGGGAAGCCCCTGAAGATGCTGTTTGCTGCATCAGCAACGTGCAGTGCCACTGCCTCTCTGCCTGGGTATTCTGCACCGTGATCAAAAGCACAAAAGTCTGCTTAAACAGAAACATGATTAATCATTTCACAAGTAGAACACTGCACCAGGCTTAATGGTTTTTCCGTGTGCTGTTTGGCTAATCACACTATTTCAGCTCACATTCTTAAAGAGTTAAGTCTTGAGACTGTTCACTACAGGTACAAGCTGCCACATAAGGAAGGTTTGGCACCATCACTACCTGTAGACCTATTTATGTTGCTTGTTCTTGAACAGCTGGAAGTGACAACATAAATATCCCCAACAGTTTAAATCACTAATGGCTACGTCATTAATCTGACTTGACATGGCATGGAAGAGCACGACTGATGTGGTGTGAGAACTGGACAAGCAGACTGAAAGTTGGAAATAGACACAGTTACATTACAGGTCAATTCATAAGGAACCTTGGTCATGACAAAGAGAAAACATTATGCTGTTGTCCTTCATCTATAGGAGACCTGAATGAGCAGTTCTCGAGATATGCATTCCACATACAGACAGACACTATTAGATAGGTGTCTTACTTTTGGATAGACTTTATTTTTTTGGAAAGAGAGTAGTTAGGAAGTCAGGTGAGGTGATATGAAGAGTGACAAAGGGCTTATACAGAGCTGGTTGTGGTGGTTGATTGGTCACTTTCCCTTGGAGAGGTCTGGCGTATGAATCGCATTTTACTCATTGATTTAGTAGACTCATTATTTTAATTTTTCTTTTCTTTATTATTATATTTAAACGTTTCGCCAGAAAGCCTGAGCGTCAAACTCCCTCCATGTGTGAGGAGCGGATGTGAGGAGCTGAATGCACAATCTGAATCACCTGGTACACAGAGAGACAACTGAAAAATAATTAACGATTTTAAATGGTTTCTTTGGTGGAAGACCTGTGCTTGAACCCTTCAACCACCATAATCAGTTACTCTATATATACTCACCTGGCTTCCTAGAGCCTCCCTTTTTAAATTAAAGTACATTCCTTGCTAATAGAAAGACATGACAGTAATATGACACACAGGGCTTCCGTATTCCTCCCTCATTTCCATTTTTTCATACATTTTACAGCGGGACACTTGCACTAGAAAACGTCTAATATGCATGTCTACATTTGTACTGACTCATGTTGGTCAAGAGTCTGCCATTTCATGACAAAGACCAGGAATCGAATCCTACATAAGTCCATTTTAAGGGTGTTAATAATGTTATGCAAATAATATGCATGTAATGTGCAGATGTAATAAAATGCAGTGTTCAGCTCAACTTTCGACCTTCTGATGAAATGTCCCACGCAAACAGTGATGGAGGATTGCAAAAGTGATGTGTTAATAGAGCAACACATCAACCAATGAATTATGGATGTCAGCATTCTGTTCGGGTCTATCTGGCTTGATTTGAATTCAAGTGGAGATGAGCTCAAACACACTGGAATCGCTGCAGCTCAGCAGAGCACAGTGGAGCAGTGCTGTGGGGAGAGTTAGACAGACGTGTTAAAAGGGGGGGCTGTCAGCGGAGGACTTGGTGTGTGGCGTGGCTCTGCTGTGAGCGCTGTGTGATTCGCCGAGCTGCGGAGAGTGACTGGGCTGCAGTGGCACCGAGGCCCTGAAGGAGCCCGGTCTGCAACGAGCCCGCCGGAGCCAGTCCCTCGGTGACTTCATTAGTCTAATAATCACGTTAATGGGATTTAAATCGCTGCTCAAACTCTGAAAAATTGAGTGGGCAAACTATTTCCTGAGTTAAGGACACATCGGAATTGGCTGTTGGCGAAGAAAAAAAAAAAAAGCCTGGCACATCACGATGGAAATCTATAATGTGATTAACTGGCCACAGAGCTGACACCTGAATAATTTTTACACCCCATCGAGGCTTGTCCTGTAAAAAACAAACTCCTGGCCATGTGTGAGCTTTAGCAGGTCAAAAAAACTGAGGAGGTGCAGAACAGGTATTTTAAAACATACAACAGTCTGCAGATTGCACTTAACAGTTTCTCCTAAACCTGTTCTGAACGGACAACTCACACTACCTGCCTGCTCCGTCTCTAGACATTCACGGTGTTCATACTTAGAGCTCTGTGTAGACGTCTCTTCTTAACCTGGATGCCTTTGAGCGAACTGTTGCAGCAGATGTACGTTGTCAGCGTTACACACGAGCTACCATCTGTTCAGTCCACACTGACTGACTGACAGCGGTAGGACTGTTGCTGTCTTCAGAACCAGCTGTTCTTTTATCAGGGCGGCTCAGGACGAGCTGAAGGAACAGCAGCTGTCTTCACCAACGTGGCTGTTACAGAGATTTAAAGTTGTTTTTAACCATCAGGAGGAGGCAATACACTCGCCAGAAGAAGAAATCAAAACAATACAAACTGGGTCTATTCCTCAATGTGTTCCAGGCTAACCAAGATGACGATCGGCATATATCTCTATGGGTTAAAATTACAGACACAGCTTACACGTTTTGAGAATGTGAATGAGAACATAGCTCCTCTTATACAGAGGGGATGTCGGTTGAGTAGTCAAGGCAGTCCTTCATTGTGGCACATTCATTTACATAATGTGGCCAAAAACATCCCAGGGGTACCGTGATGTCCCTTAACAAAGCCAGTGGAGTGGAGGTCCACATTTCCTCCGTGCAATGAGGGACCGATCCCAATAGAGTGGGTGAGCTGGCCAATCAGAGCGTGCTGGGCTTCATCGGAATGGGGGTCTTAGAGCGAAAGGAGCTAAGTGTTTCAGACAGAGGCTGAACGGAGGAGCTGCAGCAATGGACAGGAACGTGATGTGTTTTCTAAACTTTTGAGCAACGCAACCTTTTCAAGTAATAACTCAAATGAAAGTTATAAATATGAGCATATGCCATGTCAGGCCACATTGTGGAGTCTAAATCGCCTCAAGAACCAGTGCCCAATTATTAAAGCTGTTCAATTTCTTAAAAAACAAATCCTATACTTATCAACAGCACAAACAAAATTCCCTAATTCCTTGATACATCTGGGATTCAACAATGCTCAGCAGGTGAGTGCGGTGATAATTGGATTCGACAGTTATACTTTCTTTGGCTCCGATGCAGCTGCCTGGATGCTAGTTTCCCACCACCTGTACTTATCTTCATCACTAAATAGACGCCCCAACCAGAACTACAGAAGCAGCTCCACCTACGTTCTCACTGTTGTGGTCGGCCTCGCTGGGACAGCCGAACAGCTCTCGCCGTAGCAGGTTGCCATCGTACTCCAGAAAGGTCAGATACAGGTTCCGGAAAAACTCAACGTGCTTGTTCTTTACCCGCAGCTTCTTGGGGGAGTTCCAGTGGATCACCTGTTCAGAAGAGCCACAGAGTAAAGGAGGGTTGTGTTTATATCATCATGCTCTGATTTTATTGAACAACAGCATTTTAAATACTTAAACATGATGATGAGTCAAATCATGATGACCACCACTGTCCAATATGCTGTTGGTCCTTTCTATGCGGCTCTGACCTGCTGTCACATGGTGTCCTACAAGTTTTCATTGAGTTTTGGCAGCAAAGGACTACTGACTACTAAGTGACAACAATGTCTGCATTATACCTGTAGTGGAATCGCGGGGAGAAGCCAGTGATGTCATGTGTGTGTTCACAAGACCAACTAAAGGCGAACAGGAAGGCAAACACAGCACAGGGAAGTTTTCTCCAAGAGCTGTGTCTGGGTCTGTATCTGTCTCATGATGTTTCACGATTTATATGACAAATTTCGTGTCTTTCCGTCCGTCTCGTTGCATCATTTACGTCGCCCAGCACAAGTGACGTGATATTTATACACGTCTTTGCATTGTATGTACTCTCATTGCGCGAAAAGGTTTGCTTTGCGAGCCGCCAAGGATCAGGATTGTTCCAGCACATCCCTCAACCCCTTGTATCCAGTCTGCAGTTTGGTAGGTACTCACAGCTCCTGATTGGCTGCACAGATGCCTTCCCGTTTATGTCATGTCGGCATTGTCAAAGTCCCACAGGTGTCTACAACTGCCATTTCTCCTGCATCCTACACATTCCCTCCTGGAACCAATTGTTTACAACATCCTGTATCCCAGACCTGCACATTGTTCCCTCCATGTGTGAGTGGTGATTATCTTGTGTTATCGACATAGATAGATGCTTAAAATGCCACTTTATCTCCTTTCATTTGTTAAACATTAATTGCCACTTTAACTTCTTGCTGTGCTTACACAGAGTGCTTACACCTCGGTTGCCCCTGAAGCCTGGAAAAAAACGGTGTTTCTTTACAAGGTTTACAAAATCCATAAAGTGCTTAAAAGTTAAATTAAATATCAGAGTGTGGGCCTTGAGAATCTGATTAATGCAGGTCAGGTCTTGTATAGTCTTGTGAGGCCGGATCTATCTCCACAGTGCTGGGTCAACACTAGAGATGGGTCTGGGTGAACCCCTCATCACTTTGCTCTATGGGAGAAATGCTTTAGCGTCTCGGAATTCCTTTCTCTTCAAAGAAAACGCCACAAATAAAAATGTAAAAGACATATTTTGTACTTGTTTCCGAAAAAGGTTAACCCGGCAGAAGCAGGGACACAGGGGAGGAGGATGCTGGGCGAATGACAGGCTTCTACCTGGAGCCTACATCGGTTGAGTCAGATTGGGTTTATTGTGTCTGAACTGACTGAGTGGATTCGCGGCGGGGACAGCAGGGCCTCACCTTCAGGTCTGAAACATCCTTGTAGCACTTCTCAGAGCGCGTGTGATCGGACAGCTGCACGTTCCAGAAGCACGGCAGCTGGTGAACCAGGAACGGGTTCTGTTTGATCACAGCGTTGAAGATGTCCTGCACACACACACACAAAACACACACAAAACACACACTGAGCCTCATGCTTTGCCTTATGTTTCATCATCTACAGGCGTACACCTGGGTTTATTTGATGTGCACATGAAGCTGAATTTTATCTTACTTGCATTTTTGCATGGAGTTTTGGCTGTAGACCAATTTAACCGGTATCAAAAACAGATTTTTTTAAACAAACGCTTTCCCCAAATTATAGGAGAGTATGACCAACATGTTGTTAATTAAGTTATTCTTGTGATATGGTACTTTTGTATAATTTCCGTGCAGAGTGCAGAGTGTGGTAATGCATCTTACAGCAGCTCTTTTAGTTTGCTAGTTGACGGCCTACCTGGAAGCACGCCGGATGATCGGAGCTCCTTTTTTTCCCTACAGCCCCAAATATCTGCAGTCTTGCTCAGAAGCCGACCTGTTGCGCCAAGAAGGAACATTTTGTCTCTGTCTGTCTTGTTTTCTGATATTACCGGTTCTTTGAAGAACAATCCGCCACCTAAATCTTCCTCTGGATGTTCCCTACAGAAATAAATCACTATGTTATTCTGAGGTATCAGCTTCTCTCAGACTATAAACAGTATTTGATGACTGAATCCTGCTCCTGTAGGGTTCGCTGCTCTGTGGCTTGACAACAGCGCTGTGCTAATGCTGAGTGAGCAGTGACAGCACAGAGAAGGTGTATACTGATGACTTGATTTACCGACAACAGTCGCATTCCCTGAGAGCGGAGTGACATGGACATTTCGTGTCGGTGAGCAGTATCTTTTCCACTGACCTCACAATGGAGGGGGGAATGACACCTGTAACCATGGTAACTGTACTCATTTGCAGTCATTCTGTGTCTTCTTTGTGGTGGTGTAGAGTCTCTTTGTGGTCCAGTTAAGTATCTCTGTGGTTGTTTTGTGACTGAGGGCGAGCGATTGTGTTCTTCTTTGGTAAGTGTATTACCAGTTATTTTGTGTCTCCTTATGGTCAGTTTGTCTTTGTAACTCTTTTATGACTCTGCGGTAATTTTTTTTTTCTGACTTCATCATCATTCCTGTCTCGTTGTATTCATATATATATATATAGAATAGTTTCAAACTTTACAATCTCCAGAATTAAAAATATATATTTTATGGGTTTGGCTGCACAGCATGAGATTGCACTGTGAGCTTTAAGAGGCCATTAAAATACCTTTTGATGGATGAAAAACGTTGTCATCCCCACTGACATTAGAGGTGAGAAGAATGATCACCCAATTGATGGCCTCGAATTAAATGAAACTATTCTCCCCAGATGTGAGGCCAGTTTAACACTACTGACTCCTCCTGTGCGCTGGCGGTGTTTTTTGTATGTCTCCAGATGTTCAAGGTGTTATTCTTAATTTATGTGTCATTACAACCCGTAAGGCTGCACACTTGAAATAGCTTTGAGTGGATGTACTTGTGTTACAATGGAGACACATTTTAGCAATTTGAGGTTTTGAAGGTTCACAAGACACATTCCACTCCAGTAATGGGAGACATAAAAACCTCTATGGCCACATAATGAAGGCTGTGATAAAGAGGGATGATAGGCCATTGGAAGAGCTCATACAGCAGAAGGAATGCTGAAACAATTTCCAAAGCCCTGCTCATTTTCCAAACTGCATACCTTGCAGGACTTTGCTTAATGAAGGTTGAATTAAAATATCATAAATGCACCTGTAATCAAGATGAGCTCTGCGATAACAGAAACCCTTCGCTGAGCTCTCAGATTGTGACCTTTACTACGTTAGGAAGACTGCACAAGCTAAGGTATGACTTATTATTAGATGTTCGATTTTTTTATTGATCAAATTAACATTGCTGTAGGTACCTCACAAAACACAAAATAAACCTCCGCCAGCAGCTACGGATACAATTTACTGTAGTATACATATTTTAAAGCCCCGTTCAGACCTGGAATTCACATCTGCCTCGAGGGATCCCATCACAGGTAGACAGCTCTACCTATGTCAGCTCACACCTGTCATTAGGGTATGGCTGTGTCCGAAATCACCAGCTCATTCACTAACCCCGACTTCACTATACAGGGTCTTTTATTTAGAGCACTATAAAGTGAGCTCAGCAGAAGAGAACACTATTCGGTGCATTTCCTCTGCACCGGTAATGACGTCACTATCGCAGGATTATGACGTACACCGACAACAACAACGTCGGCTGTAGGAAAATCCCAAAATAGTAGCATTAGTATTCATACCTTTAAGTAGAAAACATGTTGAATGATCCTCTTTAAATGTAGAAATAAACTTGTTCGCTAAAGTTTGTGCTGTGATGAGCTGCTGTGCTCATATTTACATTTGTACGACAGGTCATGCTGTTCCCTCTCGTCTCTCTGCCGCGAGCGCAATGCATGATGACATTGCTCGGTTAGTGACAATCGGTTGTACACTACTTTCCATTGTGTATTATGTAAAATAATGATTGCATTATACAGGGAATAAAACGTTTCACTTAATATTCGGACACCACTGCAAAATGGCGAACTCCCTATATAGTGGACCATATGGTGATAAGTGAGTGGTTTTCGGACACAGCCTATGTCTCCACATGTGATCGGATCTCACCTCCTCGCTCTATATGGCAATAAACACGTGCATCATTTCTGTCTGCAAATACGAAATGAAAGAAATAATAATTGAAAGAGGTGTTAACCTTTTGAAACATGGCAGGGACCATGGAAGTTAATCTTTTGTTGGATGATGTAAATGTATTGTAATTTTAGAATACGTCTGAGGAAAATGTATATTCCAGCATTTACTGTATTACATTACCCGACTGCTAGCTTGGTAATTGTAAGCATGTGTGGCTTCCAGACAATGACAGGCATGTTAACATTAGCATCCACATTGCTGTTGCAGAGCAGTGGTGTTCTCAAGACTTAGGGTTTTATTATATATTTTATAAATTGTTTTATTTTTATTAAAATCTATCTGTCCCTTACACAAGCAACACCTACAAGAACAAACCATCTTAAAATATGTGTTGTTGTCCCCGTTTGTGTGATTTAATGCACAAAGATGAACACAGGTTACCTGAGTCTAACCTGTCTGCCAGAGCTGGCGCCCCGGTACAGGCGTTGTTGTGATTTTGTGCGTGTGAAACAGCAACTTCTGCCAAAAGGTGACAAATTTGCCCATGTGAGGTGTGAGGATTGTTACCTGGTCTGCCAGCGAGGTGGATAGCATGCTCATTAGTTCTCTCTCTGCAGTCAGCCTCCACATCTGCTCCCATCTGAGCTTCCGTAGCCGATCCAGGAGAAGCAAAATCACCCCTGGAAAGAACGCATACGCATATGCAAACACACACACAGACACAGACACACAGACACACACACACACACACGCAGACAGAGATACGGTAGCTTAAGAAACAGAGAGATTAGTATCTTGCTGCCTGGTAAAGGTGATAAATTCCCATCATGAGGCTCTGAATCACAGTCTTGTATTTTCTGAGATAAAGCTGTAGACTTTAAGCTTGCAGACAGCCTGGCACTGGGTGGAGTAAACATGTTCAAATCCTCCTGGAAACACAAATTATTCTCAGAGGCTCATGTGCTTTTCACCGCTCGACTCCCCCCTCCCCCCCCCCCTCCTGCACCTGCCACAAACAGGAAGATTCAAAAACAAAATCTTCTAAGTTCCTTCGACTGACAAATCTTTTTTTCCCCAGTTGCCTCGAATAACATCCGGCAGCCAGCGTTCAGAAGACAGACAAGGTGAATCATTTTCGGGGATCGGAGCAAACTAACTATGTTTCACACCGTGCCGTTGCCCCCCCGTATGTTGCCACGGTCACTGCCACAGAGACGACCGACCGCAGCTGAAGTGGAGGTTCTCCTGTCAAATTGCTGTTCTGCCTAAAAGCAACACGCGCCTTTCTGTCCCTGAGATTTGCTTTTCAGTCACACTCACGGGAGGTTGAAGAGCGGAGCACTGAACCTTTACAGCGCAGACGTGTCCAGGGGAGTTTCACACTGCTCCCGCTGAAATTCACAATGCAGTGGGCCACACTGCTTGTTCTGGGTTATATTCAATATAAGGTTTATCCTCCTGCTCAAAACAGCACAACGAGAGCTATATGTCTCCTGAAGGGAAAGTGCTGCTGGATTTGATGGAGGTAAAAATATTTATATATAAAGGCAGGGGGAAATAATAGCAACGTGTAATGGAATCCAATCCATTCCACTATCAGCAGCTCTGAGGCTCTGTGAATTATACCCTGCACCTTCCTGAAAATGTGTTTTCATACAACTTTTAACAAGCCTGCTGGATGCCTGCAAATTCCATCAATGACTGTGTCCTGCTTCACTGCACACTCACTGTTATTTATTTAGAACAGGAGACCGAGTTCTTTGAGCTTAAGTTTCCCTCAAATTATCTCGGATGGTGTAACACACCAACACAATCACAGTGTTGGCTTACCCATAATAAAGATATAAAGTACAACAACTGTCACAGTTTTTAGTGGGAAATATGGGTAAAAGTATCAAACAAAGTTTACGCAATCTTATAGAAACATATTGTAAAGTGTTTGTGACGGTCACTCAAGGAACTGTCTATAGACACAGTGGCCAAACAGTGCTTCTTCAGTATAATCTAGAAATGCACTCAAGAGCTACACCTGAGCTGCACACTGTCTTCAACATTCAATATATGCTGCACTGTTTCAAAGGTTTTCACTTTTAAGCGCTGCAGAATGTTACTGTTTGACAGAGTGATTAAATTATAACATGACATTTATCAGAGGGCTGCAGGCCAGCTACAATAAGAAACCATTGATAATGCTACAGTCAAAACAGATTGAAAGACCTGATGAGAATATTCATTTTCTCAGCATATGTGTGGTGTAGCTATTACTATCAAGAGTGTAGAGAACACGTGTATATATTTATTTATACGACGTGCAGATGAATGAAATAGCATTTTAATTGTAAGTATATGTGCCTTCAATGGCTTTTCCATGCTCTTAAATCTCATGCTATGACCTTGACAGATTTGAAAAATAAATACATAAATAAATAAATAAATAAATAAATAAATAAATATATATACAGCACAAATCCAGACCCTAACCTCAACCAACCTGCAAAATGTAATGTAAACTGGATTAAAACAGCCAGATTGACAGACAGTTTGCTACAGTTTAGTGCAGATGTAACAATCTGGTTAAAAAACATGTTTGACATACATATATATATATATTGCCTCACGGTGTATATTGTACTCCATGTCATAAATAGACAGTTCATGCATTTAGTTACAATATACTGACACAATCATGTGGTATTTTGGTTCACAACATCTGATTGAAAGAAAATTAGTTTTCTATAAATGTTCTCTTTGCAAAGACGCATATCACAAAGGCACACCCCTACATCCTTGTTCTTTTCTGTAATATAGGTTTTCAATTTTGTATTTTATTCTTTTATATTTGAATCTGTATTATATTCATTTTATTCATCCTCATACACTGTTTATGTAAGTCGTTATCACTTTTATACAGGTTTGCAGATATACCGATTTTACTGTTAGTTATATGAGACTGTTTACATTGTTTATATGGACCTGAAATAAAATGTAAAAAAAGGGAAAGCTACATATTTTCTGCTTTTGGTCGACACCAACTCCGAGAGTGTTCACTGTTTTTTAAAGCTTCTTCTCAGAGGATTATGAGAGTTATTTCACTGTGCTACTTCATAAAGTGTGATAACAAGATATTATTCATCACATCCGCATTAAATTCTTGAACAAGCTACATGCATGTCAACTATCAGCAGTTGTACACATTTACAAGTGAGTTTCACACTTCGAAGCTGACAGCTGCTCTGGTAAAAATAGACCAGATGTGTTACGATACACTAGAGTGTCTGCACAGGCAGAACAATGACTCCAGCAGCAATGAGCGCAAACAGACTATTAATGTCTCTATGCCAGCGCCATGTCATCAAGAACTTACCGGTGTTGAAGCCTCTGCCCAGAGCCGGCCAGGGCCGATGGTTCTTCCACAGGTTCCCAAGGTACCAGTCACTCTGGTTCTCCACCAGACCCAGAACCTGCTGACCTGAAATACAGCAAACACATCATCACTGCTTGTTCACAATTACACTTTATTCGCTCAACTTTCTTTTTTATTTAGCAGATATTTAGATATTAGTCCATATTTGTTTATTCTGTAGTTAAGTATTGTGTCCTTAAGGTTTTGGCTTATTGGCTTGGTTTTCAAATTTGAATTTTCTTTCAGGGCATACCATTTCATCAATGACATTCTTTCCATTCTCCTCTACTTGCTACACTTGTTAAAGTACTGCCTTGGACATTCAGTACTTCATGCAGATGATTGACATTAGCACCATGTGTACACATTAGTGGAGCAGCAGGAGCAGCTCATGGGGCTCTGTGTGTGTCCACACAGAAACAGTACAGGTACGATAGTGAGTTGTAGACCAGAGCCCGAAACATCACTTCATAAACACAGGAAAATAATACAAATGTCCTTTGAGCCATTATGTACCCCGTGAGGATGGGTGGTTTGATCAAAATAGGAATGCATCTGTTCTTACGTCGCACACTGACAGCTGACTGAGAAACAAAGCAGCAGAGAAGAAAGCTCAAAGTTTCCTTTGATCCTCACTCGGAGGTGTCAAATGATTCCGCAGACTAAAGCCTGGCTAATGCTGCTGCAGAGGATCAATGCAGAGCCTATGCAAGTGGCCTACACTGTTTGCAGTCACACCATCGAAACACAAGTTACACAAAAACACTCCACTTCAGTTGGAGCTAATAAATGCTCTGAAGTCGCTGCAATTGCAGAAAAGAGAGAAGACGCCGGAGGAGATGATGTGCATGGCCACCGAACTGATGGAGGCAGAAGGAGGGTGAATTTTCATGGACGACAAGCTGACCAATCATAGTTGGTCTGCATCGCCATGACGCCTGGTTAAATGTCTAGATAAGTGCATGTCAAGCTAGGGCATGGGGCTACTTACACGGCAACTACACATGCGCTGTAGCTATGGCAACAGCATTGATTTGACACAGAAAAGATACCTAAACAGTAACTATTTTGTTTTCTAACTTTACAAAGCCGAGACAGAAAGCCAAGCACATGTTTCACAGCTGTAAACATAGGCCTGTGTCGGCACATCTGATCTACAACAGTCAGATACTGACCACAGCAACACTCAGCATCACAGTGTGACACACTAACTAACAGTCATGATATTTTAGGATAGCAGCTTTAAAAACAAATCTATTTTTGCCATTTGTTGCTGTGGTGGTTTTAGTTGCAGTTAAGAAGGTAATCGAGTCACGATGTGCTGATGACCTGTCGGCAGTTTGCAGATCATCAGCAGATCATCAGAGAAGATCGTTTCAGACACTTCAGGGTTAACTAGTTCAACACAGAGCCAGCAGAAACACAATCCTCGCAAAGAACGGGCTTTTAAGTCTGAGTCATCAACAAACTTGGAGCGCACACCTCACAAATGGCATACAAGTGGCACGGGAGAAGGCGGAAATTGAATTTAACACTCCGCTCGTATGAATTTGGATTTTCCGGGCCACTAGACATTAGGTAGAAAAAAGGACAGGGGGTGGGATGAAATAAAGAGGAAAGATCCAGAAGGCGAAGGGACGAGAGGGGAGGGATGTACGTGGGCTTCAGGGTGACAGATTATAGAAGGCATGCTGGGCAGAGATAAAGGTCGAGGAGATAGGCATTAGGGAGGAGATAGGAACCCTGAGTGCGGGCATGGGTGTAGAGGTGGCAGCTTTAATGAAGGTTGTAAGGAAGATTAATGAGAGCCTATTGGAGCAGGCGGCCTTTAGAAGGGCTGCAAAACAAAGACCAAAGATCTGCCATCAAGGTGACGACTGAGCAGGACAATTAGAGCACAAAAACAATACACTGCCCCCTTTTACTGGGAAACACAGGTGACTCAACTTTAACAAAAAGGCCATAATATCAATGCTAGCAGTGGTAGGAACAGAATTCCCCTGCAGATCCCGTCTGTTTATATTCTAATAAACAGTTTTATGATGGTTAATCATTTTTATTATAATGAAGTAATAACACTGTGTGATTCATTACAGTTAATGACATTTTAATCGCGTTGGAATTTCATCAATTTTTCCCTGGATCACATGCAATTTCAAATGTCACAGGGAAAGAGCTCTGTCAGTTGGGTGAAAAAAAATATGGTAGAGCAAAAACAAACGGAAAACAAAGCAGAACCCCCAATTGTCACTGAGTGAAGTACTGTGTACACAACTACAGTGAGTGCAGTGTGTTGAAACAGGAGGTGAGAGTGTTAAATACGGAGGTCTCGACATCTCACACAAGCACATTAATGGAAAACGTGAACGCAAAAGTCACAACACGGCTGCAAATCCACAACACGACCACAAAAACCACACAACTGAAACGCAATCACAGCGGAGGCGAGCGACCACAGATGTTGACCATGAAATGAGCACTGCTGCCAAGCTAGCTGTCATTTGTGAAAACCCAGTCAAATCAGTCGCCAGTTAAAATGAGATGCTGGTCTGTTTGAGGTGTTATGTACCGTAACACCTCAAATAGACAAGCATCTCATTTTAAACAGCTGCTCACTTGACTCGTACATCCAGGACTTGAAGACAGTAAGCAACTCTGCTTGTTTAACTGTCAACACCCATGGCAACTCACTTCCATTGAGGTTGTGTTTCCAATGTGTGGACTTTGTATTTTTCATTAAACGTGCCTGTGTGCCACCGCAGTTAAATGTGCAAGATGTCTAACCTTCCTTATTTGGAAGGGACAATTTGAAAGATGTGAGAAATTAACTCGGCGAGTTCAGTTACAGACAGATCTAAAGGCCAGAGCTAAAAGGGGAACACATTTCCCGGTGTCAGGGTTGTGTTTGTGTCTCCAGAGAGAGCCCTGTGAAGTCTGATGAATGGCCTCAATATCATTTGAGTTAGTGTCGGCTGGATGTGAAGACTAAAAGTTTGAAAATGCAAAGTCTGGTAGTTACAAAGATCCTCTGTCGGCTGATTTTCATCTCTGCTCAGTGCTCCAGCCGACAGTACTTATCCCCCAATTTAATACTCTCACGATACTTAGTTACACATTTGATATGTACTGTGATTTATTTACAACAGACTCCATTACAGCATCAGTACAATAATATCCTTGCCTTTGCCTTAAAGCCATGCTGATGAAAAAATATATTAAAATAACATTACATACATACAGTAGGTCATAGGATTCTACCTATTGGTTAAATAAAGTACATATCTAATAAGCGTGGTGATTAAAAGAAATTATGTGAATCAAAAATTTCCCCCACCCCGACTTGCAAAACACACCTGTTAAGTGTTTGAGCTGCATTATGAGTGATGTAAGTGCCAGGATTTGACAAAAGTAAAACAATATCTTAGGTTATGCTGTATCGATTTCAATTTCAGTTTTATTTTATTTAAACTGTTCATTGTGAGCCCAATTATATTACAGGAGTACAATGCAGCATCTGTGGAGTACTTTGAAACGAAGCCTGAAAGCCCCCCCCTCGGGCACTGCTCACTCTCTGCTGCTGAGCTTAGGGTCATTTTGTTGGGAGTCACGAGGTCAGAGTTTTGATGCCAAAAAGTAATACTGTGGATATTCTACAGTCAAACACAGTCTAATCTAATATTTTAAAAAAAAGACACATGTGAGCTGAAACAGTGGTGCTCTGAAGTTTTTGATATCATTTATACATAGCTTACACATAGATTTTACGGAGTTAGCGCCACGAAAAGTATGAATCGATCCAGAAAGTGGTCGAGCTCTAAAGGGATGAACAAATAAAACTGGATTGACTCCAGCATGTTCACCGGCTGCTCTCTGACTGTGCCTGTCTGCTGTTTGCTGCTGAGCAGGTAGTGAACAGTGGGTTTTTAGAGACGTTTACACTGAAAACAGCTGCCTGCCCTAACCCTGGACCCCAACCCCAACCCTGCTGCTGTGGCTGGAAATAAGACTGATGAGTGCAGAGTTTGCACCAAAATAATGAGCTGACTGAGCCCGGGAAAACTGCACAAAGCTTAGAAGTGTGGAGTTCTCATGTGGATGGGCAAGTAACAATTAAAATACTTATAAAGAATAACTTGAAAGCATCATTCTCCATGGAACTGTTTCTGTTCCAAAGAAGCAAAATGAAAAGGTTAGTGTGATTAATGAACGGCTGTGGCTGAGTGCAGGTTGTGCACTATGCAGAAGGTCGGCGGTTCGATCCCCCATTCAGCACACTGAAGTGTCCTTGGGCAAGACACTGAACCCCAACTTGCCCCTGACATCTGTGCCAGCAGGGTACGAGTGTCTGATTGAGAATGTGCTGCACAAAGATGCCCTGTATGAATGTATATGTAAATGGTTGAATGGCAAAACTGTAATATGTGTCATTATTTTGAAATGAACATAGAGTGTTGATGCATTTTTCGGCTTTGACAGGACTATTATCTTCCTGATAAAAATGTGCGACTAAATCCAAACGTTCAAAATGATAAAAAAAACTGTGTGTGACTGACCGTGAAGCCTTAACCCTCCGCTCCGTCATATAGTCGGTTTCCAAGTGAGAGAGCCATGACAGGCAAGAAAACAGAAACTAAATCAATACAGCTCCACTCTGTTTCAACAAAGAGGAAATGTTCTGCTCTGCAATAATCTACCTCTGGATAATATTCTGTCAAAAATGGCAGATTTTTCACACTCGTCTCTGTATTCAAACAAAGCTGTCAGCGGCATTCACTGGATATTCGATACAGATTAATTCAAATTATACTGTTTAGCTGTTATTGATCTATAATTTATCGACAGGCTACCTGGCCTGTGAGCCCCTGAGGAATTCAAGCCAATACCTGCTATTTAGCAACTGCAGTCTGGGTAGAATGTATTACAGAGGTGGACATAATTGGATGTACGCATGTCCCACAAAGCAAAGACCGCACACAGCAAACCTCAGGGCATCCACTCCCAGCCTGCTGGTGGCTGATGCATGTTCCTAAATGAACTGTGGCAGGGCACCAGGGGGATGAGAGGGAATTCTTTACTGCGGTGTCAGTGGTGCTGATTTAGAAAGATGGATGTCAGGGTCAGCAGGCCAAACATGCACTCTTCACTCCGACTACGCATCCTCCTCTACTGCTACTCGCATGGGGCATCAGAGGTACACTCGACATGTGAGAACTGAGAATTCTCTGTCAGCGATTATGTAACAACCTATTTATGTCTGGAGGTATTTGCTGACCTGGTCACATACCAAGGCGGGATAATGTGAAAAATCTGTTGTCCAAGCTCTTGATTCCAAGTAAAACTAGTGAATAGTTTGTTCTGACGTAACACACTACACAGTGGAACAGTTTGTTGCAGGGAATATCTCTTATTTCATGTTATTTTACATAATCATCTAAAGTGTGGGGACATTATTGACTGAAACATACGTTGGAAATTATTTTTTGGAAACAGCTATACAACGACTATGAGACCTGCACAGTTTAATTCATCAGATATTCC
Source organism: Hippoglossus hippoglossus (assembly GCF_009819705.1). NCBI lineage: Eukaryota > Metazoa > Chordata > Actinopteri > Pleuronectiformes > Pleuronectidae > Hippoglossus > Hippoglossus hippoglossus. The sequence continues at coordinate 1,934,001 of NC_047173.1, forward strand.
ATTTGAGCAGAGTACAATTTTTCACATTCTATAAAAACAGCACAGTATGCTACCACATCAGAAAGTAGTTTCCAAGAGAGTAAACATCACCTTAACTTTAAGTTTTGATTTGGGGCAGATCTAAGATTTCTTCCTAGATCTGGGGCTATAAAGAGGCCACATTTTACACAAACGCACCAATGTTCACAATCCAAACACAATTCCTTCTTCAGTAAAGCACTTCCTGGTTTGCCACTAGCTGCTGTGAGCAAAGACACACATATTGAATAGATTTGGCAAATCGTTCCCTGCTAAAGCGCTGGTGAACAAGCACTTTTAAAATAACTCTTTAGAATTTCCGATTTATTGCATTTTAAACTCAGGTGCGTAGGAAACATATTATATACAACAGCCTTTTTTTTAATATAACATAAATACTAATTAAATACTGAAGTGCCATTTGTGACATTTACTTGTCTGTACAGAGAATAGTGACAAGACCGTGTTGCTTCTAGTAAAACTTCCCATCCTGCTGCCAGAGCTGGACATCAATATTGGACAAATTAGACAAACCACACACTTTGTTTCAATGCCAATGTTTATTTAGTTGTATTACCCCTCTCTCCACACGGCACTAAAACAAATATACACTACCTGCATTACCACAGAATATTCTAATATTTTGCAGTAATATACTAGGTCCCTGCAGTAGCACTTAATCGTGTATGGGTAAGTGGGTAAGTAGGACAGTTGGGGTCGGCCGATGTGTCAGGTGTGATTGGCCATTCTGTTTCAAAGCCCAGGGCCTTTTAATAATAAATGAAACATACTGAGCTTCAGGGAGAAATGGGAATGAGATTGACACGACTTGTGCGTCACAATTGAAGGCTCATACTGTCGACCCTGAGATATTCCTGACTGGGTCCAGTGAAAGCCAACTGCCTCCCCTTCAGTTCCAATACTTCACAGCAGATAATGTCCAATGTGTGTTTAACTGAGAGAAACTGAGCAGCAGCCAATCTGACCCACAACGTTTCGCTGTCTCCCACTTACGCCATCTCATTTTTTGCTAGTCCGGCCTTGGGGGGGGGGGACAAATGTGAAACATTTTGTTCTTTGATCGAGAGAAAGTCTTTATTCCATATGTTCACTAAAAGCTATTCAATCTATAGGGTGGGCCCAGTCCAGTGTAATGGGCATGTTGTGTAACATGTCTCACCCTTCAGCCACAAAGATACAACATTTGCATAAAATGTGATATCTGAAACATATTTAGTCAGAAACTAAACTGTTTTCTCAAATTCACGTCATTCATGATTCTAATAGATGAATAAAGAGCAGCCACAGTGCCCCACTTTTAATGTTCAGTGGTCACAGTGGAAAACATGAAGCATCCTCAGACTGTAGACTTAATTTAGTTGGACATAATTGACTCATAACACCAGAGTAATATCAGGACATTTTACATGTCTTTATGAAAAATGTTAAGTTCAAAATGAGTCCAAATTCAGAATATATGGTGGAATATTTGAGTGCAACTTAGATAGTTAAAATGCACATGTTGGTGGTGAGAAAGCTCAAAAACAAAAATAAATGTGTGTTTTAAATCTCACAAAGGACATTTGGCTTTCTTATTAAGTGATACGCTTGATTCCTGGCATTCATGATTGATAAAGAACCACCACCAGTGCTCCATTTTCAATGCTCAAGGGAAAACAGTGAAGGAGTCTCACCCTGCACTACAATCTGTAACCTCCTTCTGTCAGTTGCTGTATGTATTGTGTATACTAAGACTGAATTGATATTTTATGTACATATATAGTCAAACCTAGAATTCCTGCCTTGCAGTTGTACGCCTGCAGCAAACAGTCAAGTTTCAGTTAACACCCATGTCTTTCTAGGCACATGTAATACATTTAGAGAAGAATTTGGAGATGTTATGGTACTAGATGTGATAGTAAGCGTAATAATCCTTGAGCTATGGCCAAATGTGAAGCCACTGTGATCCATGCAGTTCAATATTTGAGTCAAAAGTGAAGAAATGTCCTCAAGCCATTCCATGAGGCATTCATGAGGCAAACAAAAACAGGTTTTGCGAGGACACAGGTACCTTTGACATTTAACCACCAAATTCGGATCAGGTCTTCCTTGAGTCGAAGTGAATGTTTGTGCCAGATGTAATAACAATTCCTCTGGTCATTCCTTATAAAGCGCGTTCACAAAAGGTAATTTGACCGACAAAATGTATTAAGTCCAGTCCTTTTAAGTTATTCACGAGATATTTAGTAAATGATACTAAACATGTCTTTTGTGAGGTCACAGGGATCTTTACCTCTGACCACCAAAATAAAATCATTTCATCCTTGAGCCAATGCCTAATTCGAAGGGATTTCCACAAAGTGTCCTGACATGATGTGTTCTTGAAGGTGGGATGGAGGCACAGAAGGACAACCTGAAAAGCACGATGTGTTGAGCTGCAGCTTTGCAGAGGCATGAAAAAGGTCAGTGAGACTCTCAGAAGTTCTTCTTTGCAGTTTCTAAGCTCCTGAGTGGGCGGCCTGGTGCATGTGTGTGTGTGTCTGTGTTAGACAGCGGAGCCACAGCCAAACTGACCTTGGCCAGACAGCGTTTTGTTCGTGTCGGTGCTGTTATCCACTTGTTCATCAGCTAAACTTTTTGGGCTTTATTTGAAAGTTATTGTTTTCTCTAAGTTGTGGGGATTTTGAGTCTCCAGTGTACCTAACCTGCAGTACACCGCTAACTACTGCAGCACCTGTACAACCACATCCGAGTTTTAAATCGGACTCAAGTAAGCAGCATTTTTCATCAAATTTAATCATCACTTACGGCCTCATTACCTAATGATACATCGCTCCTTTTTTCAAAACAGACATTTTGACTAGTCAAGGTAGGAAAAGCAAAGGTGTTACTTACTTGGTCAACAGAGTATCCCCCTTCTATTTAATATTTGCCAAAGTGAGTCAACATGAATACCTGAACGAAAGCTGCAAAATGGAACTCAGCCATTCATCTTGTTTCGTGCACCTGTGGTTTTTACATTACTGTGACACGTCAAACTGTCTTCTGTGAATGAACAAACCACATTTTCTTTTCTGTTTAATTTTCGTAATGTCCAGAGTGACCGCATGAAGCCTTAAAGCTTAGGAAAAGCAACAGGTAAAACAAGAGGCTAGTTAGTGAGCTGACAGGACAAAGCAACTCACTTCCTCTGTCCCAGGGCCCTTGACCACAAAGTGATCAGCTAAAAAGCATTTCTATCCCATGAGGATTGAACTGCTGACAAAACAGCTAAGTGATGTCTCATGCTCTTAGAAAACTGTAATACACTTAAGTGTTCTTAATTCAAGGACAGGTAGCTTGGACGGCTACACTGCCAAAGAATCATCTGCCATTAGTACCGTTGATTGCATTTTGCCATGGGATGAGGGAAAGCATGGTGTCATAATGTAGTGCAGGATGTTGCCATGGTGACCCACACACTATCCACATTAGCAGAACATGTTTCATTTGGGTTTAATGCATATATCTTCTGCGCACACTGACTATCATCCTATTGAAAATTGTTCAACGCACAAAATCCAGAACCAACATTCACACTCTGGAAATTCTCCCTGCAGATATAGTCAGATCAGGGAGTAAATCTAAGGATGCAAGACGACGATTGAGTCAAAGAATTTGAAAGAAAGACTCTGGAGACATTTACTCTGGAGACAATCTACATCTGTGAAGCCTTCCATCATCAATAACCTGCACACTCATGTAGATTCCCACACCCCTCCCCTTGATCCTCTCTGGCTCTCTCTCTCTCTCTTTCCTGCTCATGTTCTTTTATGTTTAAAAATTCAACAGTGACCAGGGACATCCGCTAACAAATATCGACTGAATAAATATGTTTTTTAAAAAAAAAATCATATTTGCATTGAAAGTGGTTCTTGGAGCAGCCATGGAAGCTGGGATACTTCACAGCTATAACTCCATGGTACCAGTCTTTCTGCTGTCAAAAGTCTTTCATAGATCCAACGTCTTCTTTACACTTTCATGATGGTATGTACATCTCTCTGTTTCAATGAACCCTCAGCATTACCTGGAGACAGGCCTGAGACCCATCTTTGGTACCAGTATATCGCTACTTTAATGTTGAAATCAGTACCCAATATTATACAAATTCAAACTAAATGTCTTGATGCTGCAGAGTGTGCTGCATTGTCCTTAAGATGGCACTAAAGTGAAGCTCGTGGTGTCATGAGGGTCTGCAATGGAACGGGATCATCTTCTGTGGAGCATCTTCCATACGGATTTGCATATTTCTTGGAACTAGGAACCTTGGAACTTCAAATCTACAGTAAATGACATGGGAGTCATCCATTATTGCTTATGGGGCCAAAATGTGCAAATGTGCTTTGTGGAGAATTGTTAACTGTATCTCACCTGCAAAGGTAAACTTAATCATGAATGCATGAAATGATCTGCAAATGTGTGTGAAATGTGTGTAATCAAAAGACAATATAAATAACCATTAGAAAGGGAAAGTGTAAGTGTCGTAAAAAACATCAGTCTGAGGTGTGAGGTATAAACCTCAGCTCATTTGGCTGTTTTTTACATGTTACTTTAATGGATGGAGATCTGCAAATCTGTCCATAGATCAGTTTTTTTCATGGCCCTGAGCTGAAGCTAACAAGCTTCACACTGTGAAGTGTGTAACGAAAGCCTATACCATTCTTCCAACATGCCACAGGAGATGTGGTGCTTACAGGCAACCAGACAGCAGTTTAATCTTCTATTTGTTGAGCAGTAAGAAGGCTGTTTTTTACCATCCAGTTATTAGCTCATGAAAGAAGAAATTGTAAAACGTCGACTCTTTAAAACTCCCTGGGAAAATAATAATTTCAGTAAATTAAGTTCTCTTCAGGTCAGTGAAATGTTAAGAAGTGAATCATCAATTTTTTCAGATCCGAACATAAAAGCAGGCCAGAATGAATTGGCATTTGGCCCTCGCTTTGAAGTGTGAGACTGCTTCCGATTGAAGTTTGTATAGTTTGTTTCCTCTTCTCCTCACTTTCATCATTCTTTTAAACTTTTACAAACTTGGGGGTGACCTGATAACGCAATTGTAAGGGCACATACCACATGAACACACATGCTCTGTGAGGCAGGTCCCTGGTTTTACTCCTGGTCGGCCAGATGTTTTATGACACGTCAGTTTCCTCTTCGGTCCCCTACATTTCCTGTCTTTCTCCAGTTTCTTCATCTAATAAAGGCACAAGGGCCATTCAAAAACTACTTTTGTTGATGTCCACAATAAATGAGCAATTTACACTGCTGATCATCTAAGATAGTCCACCCCTCCATCTGTACCGCTTATGCTTCGAGGGTTGTCGGGGGCTGGAGCCAATTCAAGCTGACATTGGGCGAGAGGTTGCCAGCGTAAGGCAAGGCCAAAACAGAGACAAACAACCATTCACTCTCACTTTAACACCACTGTCAATTTAGAGTCTCCAATTAACCTAACTCCTGTTTGCATGTCTTTGGACTGTGGGAGGAAGCCAGTAAATCCACATAGACCCTGGCTAAACTGGGATTCCAACCAACGTGCCGCCAAGATAGTACCTGGTTAAATGAATCATATACCGTATAGCTGCACCATATAGTATATGACTTCTCCTTGAAGATGAATGTTATGTGGAGTAGAAGTGTCCAGAGCATTAACAGCTCATTCAGCAGAGGTTGAGGTGCAATGACCTTTGCCACCCGGGAAAGAAAAGTGTGGAGGAAAAGCTCCTGTTTGCAGCAGTGTTGCTCCTGGGGCTGAATGATGCTAGATGGGTTACAATTCCAATCCCAAAAGTGAGGGGCTTGTTCCAGCTCAGCAGCTCTGTGGAAAGACTTCATCACACCAGAGATGGGCAATTATTGTTTACGTCAATCAAAGTGATATCAAGCCCAGTCCCTGTTCACTGATAAGGTTCCGTTTGCGTATGGGTTAGTCTACTATCTCTGCCTCCGTTTCTGTTTGTGTCTCACATCATCTGAGACAATTGGGTGTAAGTGGTAGATAGCAGAGATAGAACAAAAGAAAGTAGAAGCTGTGTGACTACTGGTAAAATGGATTCTTTGACACTATTGTCAACGTGTCATCGGCTCTTAAAGCATGATATTTAACTGTGTGATCACACCGAAAGATATGAGGAAAGGAAATGGCTGGCAGCCTTTCATTTCACAGAGTCTCGATGATGAGAAGCAGCAACGGGGACTGAATTGCCAGCGCTCCGAAAAACGAGTCAATGTCGACCCGAGGATAAATCACATTACCCTCAACATGCTGATACTGCAACCAATTTCAGATAAGGATTTGATTTTCTTCCAGATCAAACTCTTGATACATGATTAGAGGCAAAGAGTTTGAGCCCAGGTTTTTCTATTAAAAACACAGACGCTGACGCTTGTAACCATGCTATATGTGTATAAAAGACTTTGTGTGGGTAACACCAGGCATTACTCCTCACCTGGCTGGTGGGAATTGAAGTAAAGATAAATGCTGCCAAATGCAGAGAAGTGCTTGAAGGAAAAAACTGGCTCCATCTTTCAGCATGACAATGACCTGAAGCACACAGCCAAGAAAATGCTGGATTGGCTTTGCAACAGGTTCCTGACTGTCCTTGAATGGCCCAGCCCAAGCTCAGACCGAAACTATACAGTATACATCACAGCTGAATACAGCCCTGCTCAATAGAAACCTAGCTACACATGAAAAACTGAATTATTTAACTGTTCAAAAATGAATGAAAGGTCTGTAGTGACAAACTGTGACAAAATATGTTGTATGTTCACATTTATTTTTGAAGACACATTTATATAAAATAAAATAATATACATATATATATAAATATATATATATATATATATATAAAGTAATATATGTATAATTTTATTTTATTTAATCTTTGTTTAATCAGGCAGTTACATTGAGATCAAGATCTCATTTCCTGAGATCAAGCAAACAATTAAACACGAGCAACACAATCAAATAAATTAATAAAAACAGTCACAAGATTCATAAGAAAACATCACCTCGTAAAAACTTTAAATCCCCAAGTGGAACACAAGACTGTCGTTTGAGGGACGATTGTAAATCCTTCCACTTAAAAAGGTGCACTGTAACTAAAACCAGTTTTTCCAACATCGGTGGGATGTCTAAGGGTGAGTAGTTACTGGATCATGTGCTGTATGTACTGGTTTTAAATGAGAGAAGAGAGGTTAGGTAATTTAGGTAATTACACCAATCAGACTGATGATTCTCTCCAAGAGATCTTTGCTGGACGGGTTGGGTTTCTCTACATTTCCTTGTATGATAACGTGGGTTAGTTGGGATTTACTCCTCCCTCTGTCTTTGAGGTTGTTCTGGCCATCAGCAGGAAATTGGCTGATATGAATCGGTCATCAGCTTCCACACTATAAGCATATTGTGTATAATACACACATATGCTCACTTGGTCTCTCTCTCTTCCAACTGTTCACACTAACCTTGCATCACACAAAAGCTTGGTGACCTCACATTTGTTTGGCTTCTATCTCACGTCTGCCTATTAAGAATTTCTTCAAACCGTATTTCAGAAAGTGTTTAATGCAAAAACTAAACCTGCTTAGTTTTGTGTGTCTAAGTGTTACTTTGCAGGAGTTTGGTGCAGATCTCTAATAAGAGAGTGGGGAGACCTCTGTGGATGTGCAGGGATTTTAAAAGACATTTAAATAGAGAAAATCCATAGATGTGAGCTGGCTCACAGTCGAACAGTCATCTGCTATGGTTGTTAGTAGTAACGGCTGTGATTTTCCTACTATGACAAACCTAAATTTCGGCTGTGAATCAGGCCTTTCCTCTCTGCCCACCAGAGCAATAACCCTGATCTGAATTTATTTTTTATTCATTTGAGGTTGATGATGTTTGAGAATTTAATCCTAAACTTAGTTTACCAGATTTGGCTTCCATTGGCAGGAATTACTGCTGTTATTTTGTTCATTTAGTCACAGGGTGATTATTGTTGTGAAACACACATACGAAACTTGTCCAGGAGCGCAGTTAACCCCAAGGTGTGGTGTTTATTCTTATCAAAAACTGTATATAGATATGCATATGATGATAATATCCATTTCATATCTTTTTATTTAAATCAGTGATGGAGGCCTGTTATGTGAATTTTTCCTCTCTCACATCTGACAGAACAGGCAGCAAATCTGATAATGTTCAACATCCTGATCCTCGTCCATTATATTCATATGGTACCTAGTATAAAAAAGCATCCAAACAATGCAATGAATGGAGATGGGTCTCTGTTTTTCCACATATTCTACAGAGTGTCTCAAAGACAAATGACCAGAAACCATGCAGTTTAGGACATGACCAAATATATGTCGCTGTGTGCAGGAGCCTGCATCGACCTCATCTCGGGTCAAAGTCTGGCTTTATCTTAGATAATCTTATCTTATGAAGATGGTGCACTATTTCAAACAGAACATCAATGTGTCAAATTCTCTGTGTGATAATTTCATCTAGGTCGGTTTCCCATGTTAGTCATTATGAGTTGTCAATCAGCTCCAACCACACAACGTTTACACAAGCTAGCTTGTGGCTAATCTGTTTTATCCTCTCTGTACAATGACAACACGGTATTAATGCGATAAACAACTGATATTAAAACACGTATATTCTTTTTTTGTTTGTTTTGTTTCTGCTCATATGTGGTTGGTACAGACTAATTTACCAAAAATTATTATAGGGGCCTGAATAGAATAAATAAAATAATCAGTCACTGATTTGATGGGTTGATTCAGACACTTATTATAATTGCGGAATTTTAAATGTTAAGTACAAAGAAGTTCCTTCATGAATTTAAAGTAACATCAGTGTTAACTTAATCCGCTAGGAAGAAAAATGGTCTACAAGAATATAAAAATGTATAGGGTTAGGGGGTTAGGTATTTGAATTTCATTTTGGATTGACCTCTGAAGATTCCTACAGATATCTAAAGTTGAGAAGTTATTTAATGTCACAAGAGAAATGGAACTCTTTTAAAGAATTCCCTATCTCCAAGGGAAACCTATTAGTTAGAGTAGTGGAAGAAGCGGCAGGAATATTGTGTTACAAATTTCCAAATGTCTTCAATCACACAGGAAATACGAAGGATATGAAGGAGAGAAAGACGAAACATGGGGATATATATATTAGGAGTTAGGAGGGACAATAATATTTAATAGCCCACTCTGAAAATAATTAAATTGGACACTAAAATTAGATAAATAAATGAGGTATTTTAACTTTCATTGTTATAAAATTTGATAAAACAAAAAAAAGTGCTGGAGAGATTTCAAACAAATTGGAGATCAGATCTTTTTCTAATTTTCCTAATCTCTATCTTGCTGGTTTTGCTGTCTAAAATGAAGAAGGCTCCTCTGATGACATATCATCTTTTATGTAGCATCTTCTATGAGGCATAGTATCCTTTGATGACATAGCAACTTCTCTGTGGCATAGGCTCCTTTAATGACATAGTGTCTTCTACTTGACATAGGCTCCTTTGATGACATAGCTACTTCTATGTATCATCTTTTATGTCTTTAAAGAAGCCTTCTTCATTTAGGAGCACTGGATTCCAAGACACACCCAAAACTCCAGCTTGATCGTATGGAACATAGTCTAGGTCATCAGCATCAGAGATTTCAGACTCAGAATCAAGACCAAGGAACTACCAACTAAGTACTATTATATTTCGAGTTTTATTTTGTTGATCTAGCTATGGTTAGCTAGCTAGAAAATAATATGTCAACAGCTAGTTAGTATTGAACATAAATATCTTGTTTTTGATACAACAAATCATTATTTTCTTTTTTACTTTCTTACTTCATGAACAACATAATTTTTAATCACATGGGTCAAAAATGACCCACAAAGTATATACTGTAACATACTGAATTCTCTACGGAACACCTGCAATACATTTCACACAACTGCTTTTGCTCTCTGAAATGAAGAAGGCTCCTTTGATGACATAGCATCTTCTAAGTGGCCTAGGCTCCTTGATAACATAGCATCTTCTATGTGGCCTAGGCTCTTTTGATGACATAGCATCTTCTATGTGGCCTAGGCTCCTTGATGACATAGCATCTTCTAAGTTGCATAGGATCATCAGGGTACCGCAGCATCCGGGCCCGCACACCAGGCTGAACCTCAGAGACAGTTTCATCCCCAGGCCATAAGACTTTTAAACTCCTCCAATCTGCCATAATTCCACTAACTCTGCACCTTAGCATATTTGCACTATTGTTTTTTCTTTAGGTTTATATATATATATATATTTTAGATGTTTATAGATATAGATTTATTTATTTTTATTTATTTATTTTTATTATATTTTATATTTATTTTATTCAATATTTTTTTTCGCTTGTGATATTCTGAGCATTGCTAGGAGAGCCTGTGACCCAACCATTTCATTGCCAGCGACTGATAAATGTAAGTGTGCATATGACAATAAACTCTTGAATCTTTGATGACATAGATGTCTATGTCATCAAAGATGCATGGCATAGACTCCTTTGATGACTCCTTTGATGACTATGTCGTCAAAGGAGCCTTATTCATTTGGGAGAGCTGGATTCCAAGACACACCCACATCTCCAGCTTAATCCTGTGGAACATAGTCTAGATCATCAGCATTAGAGATTTCAGAATCCAGAGCTGGGAATTTCCTATTAAGTATATACTGTTCTATTTCGAGTTTTACTTTGTTGATCTATCTATGGTTACCTAGCTGGAAAAGAATGCCAAAAGCTAGTTAGTATTGTACATATTTCTCTTTTTCACTATAAATGGATTGTAACATAACACTATTTCATCTAGATCACAATGAGGGAGATCCTGCATCTACAGGCGGGCCAGTGTGGCAACCAGATCGGAGCCAAGGTTTGAAAACACGTTTTAAAAGTGTAGCAGAGCAAATGTTAAATTCAGATTCAGGCTGCTGAATTAGCTTACTTGGCCTAAAAGCTAATGATAGCCCGTGTTAAGTTTGACTTGCTAGGACAGGTCATGCTAGTTATCTGGCGAATTAAACCCCTAACGTTTCTTCTCCTCCAGTTCTGGGAGGTGATAAGCGACGAACACGGCATCGACCCGTCCGGGATGTACCATGGAGACAACGACCTGCAGCTGGAGCGAATCAACGTCTACTACAATGAGGCAACAGGTTAGCACCATTGTGCCAAAGCTTTTCTAGCCAGAGTTAGATCTAATTTCCACAGGAGTCAATGTAATTAAATTCCACAGGAGGGTTGTTATTTCCCCGACCATCCAGCAGGGGGTCCTAATCCCACAGGCTGTCCTGACACGCCTTCATAGTTACTGTCACCGTTTCTATGATACAACAAATCAACAAACCCCAGCTAACAATGTCAGCTTTAACTTAACATTTATTAGACTGCACTTAAGGGAGTGATCGAAATCAAGACGTGTTGTATTATAAACAAATATAAATCAACAGGCTGCAAAATATGAGGGATTAAAGTTGATTTATAAACCACTGTTGCAAACATTTCACTCTGTGCTTCTTTGTCTTGCCATTGAAATTTTAAAACGGTGAATTACACTTGTAAAACGCCTTTAACACTATTAACTTGAGACTTGAAGTTATCATTTCACTTGGACAGTATGATGACTTTCAATCACTAGACAGAATTAAATACAAACTATGTAGTAGAGTTGAATGTGTTGACCTTAATAGAGTTTTTCCTCTCTTCAAAGGGCTACGTATTTAATGACAAAATAGCAGTGATGAAAAAAGGGAGCGATCTTTAGTTGTGTATTATTTTCTATATCAGCATTGTGTAAATTGTCTGTGTATTCATATTCTTGTACCCGTCATCACCAGGTGGGAAGTATGTGCCTCGTGCAGTGCTAGTGGACTTGGAGCCAGGAACAATGGACTCTGTGAGGTCTGGTGCTTTTGGCCAGATCTTTAGACCAGACAACTTTGTCTTTGGTGAGAATATAAATGCAAATATTAATTTGCCTTTAAACACGGCCTGACAAAATTGGCTTCATTTGATCTTTATAAATCTGAAAATGAGTTGCTTTCCACAATTCTGCAAGAGTAAAAGAGCCTTTAGTTTTACTTCCAAATACTATGAAGTCATTGTAAATAGATCAGGAATGTTTTTCTATACAGCTGTGATACAGGTCTGTATTTGCATGTACCACAGGCCAGAGTGGAGCTGGTAATAACTGGGCTAAAGGCCACTACACTGAGGGAGCCGAGCTGGTGGACTCTGTCCTGGATGTGGTGAGAAAAGAGGCAGAGAGCTGTGACTGCCTCCAGGGCTTCCAGCTCACACACTCCCTGGGTGGAGGCACCGGCTCTGGCATGGGCACGCTGCTTATCAGCAAAATCCGAGAGGAGTATCCTGACCGCATCATGAACACTTTCAGCGTGGTGCCCTCACCCAAGGTACACTTCACTCATTAAAGTGTTATCAGATGTTTGTTGCTCTACCTGTTTCCTCTGTGCTTTAATGGTGTTCCTGCTTCTTCCCTTTGTCCCCTCTTTCCCTTCACTCTCCCTCTCCAGGTGTCAGACACAGTGGTGGAGCCCTACAATGCCACCCTGTCTGTCCACCAGCTGGTGGAGAACACAGATGAGACCTATTGCATTGATAATGAGGCCCTGTATGACATCTGCTTCCGTACACTGAAACTCACTACACCCACCTATGGTGACCTCAACCACCTTGTCTCAGCCACCATGAGCGGGGTGACCACCTGCCTGCGCTTTCCCGGCCAGCTCAATGCTGATCTGAGGAAACTGGCCGTCAACATGGTGCCCTTCCCCAGGCTGCACTTCTTCATGCCAGGCTTTGCCCCCCTGACCAGTCGGGGCAGCCAGCAGTACAGGTAGGGAGGCAGGATTCCGTATCAGACCAGGAAGTAGTATTTAAAAGTATTTTGAATCTGACTTGAATTATCTGTCTCTTTCCAGGGCACTGACAGTTCCTGAACTCACCCAGCAGATGTTTGACGCCAAAAACATGATGGCAGCTTGTGACCCACGCCACGGGCGCTACCTTACTGTCGCCGCCATCTTTCGGGGCCGCATGTCCATGAAGGAGGTGGACGAGCAGATGTTGAATGTGCAGAACAAGAACAGCAGCTACTTCGTGGAGTGGATCCCAAACAACGTCAAGACAGCCGTCTGTGACATCCCTCCCCGCGGCCTCAAGATGTCCTCCACTTTCATTGGCAACAGCACAGCCATTCAGGAGCTGTTCAAACGCATGTCAGAGCAGTTCACTGCCATGTTCCGCCGCAAGGCCTTCCTCCACTGGTGAGTGAAATAAGACTGATGTCATGACAGTGGGGAGAAGTTTGTGTTCTTGTGCTGACCTGTTATTACCCAGAATTCATACACTAACTTAATGCCCATCAGTAAGTATTTACTTTATGTCCATTGTTTCAGGTACACGGGCGAAGGTATGGACGAGATGGAGTTCACAGAGGCTGAGAGCAACATGAACGACCTGGTGTCTGAGTACCAGCAGTACCAGGACGCCACTGCTGAGGAAGAGGGCGAGGGTGAGGAGGAAGGTGATGAGGAGGTGGCCTAAACAACAGCCATGACCTGTTTCTTACTATGCACAAGTTTAGGGCTTGGAGACAACGATAAAACTCAAAATTAAACTTTGTTTAAAAATTTTCACACTCTTGCTGTTTCCTTCATGTTTTGTGCTTTTGATTTGTCTTGGAAATGGTGTGCCTTTCGGCATTTAATACATCTGGTTATCAAAATAAAATATTGAATATTAATATTAAAAATATTAATATTAAATAATAACTTTAATTGATTAAAGTTACCTCGGGGCACCACCCTTCAAAGGAAGGGAAAAGATAGCCAATTTATTGATGAAGTCTCATAAAAGTACTAACTACAAATTTGGAACTCTGATTAACAATTAAATGAATAACTATAACCAAAATTACATATAGATAGTTTGCTAAATTGAAGGATATAGAGTTCTTCACAGTGTAGAGGTTGGCAAAATTAACACTTATGCAACATTAATAAAAAAACATTTGTGAAAGAAAAACATTTATTATGAAGATAAAAGTATAAAAACACAAATTACTAACGGTGTACTTATTATATAAAGATGTGTATGTCAGTATGCGTGTGTGTGTCTGTGTCTGTGTCTGTGTGAGTGAGTGCGTGCTTTCAAAATGGCGGCAGGCCCCTATGAGGGTAATAAACCATCCCCCCTAGTATGTTTACGACGATGTAGCGGGGGTCAGAGAGATGTGTGAAGAGATATGAGTGTGTGTGTGTGTTGGTATTAGAGAAAGTTACTAGATGCATGCAGAGAAAGACTGTGAAGAGCATAACATCACTAACATTAACTTTCAAATAACTTAACCAAAATATCACAGTAACACGAATAAAACTTATAAACATCACACGGAATCGAATAAACAGTCTTTGCTTAGCCTAGTATAATTATTAAGCCTAGTTGTGTTACCAGTCCATGGAAAGCATGCGTATTTGTGTATCGGGAGAGGAGGGAAGCGATTCAGAGAGCACTGAGAGAGGGAAAAAAAAAGTTTACGAGAGTTCAGAGACGGCTATTGAAGATGGCCACGGACGACTTGGTTCCGACAAAAAACAGCACTGGATCTTTCATTTGGCAGTGGTTCAGATTTCGCGAGTAAGACTTTGAACAAAACACTTCTCTGCAAATATATGCTGCCAAACCATTGCCACAAGAGGTAGCAGTACCACAGATTTGTTTCACCACCTGAAATGCCATCCACTACAAAAGAAGAATGCCTCAATCTTCGCATCTCCACATCTCCACCCACACCAAATAAAACGTTGAATGAAAAAGCCCGGCAGCAAATTATTCTGGCTTCTTCATTTGAATATCAATCCCATAGGACAAAAACAAGTCCAAAATGGAGAGTGATCACGGCCGCACTAACAAAACACATCGCCAAAGACATGGCCCTGATTAGTGTTGTGGAAAAGCCAGGATTTAAAAATCTCATAAAGACACTTGACCCAAAGTACGATTTGATGGTCGCAAAATTTTTACATAGAAAGCACTGCCAGAGTTGTACATTTCAGTAAGAGAATACGTGACCTACCAGCTAACAGATGTGACCCACAACTACGGATCTGTGGTCCAGCAGAACCTGTGAGCCTTATCTCAGGTTAACAGTACATTACATCGAAAACTGGGAGTTGAAAAGTTTGTGCCTCCAAACAAGCTTTTTTTCTTCACGATCATACAGGACAGCTTATTGCACAAGGGCTGCAAGATGCTCTCATGTCATTGGACTTTTCAGACACTCGACAAGTGTGCATCACCGCAGATAACGGGTGAATAGCTGTGGGCCTGAATAAGTGCGATTGGTGAGTATTTGTATCGGTTTGCCTCCCCCTGATGGGAAAATGATAATAAGGTTTCTATCAACAACGGTAAACATAAATAAGACAAAATTTCATAATTTGTTACATTCAATTAAAAACTGTGAGTGTATTTTTAATGATTGTTTAATACAGTTAAAAACTATATGAGAGCATTTCATGATTTTTGTGTCCGCATAATGCACGTATATAAAATATAAATATTAAGTATATAATATATGTCAAGCATATATTGCCAGAAAACTTCGTTTAAATAGGATCTAAAATCTGTCTAAGATCTGTAGAATATATATAAAAAGAATAATTAAAAAATATATTTTGAGAGTTAGGCTGAGTGACTGGATGTTGGATTTCTTTACAACGTGATTTTATAACATTTTAAATGTTTTTTTATTTTCAGAGAGAAGCATGAAATGCCCGTGCAGTTGCTGTTTGCAAGAAGATTGTGAACAGTTTCTCATTCAGTTGGAAGAGGAGGCCGGACCTGGCCACAGCGCAGAAGGAGCTAAATATCCCTGCCACCAGCTGATCAGTGAGTCTCCCACCGGGTGGGGATCCCGCCAGGAGATGATCGAGCGGGTGCTGGAGCAGGAGCGAGCCATTTCTCAGGTCTTGACCTCAGACAAAAAAACACGGCATTTCGTTCTAACCTGGTAAGACCTGGAATACCTCGAGTCAGTGCACAAGGCTCTAAAACCCCTCGTCGAGTTCACTGATGGTCTATCGGGTGAGGACTACATCACAGTGTCCTATGTCAAGCCTGTGCTTCATCTCTTTGTACATACTGTATATCTGTATATACAGTACTGTATTCTCTACAGAACACCTGCTATACATTTCACACAGCTGCTTTTGCTGTCTGAAATGAAGAAGGCTCATTTGATGACAGCATGACATAGCATCTTATATGTGGCATAGGCTCCTTTGATGACATAGCATATTCTATTAAGCATTTGATGACATAGCATGACATAGCATATTCTGTGTAGCATAGGCTCCTTTGATTACATAGGTGTCATCAAAGGGCATCAAAGGAGCTGTCTTCATTTAGGAGAGCTGGATTCCAGGACACACCACAACTCCAGAGACCAAGAGATCAAGACCAAGAACTGCCTAATAAGTATATACTGTTCTATTTCAAGTTTTATTTTGTTGATATAGCTATGGTTAGCTAGCTAGAAAATAATATGTCAAGAGTTGTTAGTATTGTACATGAATATCTTTATTTTGATACCGCAAATCATTATTTTCCTTTTTTCTTTCTTACTTTATGAACAAACATACATTTATACATAGACATAGTATATAGTATATATAGTATATACATATAGTATATAGTACATATAGTATATACAGTGTGTAACACCTGCCATACATTTCACATAGCTGCTTTTGCTGTATGAATAAAGAAGGCTCCTTTGATGACATAGCATCTTCTATGTGGCATCTTCTATGGGGCATTGGCTCATTTGATGACACAACGTCTTCTATGTAGCATCATCTACTGTATGTGGCATAGGCTCCTTTGATGACATAGCATCATCTATGTGGCAAAGGCTCCTTTGATGACAAAGCACCTTGTATGTGGTATAGGTTCCTTTGATGACATAGATGTCACCCTTATATAGATGTCATCCAAAGAGCCTTTTTCATTTAGGAGAGCTTGATTCTAAGACACACCTAAAACTCCAGCTTGATCCTCTGGAAAATAGTCCTGGTCATCAACATCAGAGATTTCAGACTCAGAATCAAGACAAAGAATTGCCTATTGAGTATATACTGTTTTATATCAAGTTTTATTTTAGGTAACGCTAGCTACAAATATATAATGTCAAGAGCTAGTTAGTATTGTACATATTTCTCTTTCTCACTAGTAATGGATAATAACATAACACTTACATGCATCAGATGTGCAAAAGCAGCTATGTGAAATGTATGGCAGGTGTTCCTTCGTGTATGACCCATACAGTAAGGGTCATTTTTGACCCATGTGTGTAAAAGTGACCAATCATATTCACTGTTTGATTTGAATGACAGTAACTTGCTCCAATTGGGTTCATCTGCATTCACAGAGGGGAAGAATCTTTCTGTCAGTCCGCAAGCATTTCATCTAGACCACAATGAGGGAGATACTGCATCTACAGGCTGGCCAGTGTGGCAACCAGATCGGAGCCAAGGTTTGAAAACAAGTTTTAAAAGTGTAACAGAGCAAATGTTAAATTCAGATCAGATTCAGGCTGCTGAATTAACTTACCTGGCGACAAAGCCTGTGTTAAGTTTGACTTGCTAGGACAGGTCGTGCTAGTTAGCCGGCTAATTTAACCCCTAACATGTCTTCTCCTCTAGTTCTGGGAGGTGATAAGCGACGAACACGGCATCGACCCGTCTGGGACGTACCATGGAGACAACGACCTGCAGTTGGAGCGAATCAACGTCTACTACAACGAGGCGACAGGTTAGCGCCATTGTGCCAAAGCTTTTCCAGCTAGAGTTAGATCATCTAATTTCCACAGGAGTCAATGTTGCAAAGTTTACTTATAAACCACTGTTGCAAACATTTCAAGTCACTCTGTGCTTCTTTGTCTTGCGAAAAGGGAGCGATCTTTACCTATGTATTATTTTCTATTTCGACATTGTGTAAATTGTCTGTGTATTCATATTCTTGTACCCGTCATCACCAGGTGGGAAGTATGTGCCTCGTGCAGTGCTGGTGGACTTGGAGCCAGGAACAATGGACTCTGTGAGGTCTGGTGCTTTTGGCCAGATCTTTAGACCAGACAACTTTGTCTTTGGTGAGAATTTAAATGCAAATATTAAGTTGCCTTTAAACACGGCCTGACAAAATTGGCTTCATTTGATCTTTATAAATCTGAAAATGAGTTGCTTTCCACAATTCTGCAAGAGTAAAGGAGCCAGTCATTTTCAAAATATGCATTGCTCATTGCAGTAAAAGGAGTTTTACTTCCAAATACTATGAAGTCATTGTAAATAGATCAGGAATGTTTTTCTATACAGCTGTGATACAGGTCTGTATTTGCATGTACCACAGGCCAGAGTGGAGCTGGTAATAACTGGGCTAAAGGCCACTACACTGAGGGAGCCGAGCTGGTGGACTCTGTCCTGGATGTGGTGAGAAAAGAGGCAGAGAGCTGTGACTGCCTCCAGGGCTTCCAGCTCACACACTCCCTGGGTGGAGGCACCGGCTCTGGCATGGGCACGCTGCTTATCAGCAAAATCCGAGAGGAGTATCCTGACCGCATCATGAACACTTTCAGCGTGGTGCCCTCACCCAAGGTACACTTCACTCATTAAAGTGTTATCAGATGTTTGTTGCTCTACCTGTTTCCTCTGTGCTTTAATGGTGTTCCTGCTTCTTCCCTTTGTCCCCTCTTTCCCTTCACTCTCCCTCTCCAGGTGTCAGACACAGTGGTGGAGCCCTACAATGCCACCCTGTCTGTCCACCAGCTGGTGGAGAACACAGATGAGACCTACTGCATTGATAATGAGGCCCTGTATGACATCTGCTTCCGTACACTGAAACTCACTACACCCACCTATGGTGACCTCAACCACCTTGTCTCAGCCACCATGAGCGGGGTGACCACCTGCCTGCGCTTTCCCGGCCAGCTCAATGCTGATCTGAGGAAACTGGCCGTCAACATGGTGCCCTTCCCCAGGCTGCACTTCTTCATGCCAGGCTTTGCCCCCCTGACCAGTCGGGGCAGCCAGCAGTACAGGTAGGGAGGCAGGATTCCATATCAGACCAGGAAGTAGTATTTAAAAGTATTTTGACTCTGACTTGAATTATCTGTCTCTTTCCAGGGCACTGACAGTTCCTGAACTCACCCAGCAGATGTTTGACGCCAAAAACATGATGGCAGCTTGTGACCCACGCCACGGGCGCTACCTTACTGTCGCCGCCATCTTTCGGGGCCGCATGTCCATGAAGGAGGTGGACGAGCAGATGTTGAATGTGCAGAACAAGAACAGCAGCTACTTCGTGGAGTGGATCCCAAACAACGTCAAGACAGCCGTCTGTGACATCCCTCCCCGCGGCCTCAAGATGTCCTCAACTTTCATTGGCAACAGCACAGCCATTCAGGAGCTGTTCAAACGCATGTCAGAGCAGTTCACTGCCATGTTCCGCCGCAAGGCCTTCCTCCACTGGTGAGTGAAATAAGACTGATGTCATGACAGTGGGGAGAAGTTTGTGTTCTTGTGCTGACCTGTTATTACCCAGAATTCATACACTAACTTAATGCCCATCAGTAAGTATTTACTTTATGTCCATTGTTTCAGGTACACGGGCGAAGGTATGGACGAGATGGAGTTCACAGAGGCTGAGAGCAACATGAACGACCTGGTGTCTGAGTACCAGCAGTACCAGGACGCCACTGCTGAGGAAGAGGGCGAGGGTGAGGAGGAAGGTGAAGAGGATGTGGCCTAAACAACAGCCATGACCTGTTTCTTACTATGCACAAGTTTAGGGCTTGGAGACAACGATAAAACAATTCCGACAATTTATTCAAAATTAACTTTTAAAATGTTGACACTCTGCCTGTTTCTTTCATGTTTTGTGCTTCTTTGGACTTATTGTTTTAATAAAAATGGTTAACATACACAAGTGTCAGGAAATTCTAGTCCTTGTCTTATGTTATAATCCACAGACTCTTACCTGTTCACCAAGTCCTGTATCAGTTTGAGTCGATGTATAACAGCTCGGTCCATTCATTGCAGACACCTGCTGACTGCTCTGTCTGCTCAGTGGTGGTGTTGTGCAGTAATGTGAATGATCACCCTCTGTTTGTTTCTTGTTTTTTTCCAGTTGCAAAACCTGGATTTATGTTGAATTGTATTCATGAGTTTTGTTTGGTCCAAACGCCCCCTTCACATGAGTCTGACATAAATCCCTCCGCACTCTTGGAACTCTCAGACACATTGCATCAAAGACATTATTTAGAACAGGGGTCGGCAACCATTTTCTTGTTAATTATTGTGCCATAACAACTTTTTTTTTGAATATTAAGTTATATTATTGAACCACGTCAATATTTCCAACAGACATGCCATTTTATTCCATCCATATTGGCTATACACTTTAAAAAAACATGTTTATCTCATTATGATTGCAATAATAAGTTTGTCATTAACCCCACCAACCACACTCATATTCAGATTTGCGAAAGCTTGCTTCAGTCGCATGGTTTTTGACAGTGGCAAAGACTTATTCTCCCTCGTCTGCCTGATCTTTGAAACTTCTTTCGTGCTTTGTCTCAAAGTGGCACTTAACACCGGACGTTCGGCACACAACATTTTCAAAACATTACGTGCACACAGCACGGTCCTTATGAAAAACTAAGCCATAGTCTTCTGCCCATGAGGGTTGAAATGCCCGTACCTTCGTTTTTTTAGGTAGCGGGCATGCCATCACCAATACACCTGAAAGGCTGCGCTTCACGGAGATTCCTGTGGGAAAATGTGAGCAGCGCCGGCTGGGAGGCTTCTTCTTCTTCTTATTTAATGGTGACTGGCATCTAGCCTGTGCCGCATTACTGGCACCTAGTGGCTGGGAGGTGTTAACATCAATCAAGCTAAATAATACAGGCTGCGTGACGGCAAAACCGTTGGACATTTCTTTAATAAGAAATCGCCTATGTGCCAATGATTATGGCGCCGCGTGCCAATAGTGGCACGCGTGCCTAAGGTTGCTGACCCCTGGTTTAGAATATATTGAATTTATTTAGGCACAAATCGCAAATGAATCTGCTCCACCATTCTTCAGTAGTTTTTATTCCAAGTGGAAAGTGACGTACAGTCCCGGCTCATTCCCTCTTGCAGCAGACAAACAGCGGAATCTCACAATCATCACTAGTGGAGGGAGTTTGCTCAGTTGTCATGGTGATAGCTGAGATTTTTCATTTGACCTTAGCTTCAGATTTATATAAAGTTAACGAGCAGTAGTTGGTCCTCATTCATGACTACAGCTGAGGTGCTATTGTTTTTTCCTTTGGTTTTATATGGTCTTTTTTAAATAAATGGATTGGTGGATGTTTCATTACAGATAGGCAAGACAAGGCAATTTTGTCACTAAAAAAAATGGTGACATCTACAGTGTAAATCACATTGAAATCAAATTCAAGTGTATTGTGAATGTGTTTTCAATTTGGCACAGACAATGTCCATATTAGGATTATTTAATATGGAAATACATCTTTTCTATTATTTCTTTCCTCCCCAGAAACTAAGGAGGGTAAATGAAACTTTTAAACGATATAAGCCAACCCAGTCAGGGTTGGAGTGCCACGCTGCCAGTAAAGTTAAGGAGTCAACCTTAAGTTGCCTCTAGCTCTCTCTGTGATAGTTTACTTGCCAGTATAGCTGGATACACTGCAGAGCTTCTGTCATTAACCTAGATTTATGGTGATTTAGTCAGACAATGTCAGGATTATTGAAAAAAAAAAGGATGTTATCTCTGCAGTACACCAACTTGGGAATGTCTGCATGCTGACTATCATGTAGGGCTTATGGGCAACAATTAAATAACTATTTTATACTTGTTAATTTGTCTTACAACAGAATATGTGTATATATATACAAGATCAAGTATAAATTGTTGGTTCAGCTGCAAAACTTTAGAAAAGATGCAACTTTAATTGCCTTCATGCTGCTGCTCCTACTCCTGACTGTGTTAGTGAGCAGACAAATTACAATAACTAACTTCCTGTTGTTTCTTTACCCGCTGTGACAGCGCTGCATGTTTGGTTTCCACCTGTGTGACTGTGTCATCATGGCAAAACATGGTCCTGGAAACAAGTACTGTACCACTGAGGCGATTTTGAGTACTTTGGTGTTTGTGTGACTGTGTGTTGGCAGAGTTCGAAGCTATTATGCACAACTGATCTCTGCTGAGAACTGTTAGCTTGTCGCAGTCACAAGCACAGGGAAAGCTAAATCTACTGAATCATGCCAGCATGCAGAGGATGGTAAAAAACATGAATGAAGCAACAATGCAAAACAGAGCTTAAAAGTGATAAACAAAGATTTGTCTGAAACCGGATATATTAGTCGATGGTGGGTCACCACAGGTAATTAATGGTAAACCTTGGGTCACATTTGTTAGTTTTATTGTCCTTTAAGTTCCACATCACTGTAGAATCACCTTCACAGATTAAATCCTATAAAACTAATAACAGCAATGCTGAGTAAACACTACACATCATTGAACAGCAACAATAAATGCATAACCAATTATGAAATCTCATAAATGTTGACACACAGGGAAAAGGTCTGCACACAACAGCTGGATATTTGCCGGGTTAGTACTGTTGACAGAATGTCTTTGACAATTCCCAGTGCAGAGTGAACTCTCCCTAGAATCAAAGAAAGTGCTCTTTGTCTGTAAATGGTTTTGGAGGAAAATGCCTGGCAAAGAAAAAATGGACCAGGACTCTACACACAGTCCCTGAGAGATGTTTAAGAATGAATGAGTTCAAATGCATTACAAGAGACTGTCTCTACACCTGACCTCAACCTACCTGCCCTCCCCCTTAGTACACACCCTCACAGGCCTCAAATTTGTCAAAGTGGCAAGGGTCATGGTTTCTACTCCCTGTAGACCATGGTATGGGAACGAGGCTAAAATTAAACATGAGGTCTTGAGTGGAGCGCTAATTTCCCCAGGGCTCCACACCTAACCCCAGAATATCTACTGATTACAACTCGAGGGTTAACTCTTAATAAATTCCAGGCAGGGACCAGTGATTTGTGTCCCTGGAGCCCACTGGCAAGAACATACAATCTGTGGCGAGGGAAGAAAAGAGGCTGAATGTATATTCAGTGTTTTACCTTGCAATAAATAAATGAAGTGTGGAGAAAATATAGTCCAGAAAAAAATTTGAAGATGTGACCAAACCATGACAACGGATTTTGGACAAATCACTCTCCCTCATGATCACAAATATGATGAACACCTTATGAAAACATATTCTCTCGGGCCGCAGCTGTCACTGGTGCGGAGGCATAAAGCTTTTCTACTGGCAACGAGAAAGCAGCTATCTGCTTTAAAAACAAAAAAGAAAGACACACCAATAAACTCAAATTTTAGTGTAAAAAGGCCACATTTCAACCTAAATTAAGAACTCCGAAATGCATGTAATTTATTGTAATTTTAAGGAGGATGAAACATCTGCAGGGAGGCCTGTGTTCCATTAATGTTACCCTAGCTGCACAAAAAAAGAAAGAAAAAAAAGCTGCCAAGTGGAAGTAACCGGATTTGATATGAAAATGTAAATGGTGTTTGCATGAAAATGAGAAAGTTGGGGCAGCAGAGTGACTCTGATGGAATAAGTGCTGTGAAAATTCATATTATGCTGAACTTATCATTCAATTACAAACACTGCAAACTCAATGAGAGCACTAGAAGCCTCCCAAATGGACTCCCACACGTGGCTCTGTTGTCAGAATATTCGAACCAGTCTTCAACTCGCAGGGGGGCCAGCATCTACCATAAAGCATTCAACACTTTCATATTTCTGCTGGTACACCGCAAGGACAGGACGACCTTGGATCGGATGAAACAAGAAGGATCCTGGACAAAAATCGGAATGAACAGCGAACACCAGTGTCAGTGACCACCTGACAAAAAACCACCGACAGCTCCACTGGGAAGAGATGGATGCTCTCGGTGGATCAGGAGTCAGTGACGACTTAAGAAAGATCAGGGACATTCACGTCTGACATCAGACAACATTTTTGAAAAGATAGCGGAGACAGAGGTTAGCATCTCTCACATTATCACAGCTGAGGCGTCTCCATGACAGTTGCCAACCAATAAAGAATGTTGGATGTGGCTTAATGCTCAAGAAATAATGAGTGGACATTGATTTATTCTTTTTCTTGACTCCTGCTAAACAGCATTGTTTAGCATCAGTCTGTGGCTATATTATGTTCATTGAAGTAATGTCAATAAAGTTGTTGAATAGACTGATATAAGAAGTAGGGATGCACCGATATGGAAATTCTTGGCCGATACCGATACCGATATTTAAAACAACAATCTAGCCGATAGCCGATACCGATACCGATATTTGTTTATTACTTGCATGTGGCCTTCTTGGTGTGTAACGCCGGGTTTACACCGGGCGCTGAAGCGCCGCCCCGCGCCGCGCAGCGTTATTCTCAAGCGCGCAGCCGCCTGGCTGTTCACACCGGACCCGCATTTCTCCGCGTCGGTCAGCCCGCGATTCTCCGCTTGTTGTTGTATGTAACCCGTTCAATGTTGGGTGTCGGGGGTAAATGACGTATTCTCCAAGCAAGCCTTTAGCCCCCCCCTCTCTCTCTTTTTATCTATATGACTGCTTGTGTGGCTGTAGTGGATGGGCAGAGGGGGACATTTAATTATGTGATTGGGAAAATTGGGAAAATTAAAACTCCAGGACAACAGAAGGGGAATACAAAGTATGGGATGCATATTTGGTCATTTATATCGTTTAAAATCATTTTTCAGTCTGTTTCCTGGCGCGATACGCTCGCTCGCACGCCGAAACCATCGGTGAAGGGCGCTGGCGCGGCGCGGCGCATCGCAGCCCATGTGAACTGCACAAAGGTTTAACAGGGGGGGGGGATGGGAGGCGCCTGGCTTTCCTTGGCGCTGCGCTGCGCGGCGCGGCGCTTCAGCGCCCGGTGTAAACCCGGCATCAGTGTACCATAATCTGGATGCCAGATTGGCAGGCTGCAGAAAACATACCAATAAATATCGGCCAATGTTATCGGTGAAAGTCAAGTTTATTACCGATACGCCGATAGCAGTAAACGAGGCGAATATCGGCCGCTACCGATATACGGCCGATACATCGGTGCACCACTAATAAGAAGCGTAGGACTTCAGCATGCCCGAATGAAATTGAGATGTTTTGTCGCAGAATAACGCACTGATCCCGCAGTAACACTCAAACAAGGGAGAAACGTCCGACAACAACTACACACATGACCTGAAAATATGCCCAAAAGCTAAACAGAGTTTGAATACAGTCAGAACAGGAAGTTTGAGAGTGGGACGGTGGAGACAAAGGATGATCAAACGTTGAGGAAGTAAGAGTTGTTACATGAAAGAAAGTGAGTGAGGAAGTGCAAGAGAAACTCACAGCAGGAAACTGCAAGAGCAGCACTAATACCTAAACATGTAAGATCAAGACAAGCTGCTGTCGACACACTGGAGAAGATCTTTAGAACGATGTTGTTTGATTTTGGCTCAGATCAAACTAAAAGTCCAAATTTAGATTAGGGTTGTCAAACAATCGATACAAAAAATTTGTATCGGATTAGATACTCATTTGCAACAGAACCGATACCAACAGTGCCGTCTTCGCCTCCTCCAGTTGACACAAAACTTCACACAGCACTGCTGCAGACTGGCAGGCACACAGCCCCTCCCCTTACTTGCTGAACACAACTTGACGTTCACAACACTTAGCATGGCAAGTGCTGCTGCTGAAGGGCCTTCAAGACCAGTTTTAGTCGAAAATTAAAAAAGCTAATGTGCCGTTTGGACTTATTTTGCATATGAGGCAAACGACCAGGGTAAGGCTCAGGAGGTTGATAAGCAAGCAATGCGACAAAGTGGTGGCGACAAAGTCGAGTAGCACAACAAACTTGTCAAAGCATCATAAAGCACCCCCGGTCTTTATGACGAATGTCGAATTATCAGTTAAACTACGGTTTCAACAACATTGAAGTATTAATCAGTTATTATAAACATTAACCTGGCCGGCGGGACATGATAATGTTACCCCTTTACTTATTAGCAATTAGCAGATAGCCACATTAGAGGTCTATTAAATTATCATTAAGCTAGCGGCTAAGGCTAATAATAAAACAACTAATGTCAAAGTGGGAGCAAGGCACCAAACGTTATCAGTCCTGCCCATTTGTAATGTTAATAATCAAGTAGCGAGTATTTTCCTGCGTATTGGTATCGAGTTTGAAATTCTAGTATCGTTACAACCCTGATTCTGATAAATGTCTAATTGTATGTTTAAAAAGAAAAGCAGTTTCATTAGCAAAGCAATTCTGTAAATTAAGACACTTTTCACCCTGAAACATGGCTGACCAATAAACCACAGTGGGAAGATATTACTAATTAATACTGTGGACACACGGCTCTTAGTTGTGAGTTAGTTAAAATAAGTCAGACATTACTTGTTGAGAGAACTAACTTCCATTAGACTAATCTAAGAGCCAAACTACGACTAAGGCCAGGGAAAGCCAGTGCTTAGAAGCCTAGGTTACATTTCTAAGTGTGCTAGTGCATTGTTGTAATGCTTTAAACATAATGGGGATACACAGTTCAGCCAGACTGAACAACAAAAGGGAGTGGGTGGTAGGGGTGCCACGTTGGAATCGTCTGTTAATTAAGATTGATCCAAATCCCCGTTGAACATGCTGCGCTATAGGAAGGCACTATCCATAAATCTGTGTGACTCACCTACGCCTCCTTCCCTCATCCTGCCTATGTGCCTTTCTCAATCTTTACTCTCCTCTCTTCCCTACCTCCCAGGGATATACTCTCGGGACGGTGTTCTAACGCCTCCACACCTCCTGCCAGGCCTCTATTTAAGATAGAGGACAGGATTCTATTAAGGTCTGACTGTTCAAAAGAAGTGCTGCTCTGACCATCTAACAGCATCTGAAACCCATTTTCCATTGGCACAGTCTGTTGTGGCCTTTGTGTTGGTGGTTTTCATCAGCCTCACTGAAGTCGTGTGCAAGGTCGTATTGTGTAAATGTGGACATAATGACACAGATTTCCAATGGAAGGCGTTTTGGACGTTGCATTGGGTAATCTACATAAAATAGTGCCAAAAGTAGTTAAACACACCGGCCAATCCCAATGTCACAATGGTATGAATGACAGATTGTTGGCTTTGGAGGATTATGGACATTGTTGGGTGCAGCCCTCCTGAAACTGGGGTCAGAAAGGCGTGGAAGGAGGGAGTCACTTTCAGCGATCATGTTCTAATCAGACACCTTAACTGTCATTTGAGAATCATACCCGCTGGTTACACTGGCGAGGTGTGCAGAGCTGTATAAGTGGCCAGTGTTTCATCCTCTCCCCTCGGCTCTTCATGTCAGTTGGAGATGTGTCGTGATTACTGAACATTCATAAATTGTATCTGTTCATTATAAATTATAATAATAATCAGCACAATGACTTTTGGTTCAGTTCAGTTCAAGGGCAAGGCTTGGATTCTCTTCATTTTTAGAATGATGGCGAGAATGACCAGACGGTGAATGCCCCTCGTACGTTTGAAGGTCTTCTGCATTAATTAAGTTACCATCCACCAGTAATGTTAGCAGGTGTTAGCGGCCACCAGCGGATGTTAGGGACACAACTTCAGTCGCGCGCCTTAGCGTCATCAAGTGTTTTGACCTTGTGATCAACGCTACAGGCTGAACCTGATGGTACGCTGAGGCTAAAGGAAAGTCTGAATGGTTACTGGCTTGTATGGCAGCACTATGATAGCCCACGATGTGGCCCACTCAGTAAATCAGACGTCATTACCTCTATGCCTTTTTAAACTAAACGCTGTCCCATTTTAGAACATAGGACAAGATGGAGAATAACCCTTGTATGTCCCACCGCAGTAATGAATGCCTACCACCAGTTGATGTTAGCGGATGTTATTGACCACCAGCGGGTGTTAGGGACGTATCTTCTGTGTACTCAAGAGATACTTCAACTATGAAACTTTTATGTGGGAAGCGTCCCACTTTTTACATGCAACAGAGGAGTCGGCAGGTTTTTGGTATTTGTATTAAACACCTACGTCCATCGACACCTACGTCCACCTACGTCCAACAATACGTTTTAACATTTCCTTATGTGTAAGGTTTACATAAGCAAGATGGTAGATGAAATTTGGAAACATTTCCCAAACAATTCCTTGAATAAAATAGAATTAGTTTTTTAAAACCATGTATTGCATAACAATTTCTTTAAAGTTTACTTTGCTAATGAATGCCAGTTTGGATTTAAACAGGAAACAGCTGCTGGCCTATATTTTTGCACAGTGTGGGACAAGAAAAGATGGAAAGTTACTCCCCCAGACTCATAGAAGCACCACCTGCACCACACACAGCTTCTACCGGGCGGATCACAACCACATATTGATTCAGTCGTACATGGTGAGTCATACTGTTGCATAAGCCATTGTTGGAGAATGTGAGAGGAGAGAGAAATACAGCTGCTCTCACAGACCTAGATGATAGAATGATTGGGTGGGCTATACGATATACAAACATAATGACAGATGCTAATCAACAAAACCAGAGTCCCAATCTTTGTCTGGTCTGTTTTCTCCTTTGAGTCAATAATATGACGTACACGGTTTTCAGGTTTGAGAGCATTGTTTGTTCATTTCATGTACAGATTTTGTAATGTTTGCTTTGCTCCTACTCAGCGGTTTGTCTACACCATGCACTGTCTACCTGTTGTGCAAAAATAAAGCTACAATATGCAAGGGTGCCACCATTTTGCACTTATAATAATAATTGCAAAATCATTTTGGAGTCTGTGCAGCAGTGATCATGGCGTGGCGAGGCGGTATTGAGGCACTGGAGACCACTTTAAAATAAGTAAACTGTGTTCACCTGACAAACTTCCATTCCTAAGTAATGTCCCAGGGTGGAGGTTAGCATAAAAGTGAAAGTCATGACCAATTTGTCAAGGTGAGAAAGCTGTTTTTCAAAGTCTCTGCGTTCAGCTCTCAGTTGTTTTGTCGCAACCAACTCGATCTGTGGGAATTTGAGTTCCTCCCTTTATTTGACTGTACTTTTTCAACTCTCAGCCAAATGACAGCTACTTATGCCAGCCGGGAAATTTGACATTAAATGTTTTCACAGCTCTGCTTGACTTGGATACAGCTTGCTCAACACGGGATTTGTTAACAACTCGAAAAACAGGTAGAAAAAACTCTGGCAAGCTGCTGACAGACCAACACATCGGTCCACTGGTGTTGGCAAAATTGTTGTTAGACCTTCGTTATATTACTATTAAAGAAAATAATATTGCTTTAATAATTGATTGATTTGAATTCCTATGTGTAGATCTACTAAACCAAAACTGAACTGTCCAAACACTTACAGATTTAGTTGTATATATATGTGAATTCCAGGCTTCTGAAACAGAAGCCAGTCAGGTAAGAAGTTGACAAGCTGCATATTCATGTAGTGAAGTAGTAAAAAGAAAGGAGCATGATCCATAAGTGGAATGTTACTCTCACATGCCGTCACACACTGGAGTGAATGGCTCTATCTAAATGCTGTTGTCAAAAGCTGTCCACAACATGGGAAACAGTTTGTCTAGATTCAAATCAGCTATTGTTGAAAAACGGATTACCAGCACAAAATCACAGAACAAAGCCATTCTGATCAAATATTCATGGGGTCCAGCCAATTTGTCAAGAGTTAGAAAACCGGAGCTGTCTTACCTTTGAACTTGTGAAACACAGCCCAGAGTTCAGCGATATCAGTGGCAAAGGTAATGTCTGTGTCCAGAACAATGACCCTCTGCAGGTCGGACGGCAGCGTCTTGGTGAGCACGAGCTTCATCAGGCCGTAGATCCCAGAGTAGTGTTTGTTCGGGATCCATGACACCTCACTCTGGAACACACAGAGGAAAGATCGGGACCATTTGCTGTTAAATGAAGTGAATAAAAGTGCAGTTTACATAACATCATTCTTAAAGATGGTTTACAGAGCCAATAGCTTCCTCCGGAGGAGTAAAACGGGTAGCACATCACCGAGCGCTACGGGAGAGAAAGTGAGGCTGAGTGCAGCTCTCTGTGTTTCTGGGGGGGGGGATCAGGGGGTTAGTAAAGTGAAGAGCGGTTGGTGTTCCTCACCTTCAACTCATCTGCGTCGTAGAAATCAACCCTGACGGCAGGAACCATCCAGGTGTGGAACAGAGAGGACAGGATCTGCTGAGCAATGGAGTCTGTGATGAAATGGAAATGTAGAGGGTTCCGCCTGTGGGGACACACACACACACACACACACGCCAAAGGTTAAATACATTCTGTTGTTCTATTACAGAAACATCCTAAACAGACAGTTAACATTAAAGGAAAACCTGAACAAATGACTGGAGAGACAAAAAATGCTGATGCTTCCATTCAGCTGCACCTCATGATACAATTATGCATTAAAGCTCCCATCATGTTTTGCAGCAGTTAATAAAAATGCTGAGCATGCAAGAGGAAAAGATCCGAGCGACTTTCGGCGAGGGTTCATTGTTGGGGCATAGATGGCAGCAGCTTCAGTCACAAAGACACCAAACCGGCTGTTTCAAAAGGATCAGTGACCGAAGTGACATCTGCCTTTACACCGATGTGAGAGACGTCAGTAAACACTGCTGGAAACCAAAAGATATGGAAGTGATAGGACTGTCAGCAACAGCAGTCTGTCAATGGTAACACAAGACCTCCGAAATTGGGTCTGGACATTTTCCAGAGTTTGGCTTTCACGTATGAAGACTGCAGCGGGAAGCTGACCCGATCGGACCCCTTCACAACACATGCGAAAAAAATCCTGAACATTCTGGTGAGGGGTGGTGCTTGAGCTCAGCATGTAGGAGGCAGGATGTGATGTATACGTTCCACTGTGGAAAGCTCAGTTTGGAACACATCACCGTCATGTCAGCCAAGATATGATTAATCTTGTTGTCTTTCCAAGTTGACGTCTTCGTCCGTGTCTTCACGGTGCATGGAAACTCTTCTTCATCCTGAGATATTTGTGTTCATCTAGTTTGGCATCAGTCGCGTGTTTGAAACACTGTCAACTGTTTTTTTTTTTCTTGCTGTTTTCTCACAAAATGTTTGGACTTCAGTGTCCGAAAGCAGCTATAAAGAAGGATGTCATTGTAGAGCTGCAGTGCGTAAACCCACCACAGGCACTGGTCTGCACAGCTGTAAAGAAAAGTGATACATCAAGATGACTCATCCTTCACCATGCTCTCCACAGGTGGGCGAGTGCTTGCGTGGTATATGCCAGAGAACAATATAGGCCTGAAAGCCTGACCCCTACAGCGAGGGGGCGTGTGATGGCTCTGTTATACTGCAGGGGCCAGTTTTGCTCGTACGGTTCGGCTCCACTTATCTCAGGATGCCTGCAAATCAATGCCAATGGCCGCTGGCGTGATCATCTCTGCCAGGATGACAATGTTCACATCCGCGCAAACATGAAGAGTCAAATCATAGTTTGATGATTGTGAAAATTCATATGCATCTATCCTACTTGAGTAAAGCTCCATTGTTTACAAAAACCTATTAAAATCCCATCAGTGAGTCACGCTGGGTGACATGGCCCTTCATCACTATGAGCACACAGACTGGAGTGGGTTTTTGATTCACACACACACACATCATCTTTTCACCCAACATACTTATAGAGCACCAATGTGGATGAATCACAACGTTAAAATATTCTCTAACACTTTCTGTTTAAATGCTATATAAGGAAATCACTGAGCTTTTTAAAAAAAAAAAAACTGTACAGTTAAAATATACAACTAGTGTCACAGTTTTTTTTTTTACTGCGTTTTAGCTGAGCGGAATTATTTTATAGCTTCATAACTTTTATATTTTATGGCTTATTACAAGAAAAGAGCTCTGTGTTCTGAAACGCATTCTGATCTACTCTTGCCACGCAGAGTTTTCGCTGTGACTTTTAGGAAGCAAAACATCCTGAGTACATCATGTGCATGTCTATCTTAATCTTCATCAACAGCTTTATTTGCTCATGAGAGAAATGTGATGTGACTGAAAGCTCCAGATAAAGCAAGTAATTTGGCTTTAGAGACTTGGGGGATGCAGACAGGATGGCTCAAAGCTTCATCCAGAGAAGACTGTACATTCTTTCTATATCTATCCATATCTCTCTCTCTCTCTCTCTCACACGCACACACACACGCACACGCACACGCACACACACACACACACACACACACACACACACACACACACACAGAGAAGATGTGTAGGGTGTAAACTAGGTATTCAGAACATTCAAATCAGGTCAAGATACAGCGACACTGAACCGGCGATGTGAGGACGGCCCCGGTGTCTTGGGCTGAATGACTTAGGGAATGAATGTGTCAGCTGCACTTGCTCAATAAGTACTGGAGGCTGGGAGCTGTCCGAATGCATCTGATTCATACAAGCTGTCAGCCACAGTAGTACAAATAGAAAGGATCTTCACATGCACGGCAACAAGCCCTTTACTGGATCCTGTGCCGATAAACAGTGTGAGTGCCGGCATTTTGTGTCTTTGTGGCTGTTTTGTGTCTCTTTATGATCATTTTGTGTCTCTTTGTTGTCGTTATGCATCTCTCTGTCTCCTCATAGTTGTTTTAATTATATGCTTCTGTATGTCTTTACCTGTGTACTTCACTAGCTAAGCTGAGGCTTCATCTTCCACATCAGAAACCTTAACTCATCTGTTATTGAGTTTGTTAAAAAATCTTTGTTGAGAAGACGAACCATTGTTCCTCCTTTCTAAGTCAGCCTCCTGTTTTGTTCTCTGTCAAACATCACAAAATCAATTTCATCCTTGCACTTTTTCAAAGCATCTTCTTTGTAGAGATCAGATGTCAAAATTAAGAGCAGTGTCGAGAAAGTTTTTGAAAGTGTTGGTCACTACTTCCACTTTAATGCATTTCTGGTAAAGTGAAGTAATTGATGAGTTAGTATCAGCAGAAGGTCACACCTATGGATGACATTGCTCAGTCCAGTGTGTAACAGTTTTTCTATGATATCGCTTTGGTCATGAAAACCAATTATGTCCAAAACCCCACAAAGATTACACGGTGTAGTCCATCATAGTGAGGGAACCTACAGGCCTATGAGCAGGGAGCAAGTCTCAGAAGACAGGGATTGAGAAAATTCCAGCGGTTGGCATCTTTTTCAATTTAATGTAAAAGCGCCACCTAGGGTCCAATATGGTAACACAGCAAACTATTGGCCTGATTGTTTATCAAACACACCTTTGAAAAGATAATACATCACTTCCTTTCTATGAGTTTTCGTAAAAATAAATCTTAACGATAAATGTTTGGAGCCCATGTAATATGTGCAAAGTTTCATAGAGAGCACATTTACAGCCCAAAGCGAGTGAAGGAAAAATAATTTTAGCATTTTTCATAATTTTGCGTCAAACGCGCCATCATGTGGTTGACTATTGCCAGATTTTACACAGGTTTGGATGCACACTTGAAATTACTTGCCTAATTTTTGTGTTACTAGGAGAGACTGTTGCAAAACTTCCTGTTTAACTGCAGCTCAGGAAGAATGACAATCATGACAATCCATAGATTCTAAGTTCCATGCAGATTGAACTCTCAGCTTGGGAGTTTGAAAAGATGGGTTTGGGATTTTTTTGCAATTTTGCAAAAATGGACGTAGTTTGTAGATCTGCTGTTCTCCTGCCTCCTTCTCCTCTTGTTTCTAGTTTTCCTCTCCCCCTGTCTGTGAGTGTGTGTGCTGATACAGGGCGTTGCTGGCAGGTCTGCTCTATCCTGCCTCCTCTTCATGCGATCACTGTTGCCTATCATTGTCGAATCAAGCGCCACCAGCTGCCACCATATTTAAGCCCCAGCTCTGCACCCGGGATTCGCCCAATGGTCAAACCACCCAGTGGGTTTTTCTGCTTGCCTGCTAGCCTGACTCCTGCCTGTGTTTGTGTCTCAGGTTCATACCCTCCGTCTGTTTCACCTGCTCCCTGTGTGAGTCTGGTTTGTGTCGTGTTCCGTCTGGATTGGATTCGTCACCTGCCTGTTCGTTCTCATTCACCTTCAAACTGTTCATCGTCATCTGGATTCTTCTGTTGCATATTGTAATATATATTAAATCTCTCTTGAACATTCACTCTGCCTTCATGTCCTGGGTTAAGAATTTATGCCCGGATCTTGTGTTTAACGCAACAACTGGCCTGTTTCCATACTGGATTTATAAAGATTCAGCTAAACTCGGAGTGGATGTTAGGCTTCTGATTGTGTGATATATAATGTGGAAGGCAAAAAGCCCTAACATTCATTATAGTGACGTATCGTATTTAGTGTGTCTGACATGTGTGCCGCAGTTTATACCTCCACTAAATATTCAGTTTGTATAAATGTAATGTCGTATGCTGCAAGACCACTTCCATCAAATATATCATTCAACACATAGGTCATTGGATATTTGTCAGAGCAGACTGGGTATTAGAGTATGGAGGCTCCCAGCCCACTGGGCGTTATTTCATCAGGCCTTCATATCTAATCAACAAAATAGTTTGATTTTGACCCTCATAAGCAGTTGCCCCATTGGCAGGACACACAGGGCAGATTGGGTAAAAACGGTTAAAAGAGACCAGTGTTCACTTATGGTGGGAGATCAGATGTGACCCATGGTTTCACTTTCTACGTTTTTGAAATGTAACAACACTTCTGCTGCTTCAGCTGTTGCGTCTGACAAATAGGAGTTATCAATAGTTCAACCAGAAGAGGTTACATAGCTCATTTAAAACTTTTTAAAAGATGACTGCTCCTGTCGTTTTTCTGCTGAGGACAGTATTGGATTCTCCCGACAAGACTTATAGTCGGCGTTGGACAGAGCAAATTATGAGAAGCCCCATGGTCTGACTGAATACAGCGGAACGAGGCCATCTTTCACATGGAACAGCATCAGTCACACAATGAGCAACTCTCCAGGGCTCTCCATTACCGAGGGAAGGTAATTTATAGCATATTATATATTTCATTAATAGAAATATTTTAGCAGTGACGGTGTTTATCAAATTATTTATCATATTTGACAGTGTAATTCGTATGTGTATATAATTATAATGGATTATGGTTTACACCTACTATTTACAGGGATTTTCAAGTTTGTTCTTAGACTTGTCATCCGTTGCCAGCAGTGCTGAAGATGCTTTGAGAACACAGCAAGTGGTGACCTAGCCCTGTCATCTGATAGGTGATTTGAGGGGGGGATGAGGGGAGGTTCTGATAGTAAAATGACCAACATGCAGACAAAATACACAAACTTGTTGTTATCCTTTCACCCTTCCTCCATTCCACAGCCGAACTGTGCTCTGCATTGTTAAAGCCATCATACGCTGTCCATGGTGCTGAAGCTACCGACTCTCATTCACTCCCATTCCAGATGAAGAATAACAAATCCCTGCTGGTTGTAGCCAACAAACAAGAAGTAGGATAATTTAATCTAATAAAGGTAACAATACCACAGTGTAAAATACTACTTTTTTTAAAGATCTGTCACGTGTTCGTCATCATCATCGCACCCACTGGCTCATGGTGACACAGGGTAATCTCTGTCTGTGTTCTCACATGGGCTCACTTGGACATTCTTCAGAGTTTGTACCAGGGGACTGACAGGAGAAACTCCGGATAATGTCTGCAGCAGCTAACTCAGACATTTGCTTTCTCACATACAGCCCCTCTGCATGTATAAATGCTTAAACTGATCCTGTTAAGTGATTTCTTACTTAAAACTATCAAATAAATGCAATAACAGCTACACCGTTCTCTCTGAAAAGAAGCTGAGTAGAATTATAAAGTAAACAAAGAAATGTGATTAGTTATTCTCAAAACTCTTTGATTACAATCAGGATAAGTGAACAACACAAGCAGCTTAACTGGTCGACGACTACTGTGTGCTGCAGCTTGGCTAACATGTTGGATACGCAGGATCATCATTCTGTAAGGCTGTAACGATACTAGAAGTATCCACGGTTCGCTTCAATCCGTATATATTTACAAACTCTGTTTCAGTGTCCCCCACAAACCAGACATAGTTCGGTTCAATCCAGTTCAAACAACGAAAAACAGATACAACAAAAATAAACCGTTCCTGGTTTTACCGCAGATCTTCATAAACCAACAACCGGCGATAGTCAAGTCGGTCAGCCAGTCGCTCATTAGCCGGCCGGCAGCTCCACAGAAATAATAAGGAATAAACAATCCACACCTGATTTCCTCCTGACTTCGACTCAATAGACAAGGCGTCTGCCCAAGAGTTAAATGTTCACTTATTAGCCAAGTTGACTCTCAGGTGAGTTTGATTATTTCATGAAATAATTAAGACACTGAAGCATAATCCAAATTAGAATGTTTAGATAATGACTGTTTATTTATTATCATTACTATTTCATAATGGTCTTTACGGTTGCTTCCTATTTATTTCCTCTTCCCTAATTACACGTTGTAGAGTTTTAACAAAGCTATGTTCCTGCAGGGATCACTCTCTCCGATTGTGATAAACACAACAGTAGTTAGACTCTCTGATTTCCTTCTGAGCGCCCGCAGCTCTATCAGGTAGAAGACAGAAATCTTAACCAGACACAGGTAGAGTGCCGCGGAAGTTCCTGTGGCCATAAAAATGAAAATAACCAACACAGTGTGAAAGTGTCTCTGCCAGCGGGAGTTAAAGCTTGAATTCTGCCAGTATGAAATCTAATTATAATTGCACTTATGATTAATTCACCTGCAACTCCGAAGCTAATTAACAAGTGCCGTAAGAAGCTGCGATGCTGAATGCACACTGACTGATTGCTAATGGATCCTCATATCTCCAATGCATAATAAACCTTTCATTATTCATGTTTACATGTGACTAATGGCACATGCCGCACATCAAGTGATGTTTCACGCTGTTTAACAGTGAAATGCTACCGTGTCAAAGGATGTGAGTGGAGACTAGCCTGTAACATCCGTCAGGTCCAGCACATCCTTTATCACACTAAACAGGTTGACTGGCTTGATACACGTTTCTTTCTTTATGACAAGGAGCTGGATGAAAAAACACGAGATGGAGTTTCTGGGTAAGAATAATTGCCCTCTGATTCTGAAAATATTTGTGTACTTTCAAACTTCTGCAGCAGAAAGTATCGGAGGGGCGATGCAGTGTAGATCATGTCCACATGTACAAGATCCTGGGATCATAAATCATTTTCAGAGAAACTTTGGTTGTGTTTATAGTTGTATAGGATGCAGAGATACATGAAATAATGCAGGTTTAAAAATACATGACGCCATTTGTAGAGTCCAGTGTGACTTCCTCAATCTTCATATTATTTGATGGGGAATCATTTTCTGATCAATAGAAGCTTTTTTTATTCTCTCTATATTTGCAGAAATATCTTGGCAAATTTGTTTTTCAGACCTTATTTTTCCTTGAGGCTGGTCAGCTCCGAAACTTAATCACCTGAAGTTACCCTGCCAAGCAATATTACTTACTTATCCGGCTCTAAAGTGATGCGGTGCATTATCATGGGTCTCAAACATTTAGCGGTGTGTGTCTGTCCCCTAGAAAATATATTTATATGCTGCCAAAGAGTTTTTCCAATTAATTTGTGTTCCGCAAACAACTATTAGTCAAGTAAATATTGAGCCACCAATAGTAAATAGTAAGTGTTAATACTCACACAACTTTAACATGACATGTGAGAGAGTGTGTGTGTGGTCATATTATTTACCACACAATGTCCTGAGGAATGCTACCCCTATATACAGTATATGGGAAAGTGTGGGTGTCAGAAGAGAAAAAGGAGCATTGCTTTACCTGTGGAAAAGGACGGATTTGACCAGTGTCACCACGTCTCGACTCGCATTGTAACCTGCGCACACGATGGCCACGTGGATGGTCTGTGGAGGGAAACGAGTAAAGGATTAGCAGAAATACACGAGGAAAAAAAAAAGGTCCGAAAGAGACACATTTATTCTGCATGACACAGGGAAGGAAAATGTTTTGAAGTAAAAGTACCAGAATAGATAAAGACAAATCCAAGGCAAACACAAAAAGATATCCAGTGAGCAGCAGTTTTGTGTTACGGATCGCGGGTCCAAATAACACTTAAGTCAACACAGCACCTCCTTGGGCCCTTAACAAAACACATGCAGGGTGTGAAGCCGATAAGATGAACGGTTCTCGGGATATGCTAGACAGACAGACAGACAGACAGACACAAGTTATACTGAGCTGCCCTTCCACACTGCCAGCTTGACATATCACAACTCCATGTTCATTTTCTTTCCCCCAGGGCTCAGGGGGGGCAGGGGGCTAACCCTTCAAATGAGCAGGGGTCATGTTCAAACACCGCTGGATAGGAGCTACAGTCACACATGCCCCCCCCCTAGATGTCTCCTCCTGTGACCCTGAAGGAGCTCTGCTTCCCCTGCAGTGAGCTGGCTGCTTGAACAGGGGCTGAGAGCTGAGTGTGAGTGACAGCGGATGTAGGAGGAAAGCCGAGGGTGGTGATATAAAAACAACAACCATGAGGGCATAGGCTTTTTTCAGCGCTACACTCAAATCACACACACCTGCCATGAGAGAGCGGATTGCTGGGGGGGGGTAGCTCTGAGGCTGCTGCTGTTATTCTAGTTGCATTCTGAGCTGTAGAGATATGAAAATCTATTATTTAGAGACACTTATTAAATCAATGTTTCTCTGGTTTGCACAGTTGTAACTTTCTCCTGGTGCAGATTCTTGTCACATGGGTACGCCCCACTGGCTTCGACTGTTGTTAAATGCCTGATGAATGTACAGTATAGGCTCCTATTTGCCAAGGGCTTAACACTGTGTTCTGTGTATCCAAACGTCATCTGTATTTAATAGTTAACAATACACTGATTCTGATTGCGTGTGATGTACTGAGACACTCCCCTCACGAGTGGGATAAAAGTGTATCCTGCCCAAAAAACGTGGAGAAGCTTCTCCACGTCCGCCCACTATCCAGAGATGAAGCCAAAATATCCAGGATACCAAAGCTGCCATCTTGCTCATATGCAGCCAGACTCTGCGCAGGAGCAACCTGCCAGTACGCAGGGTTATGATCTGTGCTGCAGATAGCCACCAGGTGGCG
The DNA here is from genome assembly GCF_009819705.1 of Hippoglossus hippoglossus. Classification (NCBI taxonomy): domain Eukaryota; kingdom Metazoa; phylum Chordata; class Actinopteri; order Pleuronectiformes; family Pleuronectidae; genus Hippoglossus; species Hippoglossus hippoglossus. The sequence continues at coordinate 1,973,375 of NC_047173.1, forward strand.
ATCAAAATGCTTTGGCTTTAGTTTTGGGGAGCAATCATGTCTTCCATCTTTATATACAATCTGCCCTTCTCTTTCTTTAATATAGGAGTATTCTGCTTATTCAAAACTGCACAGCCCTTATTTTAACATCTTTCATGTCAAAACCTCGTGCCCATTGAGCCGACTATGCAACTTGACCCACTGGCAGTTTGGTTGGACATACTTCTGTAAAACATGAGGGATGTCTTTTACCGAATGGAAGACGAGCATTCTGTCAGGATTTCCCACAGTGTCTCACAATGGTTTAAATTATCACATTTTATCAAAAATACGGTATTAGGTTGAGTCAGCTTCAGGGAGAACAAGAATTGGTGCCACATCAAACAGCAAAGTCAGGCTATTTAATGTGTGACAAGATTGTTCAAACTGATGTCAAATAGCTACACTGATGATGAGATGAAGGGGCATCATCTTCTGTGTGATTCAGCTCAGCGGGATTCATTTGCAGTAATTCATCAAAGTAACATCTTGCAGTGAGATGACTGGTCCAACTTCTAAAAAGTTTGGACAAGTTGACACCAAAGCCCAATCAGCTGCTGATGCATGTGGGGGGGAAAAAAGTACTTCTGCGAATGGTTTGACAGACAAAAAGATAGTTTGATGATCACCAGTTGGAAACACGTCTTTCATAAAAAGTGTGCATCAGGGGTGTAACAGTACACAAAATCATTATACAGAGAAAAACAAAACATTGAAGTGCTTATTTTACCGTCTTTCCATAAAAAAATCAGTCAGTACCACTGCTGCAGCCGGCTGCAACCTACGAATAAATTACATTTACGAAAGCAAAACATTTGTTAGATGCGCGGAAAGTGACTCATCTCCAAACCCATTAGTTCCCACTGAAAACACACAGGCTGAACCAGCTGGTTAATGTGAGTTTTCACAATTGTTACTCAAAAAGCAGGAAAAGAGGGCATTTATTGATGACTGTTTTCATTGGCATAAGTACTTCTGACAGCAGGACAATGTACGAAGGACTGTGTCAAAATAAACGAGTGTTCATGGTGATGAGGGGACACGTTACACTGTGCTACACTGTGTCTCACGGATGTGTTTTTAATAGTTTTAACTATGGTCTCCATGGCTCAGACGAATGAGATAGCTCCGGCTTTGATACAAACACTAATTGTTACTCGAATATTCATTATTGGTTTGGCTCTAAACATGGAACTTGTTGACACCAGGGGAAACAGACTGTCATCATTAACCTGAAGTACTTACCAGAGCCCAACTAATAAAACTGCAGGGCAGAAATTAGCCAGCTGAGGATATAACAGTACTGACACATACTGTGTGCAATAGGCAAAATAAATAACAACAGTATGTTTGTGGTCATTTCGAATCCTTTGTCCAACAGTGAAATTTCTAACTATCCCTTTCAGTATCTCTGTCAAGCTTCTTCAATATGTCAATTTCAAAATATATATATTTCTTTATTGAATTCTGACCAGAGTTGATGAGGCTAAAGAACTTACCATTGATAGATTCATTAATGTATTGATCCAATGGCTATATCGCTAATCCTTTGAGGGGGCGCAGAGGACCTGGAGCCAATCCGAGCTGACATTGGGTAAAAGGGAGGAAACACCCTGAACAGGTCACCAAGCGATCGCATGACCGACATACAGACCTCGTTCAGACCTGGTATTAACATCTGTCCTGAGGGATCTGATCACTAGTGGAGAGTACTAAGCACTCGGTGGGGCAGGTGTGGCTCAGTGGAGAGAGAGACGATCATCTTTTATCCAGAAGGTCGGTGGTTTGATCCTAGTCTTCCCCATAACGAAGTGTCCTTGGGCAAGATACTGAACCCCAAATAGCCCCTGACGGCTGTGCCATTGTCATAAAGTGCCATCCATAGAAGCACTGTTAATGTGTGTTTTTTTTCCAGAGGTCTCTTAAGCAATCTTCAGACCCAAGCTCACAATTTTTCTAAATAAAAGCTCTGTAATTCAGCTTGGAATAAAGCATTGCAGTAACAAGATAATCGTTGTGCTTTTACTTTGAAGACATATTGCCAAACTGGAAGTGCTTCTGTGAATGTTGTTGCCAATTGCCATGACGGAGATCAACACCTGTTGCGGGTCAGTCTGTCAGTGTGTGTGTGTGTGTGTGTGTGTGTGTGTGTGTGTGTGTGTGTGTGTGTGTGTGTGTGTGTGTGTGTGTTTCTTGTTGTTCTGGGTTTGTACCCTCATGGTTAAATGCACTTATTGTAAGTCGCTTTGGATAAAAGCGTCAGCTAAATGAAATGTAATGTAATGTAATGTCCGATATGGTGAAATAAAAAAATGTAATTATCAAAATGACCTGGCAGCGATTTGATCCAGTATCCGACCACTGATAGTTTAACTGAGGAGGTCAAAGAAGACATGTTTAACTGGGTCAACACACTGCCCCACCCCCATTTAGTGCTACAGAGAGCTGGTTGCCTGTTTATTACCTTTGTATCAATATTGAATGTATCAAATATCCAACTAGCACCAGACTATATTATTATTACAATAATACACTTGCCAAGTGTGAAGCCGATTAGTGGAACACTTTGCAACATATGCCTCCACATACAGAGAGACAAACAGACGGTTGTGTAATTAGCAGGAAGAGAGATCCGATCCCATGTGGGCACAGGAGACACGTTCAGGATGCATTTTATGCCAGGTGTGAACAGAAAGACGTTGCACTGCCCACATGTGATCAAATCTCTCGGGACAGATTCACAAATGAACCGAAGCTGCATGTCTCAAAATAAAGGCCTGGATATTAAAAAAAAATTAATAAAATACCTTTCGTATTTAAAGACCATGATCCTGTTTCATAGCACTGAACCACTATCCTGACTCCTTAGTTGTGACTACGTGTGGCTGTTGCACTCATCTAGACGATCTCCCAATGAGCTGAAAGCTGATGTGCTGTGATGCGGGGAGGTGCTATCAGTGCATGGCTGTAATAAAGCTCTCACATCATGCAGCCCACTGCCGGAGAACCATATCCCAACAGCAAACCAACACTGCTGGAGGATTAGGCTAATACGAAGCCAATTCCAGCCTCTAACAGGTTCTCACAATGTGCTAATGGCACTCTGGTTCCTGGAAACTAGCTCCGAGGTCATAATGCATTCCCACGCGAGAAAGCTTTGAGTGGTCTGCTGACAATGGAACAGCTTGTAGTTATAGCAGTTGTTTTTTAAACTGTTGTCTCACCTCACATTTATCCACAACCGGCTGCTGCACGCAGTCGGAACTGTTCCCCACCGCTGCCGCTTTCTGGCCCTCATTGTCGCCGGTGCCCTCCTCTGAGTGGGCACGGCTCTGGTTGCCACGGTGACTGCCGTTTGGGAGGCGCGCTGGCGGGCTCCTCGGCGGCTGGCTGAGCTCCCGGCGCAGAGCCCGGTTCTCCTCCTCCACCGCCCGCACCCGCAGCTCCAAGGCCTGCCGCTCGCCCGCTCCGCCCACGGCCGTCGATGACTGGAGTTCCAGTGGGGAAAGAGGGAGGGGCTTCACTGTGGGACAGGGCAGGGAGAAATTGATTAAGCATGAGGATTGAAACCAAATCGTTAAGGCATAACATTATGAAAATATTTTTGCACTGAAATTGATATAATGACACAATGCTGCTGCATGGAAGGAGAAGGTAATCAGTGGGGAACCCTCAGGCTCTCCGAGACCTTCAGAGAACATATCAGCCTTTAAAATGTTAATATCTTGGATTTAATCATTATTGTCCTCTCATTCTAATCTTAGCCTCATTTTCTATCACATTTAGATTTATGGAGGGGGGGACCAAAAATCCTTGCCCGAGGCCTTTCCATAGGCTCAAGGTTCGATACATCTCACAGGGTTTACCTTTGTTCTGTCCAGGGGTATAAGCCACCTGTCAGATCAGAGACTTCAGTCAGTCAGCACAGAGGGCAAAGTGAGAGGACGGCGGATGGTGAGGCAGAGAGGAAAATAGGTCATAAACCGAACTGGCAAAGGATATAATAACTCGGTTGCCTCCAGTAGTTGCTCGCTGTTAAGGGATTATGGGGTCAAGGAATTTCTACAAAAGGAATAAGTGAAGAAGTTGCAGAGTCACGTTATATACGAAATTATTTACATATAAAAAGTCTAACTGTACTTGACCAAGCATTCTTAGATGCTGTGTTTATTTCCGTGGGGGTGTGCAGCTGGCGACCAACAGGCCACACACCCACACTTACATGCTCTGATTGGTACATTCGCTATTTAAACGAAAAAGCTGCATTCCCAGCCGAGTTAACAAAGCAATGCAAAATGACATGCGCTGTATCACTCCCTAAACAAAACGGGGGGGGGTAAAAACCAATAGGTTCAACTTTAGACTCAGATCTGGTGCATTCCTCTATTCATCCTGGACGGACTCAGTTCTAAGGATAGATACTGGGGCTGACACAGACATATTTCAAAAGGTGATTATTTATTTTCTGTAACCTACTGCATTTTGACCACTTCAGCTTGTTGCAGCACAGTTCTCCTGTGTTGTCAGTTTTCAATGCAGGGTTTCTTTGCATATTCAGTTGAGGTGAGCAAAAACGCACAGACTCACAAAACTCGGACGCTCATAAAACCTCTCTGCTGGCTCGTTCTCATAAGCAAAGGATGAACACACACAACACGCTCCAGCGGCAGCTTCTCATCTTAATGCAAACCTTCCATCAGTTGAAAGCAGCAGCAAACACAGATGTCTGGTTTGCGTGTCTAATAGTTTTGAAACCGGAACTCTCTCTGCATTTGGATTAAGAAGCCCTCGGAAAATAAGACGTATCAGAGGGTTAGAAAGCTACAGCTCCTATTTAAGTGTGTTAGATACATATTTAAACTAAATTGAGGTCAATTTAGGTTTTGTATGAGACAATGTAATTGGCCGATACCCGATATTAGAAGAACTCGAACTTAACTCGAACTATATATTTAACAATTCCAGAAATCTCTGTCTGTGGCTTGTTTATCGCCTTCAAACTTGACATATGCATTGTTAAAGGGATAGTTCATCCAAAAATGAAAAGAGGGTAGGTCATTAATGTGCTACACTGTTTAGCCCTGAAACTCCAAAAGTGTTTTGTGGACTCAAACACATTTCTGGGTGAACTTTTCCTTTAAGGGTACAAGGAAGTGCAGTGTTGAATTTGATGTGATATTTTTAAAACTAAAACTCTGAATGAGTAGGTGACCAGTGCTCATCAGCAGAAGTGACATAGTCGATCACGATAATAGCATAAACAACCGAATTCACCAGTTTGGGGTTGTGCGTAAACTGAGTGGAGCGCCACTGAACTTCTGAAATAACAGGTGAGCAAATCTTTGTGCAGCAGTGGTGGTGCAGCCTCAGGGTTCTATGGACCCCCCAACAGCCGGTCTTTACTTGCCACGGCTCAATTACGCTGCAGGTCACTTTGACAGTATCGGAAAGAAAGCTCCATTAGTATTACCACAGGCCAAACAAACAGCCCATTCCAAACAGGCAGGTTTAGGATGGCCACTGCACTATAGTACTTGAAAATACATTACAAACACAGGCCTGCAATCACTGCAGCAAACTGTGATTTAAGCGAGTGGCACGAACAAGGTTATAAAAGACTCTTAAGGCCACAGCTTCCTCAGTCTTGACCTGGTTTGTTAAATGAAACACAGGCTCCATATGGTTAGGAGCTGCCTGCACAAGTCTGAAACCTAGACTGTGTGACGAAGACGAAACTAGAGCATCACAAGTACAATGAAGAGAAGCCGAAAAAAACAGCTACAGCAGCGGTTAACAGGTAAAGGAAGAGTCATGCCACCTACAACAAAAAGTGCCTTTGAAAAATGACGCCTCACAAAACAATTTGCCAGAGACACAACCCGACAGTTCAGTGCTTCTGACTCGGCACGAGGATTATCTGAGGTAACTGGTGTTTCGGAGACCGGTCAGACAGCGTGAAGGACATCACATGAACCTCTACGGACCACTGCTCACACAGCTGCACAACACTGTGTAGTGGACACGCTGGCCTCGGTGACAAGATATTAAAGAGGTCACAGAAAGAACAGTCACAGCCGGCACACCAAAAAGGCTTGAACTACCTGCCCCCCCCTGCTTATCTGGCGCAGAGGAAACAGAGACAAAGGGTCTTTATTTTAGAGAGAGCAGATCAGCTATTAATACATCAGAGAGAGAGATATACGATAGGCGATATGATATATGTCCAGCCCTGGGGACAAAAAGGCATTAGGAAATTGAAATTAACAAGCAATACCTCCAAAGAGTTAAGCTAAGTTGATCCCAACACACATCCCCCGTCTGAAACCCAGGTAGCAGCACGGACCTCTGCTCGTCTGACTGACATCTCCTGAAAATCATCCTGACAAGACCGAGCTAGTTACTTTTCCTTCCAGGGAAGGGCTCTCCCACCCATGACCCTTAACATCACCATCGACAACTCTGTGGTAGCCCCCACCCAGGCCGCAAGGAACCTGGGTGGGACACTTGACAGTCATGCTGCTCCGTCACTGCGAGGGACACCTATAGCCACTCAACAAAATCACGACTGTTTGCTGTCCTGGCTCCCAAATGGTGGAACGAGCTCCCCCTTGACATCAGGGCAGCAGAAAGTCAACACATCTTCCACCGCAGGCTAAAAACACATCTCTTCCGACTACACCTTGGTTAAGAAGACGAGGGTCTAGTAACCGTCGTCAACTCTGGCAATAGAAAATAAAATAAAAAAACATATATATGGCACTAACATGTAGCACTTTGTAATTTGGCCTTTTTTAAGCTAATGTACTTCCTTGATTCTTCCTGATCTGGGTTTGGACCTTCATGGTTGAATGCACTTATTGTATGTCGCTTAGGATAAATGATACGTAATGTAATATGTAAAGTGATGTAACAAAATTTGGTTCATCTTTGATTAATATTTGACTTTTACTCCCACCCAGGCAAGTAACGATATGATATGATTATAATTAACAGGAAGGAGTGAACCCCTCCTCACACCATGGACTCACTGATCCACACACAAACACTCCATTTCCCCCATTTCCTCCTCTCTCTCAGATAACAGGTCCGACCATAAATCATTTGACAGACCAACTGTGACTTGGATAGTATTTCGCCCCGTTAGCACATGGTGGAATAAAAGTAAATTAGTTGTTTCATTGTGCTGTAATCAATTTAATAACACATATCAAATGATTGTATTCTCATTTCCTGTTACACACGGAGCCTGAGTAACTAACCAGCACGGTGTTATAAATGCGATGGTATATTTCTGTTTATTGTTGATCTACAATTCATTTTTTTCTCATTTGTATTGTATAGTCTACATTGATATGATACAATATTCATTTAAACCAATAAATAATAGGTTCAAGTGAAAAAAGGTGGATACATATAATTTAAATAGTTGTTGTAATGAATGCATTCGTTTTTGTATTTGTGTAATTGTTTTTCTACCTTTAAATGTAAATTTGGATGCTTCAGATGCTTGAATACCTGGCCAATAGAATGCAAAAAACTAAAAGCTTAAATACAAAAAAAATGATAATGGGCTAGGAAGAGTAGATATTGTTAAGGGATACAAAACAAAACGAAAAAACAAATATCTCCCTGTGAAAAAGCGGAGCCATACACGTAGAAGACACCAACAAAGATGTGGAGAGAGTTTGTGGTGATGAGAGCTGACGCCCGGTGCCTGTGTGTTGAAAAGGAAATCACGTGATCGCCGCAGTAGAATTAAATCACGTCACTTCCTGCCTCTGTCCGCGGCACCCGGCTGAATAATGTGGAGGATTTGTTGCTGTTGTGAACGCGTCGGAGCAGAAAACCTCCCGCTGTGTTGTGCACGTGTGGAAGGCGAACTGCGGGTAAACACTGCAGCCAACTCTCTGAAGTTTACCCGCAGGTCCTTGAGCAAGTAGAATCTTTGCTTTTTCTTTTCTTTGATTCACCATCAACCCCGTCTGATACACACGCCTGCCAACTGAGACATCCAAGGAGAGAACTGAAAGAAAACTGAAACAACACAGAGACATTATTGGCAAAAAAAACTGTGACCGCTGTAAGGTTAGTGACCACGACACTAACAGATTGGGTTCTGGCTGAGAGTCTAATCCAGACCACCAGCCACATTAAGCGGAGCCACTTCGTTTTCTTCCTGTCTTCCTCCTGACTGGGATGATGTCGGGATAACAGCGTTAATCCTTAAATCTGAATCACACACATCTGATCTGTTGGAAATATTTCGCCAATATTTCAGCTATCACCACTGTTCTTTTGCTCCATCTCGTTGATTATCTGTCAGTGCAGTTCTGTGCAACTGGACAACACCTAATACATTATTTACGTCATTGAGTTTCTTTCAAATGGCAGAGAATGGAGAACGGAGAACGGAGAACGGAGAACGTCTCTCCACAGATGTGTTTATCGATATCATCCATGCCCGAGGGGATTGAATCCGTCATTCAAAATAAAAAGCAGATACTGTATGTAGGATTTAACCGAATGAGTAAAACATTCATGTTCTTTCAATTCAATTGACATAATTCCTCTTGGGCTTTGGCTAAAAACTATCAAATGGCCAATATTTCTAATGATTTAACATTTTAGAGATACTGATCTGGGGTGTTCAGGTTTGTTGTGTGCAGTGGCATCTTTCAAAAAGACAAACAAACGGAAGCACAGGCTTTAACAGCTGTTTCCAAAGTTAGTGATTTAAGGTAGATTATACCTTAAAGGGATAGTCCACCGAAAATTGAAAATTCACTCATCATCTACTCACCACTATGCTGATGGAGGGGCGGGTGAAGCGTTTGAGTCCACACAACACTTTTGGAGTTTCAGTGATAAAACAGTGTAGCAGCGGAATCCAATACAATTTAAGTCAATGGTGACGTAATAAAACAACAGTAAAAAGAGAACATGCCTCCATACTGCTCGCGTGGTGTCTGCAAGCGTAGGTCCCCACTGAATTCAATTGTATCGGATTCTGCTGCAACGCTGTTTCCCCCTGAGACTCCAGAAGTGTTTTGTGAACTCAAAAACTCCACCCACCCCCCCTCCATCGGCATAGTGGTGAGTAGATGATGAGTGAATTTTCATTTTTCAGTGTACTATCCCCTTAAGCAGAAATATCCAATGAAGAACCCCGTGAGGCAGTAGCGGTTTACATTTAGGAGTTGCACCAAAGTGTTGATGCCTCTCAAGATGGGGAAGTACACAGATTTGTTTTGATCAATACTACCAGCCCTAACAGCTGGGCCGACCTGCACTCGGGATATACGTCAGCAGCAATTTCCTCTCCTCCCCTCTGTCTGTTTCAAATATGAACCAGCAGCTCTGAACCCTGCAGAGAGGAAGGGAGATAAATCTGCTGAGAGGATATGGAGCTCTCGCTCTCTCCACTACATCTTAGTAGCCTCAGCTCCCAAAGGGGGAGGTGGAAGGAGAGGGAGGGTGGGGGAAGGCTCGGTTGAAGATCACTAAAAGAACGGAGTGGGTTCTCCATTGAGACTCAGATGGGGGGGGGGGAGAACAGACAGCCTTGTGCTACATCCACAGCACTATGTTTTAGTTTGTAAAAGCATCAACTCTGCTATGGATGCACCTGGCAGCTAGAGAGTTGTAGAGCCGCTTAAATTCCAAAGTTTGGAAATGCTGCTGGCCCGGTTTTAGTAGGAAAACTCCTGGGCTGAATTTTAGTCCAGACAAGCCGAAAGAGAGAAGTTTGGAAATAGATGATGTGGACATGGACAACTGCTTGCTCATTGGGTCTTTGCGGTCACAACGTAGCCTTCGCAGATTTTTCCGTGCGCCTATCACATGACGCCCTTCCAGAAGAAAACCACCGGCATTGGCCTCAGCTGCCAGAGTAGAACGCAGCATGGTCAATCAATTACACGCACGTGCCCATGGTCCATAAGAAGTCACATGTGTTGTTTAAAGCCTGTTAGTATGCACAGGGATTAAAACTGACACAGGGCCAAAACGCTTATGTGAACAGATTGTTTTGGTAAAAGAAAATGTAGTAGTATAGATGTGGCCTTATTGAGAGATCCACATCTTCACAGTATGGCAGAGAACCAGAGGCATTTTAGCTCATTTTACATGTATTGATCTGTGTTAGGGAGGAAAGGCAGCTTTCCAGTACGATACCATCTGTTATCTGACAACCACCAGTTGCTCCCAGCCAAAGTCATATTCCCCATTTTGACAGAGATACTCAAAAACATGTCTGCACTCCTACAGAGAAAATGGCAGTAAGAACTCAGCACATGTAAAAGCTTTTCTTTTACAATGTCCTCAAATGGTTTTATATGTAAAGGCATCTAAGTCATTCCCATGAAAACTTCATATTGGCCACGGCTTTTATTTTCTGTCATAACAAATGTGTTAATGAAGTGGAATATTTTCTCTTTCTTTCTTTCTTCCTCCGAGATGTATTGTCCCCCCCTGAGGTCATAATGCATAAAGACAGCCAGGATGCACTGACTATGGAGGGACACATAGGCTTTCTCCCAGATAACCAAAGCACCTTCTGGACTCAATTTTGTCCAAGCCGTAATTAATTTTCAGAGTGGATTTGCTGGGCCTAATCCCACTGAAACGGACTCAATGACCATTTGATTGTGCTGCTCAGAGATTGCATATGGCATTTTCAGATGCACCTGGTCTTTCGTGCGGCCAAGCCAATTCATCTGGCTCCGAGGTAATTGTCATGAAGCTCATTGTCCGTGTGCAAACAAAAGCCTCAAACAAAATAATGTACATGGATCAACATTCCCCTGCCGAGGACGAAAAAAAAAATAAGAGTATGTCAGCTGCCGGGCGACACCACACTGTTATTCACTTCTGAGAGGAAGCCACCAGGAAATGATTTGTGTAAACACTGATCAGGTTTAGAGTAAATGTTTGGCTTGGATGTGTGGTAAAATTTAAATTCCACAAACTATCAAATTTGTTATAGTTTGCTGAGCTGCATCTACTGTAGATGTGTCAGCAAAGTAAAAACCCTTTCGATTTTATCACTTGCTCTCTGTCCTGAATTGCAGTTCGCTCCCACAGTTTTATGGTCAGGACTTGTATAATAATATAATTTCTGAATATTGGACAGCTCGTCTGAAGTAAAGAATCTAAATTTAAAATTACTCTCAAACAGGAGGAGTACATTTACCTCAGAGGAATGTGACTTTAATATAAAACTGGGTTTTATTATATATACTAAAATTTTATGACACTGGAGTCAGAAGTTTAAAGGGATAGTGCACAGAAAAATTAAAATGCACTCATTATCTACTCCCCACTTTGCAGATGGAGGGGTGGGTGAAGTGTTTGAGTCCACAAAACACTTTAGGAGTCTCAGGGGTAAACAGCGTTTCAACCAAGGCGACCTCTTCTTCAGGCGTAATAAAACAACAGAAAAAAACACAACATGCCTTCATACTACTTCGAATATGAATGTGGGGGCTTGCGGACACTTGGATGACACCACACGAGCAGAATGGAGGCATGTTGTGTGTTTTTTCTGTTGTTTTATTACGTCTGAAGAAGGGGTTCCATTGACTTTGACTGTATTGGATTTGGCTGCAGCGCTGTTTACCCCTGAGACTCCAGAGACCCCCCCCCCCCAATCATAGTGGTGAGTAGATAATGAGTGAATTTTCATTTTTTCTGTGAACTATCCCTTTAATTACAGGTGGGTTGGGGTAGAGTTGTTTCTGAAACACTTTTTATCTAATTTGTTGAAATGCTCTTTACGTCCCAATAGCCATCGATACATAATGGAAATATTTATTAAAAGAAAAAAGTTGGCGTCTGTGGCCCCTCGCAGGACTGCAATAAACACAACCAATCATTTCATCCGTGAGGTGGTGTCTGTCACTATATACCTGACCTGCCAGCCCGCGCGCACCCTGACTACTCTCACTGCACATGACCTCATGAGACCTCAGCTGGGGACACATCCAGCTCTGAGGCAGAAACAGTAGCAAGAGGTCAGCGAGTGAGTCACTGCAAAGAACACTTCTCGCAGTTGTCAGGCAGTGCATGTTCGAAGTTTGGGACGAGAGGGCCAAGTGGGATGTATCAGATACAATGCATCACTTCCTGCATGTGAATTTGTAGCACTAATTCCATCCCGACACTCGATTGCAATTGCTTCTACTCTGTGAGCAAATAGTCTAAATGGTCTGTATTTATATAACGCTTTTCCTTTCTTGATGGCCACTCAAAGCACTTCACAGTATAGTTTTTTTTTGCACTTTTTTTACTATGAGAGGCCATTTGGGGTTCAGTATCTTGTACAAGGACACTTCGGCATGCAGATGGGGAAGACTCTGGTTAGAGGACGACCGCTCTACCCCCTCAGCCACAGCCGCCTCCAACCTGTGGTTAAGCTACTGATACCAAACTCACGACTTCAAGCACAGACGTTTCACATTTCAACCTCATTCAGGTAAAAGAGTAATCTTTTTTTTTTTCTAGCATGTTTAGGCTCATTTTGAATAAAGTTGCAAGATAGCTGGTATGACATGACTCTGTTGTTGCTGCTGACATGATTTCATCATTAATTTTGTTTGTGCAGTCCTGATATTTATTGCAGTCATAGTAATCATAGCTGGATTACAGTAATCATGTAGGGGAATATTATTCTGCACTTAACCCTGGCTTTTTCAACTGTTACACAGCCTTTTACATGTTTTCATTCTATTTATGTTTAACCTATATACACATGGTTCAAATTGTGGAGTTCTTCTGAAAGCCTACTTTGAGATATGTCGGGGAAGCTCTGAAGCATTGTGCATATTTGTTACAGGTCGCACACTTTCATTTCCTGCAAGGTTCCTTTAATAAACGGTACAATAAAATAAATGTGTGACTTTCGATCATTAAAATAGCATTTTCATGTCTCCTCTAATTAACACAATGCTGTGTCAATCCCTGCTGGGATTAGGGCTGCCCTCAAATCACATTTTTTACATTAGGTCCCCTCTTGAACTTCTCGTCACTGACTTGTTGACGGTATTTGTTTGTGTATTGCGCCCGCAGCCATACAGACGGGAAAGTGATGGGACAGCCAAGGAGCCAGATTCGCAACACCCTGCAATTGACCACGCTGCCGTGCTATCTATGTGTGTATCTGACATATTTAGTCGTGCCACCGCAAAATAGCGCTCCCCCGAAAGCCACTGTGTAATTCGAACTCTGTAAAGAAAGAATAACACTGTGCAGAGTTCATAGATGCAATTTATAGATTTGTATTCATTTTTCAACTCATGAATTCAGAAATCTCTGTCTAAACAAAACCCACTCGTAACAATGACAGCGGCGCATCACAGAGAGGCCCATTTGGAGCGTGCAGAAACTAATGATCTTAAAGCTAATCAGCTGACCTCTTACCCAGACACACCTGTTGGCACTGAATGATTCATGACTGTTTGGGTGCCCCACTCCCAGTGTGTTCACGTTTGTCAGCTTTAATTCTCCTCAGCTGTTCTCAAGCTGCGGATTCTTTTCTTATCCTCTACCTCCTGCTCTTGGGCAGATATCCTCCGGGCCAGTGGCAACAAATCCATCATGTGATGGCAGCTGTTGACCTGGCAGACGGCTTGAAACTCACCGGCCAGCCATTATTTTGTCTTATCATTAGGACAAGGGGACTGTTCACCGAACACTGCCACTGATAAGAGTAAAACATCATTTGGAAAAAAAAGAATGGATTAATAGAATAGATTAATGAATCGATTCAGTATTTTTAACATAAATGTGATTTTGACAAATGTGAATAATATTTTCAATGAAATTGTAGACGGGTAAAGGGATTTGAAGAGAATAGAATTTGTATGTCTATGTCTATTATCATCTACCAATTGGACTGAAGAATGAAAATACTAAAAAAAAGAAAAGGGAAAAAAAGTCAATACAAAAAGTTCTGACAGCATTATGTTCGACATCTTCTAAAAGCAAAAGTGTGCTTCGCTTCATGGCCACGCTACATGGTGTGGGGGGGGGGGGGGGGGGGGGGGGGGGAATGGTTGGTGGTGACCTTCCTAGCCTCCCCCTGGCTGCGTCACACTGCCTCTGATCTTTTTCTTTGAGGATTCTGTATCTTGTGTCTTTGTAGTCTCAAAATGATAAAGTGAGGATGATGAAGCGAACTTTCAGTTTATCTTCCAAAGGCATCCATGGGGTTACACTTACTTGCACTGTATGAAAAGATGAATGACATGAACCCTGCCAAAAGTGAAGCCACATTATCTGGATCGCCCCCCTGGTATGATGGCTGCGGTATAGCTTATAAACCCCCCCCCCCCCCCCCCCCCCCCCCCCCCCCCCCCCCCCCCCCTCATGTTGGCAGAGACGCATGGACCAAGTTAAAAAAAAATAAAGCTAAAATCAAAGTACATGTCAAATAAATATTTTCTAATGATGATCTGTCATTTTAGGTAGTTATAATCATTTGTATGTATCTTCAATGGTTGTTTGTGTGCTGGACATTGTGTGCAGAGCTTTTTATAAACAGTCTATGGTGAGGAGTGAAGTTAGAAAAACTTTGTGTTAATCCTACCTGGTTTATCTGCAGAGAAGATTTTATAGTCAATGTTTTTCCTAAAAAGAAACTGAATTTGCTTCATTGCCCTCCATGTGTGTGGCTCTTATAGTACACAGCACGGCACTTCCTTGGGCAATTTACAAAACACATGAATCAGGTTGTGTGTGAAATCGATAAGAGATATGTTCTCCACAGACGGACAGACAGACGTTTGTGGAATTCAAAGTTAGTTTCATTGTCTTGACCAGAGAGGAAAGGACTCTTGTGGAGTGAAAATAAACTAAGCTGGAGGAATCCAAACCTGCCTAGTTTAACTGAAAAACTTAAAATGGCAAACAGTAAATTGTTTTAATGCAAGTCCAGTTCTACTACTACTACTACTACGTGACAAAGTCTGGGCAAGAATACGTTCACACAGATTAGGGGGACCACTTTATATATCGAGGGTAAAAAGAAGTGAGCACACTAAATATGTTACACATCCCTGAGTGCGATGGAGAACACATTGCACAGTTACTGTAAGTGATGTGTCAAGTCAAAACTGAACTTAGCCCTCTCCGTGACCTCCGTACTCCATAATTCAGTCACACAGTCTACTGTCTACACAGAATTCTAAATTAGTTTTTTCAGGGTGAAAGCTAAATTAAGTCCCGAAATTGTCTTGTTGCTGTCTGCACTTCCTCGCTGTGCTTACGGCAGGTCAGGGCACGGGCTGACACGGTCTACAGAAACACTCAATTTAAATGTGGGGTTTGCCCTTGGCTAATGTGCCGTCCTTCTGGGCTTGCAGGGGGCATCCGTGAGGTCAGGAATATACCTTTGAAAGGATAGTCAAGGCGAGTCAGTGATGGAAGTGTAGCTGTGTTCACAGATCTTGGTTAAAAGGAAGCAAATGTTTATGGACAGGTGCACAGAAGACTCAAAAGCTCTTAGTTTACTAATCTACCACCCACATGTGAGGTTTAATGAGCCTTAGAGCAGCCTTTCTAACGCTCAGCGTGTGAGTGCCCAACAGCGTGTGCACGTCTCTCTGTGTGTGTGTGTGTGTGTGTTTGTGTGTGTGTGTGTGTTTGTGTGCCAGGACAGATGGATTATGTCAGCTGCCTAATCTTGGCATTGACAGTGATGGTTTGATCCCATGATAATAAAAACTGATGAACTGCCTGGGTCAGTGACCTTCAATGTTGCTTGAAGATTGGATGGATGGTATTCTGCATGGCAGCTGCTAACAGGCTTGACTACTCACATCACCACACGATACGTCACGTACACAATCAGTCTGTTTACTACGTCTCACTGCATACGTGTGTGACATGGTGATGCATTCTGTCTGCTTAATGTTAGGACATTACTGAATGTATCTTGTGTGCTGGTAACCCCTGATGACTTTTCATGTTGACACCAGGATTCACTGCGGGATCATTGATTTATTTCATCTCTGTCTGTCCCATTCAGGCTGAAATGATTTAACCTTTGTATCAGTTTTCTACCTTTATATTTAACTCCTAAAATTTCAGTTCAGTTCAGTTGCCATGCCGCATTTTTGCCACGTGTTTATTAAACATATTTCTTTTTGTTTTTAATATATCTCAGCCACATTTGCTCTGTAAGGAAACCGATTATAGTCTATTATAGTATATTATAGTCTAGTATATTATGATCCATAATACCACGAGTGTTTATTTGGCTAGCCTGTGATAAAACGATATGTATCGTGATGATGAGAAATGTCTATAATTTCACATTATTCTGTATCATTTATTTCATTGTGCCCCTAATCATTCTCATGCAGTATCTTTCATCATTGTGTGTTCTTCCACACAGCAAGGCATGCAGACAGGGAATTTGCATGAAGGCAATGCAACCAAACATGGAGGGGAGTGAACGTGAGACAGAAAAGGTTCATTCTGAACAGGAGCGGGACTCTGACCAGTCGAGACAAAACCAAGGAGCTCATTCCTAAAAGAGAGGTTATGTCCATTGCATGGACAGAGTCTGAGACGGACCACAAAAATGGACATTGCAAATAATGCCGCAGAGTAGACTGGTCCTCACAACAGACTCAAAACACTGCTTACGTCTTTTACAGCCTGCACAAGTACTGTATTGTTAGGGTACAGAGAGAGACTATGGATAAGAGCCACATACGTACAATTAAGTGCTCAAAACAAACCCCAGATTTTGACATTGCAAGAGAATCATAAAGATGGAAGTAGATAACGGCTGCAACTAAAATCCCAATTTACAGCATTCAGAAAAAGGACTACCAAATAAGGATATGTATATGTATCATTATCTGGAAATTAAATTATCTCCATTTCTAAGAAGACACAAATTAGAAGTAAATTAATGTTAAAATGGAAGTAAATTGCAATATATCCACATACAGTTTATGTTAATACTTTCACGCTATTCAAAAAAATGCAAATTAGAGGTGCAGAAGCCATTTTGTCTTTGTTAAAGTTTGGCCCACTCTAAAAGACCCTTCAACCATCTCCACACCACCTTAATAAGTACCCAAGACAATAGAGATTAAAAGTGACATCAAGAGTCCTATGGGACCTAAGAAGAATGGGGATGGTATGATATACACTGACTGATCTAACTAAGCATGTCAAATATATATGTGCACTATATATATATGACCACTTCCAAAGCAGACTTTTAATGATTCTGGAGAGATAATGAACTCTCTAGAGCTCTGAGCACTGTTCGGCTTTGAGTCAGGGCAACACTGGGCTGTAAATTTGCATTGCAATGTACCGGCAGCTCTTCCAAGGTGACCTATCGAAGTTTTGAAAATGCAAAAGTATCCCAATTATCAGGAAGAAAGGGATTGTTGTGTTTTGTTCCAGGCATAACATCCCAGCCTATTTGTGTAGGGCTGGAGTAAAGCCACATTCACACTAATACGTTTTAATCTAAAAACACATCACATATGCTTCACCTATGACTTTTCACCAGTGTTCAAGGCAACATGCACAACAAGCGTAAAGCATTCGGACTTCCACCTGGTTGACGGCCCAGTGTATGGACATTATGGATAATTTGATGACCCACCAACACTTCAGGATTTCTACCGTTTGGCAGGAGAGGTTGGACCCTGGCAGGCTGCCACAGTCTAGGTGATTAAAGGGAAACACTGACTTAACTAGTACTGTTTGGAATAGAGGAACATAAGCACTTTATAATAATGTCCTACAAATGAATGTCAAGTCATACAAACTAAATAGTCTCTATGTTTCAAATACTAACCTACAGAAATAATGTAACGCTCTAACAATTCATAAATAGACAGAAAATAAGTTCATATACATGAATTTAACTCTAAAAAGAAAATGCCTTTTTTTACAACGTAAATGTTTACATTGGATACTTATTAAAATATTCTGCCACTTTGTTGTATTATGTGATCAAAGCTGACATGAGTACATACATAGACATAAGCTGCTTTCAGACATGCACTGGACTCCTTATTTGCAAGGAGTCCAGTTCATTAGATGCAGTTCCTCCTTATTTTCTCTGGAGGAGGTGCACGTGTGAACGCAAATGTCAGAGTGAGATGCTCTGAAGTAACTGCGGACTTTATCCGCCTGAGAGTAAAGCCTCCTAGTATAAAGTCTGTAGAGAGTTGATGTTGAACACAGCAGGGTATCCCCCGCTGGATTCACCGCGAGTGTGTGGAGGGGTTGATGACGCTTTCACACACGTGGAAGACACAGACGAAGATGTCAAGAGAGTTTGTGGTGATAAGAACCAACACTAGTGTCTGTGTTTTGTTAAAAAAAAAATCATCACTTCCTGCCTCTGCCTGCTGCACCCGGCTGCTCCACCACTTGGCTGAATAATGCAGAGAATTTGTTGCTGTTGTGAACGCGTCTGTGCAGAGAACCTCCCGCTGCGTTGTGCATGTGTGAGAGGCAAACTCTGGGTAAACTCCGTAGTCCATTCTCCGGCTTTCACCCGCAGGTCATGTCTGAAAACGGCTCGAGTGACACTGAGCAGGTTTTCAGAGGGGGAGCTCCGCACACTTTCAGGGAAGGCTCAGTAGGTGAGACAGGACAGCCTATGTGCTTGATTTCATTTAATAAATGATTCAGAGATACAGGGGTTTTGTGGAGAATTGTATTTTCTCCACATAATTATAGGCATCTAGAGTGAGTGAATAACCCACTGTGAGAAGAGGGGGCTACTTTTCCTAAGCTTAACCTGAGGGCTAGCTCACAGTGTCACACTTTGAAAGCCCCCGGACTTGAGACCTGTGAGGATTGAATGAGTATCCTACCTATCCCAATTAGACTAAGTGTAAATTGGATTGGGTCTGACTCACATCCTCTGGGGCAATTCTTGGTTTCTCGGAACTGAATGGACCTTTACTCCAGAAAAGTGGAGTAAAGCGAAGCTGTGGCTGAGGGGTAGAGCGGTCGTCCTCCAACCAGAAGGTCGGCAGTTCGATCCCAGTCTTCCCCATTCCCCCGAAGTGTCATTGGGCAAGATGCTGAACCCCTAATTGCCCCTCGAAAAAAAACTATATGATTATAGATGCACTGTGTGAATGGTTGACTGGAAAACTGTACTGTAAAGCACTTTGAGTGGTCATCAAGACTAGAAAATCGCTATATAAATACAAACCATTTACCAAAGTCCTTTAATGCTGAAACACAGCGCCTTTCCTGTTCTTGAATAAACAAAAGTATGAGGCAGAGGACACCGAATGCCATTCCAAAAGAAATGGCTTCGTTCTCCCTTACCTTCCCTACAGCCAAAGTTTCAATTGGAAGACGAAGCCTCATGGTGAAGCAGAGGACTGAACGTCTTCTCTGAGCTAAATCAAGTTACAGAGACCTGAAACTGTCACGTACTGTGCGGCTCAGATCGCTGTGCTGTGGAGTATACCACACCTTCAAAGACAGTGATTACACCATGGGAAAACTGGGACAAGTATGGGGACTGAGGGAATTAGAATATGACCGAAATAGAAAAGAAGAGAACGTCAGGTGAACGCTTACATTATGGTTCCCGTCTTACAGTTTGTGCTAAATCCTCCGCAGCAAATCATTTTCACGCGGCACAATGGCTGAATGACAAATCATCCCACCAAAACCAGTCTCGCTCTTTCGTAACCCGGCACGCTAATGGTGGAGCCCGTGCAAACAGATGTGATCAACATCAGACGACCTAGCACCATCCACAGTTTCTCATTCCCCTTAGACACTGACATTAAAAGCTGTCGAATGACCAACACACACATGAGAACACACACGGATTCTACAACTGTTCAACATCCAGACCTCAAGTGTGGACTCTTGGTCTTATGGCTTGTTGACATGGGTTGTGAAGGGTACCTCGGGGCAATAAAGCCTAAATTTTCCCAAATCCGTATAAGAGAAGACAGCTGAGTAAATGAGCCCACAATGCAAACAATACAAATCTCTCAGACATGAGTAGTTGGATTGTTTCAGGATGTAGTTCACTGTCGTTGAGACAACTGTGTGGGGTCTGTATAACGGTGTAAGTCAGGTTTGGGACAGAGAAACATTCCTTTCCAACAGAGGGAATGTTACTGTAAATAGATTTCCCCAGTGCGAGTCTCTTTTCTGATGAATATAAAAGACTGTTGTCCATTTACAAAAGCAGGAGCCGCGAGGTTCAACGAAACCACAAAGGGAGGTAAAATGAATTTGACAGGAAGGCCGAAGTAATGAAGTAGCCAACGGGCGATGTGATTAATGAGAGGCAGACAATATTTGCATACGGGGCTTTAGGAAAAATAAATCAAAGAGTCGGCTAATTTCACTGAGAAGTTCAAAATAAACCCGGCATTTTTCAGACCCCATTACTGCCAATTTGAATGAAATATGGGATTCACTAATCTGGTTGTCCGGGGCCACTTGTGATTTGTTTTCTAAGATGCACGAGAATAATTCGAGCTAATACCCATTTGTTCACTCATTTATTTTGTTAATTCACTAATTCCCTTATCCGCTGTGTGTGTCCTTGGGTGGCCACAGTGAAGCATTGACCACAGAGTGTTAAAATTTGAGCGGAGAGCCAAACTTGGCCATGTACCGTTACCTAATGGAAGCCATTTCAAATTTGGCAGCGTTCTGGGGGGAAAATACACTCAAGGGAAAAACTGTGCCACTGAGACAATGAGACGAGACATAATCAGATGGAGGCTTTGGATAACCTTTGAAAAAGTGAGGCAAGACTAAACTTTGGTTCTTGGCCCTGAGCTGAAGTAAATTGGCTTTTTACATCATAGATTATATACTTATGAAAATTGATGGAGAAAATGGAAAACTAAATGTTGGTACGTCTCAGTGAGATCAAGTATGAAGGCCTTCACGTTTTTCAGAGTCTGATTTAAGGCTAAACTTTAACATAGCAAAATGTCCATACTCTTCTAAATGGATATATCAACATCAGGTGTTAGGATATATTAAGTAGGGGAGTCCTTTTTTATGCTAACTGCAGCAATCAGCTTCTATAAGATGTATGTCACCCACCCAGTCGATCATATTGATGAGCAGACCGAACTGCAACAACCAACTCCCCCTTTTTGTGTTTTCAGAAATCAGAATTTCCCTTCGACCTCGAGCAGTAACACAAACTACACTTCCCATTCAGGCCCTTTGTCCTGACAAATGTTGAGCTCAACACCTGTTATTAAGTGTTTGTTCTGGTTAAGAAAACCTTGGAAAGTCATCTACATTCTTGTGTCACTTCTAGTTTTCTTTGTAGCTGCATATATGACGTTTTCTTCAAACATCACCCACTTAAAAACAAAATAACATTAATACCTTTAAGGCTTAATAAACAAGCATTTCTACAGACATAATTGAAACACTCTCTATAGACATTTAAAATGTTTTGATTTGATTGAGTCAAATTACACCTCCAACAGAAACACTCATTAAAGGTAGTGTGTAAAATTTCGGTGAAAGGGATCTATTAGCAGCAATATAATATAAAATAATACTAGTGACGTTTTCACTTGTGTGTTTCATCTAAACAGTTTTCTAGGATAGAGCGGATTCAGATAGTCAGTGGTTCGATCCCAGTCTTCCCTAATTCGCATGCCGAAATGTCCTTGGGCAAGATACTGAACCCCAAATATCGGGTTGTTATTTGTCAAGTTGCTATTTAAGTTTAAAGATTTGAAATGTGACCACATATTTGATGTGAGCTGTTGATGCTTTTAAAAAAAAAATATTTTACATGGTTTTTATGGTTTTTAATCTGTGGTGCTACACACAGTTTGATTTCAGTCCAAAGCCTAATTTTATCCCACTGTGCAATGTGCAAATTATCCAGACACCCCAGGCAGGCTCCACATTCACTCACACTTTATTTTAACTTCTAGTTAAAATAAAACATATCCCCTGCAGCTGATTATATTATCTATATGCTAATTAAAGGTAGGGCTGGTAAATTGTTTCTGAAACACTTTTGAAATCCTCTTCATGTCCCGAGAGCCATCAATAAATAACATTTTCTGGAAAAAAAGGCTGGTGTCTGTGGCCCTCGCAGGACTGTAATACATGTGACCAATCATTTCATTTGGACTGATTGAAATGATTGGCTGGCACAGCCTGAGAATAACCAACCTGCCTGCCTGTGTGCACCCTGCCCTTTCTCTCACTGCACATGACTGGAGTCTTCAGCCGGAGACACATACACGGCTGAAGCAGAGATGACAGTCAGAAGTTGTCAAGCGAATCATGGAAAAGTCGCCTTCGAGCAGTTGTCAGTGCACGTTTGTGTGTTTTCGGGGGAGTAACTTTGGCAAGACGGTCAATAGGAGGGACTGGGGTGTATCAGTTGCATATTTTCAAAGTGTAGCCTGCTCTTGCTAGCTATTTCCAGGATTACCAACCCCAGCTTTAATGTAGAGACCATTATGGTCAAAAGAAACCCTTTAGCTGCCGTGTGGTTATCTCCACCACCACAAAGTCTGCCTCTGCAATATCATTTTATATGGGCATGTGACTGTGTGTCAGTACTCTAACAAGACCAACACACATTAGGAAAGGGTTCAGATGTTGTGTAGTTATGAGGTAACAAGGTTACAGAACCCTTACAAATTCATATTAGGGCCATTTTGGCGAAAAGAAAAGAATATGATAGACAGGGGATTGGTGGGGTGATATTGTGAGACTTCATAATATTGAAATTTCCAACATTAAAGTAAAGACAAAAGAATTTGATATTTTCTGAGATTATAAAGTCACAAATTGATGAGATTTTGTGTGTCGTACACTAGAACAAAGTTAACAGATGCAAAGCTGGTTATCTCTACAGTTCAAAAGGCCTTCGTTTTATTTTCTTGATCTCCAGGTTCTTTTTATGTTTGCCTGTTAATCCACTCGACTCTAGTCCCCCCACCTCTCCATAACCAGCTCATCTGCACGGGCCTCCACCTTCACTCAGCCCCCTGCCTCGTCACTCTGCTCCCCAGCTCTTTCCCACTGCTGTAAAGCCAGCCTCCACTGCAAAACCACGGTCAGGCCACACCATGCTGGTTCTACCACAGCTTGTTCTCCTTCCTGCTGAGCAGTCATCCGGCCCCCCTCACAGCTCAGCCCCCATTGGCTGCGTCCTGATAACGGACCATTCCCTCTTTGCCTTCAGCCTTCACCTGCCAGAAGCCTCATCTCCACTATAATTCTTAACCAAAAACCTAAGACTTTAAAAAAAATTTGGAGTAAATCTGTGACTTTAATCTCAAAAGAAAATTGAGTTTTTATCTCACAACATTACTCCCACCCTTTGCTCCATAATACATATCTTTTTACTTATAATGGCCACAGTACACCATCGTACTCTGACTATATTTCTATTGGCACCAAAGAAAAACTACATAAGCATATTGCTGTTACACCAGAAAAATAAAAAAAAAGATCAGTATCCCGTTATAACATCAAAAGTTTCCTGGTATCATATCATCAGGTACCGGGTGGAGGTAGACTCCCCATTACATGCACTGCGGCTGGCTCAAAACACTGCAGTTAAGTAAAACACAAGTGAAGCCTCCTTCTGATTAGAGTAATGCACACAACCAGCTACTGGTTTATTTCCATCAAAACAAACTTAAATCCGATCGGGAGGAAAACCATTGGTCTCTATGTAGTAGGCAGTGGGACGGAGGGCTGGGACAGAGTGGGGACACCTAAATCAATACACAGCCTAACCCATTCATTTTCTGGTGTGACAGCAATACGCTTTCTAAAAACACCCTCACACCAAAGTACACATATGTATGTGGACAGTGGTCACACACCTTTCGCCATACAGTGAGTCTCTATCTGTGGCCCTATTCTCTCTGCTCCGTGCAGCTCATCCAGACAAAGCGCTCAAGACCCCAGGGACTCTCGCAATCGTTCTCAGTCTGCCAGACAGATAAACACAGCAGAGAGGGGAGAAGGGAACAAAAACAACAGTGGATGGAGGATGATGACGATGGAGACTGAGGAAGAAAAGCAGGTCAGAGATGGAGAGAGGGAGGGAGGGAGAGAGAGAGATAGAGAGAGAGAGAGAGAGAGAGAGAGAGAGAGAGAGAGAGAGTGTTGAAGGAAGAGTGTGAGCTAGCAGAAGCACATTGCTCCTGTCTCACACATTCAGGCCTCACCTACAGCTGATGCTCCCTGCAGCCAGGTCCTTTCACAACTTATCATATTTCCACCAACTACTCCCCACCGCCTGGAACTTACTGCCAAATCTAATAATTACTTTGCAGACCCTGGCGACAATTGCATTATGGGAATGTATTCACAAGTACAGTCTCCAGGACAGTGACCCCCAAGTCAAAATTGTCAGTTTAATCATAATTAAAAATGGCACCACCGCAGCGTTTCAATCCTGCGAGTCAAAGTCATTAAAATGGCTCCAAGCACTCCAGAACTATATTGTCTGGAGGAAGTAATCAACTTTGGACAGGCCCGAGTAATTCATTAATAAACCACCTCCACAGCAGCGGGGAGGAGGGAGGGGTGACTTTGTCTGCAGGACATTTGTTTCCTCACATTTCCTCTGATGAGTTTGGCTGTTAAGACTTGGCTACAGTGTAAAGAGGTGGGCGACACTTTGTGTTAGGTCTAATCACACAGTGTGAAGAAGAAGAACTCACACACACACCAGTGAATCTACAGGTGAGTCAGAGAAGACCACAGGCCGACTGAAACTGAGCAAAGAACCCCCGCATGTTGTCTTAGGTAACGGTTTTTAAAAAGAAATTATCATCACATTTCATTCATGATATTTAAATATTCAATAATGTTTTTTTTCCACATAGTATTGCAGATGTATGTGTTTTCATTGGACTGTTCTGAACAGATTGTTTGTTGTTGTTTTTCGTTCATGGTGTGGTTCTTGTTTAAATTTTTTAATTACGTTAGCTCAGTTTTTATTCGTTTATTCGTCATTTTTTTAATTATGCTTGATTTTCTAAAAGGGAGAAGAGGTCCAATAATAAGCCTCCGTCTTCCTTGTGTCCAAACACATTTTATATTTCGGTTTTTGTTTATAATAAAATGGAATCGCCTGATAATATCTGACAATGGAAAATTTTACTTTACACTCTCACACACCTTTCTTAGGACCGGTTAGCTTGACTGTCATCTATGTTTGATATTCGGCTAAATCGGCAAAAGATAAAATTCAGTGTAGTGGGGAGAGCTAAATAGTGCCCCCCCACCTTTCTTCATAAGAATCAAGAACCACGCACACACTACACGATAACACATTATGCCTTTTTTTTAACAATAAGGATGCATTTAAATCATCTGTTCACCAGAGGCAGTAACACACATGTGCATCAATAATGCCGGCATTAAATAACACTGAGTTTCACCAGTGTAATGCACTTGTGAGTGAGCAACTGTGCACGGCAAGTGGTGGATACAGGACGACCAGAGACTTACATACAAGCCGTGCACACACAGCAGACATGCAGACCAACATAAGGTGGGAGGAGTTCAGTGACCATACAGTGGCATGTGGAGTTAGCTGATACTGAAGACTGAGTGGAAATAGGAACGAGCCATCTGTTAGTTTTTAGAGGCATTTGATGACTGGTAATTATAAATGTCATGTATTAATGGATTTTTCTTGTGTGCTGGACAATGAGCTGCTGTCGTGTTGACTGTCATGGTGCGGATGTGTCGTTCCCTCAGCTAACACACTCACACGTACCTTGAAAGCTCCCAACGGACAGGTAAAGCCAGGTGAGTGTTGGGATGAAGACCAGGGCAAGGGAGGCCGCCAGGAACTTCCTGCGCCCGCGACACATTACCAGCATCCTCCGGACCAAAGCAAATGGAAAGAGAGGTGAAGTGACCTCTATGTGGGTAGCAGCTGTTGTCCAGGCTGATTCATGGCACTGGGAGAGAAGGCAGAGGAGGGAAAGCTGGGTTAGAGGAGTAGACGGTCACATCCTCTACAGACGCAATTACAGCTCAGCACTAAGCGAAACACATCCGAAGCACCAGAGCCAAAAGACACACTGAATTATTCACCCAAGATTCTGGAGGACTGTTAATTATCATTCATTCTCTATGGTTAAAGAAAGAGACATATGGGCGACCCTATGGCCAAACGGTTAGGGCACATACGCCTTGAGCAGCAGGTCCCTGGATTGATTCTCAGGGGGCTTGACCATTTACTGAATCTCTTACCCACTTTTCTCTCCTACACTGTCACAATTTAATCTAAAAAGAAGCAGGTTTACAAAGGGTCAGAGTTGACAGACAAAGGCAATCCTGAATAAAAACATTTTAATATGTTTGTTTGTTTTTTTTGCGTGGACAGGGTACGATACAATCCTGCAATTGTTCACATGGTGTTCTCCGAAAGGACAGATGGCAGCGTGAGACCATGGAGAGCAAAATAATTTATATAGTTATAACTGCAAAGGCACTCAGTAGAGTTCATGCCTGCACCAAGGCCCAACAGTCCCTGTTTGAAACCACATTTACATTCACTAGTTTGAATCTGCACCAAAAATGCCCAATCTCCCAAATTTTACAGAAAGAGACCAAAAAAATCCTGGATCCGCCCTCTGATCTGGAACCACACCAACATTTAATGGGTTTTTTCTTGGGCCTCCACAAAATTCATGGAAATGGTTCAGTAGGTTCTGTGTAATCCTGCTAACAAACAAACAGACGAAAACAAAACCTCCTCGGTGTAGGTTATTAATTTATATATAGTTATATACGGGATATGGCGTTTGATTTTTTTTGGGGGGGGGGTTCTCAAATCTATTATGATTATGAGAAAGAAAATGTTGGATATGCACACCAAATGTGGTCAAAATGTATTGGTAAGATAATACCAATACTGTTCTGTTTTATCGTGTCACTATGTCAGATCTAATTTAGTGGAGACAATCTGCAATAGATAGAGGATATGCATAATTTGATCATAACATGATCTGGAGCTTTTCAAAGATATGTAGTGTAAACTGCTTCAAGTGGTTATTATGACTGGGGCTAAACTACAGAGTGCTTTTGAATAGGCTGTCAATTTACCAAAAATCAATCGTTATCTGCCCCCCTAAAAAACAAACTATATAATTAATAAAATCAATAGTGATGTGATTATATGGATTATGTTGACACTCTCTACATCAATGCACTTAGGCTTGTGTGGTAAAAAACTCTCATTATAGCCTTTACAGAATCCGGGTGGCCAGCTTCCGGGTCGCTTCCAGGTGGCCACTGCATCCAGGCACATTACTCAGGTGTCAGTCAACAAGACATTCTGCTCCATCTTTATAAAAAACCTGCTGAATTCATATTTATGTTCCTGGATGAACGGGGCGTTGCTTCTTTTGCAACAATGAAGTTAAAACCCAGCGTTGTATCATAATCTGTGGGAAGTTCCCTCCTGTCTGAAGGAATGTGTGTGTGTGTCTGCCCATCTCCCTTCACAGAAACAAAAATGATCACATATTATTTAGTTATTAGTCGTTTCTTCAATGTGTCTAAATACAGGTCTCATAAACTCTTGCAAATCAAACAAACACTAAGTCAACTTCAGTTCTGTTCGTGGCCTAATAACTTCTGATTAGTGATGGTGTTTATTGTTAACGTGTAAAGTGAGTGCATGTCAGCGGGGAGGGGGGGGGGGGGGGGGGGGCATGAGCCAGTGTAATACAGCACGGTAAAAGGATACCGGATTCATAATGTGCGTCTGCGCTAATCCTCTAGTCCTGTTGCAACTTTCACATTTGCACCTCCCGGGGTTTCAGCTGCAGATTGATTTCTTTTGCTAAAATTGGATCGATAAAAAATGGATATAAGCATTAATAAGATAAAAAAAACAACCGGGACAAAATCAATGGGATTCTAAACCACCCTGATTACACAAACCCAATGTGGGGTTAGACATGACCATTCAGTTGAGTGTCTCCATGGAGCCCGCTTATCAAGCTCTATAAATAAATGATGATCGAATTTAGATTAGGCACTCATAAAATCATAACTACAATCACGGAGCAGTTGAACCGTTTTTTTAACCTACCAACCAAGTCTGAAGAGATATTCATCTCGTTATTAAATGTTGCATATAATATCAGGCAGTCACACATCAATCCAACCCGATGACCTAAACCGATTCATCAATTTCTGTGGCGCGGGGGGGCAGGGCGCAGAGTGCAGAAGTCTCATTAGATCATATTAGCTGAAATCCTCTTTCCGTTTTTTCGACCACATTCGTCCAATTACCCGGCCGACCTCAGACGTTACCCAAACAGCAGGGATGAAACATAATACCTCCGGCTGGCACTGCGGAGGCTGGCGCATACACAAGCCGGGATGCCAATTATCATAGTGTCACTCTTCCACAGCTTACTGAATCTCAGAGATATTGTATTGTTGCCTGGGCTGTGTGGGGAGCACCGAGTGAGACGGGGTTAAATGAGGCTAGAGGAGATTAAACAAGGGGTTTGACAGCCACTGCTTTGAAATGTTGTGAATCGTTTCAGCTGCTCCTTAGCCTTTGACCCCCGTGTGATATTAGCTTTTACTGGACGCTCGGGATCTAAATTGCAAATACTACACTTAAGACATTTATTACCACATCCAAGGGAGGTGTGGGACCGCAGAGAAGGCAGCTGCAGTCATGGAGGGACGCAGGGAGAAAAGGCATTAGGTTGCTGCCAGAGAAGTTTTCCTCCTTTAGGTAGTTTTCTGTATTACTGGGTCTTTATGTCTCCATGTAGTACTCGGCCATGCTTCTGGGCACAGTTTACACTCAAATGTAATTTACTGTGTACAATACTTCAGTGAAGTCTCTGCCATATAAGTATATTTGGGTTTATATGGGACAGCCTACAGAGCTGGGTGGCATTACACAGAGTTAGCTTGTATTGCTTCATCTCTCGCTTCCTCGATACTTTGAGCACCAATAAAACTGCCTCTGCTTTAAGACTTTTGGTTTCTACTGAAAACGTCTTCAAGCACTTCACTGGCATTTTCCATCCCAGCTGCATGAGGGAAGACGCAGGAGCTGAGCTTGAAGTGGAGCAGCAGACCGGAAGACATTTTCGGGCTTTGTAGCCAAGGTGTGACTTGGTGCCATTAGCGGCCGAAGCTTTACCAAAGTGTAGCACGTCAGGAAACAGACAGCGGTATATCGAAGCTCCATCAGAGCCCTCTCTATTCAGAACACCTCAAACGCTACACTTGGTTTTACAGTGAGGAAACAGGTTTAACCAGCTATTGCGAAAATTGACCGGCTGAAATAAAACACTGGAGTACATGACCAATCAGGCATGTTCAAAAAAAAGGTTTTTGTACTTTCCTTTAACCAACCCCCAAGGACGGAGTTATTCTTGGGGGTAAAATGATTCCTTGGAACATAATTTAGACCCTGGTCCCTGCAGTGGAAATGCACAAAGTTCCTGGGGAAAGTTCCAGCAGTGGAAACAGCTTATGTAATCCGTCCTCTAATCACTCCTCAAAATAACCAGGCCACTCCCCCAGTCACTGAATCGCAGCCTTCAAACTCTGTGGCAGGACCATGAGGCTCATATCACTGCTTGTACCATGACAGAGCCAATCTTTGTAAAAACTCACACACATGTATAATATGAAGGGCGGGAATTGAATCCTATCTTTCCCTCATCTTCCCCGGTACACAACATAACATGATTATCCATAGGCTGGCTTCATATCTATGGCGACTGCTCGAGATGTCAATAACAAGCCTTCCCTCATGGCTCATCGGGAAGTTGAGAGAAACGTAATTTTATCTCCACAACTCAATATTAAATTGCCGTGTGTTGACACTAAAAGTGATGAGCAATGATTACAGAGCAATGTTTTATCGGTTGAAAAAGGCCGTGGGGAGAAACGCTGAGAGCGTCTGATTGAATCATCTGCTGTGAAGGAAGGCACTGCAGTGGAGCCGGGAAATGGTCAAAGATGGCAGATTTACACAGGTTCCAAATGTGGAGAGCTGTGGCAGAATTGTTGTTGAGAAATAGTCACAGAAGAGTGATGGACAAAGGCACCTCATTCCACAATGAGGCCACATTTCAATTTAACTCGAGGTCCATTCAAAGTTAAAATCACGTAGAGCGTTCCTCTGGACTTTTACTTTCAACCAAAGAAATAGTCCCGATCCAAACAGACCACACTGTGTTGGGTGGATTATGTGGGATATTGTGGAGAGAATGCTCGCATGCAAAGCGAGAATCCATCATTTTTTTTCCCAATTAGCCATTTAATTGACAAGCAACGTCTAGAGGCCGCATGAGTAATGACTCCTTGCAAAAATTAGGTTGGGGGTGATTGGGTCCAAAAAAATAATAATACTAATATGATTGACCTCTGTTTCTTGTTCTACTCATTCCCAAGAGTTAATATTGGTTTATTCTAATAGTGGCTATGATTACTCACTAATATTAACCAAGTATTGAAACAAACCATTCTTTTTTTTCTCTATCAGATGCCTTAACCCATATAACCAAACTTTAAATTAAGCTGTGTTGAAAGTACATCTTTATTCCTGTTCAGGTAAATGCTATTTTCTCATGTTTTCATTTGCCCTCAGCTTTAAGTTTCCCCACCTGCTGGTTTAACTCCACCACCACTACCCGAGTCTAGACTGGGGGATCCTGTCCCGCCTCTTACGTGAGCCTACTGATCTGATGCTGAAGGGAGATGCTTCACTTCGATGGAGCCACATCCCGAGAGCCTTTCTCTGTTGCAACCCGAATACATTTTGTTGGACGTGTGCAGCTGATCTCTCCTTACCGGAGCAGATTAGAAAAACTGCCATGCAAATCATTTTCTGGAAGAGTGATTTCTAATAGTTTTGAAAAGCACCGACAAACATGATTTGTGGCTGGGACACAAGATTAGGAAACATTAACATGGTCTATAAGCACTGAGAATTGATGTAAATAACACATTTGGCTTCATTGTATTGAGATAGAGAAATAGAGAGATCTCAATGCCTGATTAACATGTGAGCAAATCTTCACTGGTGTCATCGGGCTTTCCCCAACAGAAGAATGGGTTGCACCATATTCATCAGGTATCTTTTCATGTTCTTTGGCTAAATTTCATTTTGCATTTCCAAGAAACATTGCAAGTCTAAGACCTGACCAGGAGAGAATGGACAAACCAAAGGCAGGACCCAAGAGTAAGACTAAGGACATGAAATGAATTCATAATAAAAATGCATGTGTACTAATAACAATATACTAAGCATTAGTCAGTGTGCTGCCTGTCATATCACAATTTTTATGTTTCAAAAACATAGGAAGTCTAGTTGTTGTACATGCTCAAAGAAGGTCCCACTTTGCACTCAACGTTCAACCAGCTTGGGCAGTGCTCCCTGGTTTAAAATGTTTATTTAGCTTTAATTTATTTAAGAAATTTAGGAAATATTGAGTAGAAGATTATTTGAGTTTGAGGTGGCACAGGACGATGGACAGGTGCTCAATAACTAAATCTAATAATAATATTAGAATAATAATAAACTGTATTTATATAGCACCTTTCCAAAACAAGGTTTACAAGGTGCTTTACATGATAAAACACAACAGGAATCATGCAGATCAAGTTCAATCCCAAGAACAGTATCAATAGAGGAGTATAACAAGCAGAACATATTGAGAAAGCTAAATAAAGAAATACATAAATAAAACATTAGGAGAGGATCACAGGAAGGCTAGTCTATAAAGGTGCGTTTTAAGAAGAGCCTCGAACAAGGCTGTTTTCAGGCAGGTTGTTCCAAAGTCTGGGGGCATGAATGGCAAATGCTCTGTCAATAAGAGATGATAAGAGAGGATTTAAAGGACAACCCTGTCAGGTGGAGCAGTGGTGGAAAAAGTGCACTGTTTGTCCTAACTGAGCCTAAGATCCACTCCATGTTATCGAAAGGCCTTTTTCTGGATCTAAGGATATTGCAGATTCTGGCACGGAGATCATGGACGGATGGTAGATCACAAATAAGAAAAAAATGTGTGCTTACTTTTAAGAAATCCGTCTTAGCGAAAGGAAATAGTTGTCGGTAGAACAGTTTGGAACGTGTCGGACAAGCATTTCAGCAATCTTAAAATCCACATTTAACAAGCTGATTGCTGGGTAAGGACAACTTTATTGGATGGCTGTCCAGCCCTGCACATTTACCGCTTGATGTAATAGCAACAGACAGATCAGTAGTTATTGGATTCTCCAACTTTTCCACTCCACCAGTGTAATCCGGAGGGATTTCAGGCATGGTGAAAAAGGTTGCCATGGTCCCCCCCCATGTCAGGAGTTGGTTTTAGATGTGTATAAGGAAGCATAGCAGTCTTTACATTTATCCTCTATTCTTTGGGGTCTATTCTATATCAGAAGATGTTGGAACTTGGGGGGGGATTAGGTGAAACGAAATGGTGCGACGTGATTGGTGGGCCAGTAATCTGCCAGTTTTGTCACCCTGCTCATGATTACTTATGGATTTAGAGATTAGTTCAGCAGCATGGCCTCCAGTCAACGTGTTGAATTCTGATTGTGGAGAGGCGTCTTCTCCACTCACCTGAAGTTGATGGAGTGGTATTAAGATTATCGATCCAAGCAATAATCTTTGTTCGTTCAGTTCAGTTTTCTCCTTTTCTCATGACTGAACTGAGAGATTATCTCCCCCTCTATTATAAGATTCCTGTCCGATATGACTTAAGAACATCAATTTGTCAACAAAAATTTCATTTGAAAGTAAACCTGTTTATATTCTATATAGTAGTGATAATCCAGCTCACAGAATGTAGGCTGTGGGTATATGTCTGCCAATTGGCTTAGTGTGCTTTTCATTGTCCTCTTTCCTAGAAGGAAACACCAACTTCCCAGCTGCAACAGATGCTGATGTTCGCAGGGTTTGATGATGTTTTTTTGTGGGGGTTTGTCTTTACAGGGAGATACAAGCAAAACAAGTGTTATGCATTGTGAGACTAGATCTAGAAGTCAGCCTGATCCTCACAAAGATATAAATACACACACACACATACACACACACACACACACAATAATAACCTAAATCGATTAGGTTCAGGACACCAACTTAAAAACAAAGTACTGAAGAAATGCGTATTCCCTTCATCACTAGTTCTTGTCTATCAGTTCGTAGACCTGATACTTTGAAAAACCACGTATAATTTGTTCATATTATGCATGAGGGAGAGAAGGAGTCCTTCGGTGCAAGAAATCATCTCTGCCGCAGAAAACTGTGACACTTCCTGATAACACTTTATTAAACCTGTCACTTGTGGTTTGATCCCAGATTGCCCTTAACACTCAGTCACAGGGGCATCTCATAACTTCCCCTGTGCCCTCCAACATCCACGTCGTCCAGACAAAAAGGAGAGAACGAAGCCAACCTTACATTAGCTTTAAGAGCTGAGCAGAAGTGACAAAAAAAAAAAAGGCCCATAGAGTGTGACCGAGTGTACGTATACAGCCACACGGCAGGGTAGGAGTGCACAGATGAAGAGCTGCTTCTGTTCAGTGGAGACCAGCTAAGAGGCCCTTTCTTTGTCTCGCTCGCGATAATCAAGAGTGGCCATAGGTCAAAACAATCCAAATTATCCTGACAGGAGTACATAATGTACTGTGAACTAAATGGTTTCGGCCTCACCCACAGAGAGGGGGGAAATGTATTGATTGTGCACCGGGAATTAGTTGCCTTCCATTTCATTATGTTACCTTGGCTATATATACACTCATTAGTATTCTGTTAAAGCAAAGGGCGACATGTGCACTGCCCTGCAAAGGAGCGTCTACCCTATGTATGTCACAGGAGCTTATAAAGGTCTCACAAATCCTCAGCAGTGATGTGTAATACACAACCAGTACCCATGGTACCTTTTTTAGGTTCTTTACTCTCTTTGTAGGTGTAACACTTGCATTTTCTGTTATGTTGTTGTTGTTGTTGTTGTTGTTGTTGTCATCATTAGTGCAGTGCTTGCACAGAGTGTATACTGTGCTATTTTGCTGTATAAAATTTGCATACTATTAGTTTCATACTAACGTTTCACGAAAAAACTCTCACATACACTTTAAGCGTAATGAATAGTGGCTCATCGTTCATTCCACATCATCAAACTGCAGCAAGTCAAGTGATGTCTGCATCAGTCATGTCCTGAGTGGTCCTGTTGTCCATATTTATACACAGTAATCTGATTTATGTAATTTGAAAGGAAACCAGATATAGGATCCTACTTCAAGGAAACATGACATGGCTTACCACAAACTGTTATCTTAAAAGAATAAGTTCATAGGATCATTAAGAATTTATTACAACTGTTATTTTAAGATGGACAAAGCTAATTGCAGCGACCTGTGATCCACTAGAAACGAGTCGGACCGAGCCACACAATCCAATCTTCTTTTTTAGAAAGCACGTTTATAATGTTAGATGCAGAAAAACCTGTTGTCACGTTCAAAGGTTTGCTCCTCGCTCGCCAAAATACCACAGGTCAGATGTCAAGAGAGGAGAAAGAAAAGGAGGAAGAAAGACCAAATGAAAGAAAGCCAGTGGGCTGCAGATTTCATTGAGACCATTAATGATGATCAACAATGAGCCTCATCTGTAAAGTTAGTCTCTATTGAATTTGTGTCCTTCTGTTAACCTGAATTAAGTGAAAGTGGCTGGTTCGTCGTATTTCAAGATTTGTAGCAAATATACAGGCTACATTCTGAAAGCTCTCATTTTAGCTTGTGCAAAAAAAAAACATTTTCCTCTAAGCTTAACAAGTGTACTGTGGTTTTGTTGAACAATTACCTGAACTTCCCCTTGTTCACTGCGCTTGCCCTGGACCTCTGTACTCTGCAGTCCACTCTGTGTGCACGTAATAATAGGTGCTGAGCCCTCCATCAAATGGGCAGAGACGAGGACAGAGAAGAGAGAGTGACCACAGGTGACATCAAAACTCTCAGACATTTTTTTTTTCTTTTCATTCAGCAAAGGAGCTGCAAAGAAAATAAAAAAAACACAACTGTTGTGATGATAGGAAAACCCTTAAATCTCTCTTCTGCCGGGTTTATCTCTACCTTTCACGGTTCCATTTGGAATATGCACACCTTCTGGAGACCGCCAATCTATTCTCCAAGCGCGCACTCAGAAACAAATTGTTTGTGGCCAGTTTGGACTCGGTGTAACTTCTGTGTCTGCCTTAAATCTCCGAAAAATGTTTTCCCTTTAATCGCTGCACCAGGGTAGAACCTCACTCCCAGCCGTTACAGGCAGCTCTCTCAGTTGAGTGGTTGGTTTTCACTCAGCGGCTGACAACATCTCCCAGCTACTCTCGGAGCCTCCTCTTATACGAAGCAGCACTGCACAGATACAACAGCTTGAAGATGAACTAGTGTTTAGTTGGGAGGGACACGGACCTTTAGTGGCCCAGATGAAGCAATTAATCATGGCCAACTCTGAGCTGCAGGCGAAGCAAGAGAAAAAAGAACACATCCCACTGAAACATTCATCTTCATGGTGATTTTTTTCCCCCTTCGGCATCTCTCTCTGGCTGCAAGTTTTTTGTTGTTGTCAAAAGCCAAGTAGCACCATTAGTCCAGGGAAAGTTACAACTCCAACACTTTTATAATGTTGATCGGCTGTAAAACACGAACAGGTAAGGACAAATTCAGCTATAAAAAAAACAAAGTGTAGCACAAAGTCCTTACATAATAAACAGATAGGTCTCTTTGGTGGCATGTATGAATCATCATTTCTAAAAATGATTACGGCTGAAAACCATGTTTCTCTGAATCAGTTCAATTCATTGGGTCGATCCTTTGCGCAATCATGAGTCATATTCTGTACGTGGTGGTTTTCTAGACCACACACCACAAGGAGTACCAGGGTTTTTAACTAGGAAATGGAGTAGCAAGCCAGAAGGTAATATGAGCCAGCGAGGGGGGGGGGGATATGAAGACATGAACCCCAGGAGACAGAATTTGGCTGCAAGAGCCCAGATTTGGTGCCTCTGGCACATTCCAATGCCACAATTCCTTCATACACAATGCTCTTAATTATTGCATATTTTAATGAGTTTTTCTACCTGGTTGTTAACCTGTAGTGAATTATTTAAAATGAAAAATGGGAAAAGGAAATGAGAAAATTAAGAATGAACTTTCAATTTGCCGAAATACAAAATCCAGCTAGTGATTAAGTTTGTAATTGGCATTTTAATTTTTAACCGCACAGAAACTGTGTCGTTACTTCACCTGGTTCATTGTGTCCGTCAGAATTTGTCTGTGTCTGTGTCTGTGTGTGTGTGTGTGTGTGTGTGTGTGTGTGTGTGTGTGTGTGTGTGTGTGTGCGCATTCGTACGCAGCCTCTCCCAGGAGGAGAATCAGAGAAAATAGATACGGCCGATTATACAATTCAAACAGGAAATTAGAATTAGAATCACAATAAGGCTGAATAACATAACCAACAGAAATTAAATGAGTACTTGGCTATTTGGCAGACAGCTGCTTGTGGGAAGCACAAGACTAACGTAAGGTATAGGACTAGGAAGAGAAACATGGTCATCAATGCCTCCAAGTGAAAGATTAAACCTTAAACATTAAACCCTCCATGTGGAATGTTACTCTTGCAGCCTTGGCCTCGTCTTCTTACTTCAGTTACAACATTTCCCCTCAGTCTTCTTCACTAAGATGAGAGGGAGTCTGTCTCTTGACACGATTCTTGAAGCCCTATTTTTGCTTTACTTCAACCAACCATCGCTGACCATGAGCTCTTCATGCTGATGCAACTCATTAACGGCTCTAAACTGTCTCTTTCACTATTCCCACTGGGCGCCGGAGGGCTTACTTTTTCCCCAAAGAGTGCATGTGCTCCTTAGTTAAAAAATTCAGGAGTACATTAAGAACTTTGAAGGCGCAGAGAAAAGGCAAAGCTCACTTTTGCCCTCGGCAGTTCATGTTAAATAGTTTCTGTTCTTTGGGCCTTGATCCAGATCTAAGTCCTTTATTATCAGGCATCTATCTCCTGATACCAAACACTTTAATTTATGTTAAAGGAAACATATTATGCCCATATTGGGGTTAATAATTCTAATTTGGGTTCGTAATTGAAAAAGGTTTACTGTGCTCTGATGTTCAGAAAACACATGCATTTCCTCATACTGCTTCCAACGTGTGTAGGGAATGTCAGCCTCCATCCATGGCTTTACCTGGCTGTCAGGGAGTTTGCTATACCAGCTGTCAGGTGCAGGTGTACATGTGGTGCAGAGGTATCGGCCGGACTACTGACAAGGTGTTTCACTTCAAGAGAGGGGGTTTTCTGTGGAGGAGAGGAGCTCCCTGTGTTGCAGACTTTGGCCTGGTTAACGCTTGACCTTTTACATGTAACACGAAAACCTTTAACACACTAGACGAAAGGGAAAGCATAATATTTCTCCTTTAAAATGTTCGACTACACCGCCTGTGTATTGGATTCATTGGAATGACACCGCTGTGGACATCTTAATCTCCATTTTGGTGTTGTTACAGAGTGGAGGTTCTCTCACAAACTATCTTTGGCTGTGCAAACCAACAGTTTGTTTCTTTCAGCGATGGCAGTGACACTCAGAGTCAGAGAAACATGAGAAAGTGCAGCTGAATGGTTTCCACGCTATTATGTAAATGTTTATTAAAATTTGTATTTACGGAGACAACATTGGTGCAGTTTAGTGACTGTGTCGTAGTCATTGGTGTGTTATTACTCTTTTTGTTATTTGCACACGTCCATAAATACATTTTACAGTTTGATGACATCTATGCACATCATATGGATGAAGGACTTTGACATTATCAGAGAGAGAGAGAGAGAGAGAGAGAGAAAAATACATTCTCCCACACTGACTTGTTCAGGAAAACCCCCTCACATAGAGTAATGTCTCAATTTACCACCACTGACAGTTAAACAGTTAGAAAAACATGTTTGCCTTTCAATGTGGTCCTATGACAACTTAATAGAATCTTCGATTAATAAAAAATATTTCATCATAAATAATAACACAGCTGAGACTAGGGAGGTGTTTTGACAGGACAAAACTCCTGTATCAACCAGTACTGTGAGCCAAACAGACAGCGGGAACACGCCACTGTGATAGTAACAAAGAGGTTTGAAAGGTTTAAATAGTGGAACAATATCAGAAACACTCTGGAGGCCTACAGCTGGGTGTCAGCTGAGCGAGGTGGATTTCTCTCGACAACCCAGTGGGTCAATATCAAGCCTCCTCTGTAAAGATCAATGGCACATGCCTCTGGCAGTGACAACCTTCATGCCAAAGTGACGGGGCCTCTGTAGGAGACGCATGAGACACAGAGGAAATGTTTCATATGTCACATGTTGCTACGTGTCTCTGATACATCTGCTGACATGAGCTCTGTCAGGGGGCGCAACGGTAACAACCAGCATATCTACAATATCTACACTAAAATATCTACCTAGAGACACAAGCAGCTGATTAATTGTGTCTGGTAAACAGAAGCTGAGTCACGGTGTAAATAACCAGCAGTCACACGTGTACAACGTCAACAGTTTGGAGCGGCGATGATGTCGTAGCTTGTAGCTAAAATCTGATGCTAATTACGCAGAGAAATAGCACAGGAAAAGAAGGGAGGCTCAATGTTAAATGAATCAAAGCCAATCAATGGGAAATAATGAATAACCACTTACATCTTCAGTGGATGACGATCAGCAAGCCACCGAGTCATTCTTTGTTTAGTCAACTGTTGTGATTGGGGATGCCACCATGTGGAAATTCTCCCGCCAGCTAATAAACTTGTGACAGCACCGGTGTTGCCGCTTACGCCGAGGATTAGAAGTAAAGAAGTGGGTTTGACTTTGTTTGTGCAGCCTTTACTCTTGTGGTGCATTTAAAGACGTGTTTCACAATGATTACCCAAACGGAGCAGCATTGCCCAGAGAATTAATTCAACCCATGGTGGTAACGGCGTGCACGCGCACCAAAGGGTCACTCCCACACACACAACAGATCTCGAGTGACAGGTAGACAGACTGAGGGCCCGGTCACATACATGTGGGAATGTTTCAGCAGCGAACCTTTGCCATCCGTTCACTTCCAACCTGTGATAGTGAGGGGGCGAATAGCATGCTTGCTCCCTGTGGCAAGGCAAATTGCCACGTGGCTTCACATGGAGTTCAACTCTGGTGAACTTTCACCGGCGATATTTGCTTTGCATTCGTGTATGAGTGACCAGGCCCTAGAGAGTAAAAGATTAATTCTGGATAATAAAAAACTCCATGGACCAAAGCACAAATACGCAGTGAATCATGGTTGTGCAAGGACAGGGGGTAGTGAGAGAGAGAGAGAGAGTGAGCGAGCGCAGAGCAAATAGAGCTGCAAACAGCGCTGCACCCATCAAGTTGGAGATCCCTTGTTATTAAGAGAAGTGTGAAAAGTGTTTTAGTTCATTATGAAACTGTGGCAGGACAAATTAGAATATGGCGGGCCGCCACAGTCTAGATAATTACTGGGAACAGTGCAGTGGCAGCCTGCCATGGTCTGACTTGTCCCAACACAGTTTTATATTGATACAATAATGCAATTTTATATCCACAAACTAATACAACATAAAAGACCTATAGATTGGTGTTATATTTTGTGCCATAGCTTTGTGGTAGAGCTCAATTGTCTTCGCCCCACTCTCTCACGTGTCATCGACTGGACACTGGCAGCAACAGGAGCAATCCCTCTGTGTTGGTGGCCTGGTGGGCCGTCAGAAGTTCAGTTTACTGGGACCCAATGTCCCCAGACAAAGCTGCTCACTGACAGAGGGAGGAAAAAAAATGCTCATCTTGAAGAATCTCAGTTGAGCGTGGGGTCTCCAAATGATGATTCAAATGTTTGACTGTCAGGGGGGGGGCAGCCCCAGTGTTTCCATACAGTATTATTATTCTAGGCTGGGAGCAGAAAGTGATAGCAGCTGCATAATTTATCGCGCTGTTCAGACTATTGAGTTGGGACTTTAATTTTTATTTGCTGACAAGTACATAAAGTTTTGCTGGAGATGAATGATTCAATCCACAGAAGTGTTGTGACAAAGAGGAAGCGATGCAGCTGATATTTTCCCCATCGCTGATTTTCAGAGGGAAAACACTTTCTCCGGTCGGTTGTATAATCGACCAACTGTTACTTAACGGTTCTCTTGTTAACACAGAGGCTGTCCGATGAGCAGCACATCAGCAGAGCTAACTATGTCCTCGTAGTTGGCCTTATGAAGCTTTATGTGACTGTAACAACATTCAAATCAGACACGTATAACAGGTCCGACCTACAGAGGCCGCTGCTGTGACCTGTATGTACAAGTGACACGAGTCCGACATTTAAAATGGGCAGCATTTTAGTGACAGCGGGAGGAGAGGCAGAGGAAAGGAGACACCGCACAGAAGCCAATGGTAGATAATTAAGATTATACTGTAAGTGGAAAAAACAAGAGGGGCATGTGTCATTTAAAAATAGACACAGATGTGCATCATTAGAAGCCCACAGTGCAGGGCCTGCGCTCAGCACCGGCTGATTGACAGCCTTGCTCCTGCATGAGACGTAAACATGTGGGTAGTAACCAGCCATGAAAACAGCCTGGTAAACCAGCCGCTGAGTTCCTCCCACAGGAACGCACGCCCACTGCAGAGTGAGGCCGGAGAGCGAGGAGCTGTTCCACTCAGTGTGAATGTCAGGGGTCATTTCGGCAGCGTCTCTTCAGGGCAGTGGATGGCCGCCCCCATTACTGCTACACAATGCACAACAATCACAGCGTTACATTTCACTGGCGTTCTCCTGACAAAGTGGGCTCTTCCCAGCACACATTTGTCTGTGTTTGAGCATGTGTAACTGAAGTTTGGTTTATATGTCAATTGTGCAGCGATTGACAAAGTGGAAGATATCTACATGCCAACCAGCATCCTGATAAATACACGCCGGTGAGCTGCGGCACACCCATCGTTGACATCCATCCATTTTGTTTCATTGACTCAGTTTTGACTGACACTTCGAACCCTACACAATATTTGTAGTAGAAATAACGCTTTCACTTTGCACCAAAATCAGGCAAAAACATATCAGACAACTTCTCATAAAAAAAGTCACGTCTTTGCTAAAGTTTTGCTGCTTTCTCTGTACACAAGTCAAGTATGGACTGATATTGAGTGGGAGTGTGTATGTATATATTGATTTCAAGAGAAACAACTCCTCCTCGATCCTTTGAGAGATGGAAATACATGATCATAAATTCCGTCAATTCCTTCTCAAGATTCAAGACTCAAGAAGACTTACTGTATTGTCGTTCCAAAACACGAGGTACATGAGAGGGAATGAAACTAAATACTGAGGTCCCGGTAAAGCAGCAATGAAATAGAACACTAGCATCTTAAAAACTAAGCAGAAGCAGCAGATAAATACAATAAAATGGAACAATAGAATCTCGGACCAAAGAAGGATAAAAACAATACTAATTAAAAAGTGCAAATGAGTATTGATAAATACGAGGATAATTATTCAAGTTTTATTGCACATGAAAGATTCTGGTGTGTGGGTGGTGTCTTGTTCTTCACCATCAGAGTCTGAGATACTCTGAACCACAGCAGCATGTACCAGTAAATGCCAGTAAGAACATCCCATAGGAGGTATACAACGCTCCACCACAGACCAACTTATCCCCTCCATGCAGAGGACATGTCTTGCAACATACCACAAAGGGATGTCACTACAGCTGGTGAGTAACTCTGCATACCATGTACCGTTGTGCCTCACAGCTTTTTCGTCTTTTCACAGTAGTTGGACAAACGGATGAACGGAGAGGGACAGATGAACGGCGGGACAGATGAACGGCGGGACAGATGAACGGCGAGGGACAGATGAACAGCCAACCTGAAAACATCGTACCTGCAGAATCAACTGTCGCCGACGCAGAGGCAAAATCCCGGAGAGCTGTTTAAATTGTTTCTCCTTTTTATATTTTCTGTGCCAAGTTTCATGACCTAGAAAAAAATACCTATGAACATAATTTGCATTTCTGACCCACTTCATTTCACTTTTTAACTCCCACGTGATATCTGGAGCAGATGACAGGTAATCCAAGGCATCGCAGACTCAAAGCTATGAGGTGTGAAGGAAACTGTGGCTCTTCCTCTATTTATGATGTGAACTGCTGAGTGTGTGCACAGGTCCTTATTGTACCACCTGCAGCCACCACACTGTGCTGGATGCACTCCCAGAACTGCTACTCCAGTCAAATACTGCTCACAGGTTGTGGCTTTACTTCAGGGTCCAAGCATGTTACATGAAGTCACGTATATTTATAGTTTTGTTAAAAAAAAAAGGGACAGAGCGAGCCTTAACATTTACCCAGTTGGCCAATAGGTCCAATTAAAAGAACAGCTACATTACAAATTTAGTTTTTGAGCATTACTTACACTTTCCAACCATTTACAATCATCAAGTTATAATTTGTGTAGCCTCAATATGATTAAAGCTATTACATTTTAACTGTGAGCATGGAGGAAAACCATTATCTTAAGTGGGACCTGTAAATCTATGGTCTTGACCTTTTTTTTTTGTTATGATTTGGCTCTTAAAATTGAACTGAACTGAAAACCTTTTATTATAATTCATTCCTCATTTTGCCATGGATTTTTGTTGTGTAAAAGCACTTTGTAACCTTGTTAAGATAAGTTATTATCATTATTATTATTTTAAAATAAAAGAAGACAAGCAGCACAACGAAACAAACGCAAATTTCTCTAAAGCCAGAGAACGTTGAACTGTTTCATTTAACTAATAATCAATACCCTTCTTTAAACACAGACGTGTTGAACTTCCTCTCATGTGTTGGCTCACTTCCGCCCTGTTCCCTACAACGCATCAGGGAACCTCGTACCAAACCCTGGCAAGGTTCCAAAAGGTTTTTTTGCATTTTAGAACAGGGCAAGATACAGCTTTCTTAAGATTTAGGACTGTGGACCCCATGGCAAATGATTTGTCATCTAAATGAGAATGGAGGACACTGATCTTTTGCCTGATGATATTGAAATAAAAATCAATTACCCGGAATGAATTCTGTGATAATTAATTACCTAAATGTTTCTGATGCAAACAGCCCTCATTTCTGGGACCATTGAAGCTTCTATACCTAAACAAACAGGGTCTTGGCAGGCCACTCTAAAGATGCGAAATGCAATGATTAGTGTCACATCAGGGGATAATCCCGTATGTGAGAAACAACGTCTGTACTTTGCCTAATTTGATCAAATTGGAACACAGCGGTGTTAGTAATTTTCCCGAATGGCCACACTTGGAAGGTGGGGTGAAAAGTTTGCGGTCACAGAGAAGGGCGAGACGTGATAATTGTACAAATGGGAGCTCCAACGCACATTTCCAGGCA
Source organism: Hippoglossus hippoglossus (assembly GCF_009819705.1). Taxonomy (NCBI): domain Eukaryota; kingdom Metazoa; phylum Chordata; class Actinopteri; order Pleuronectiformes; family Pleuronectidae; genus Hippoglossus; species Hippoglossus hippoglossus. Next base: position 2,016,848 of record NC_047173.1, read on the forward strand.
GCCTGTGGCACTCATTCATTCGCTCACACGAAGTGATGGGAGCTCGAAAGAGAAAATCAAACCGTTGCCTACCTCCACATCTCCGCAGCCACTGCCTGGGGGGTGGGGGGGGGGGGCATGAATGTCACACTGTCGATTTCTGAAGCTGCAGACTATTTTCATTATCCATTTTTTCCTAATTATTTCTTTACAAGTAACAGGTTAATTATTCAGAAATGCCCCGAGTAAAAGATGTCCCCGAGTAAAAGAGGGCTCCTGCACATTCCACCCAACATTTTGGACTTAAAATGAACTCACATAATCAATTAATTGGCTGATTTATTCATTGTTTCAGCTCAGCATTAATCCATTTTCTGTTGATTGCTGAATTAATGTTTGTTTAAAGTTTAATTTGTTTCAGGCTTAAACACAACAACGGAATGCGATGACTGTTTACTCCGGGCTCGTCAGCAAGTGGGCAGCACAAGTCGGTTAATTCAAATCAGACTGCGTCACAATCTGTAACACTTCATATAGTACAGCTCTGAGCATGGAAATGGAATAATGAATAAATCCATGCTTCCTAATGACAAATCTACCCTGGTAACGGCAGCAGCATCAGAGGAACTCCGAGCCCTAATAAAAGGAAATGTTGTGTCCTAATTCATTGTTGTCCAGGGTTCCCTTCGGTTCAGTGAAATGCTTTGATAGTCCACATGCAGGAGCAGTAATATGACACGGTGGTGTTTTCCCTCCTCGGTTCAGTGAGGAGACAAATCCAGAGACGGAGCGATTCAGCCACCCGCTGTCCGACAATGACTACATTCAACATGTCACAGCGGCGGGCAGCGTGACTCCTGGATCTCACTTGACGGTCTCCGGATCAAAAACGCGCCTCCCAATCAGCATCGTCAGACAGACAGCAGTCCATTTCAGAGTGTGAACGGATCTCCGGCAGAGGGGGGGGCATTAAACTCCCCGAATATCTACAGTGATTACATCGTGATAAGTGCATCACCTGGAATGGGACTGCCGGGCCTGAATGGGGTAAATCAATGAGGCATTGGACAGAGCAGGCTTGTTTTGCTGTCCCCCCCCCCCCCCCCCACAGTAAGTCAGCCTCCATGCCCATTAATGAAGACAAACTGACATAATACTGATATACTATGTATCCACTCAGATGGAGATGTTGATTGTCGATAGACTGTTTAGAGATTATCGACTCATTATGGCCAAGTGTCAAAATCTATTGTGACGGATGAGCTGCTCTGAACCTAAGCTGAAGGTTGAGCATAGCGTTATGAATATGCTGCTACATTTGATGTTGATTCAAGCTGTTCAGTCATAGTCAGAACTCAAAATTCTGATTTCACCAAGACTTGGGTCTGTGTAACTAAAAACATTTGAGATGCAGCAATGGGATCATAGATGTTTCTTTATAGTTAAAATGCAAAGGGTTTGGTGATAGCAATGAAATTTGATCCAAAACAGCAAATATTAAATATTTATAGTTTCATAAATATGACAATTTAATGACTAAATCATATATAACTTTACTTAATCACTTATTTGACAAAGAGTTACCATTTAAAAAAGCATCATTGTTAAATTATCTTAAAATTGAATCCTACTCTGGTATGGTCTGGTCAATATGCGATTACAATTTTGAGACATAAGGTAAGGCCGGTGCATTTTTCTCCAGGGGGCACCTAAACCAAACTCCAATATATACATACACCAAAAGTCAAGAAAACATGTATCAGGGCCCTTGCACTATTTTGCCAAAACATTGTCTTTGATAGAGAAGAGAATTTAAATGAACCTATTAATTAGCATTGAGTGAGTAACTGTTGGAGCTATTTACTGTTGTCTTTAGTAAAACAGTCACTCTTCCTGAGGAAATTGCAAGACCTTTTCAAATGATAATAATAATTTACTTCACACACACACACACACACACACACACACACACACACACACACACACACACACACACACACACACACACACACACACACACACACACACACACACACACTATTTTTGTTGTTAATATCCTGTTCATTTCCAATTATCATTGTTATTACCATTGTTGTTCTTACTATTATTATTGGTGGGTTGGTTTATTAGTTTGTTTGTTGTACAATTTTATGGCCATGTCTGCCAATAAGGTTTCATTGACTTGGACATAAAACTTGTTTTCCACCACATAGACTATTACGTCAAGCAAAATTCAAGTGCTCACTTATCCTTTACTTTACTTCACGACCACACAAGAATGTTCTGATTTGCCACAGCGGGCAGGAGGATTAAACCCAAGCTACCTAGCAGAAGTGCCAAGGTAACGTTAGTGTCCAAAAAAGCTAGCCAGCAGCGCTCGTGAGCTAAATTTAGCATCTGGGCACTGCGTGCAACAGGCAGATCTGTGTTTCTCCCAAGTAACGGTGGTGTTTTCTCTAAAACGACAGTGTAGCCTAAAGTATACACAAAACATCACTGTGTCTGACTGCTACTCACTGCTTCTTTCTTAAATTGTCAGTAATTTGATTGTGTAAAGAAACTACACTGTTGAATGCTTCACACACTGCAACTGATATGGAGAGACATTACTGTGGCATCACAGGCTCATTGCAGTTCCATAGCTGAGCACTGGTTTGTAAGACTGGGAATTGTGTGGCGCTGTGTCATACTCTGCCAACATGAATACTTAACATTGAGCGTAGAAGAAATCGACACCCATCGGTGTTACACTATTGAAAACATAAAACGTCTTTAAAAGTTTTAAAGATGTTTTTGTGTCCATGATAATTTTCCCATCAGCCTTAAATGCACCCCCTGCAAATTCAATACTTTACAGTAAATGTATGGTCAATTTGAATAAATAAATAATATAATGGTGCTTAACAGTGTATTTAAATAGTTGTAATGTAATGTTTGTATTTGCTGAGCTGAATTAACATTTGATTTGGGTTTGTGGTGAATCATCAACATGTACATTGACAGTAAAGAGGACCATGATGCCAGCTGATCAGGGCAGAGCTTCTCTCAAATATACTTATTTTCAACGACTTAACTGTGACCCTAGCCTTCGACTCAGCTCAAGGTCAACAACTCATTCCAGTGCCATTTATCAAGTATTTCCAGCTACAGAAGTATTGCGACACTACTGCATGCCCTGGTGCGAGTGTCTCCTTCTGCTGCCACCTGTTGGGTGGCGCTGTGGGGAACAGGGAACATTTTTCCCAACAACCTGACTGTCACGAAAAGTAGATGTGGAATACTATGTTTGCCGACAGCAACAGACAAACTATTATTTTCAGTTGACAAGCCTGTGTGTTTCTAGTTTGTGGAGACATGCATCATTACAGCTGGACATGACAAAAATATTGAAACAATCACTGAAGCACAAAAATACTTTTTTTTCAATGTCCTACAATGAAACAAACAAATACACACCAACCAGCCATTGTTGTATGTCGGACCACTGTGTGTTTGCAAGCCCTACTGGAGGTGACAACTTGTTTGAGCGAGTTGTTTTGGCTAAAACCTGCTGCGAGCAGCATTGTCATCATCAGCATCCTCATCACTACCATCTGACATCAAATGCCTTGCCAAAGAGAGGCAGTTCAGTTGGTGTATTGAATGTTCAAATTTTAATTACGGCCCGCAAAGGATGTTATAAAAGCTGGAATGGGCCTTAATAGGAAAATGGTTCCCCAGACATCCTAAGTCTTGTATGGAGGAGAGGGAATGTGCATGTACAAGGGTCAGGTTAGAAATGCCTGACCAATCAGTAACTATAGACAAGGTAGAACATTTTAAATCCACATTTTATAGTATGTTATAATCAACTCACTACCTTTATGATATTAAACATGTCATTTATATACAAGTCATTTCAAAATTACTTTTCAGTTATAATATCTATGATTTTTCTCATGTGGGGAGTGGTAGGGCAGCGTCCTATCTCCCCCTATCATTCTTCCATCACTTAAATTAATCAATAATTATGACTGATTAAATCACCATTACTGAACTCTGGTGTAGTTTGTAGTGTTGAAGTGTTTTGTTTGCCTCAGTTCTAGTACCTTGGTGCATTATAAGAAAGAAACCATTATAAAGTAATGAAACCTAACCAGGTCGATGTTATTTTTTTAGGTTTTTGGGTTGTTGTTTTTTCCCCTTGTTTTTCAGACAAACTGAATCGATGCTGGCCTTTCAGAGGACACTGCCGAACGGGCTGTTAAGATGTTGATTCAATAGGAAAAAAACGATGGAAGTTTTTAATAAGCTTGTATTAAATTAACTTATCTTACAACTCGAGTTTGTTTGGTCTTGGCAACATATAAATTGTGGTCACAAGGACATTTGTAAACAATTTTAGAATGTTAGGATATATTACATAGAATTCCTAATCTGCAGAATTAGTTGCTAAAAGGGGGGGGGGGGTAAAAAGCAGGTGTAAGCTCCCCCATGTGTCATTATTAATATCCCCTGTGTTACTACTGTCTGTGTACAACTGTTGCCTCTCAGCTCCCTCCACCGTTGTGTGCGGCTGCCGAGACGAAGTGGACAGGGACGAGCATTAGCATACTTATCAAAGACATCAAAGACCACTTGTCCACATTTCTCCAACACGGGGGAGACGAACTGCGTCAGCGGGGGGGGGGAACTCTGAGGGTTTGACCGAGTCCCGCTGCTCATCCTCTGCCCCTCCGTTAGCCACTGAGGTTTATGGGGGATTAAAAGGACCGTTATCCCCCTGGTTTCTGCAGGATGGGAGATAAAGCCTCATTCTGCTGCATTACTGCCTGCGCTCTGACTCATGTACACGCACACACACACACACACACATATATATATATATATATATATATATAAATATATGGAGATCGAAGCACAAGGACTTTCTAAGGTTACCACAAGTGAACAGACACAACACAGAGCGGTGCCCGAAACACAGCCGGGGACGGGCGGTCGGAAGCGGCCACAGTGGGACTGGGTGAGGTGAGGTCGCTCCGGCTGCTCAGACGCGAGTATCTGCGGCTTCCACTTTACCTGATGCGGGGGGTGTGGGGGGGGCTTCAAAACTGCTGCCGGTCCGATGCTCCGGTCAAAATAAATCCGCGCTCGCGCAACCCAGGAGCGGCTCTTTCACGCGGACACCAGCTGCGTGCGGCTCGGTCGTGTAAGCGGCTCCTCATGCGCAAAACCAGACGGAGCTCCGCCGCGGACTTCTTCCGTGGAGTTGGAGCGCTGTCTGGTTGTTTACGAGCCCCGGCAGTTAGCGGCGGCTACCGGCAGCAACAAGCCGGGCCCCGGCGCGTCTCCTCCGGGCGGCTTGGAAACACTCAAATCCCTCGATGTGTTGTGTGGCTGCGTCGCCACGGAGCAGATCCAGCGGGTCAAGCAAGGCAGGCGACACGCAGCCCGGGGAGGGGAGTGGGGAGGGGGGGGACACACACACACACACAGAGGCCTCGGCGGCAGGAGCACGGACACTCGGTCTGTGCTGCCACTGACGCTCGGCTACTCAAAACGCGTTAGGAGCGCGCGGGGGGTGAAAGTGTGCATCGCCTCCGCGGTGGTTTTCCTCCATCAGCCCGGGTCCTGCCTGTGTCTGAGAGCTCGGCCTCAACACAGCAGCTCTTTCTTCCTGACAAGCGGCCAATCACGGCGCGGCGCTCAGGGGCGGTGGGAGGGAGGAGAACGAGGAGCGGATCGTTCACCGGTCCGGAGCCTGGAGCGGACTCACCGGGCGGACCGGGCGTCCGAGCGCACCGAGGGCCGCTCCGAGGGTCCGGGGAGAGCCGCCAACACGCCTTCCGTTAAATACACCCCAAGGATCGGCGCCCTGTGTGCACAACATCCCCGAAATGTCAGAGGTATTAAGAGTGGACAGGGTCATTACCCAAGAGATTAGGCACAGATGCAGGAGTCGCCCCCGAAGCCATTCATTTCAGTTTAATATTAATCAATAAATCAAATTACCACAAAAGGCTCCACACAGTGAACTCCGGGGCCTCTGGGGCCACCGAGTTTGGCTGCTGGCCACTGCGCTCAGCTGGATGAGTCCTGGTCCCAAGCAGTTTGAAGGTTAAGGGGAAACTGTGGCTGCATGAAATGAATCTATCTCAAGATGCGGAGATGAGGGTTGGAGAAAGTTTGTAAATCATACATAACACACTAAACACACTGTTGACATTATGAGTGTTGTTTTTTATTGTCAGGACACTGGTTCTTACACGTTATTTTCATTTAATAAAAGTAACTTTTTGAAATAATATAAGAATCAAATCTAGGGGTAAAAAATAAAATGTAATTATTTTTGTATATCTCAAAAAATAACTAATAAAATTGGACATAAATATGAGAAATTCACAGGTCATATTTTTCAGATCTTCACCTCAACAGTTTCATGTTAATCATATTTTTGTACATTTATTCTCGACAATGTTGTTATTACAGAAATCCCTGAGTGTATTAAATCAAAAAATCTGAATTGCAGGTACATTTTTTAATCAAACAATAATTAGAGTGAACATAAAGTTGTGTCAATGCTATTTTGAAGAAGTGAGATCGTAAGATTGTTTTTTTGTATATTTACCCACAAAATAAAGTGAGCATTACAGGATCTGTGAAACTGATGGTATGAATGTTTTTCTCTAAATCTGAAAGGATTGTCAGGAAAGACACTGATCATCTTCCAATAGTGCATTTTATGTTGTTTCTCACTTGTTTCTGGCACAGCAAACTTTTCACAAATGTATATTTACTGTGGCTGTGAAGATGTCATCAAATACCATATATGCGCTGTAATGCATGCACATCTTTTTTCCAGCATCCATCCCAGATGCTGCGACTGCCAAAAAAAATCTGTAAATTGTAAATTGATGCTACAACTGCGAGTGGAATTTTTCAAAAAGTACTGAAACTCAATGTGTTATTATTAATAAAACAATCTTTTAGGGCAGAGCGTTTGTCAATAGTGTGTGATGTGAGTCTGATGTGAAGTGTTTAGATAAGTATGGTAGATTTCCGTCAAACAAATTAGTATCATAACTCAGGCCGAGACATTTTGAACGTTTCAGCTGACTCTAATGTACACTATTACCCATAAACCCTGCATTCGTGGGCTAAATGTCACGGCATGACAGAAGAGGCAAGTCCATGGGTGAGTCAAAGGATCGCAGCTTGCTCAGAAATGTCTGTAGTAGCACCGGCAACCAGCTCAAGGAGCGTGCACACTGTCTCGGTGTGTGGAGACCTTCAAATTAAAATTTAAACTCCTCATTGCACCTGATCTTTTAGTTATTACCCAATTATTCCATTTCAGGCTTTTACAATTCTGCCACCAGCGGGTCTGTCTCCGTCTCAATTAATCAGTTCTACCCAGTACTATAGAGTCTGTACAGTGTATAGTTGGGGCTTGTCCTTCCGACGAGGTTACTATAAACTTTCTGGAAAACTTTCACACTGTAACATAGTTTATTTGCTCCCTCAAGCACATGAGCATCCAGGCAGTGTGCCCCCTGTCTCCCTCTCCCCTTTTCTCTCTCCTTCCTGTCCTTTCTTTTCATCTCTCTCTCTCCCCTGTAGTTTGGTGCTTTTTCATCTCCCTCCTCTCTCCTTCTGTTCTCTGTTAGTCTGCCTTTCGGAGCTGCACAGTCTGGAGTCTGACGGTAAGCCTCCTACTGGCCCCATGTTCCGGCTCAACCCCCACTGCTGCTGTTTCTTCTTCGTATTCTCATGATTTGTTAGAGATGCACAACTTTTCTACCTTCCCCTTTTGTGTCATGTATGTTCCCTATTTGCTGTGTGTGAGTTTGTGTGTGTGTGTGTGTGTGTGTGTGAGAGAGCGAAAGAGAGAGAGATCCAGTTCCCCGGAGCACCAGACCTGCATCCGCTAATCAGTTACTCACCATCAGCAGCAGTATATAAAGGCTCAGTCACTCCATCCGGACTTTGTCAGATCATCCAGTCCCTCTGTGTGGTAATTCTGCAGCAATCCCCCCCCACCCCATCTGTTCTTCTAAATTCATAACATTTTTTATTTTAGTTTTCATTTGACCTTTTAGCAAAAGTAAAACGCAGGCATACACAAAGTTGGGCAACCTTTAAAACATTTCACCTTAAAAAACAAGGTAAAGCAAATTTGGTAGTAGGCTGAAATTAAAAACAGGCCTAACATTGGCAGCCCTAACTGTCTATATGGAAATGTAATGTGCCTTACAACTTTTCAACATTTGAACCATAAGGCAAACAAGTTGAATGGATTCTATTAGTGGTCACTGTGCATTCTCCCTGCCCTTTGACTAACATTTTGTTATCCATAGAGTGAATATGAGGCATGGGCAGTGTGGAGGCTACAGCAGGGACTTGGTTGTGATTTGACGCCTTACATGAGGCGCTTAGGGAAAGGCCTCCCACCCCTGATGCCATCTGCTCGGTGCCCTGCTTTGTCCTTTAGATGTAAAGAAAAGGCTTAGAGAAGGGGAGAAGTGCTCAGTGCATGATGGGAGTTCCCCCAGCAGTCTAGACCTATAGCATATAGCATATAGCATAACTAAGGGATGGTTCAGGACTCACCTGATCCAGCCCGAACCTTAAATGTAGAGACGGTGTCTGCCTCCGGAACCCAGAGTGCGAGCTGGTTCCACAGGAGAGGAGCCTGGTAGCTGAAAGCTCTACCTCCCATCCCAATACCTTCCAAAATGTAATGGCTGCACAGATGAAAAAAGGAGCCAAGCAGTAATGGAACACACGTAGGCTCCAAATACAGGACATTCAGTCAAAGTCCATTTGATTTTAATAGCACCAAATTATAACATTATGCTATAATTACACATTATTTCAAGGTATTTTAATTAGTAAGATTGAGACCTTCAAATTACAGAGAAACCCAACAGTTCCCACAATGAGCAAACACTTTGACAACTGTGGAGACAAACAAACTCCCTCATTAACTGGAAGAAACTTTTAGAAGAACCAGACTCAACGTAGGCGGCCATCTGCTTCCACTGGTTTGGGGTGAGCGGAGAAAAACGGGGATGCAAGGAGTAGGTGGGTGGGAAAGAGGGGAGAGAGGAGGAGAGTGTAGAACAGCAGTGTAGAAGACCAATTCTTGAATAAATGACTTACATCAAACTTTTACTTTACAAATTTATAGTCTCGCAGAGTTGAGGTATGCTGGTTTGGACTGACACTTGCTGCCAGTCTGTCCCTGTAATGGAGGCATTGAATCCTCTTCATACATCAGCTCCTCAGCAATGATGCAGACGTTAGTGAGTGCTGCACACACTGCAATGACACGAGGAGCAAAGGTGTGATCCACTTCCAGGGCTTGAAAGAAAAGTCCTTACCACTCTATCTTCATTATACCAAGGCCCCTTCTATAATGGATCCAGGTCTGGACTGGTGAGAGTTGATGCACACCCTCACCCTTCCCGACACTGGTTCCTGATTCAGGGTAATGCAGTTGACTGGTGCAGTCAGACACAGGCATCCCCTATCCCCCACAATGAAGTAACCACCAGGCCGGATGCAGTGGAAGAGCTTCCAGATCGGGCAATCTTGTGCATGTGGACAGTGGGGAGCCTAAACACAGACGTGGCATTAAAGGCTCCTACATAGTGCAGCTGAAAGCTTTTTGCTGTAGCATAGCTGAAGGCGTTTTTGCTTTCCAACTGTTCCTGTTTGGGAAAGTGGACCATGTCATCTTGGAGACACAGGATTGCATCGTACTTCTGATGTACAATGTCAACATGGAAGACAACTGTGTAAGGCAGTTCATGTGCCAGCCTGTATAAGGACCACCAGCCATGGGTCTTCTCCTTCCCTGAGAAAAGCCACGACTGCCTCAAAAGATGGATTTGATAGGCTGTATTCAAACTGCATGTCTTTTGTTTGACATAATAAATCGGTGTAAATAATGTGTAAATACACAATGTGTTAATAGTGCGTACAACGTGTAAACATACTGTCTTATAAACATAATGATGCATGATCAAGGCAGAGGAACACACATGCATTATATATGCAGGAAAACCTATATCTGTATCCTCTCATCATTTGTGAGAACAATGTGAAGAGAGTGCACAGTCGTACCCTCCTCCTGTGAGCGTCACTTTGATTCAGCTATAAGTTGAGCCTCACAGCAGCGGCGGCAGGCTGCGGCTCTCCCATTATGCTCTGTAACTGTAATGCTCCCCATAGGCCACTAATTGAAAATAGGCTCATCAGGATGTAAACTAATCAGCAGGGTAGATGGGTTGTTGGCCGTTCACTAAGTGCAGTTGTGTTAAGCTCTGGATAACCTGGTGGTAATATGTTTAGGGAATCAACTATTTTGTCACATTGCGAATTTACATTCCTAATACCATCACAAAAAAACATCAGCCATGATTACAAACACAGTCAAGTCAGCTCGGCAAATGTGTGAACTGAGTGGCATGGTGGTTCTTAAGCATATAGGCGAATAATCAGTGGTAGAAGAGGTATTCTGATTCTTTACTTTCATAAAGTGTTTTCACAATGTAAAAATACTCTTACTCCTACGAGCAAACATTCATGCATGTCAAATCATACTAAAGTAAAATTGCATAAGCAGAAAAGTATTGTTAGGATTATCCCTTTGTTTCCTTTTTGTTTGCTACCCCCTCGTCCCTGTTTCCTGCTGTTTGCCTGTCCTCATTCGGTCCCCGATCCTGACTGTGTATGCTGCTGGATGGGTGTCATTTCTGGATTCTTGTTCTCACCACCAATCAATTTAAACAGCCAACATTTCCCACAATGAGCAGCGACTGTGGAGAGAGAAAACTCCCTCGTTAACTGGAAGAAAGCTCTAGCAGAACCAGACTCAGTGTGGGCGGCCATCTGCCTCGATCGGTTGGGTTGAGCCAAGAAAAATGGGGAGGGGAAGAGAGATGGGTGGAAAAGAGGGGAGAGAAGAGAGAGAGAGAGACGGCGGGGAGGGGGAGGTGAGGGGGAGAGAGAGACCAATCGCTTCCTGGTTGTCCTAAAAGTAAAAGCGCAACGTTCGTTTGAGTTTATTTTTTGGAAAAGCTTTGAACTTGGGTCTGAAAATTGTGTCATTTGCTTGACAGACCTCTGAAATAGTTGAGATGGAATGTAGGAAAAAATAACACCACTCATCAGTCAGACTTATGGGGGAGGAGGGGCTCACTCATGATAAGCCAATAGCCAATAACCAATAGCTTCAGCCTGTTTTGTTTTAAATCCTTTTCTTTTAAGACTAGGCCCAATGCACTGCCACCTGCTGGTTAAAAACATCATATTTGGTCTTTGGAAACATAAATGATGTAACAATAATTATTTTTATGTAGCAATTTTTAAGTAATTCAAAAACGTTTGTTTGAAACTTAATTCTCAGAAGCTTGCCAAACTGGTCAGAAGAGGTGGATGTGTTTGGGAAAAATAAATGAGCGAAACTCCAACGCGGCAGCTTTTGGGTGCAGTTCAGCAGTAAAAGCAATGGTGAAGCGGAGTGGCATATTAGCCAATCAGAAACATAATTTGAAGCAGGGTCAACAAACAATCTCCCCTGCCACTTAAATACAGTAATAGTGTTAATTCATTACTCAGTCATTGAGCGACAAACACTTGTGCTTAAGGATTCTCCTCCAGCCAGAAGGAAAAAATGATTGCGCGGCACTTATCTTCAGTATTACTCGTTTGCCAAGTTTCCCTTATCACATCTGTTGTGTTCAATATGCAGAACAGTCAGTGGAGAGTTTTTACTTGCAGACAGTGCATGTTGGGAAGGCTGCTAATATATTTGTTTTGCTTCTTTAAAAACTCAATTCAATTAGTTGAGTCAAGCTAGAATAATTCATGCTCAAACGTTCTGAGGTAATGAGAACGACACGAGTTGATTTCCATTAAATCCCTGAATGTCTGGCAACACTTTCATGAAATAGAATCCAGCAGGATAATGTGAGTGACTGGAAAACTATTTGATTATCACGGATTCAAATGAACAGATAAAGCGGATCTTTTTCCGAATTGTCCTTACCGTCAACAAATCGAATTGAAGTCACTGTCAACACTTTCTTACCTCACTATTCCGTTGGTGGTTAAAATACGCCTTTGATGATTGCTCTGAAAGTGTGTCCTGAAAATGAAAGGAATCCTGAAGTTTATTTTTACTCTGGTTATATTAGGGTTTTTGTTGGGGGCTATTTTCAGCAGTGGTGCCTTACTGATTTGGGGCAACAGGTAAGTATAGATGTTTAATTGAGTCAAAGAAACAGTGTGGCTCATTGAAATGGTTTTAATAGTTTGTGGACGTCAATGAAGATCAATGAACCACAGAGGAAAATACGATGTCAGGCTTTGGATACACAGTAGTTGTTGTAGGATATGTTTAGGTTCTGGTTTGGCTCTGCACATGGGTTTTGGTAAACAAGAAATGTAGATTATCACTTTCAACATTAGATGCAAGTTATAGATTAAACATATTGACAGTTCCATCCAAATAAACCTCCACAGTGTGAGTCAACACATAAATTGATTCGATTCTTTTACACCAACCAACAACTTTAGTTTGAGTTTAGGGGATGTGAGGATGATGGGTCTGGGACCCCACTGCCTCAAAGGCACTTTGGTCAATCACTTGTTCTGCAGCTCAGAGGAACTTGACAGTCAACTGTTATTTCATTTTACTTCTTGATGTTGTCTGTGTCTCAAGGGGCTAGTTCACCAGTTTAAAACATCCTATTAGATTCTCTTAAAGGAAGTCAAACATAATCCCCCTGAAGTTTATTGAAGTGTGAACCAAGCGGGTTGAGCCAGTGCCAGCCTTCCAGCTTTGGTTCCTAACATCTGAACCACATTCTGTTATTTGGCTTTTCTTTTTCCCTGCATCATGTACGTACACAGCTGCAGTTTCACTCTGCAATGTGATGAGGTTACAAGTCTCTCCTTACAGGTACTTTGCAGGTGAAATCAATGTTTTCCCGGAGGATTCTACAGGGTGTGGGAGTCTTTGTTTCAGCAGGCTGTGGGCCGCGTGGCGATGACCTCAAAGCCCTCGCAGCGGGATCAGCGGTGGCAGGCTACTGTAAAGCTGCTGTGCTTGCCTTCAAAGCCCCCAGCAGGGAGCTAGTCCCTGAGCTGCACCAGTGGCTGGCAGGGGCTCAGGTCTCTCTAACACTGGGAATCCTCGTGCCGATCTCCCCATGCTTTGCTCCGCTCAGCCTCGCTCCCTGTCCAAGTGATGAGCCGCCTGGATACATGGAAATATGACTGCGAAACATCAAAGGTTGGTATTGGATCAGGAGCTAATCACCCTCTTCCCCCCTGTTAAAGAAAAACGATGATCTGTGTCTTTCTGAATAATCACATCCTGATTTCCCCCCTCAAGCTCTGTGGCTTCAAGTCGTGCTTTTCACTTCAGTGTAACATTTGAGAATGAAACGAACGGGAACAGCCTCGAATGGCGAAATGTGGCTGTTGATGTTTACGCTCCCCAACAGAGATTCTGCATACGTCACGTTACATCAGACACACAACTACCTCACAGTGTACACGACACACACACGCACACATGCTGACTCCCAGTATGACACAAAGGTTTAGATGTTAAACATGTACAAACAGTAACACAATTCATGTGACTAGTTATGAAAATAGAAATCAGTTACATTGCCAATAAAATGTGGATTTCAAGCCTTTCTTTGTCAAAATCATTCTAAACTCCACCACCAGATCCTACACTCAGCTACACTTGTCTTAGTCCAGCTTTTTAAATCTCCTCCCGACTCCCGTGTCAGACCTCCAGCTGCCACCAGTTACTCCTCGTCCAGCCTCCGCTCACCTCTGGCCCCCCTTACCAAAAATGATCCCTCATTCCAATTCCTCGGCCTCTGCGCTTGAAGAGCAAACACACTCAATCTTCAAAGTAGTTTTTGTTCAATTTCACATTCTCTTAATTAACCAGCATCACGAGAACGCACAGGATGTGATTGAGTACACAGAGTGATAATAGAGATCACAGCAGCTCAGAGGCACTGATCAGCCTAAACAAGCAATTTGTGACCAGTTTGTGTCGTTAAGTGTGTTTGGTGAATCACTTGAAACACACGAGGTTGGAGGGGTCAGGGACAAGCTTCACAGAAAAGGAAAGACAGACTGAAGTGAAAATGTTCTTCCCATCGACTTTGTCTCGATGATAAAGGGAAGCTTATGTGTTGTCCAATACATAAAAAGCTTATGGGGTGTTCAGTACATATAGATTTTAGTTTAATGTATAAATTGATAAGAATCAACCTGATGATGTTTTGATTGCCATAACAACATGGGACCAGAATGATCTACAGTAGATTTTATTGCAATTCAATCACTGGTTTAAAATACTTTGCGAGGGACCAAATTGTTGATTCAGGGGGAGTTTTTATCTGGTGGTTGGGTTAGAAAAAGGATAAAGTCTCACTGTGAATAAAAATGATGAATTATGAAAACCTTTGGACCAAAGTGTTGCATAGAATAAAATTGTAATGCTGCTAACAGGGCAAAAAGAGATACAAATCCAGGAGGAGGAGGTTGAGGCAGAGGGGTAGCGTCCGTAGCAGCGCTGGGCACCGAGTCAGCATTAAAGCTTGAGGGTGCTGATTTACTGCAGGACTTCACAGGGCCACAGCCTCATTAGCCCCCCCCCCCCCCCCCCGGGGTCAGGATCACATGGGGTTAATACACGTTAAACACTGTTCCATTACTTTGTTATACGTCATTTTGACTTGTTCAGAGGTGTTTTCGCCTATCACTCGCCATCTGCGGATCAGTGTCAGGTTTATGCATGTGCAGATTCACTCTTTGCCGATGTGATCTATGAAAAACAGGGCCAATGGAAACTCACAGCCTCTTATTTAATTCTATTAATCTGCTTTCAAGCAAGAACTGAACTCTGGAGACCCTTCGTAGATTCCCCGGAGGAAGAGTATGTGTGAACGAAAATGTAAGAGTGAGAGCCTCCGTAGTTTCTGCAGACCTTCTCCGCCTGGCCCCTAAGTATAAAGTCTGCAGAGAGTCCAAAGAATCCGATTGTGAGAACACAGCGGTGTCACACACGTAGAATACACAGACGATGTCAAGAGAGTTTTTTGGTGAGAAGAGCCGACGCCGGTGTCGACGTGCTGTAAACAAAATCACGTGATCTCTGCAGCGAAATCAATACGTTATACCAGCTGGACCACCCCTCATTTGAATCCTGCAGGGGATTTGTTGCTGTTGTGAATGCATCCAAGCAGAGAACGTCCCACTGCATTGTGCAACAGTCGAAAGGAGTCAGGACCCAATTCGACGGAGATTCTCCACAGGACATGTCTGAAAGTGGCTTTAGTGTCATTTAGCAGGCAACATGGTAAATGGTATGTATTTATATTTAACTTTTCTAGTCTTGATGACTACCCAAAGTGCTTTACAGTACAGTTTTACATTCACCC
Source organism: Hippoglossus hippoglossus (assembly GCF_009819705.1). NCBI lineage: Eukaryota > Metazoa > Chordata > Actinopteri > Pleuronectiformes > Pleuronectidae > Hippoglossus > Hippoglossus hippoglossus. The sequence continues at coordinate 2,032,288 of NC_047173.1, forward strand.
ATTCACACACAGCATCTATGTGCCGCACTATTCTCTAAGAGAAGAAGCAATTTGAGGTTCAGCATCTTCCTCGAGGACACTTCGGCATTCAGAATGGGTAAGACTGGGATCGAACCGCCGACCTTCTGGTTAGAGGATGACCGCTCTAACCGCAGCCGCCCCCCACGTGATGGGTATAGAGAAGGCTACAGGAGTGTAGGACTATAAGAGTGATTCTGAATCGTTTTCCAAGTAGGAAAAATCTAAAACTACAGTTACAGTAATGAAACTTGGTGTTCACCACACTTTTGAATACGGTAATTGTTATATTAATGCTTACATTTGCATATTTTGATGTTTTACAAGGTTTTATTACTGAACTATACCTGATATTTTATTTGATTAGGAAAAGTTATAAACAACTCAAACTGCATTTGGGATTGTTGGTCATGATGTTTCTTGTTGAGCTGAGCCCACAGAGCTTTTTGCCTTTTTTAATGTCTTTCAGACTACCCAGAGGAGGGGCCATTTTATAATGTTACCAAAGCACCCCGACGTACACTAACGAGAGTACATCAGGGTACCACAAACACCGTGTCCAGAATAAACGCATCTCGATCTTTCTTGATGCTCCACGGGGCTTTTAGTGACACTTAACGCTTCCTCTAAAAGCCTCCCAGGGAAAAAATGAAATGCTGGGAGGCTTTTAATGTGAAACAGGACAGATTAAGAGCAATTAACTAGACACGGCTGTGGAAATCTGGGGGAGCTTTGTCGAGTCTGACGAATCACGTCGTCGTGTTGTCAACAGGGCTGCCTTTGTTTGAGGCTACGAATACATGACAGAAAACCTGTGTTAGAAACCGAGGGCATGAGGTTTGAAGATGTGAATGGATTGAAAGCACACGCGATAGGCATTGCATTATGGTGAGTGCAGGTTCTGTCGGAGTAATGGTGCTTTCAGACGAAACGTGGAGTGAATTTTTCATGCGATGAGCTCACATACATAATAAATGCAGAGACGCAGATTAATTAATGTATGTCACACGATTGGAGCAGCGCAGCTCGCGTTGGCCGCCTGAACTCGTTGCAAGCATCGCTCCACTTTTGAGTGCAAAAAGACTTTTATTGTGGTCGTGGTTGTTGGAGCATGTTAGTCAGCCCCCCCCCCCCCCCCCCCCCCCCCCCCCGCCCAGCTGCATGAGTCCTCAGCCCCGTAACGCTGATAGTTATATCATGTCACATTCACTCAGTGCTGCAGTGAGCGACTCCTGCTTTGAGTCCCCTCTCTCTCTCTTTGTCTGATTCACTCAGGTCAACAGGGACAGATTTGCTGCTGATATTGTCCACTTCATCTCTTTAGTGTGGTCCATCTCTCCACAGGGCTCAGCATACACCAATTTTGAACCCATTTTGCAGGACAGGCCTCATAAAGAGGCGGGGGTTTGTGAGGTGGACTAGCAGGGCGTCATGCCACAGAGTTGCAAGGGGGAGGAGGCAGAGGAGCCAAGCTTCAAACTGTCAGTGATGGGGGCAGACAGCGCTGCTCCTCCCTCAAAGAAAGACCATCACCGCTGAAATCAGACCGACGGAGCCCACTGATCATGTTGTACATGGGAGACATGATTCAAAATGAGCTTTTTCTATTACAGCACCACTGTTCATTAACTTTCATCATAACGTTCTATTGGTGTCCTTGCTATAAGAGTCCTAACACGTAGTAGTTGTGTGGTATGTTTCAGTATATGGGGAAACCCTTTCTCATGGTGGGGAATATTAATATGTCCAAGTAAACCTCACAACTCAGTTATAGTAGTGTGACTAAACTTTAGGTATGGGTTCAAAAAAGGCTTCTATACTGCATTTTATGAAGCTACAATGAAGAGGAACAATGCTGCACCTCTCTGATGGACACAATGTGTATTTTTCGTGGTATTCTATCAATTTATTTTGGAAATAAAAGCAGAAAGACGACAGGACATGCAACATACAGTATGTTCCTAACTGGATGCAAACTGGGGGATGTTTCCAATAATGGTTGGCTCCTTAAGGGTAATACTGCAGGACACCAGGACATCTCCGTTCTTCCATTAAAAGTTGTTAATGGACAAGATGTATTATACTGGAAATTGTTAAAATAATAATTTTCCAATTACGTGCCACGAGGACAAAGGGAGTGGAAGTGCTCTGGGATGCTACAGGAGGCGATAGACCTGACGTGAATAAGCAGCAACATTACAGAACATTTCACAAAAACTCATAAGACCCTGTCTAACCAAATCCATTATTCAGTTTTTCCATTTAAAAAGGAGAGTAACCAGAGAGGAAGATTCCACTTTGTCCTTTGGAGCCAACATAACAAGATCATTTTGAATGAAATATCAGACAGGTCAAACCAAAACCGAACTGTCAGGGACACCAAGGAAGTTTAATGAAGGAATTAGCACGGGTTGAGCTCGCAGTTAAAACTCTGAATCCTTGTGAATCATGAAATGCCAATAGAAGATAAAGTTCTTATTATGTGGGAGAGGCTGGCGATGTTTGTCACGGGCAGCAACCTTAGAGCAGCTGTGTATACAAGTAGCCATCAGGTGACTGGGGATCTGCAGGCCGAGCCGGAGCCAACAGCTGAAGGGAAAGTCAATGACAGGAGAAATTAGAGCAGGCAGATATAGTGAACGGCGGAAAACATGTTGTTGTTATGACAACATGCGGCGCCTCATCATCTCTGCTGATTGAATGGAAGGGTATAAACTGCAGCGTTGCACCAGCACACTCGTTTTTTTCTTTAACTAGTACAAGCTGCAACCCACAAAATTAAGAAAGTGGATCAGGTTTTTTAGGCTCGTGGGGGAGTCCGGTGTAAATGTGCGAGTCGAGCTCTTTCAACATCCACCGCTGGTTTTATCAGGCAAGGTGGTTTTATTTATACAGCACATTTCATACACAGAGGTAAATTCGAGGTGATGTACAGGGACATTAAAAACAGCACGGAGACCAAATTAAACCAGGTCGAGAAAGAAGAGTTTTCAAGCAACATAAAAGCGAATATAAAGAGTAGAATAAAAGAGCTTTAAAGAGGTAGAATAAATACAAACGATAACTCCGTATAAAAACTAAAAAATAAGCTGAGGGAGCAAAGTAATCCAAAGTAGATAGAAATGTGTACAAAAATAACATAAAAATAGAATAAAATACAATGATGGTATGAGGCACTTGTTTTAAACACAATAGATAAAAAATAGATACACACTCATATCAGACCGGAAAGTGGTACATGATTACCCTAATATAGTTTTGATTATAGAGTGTAATTTGCATTATATTCATAGGGTTCTCGCTGCTTTTCCGCTGAGGCAAATATCTCTGGGGGAGGAGAGCTCCCTCGGGGAGTAATTACAACCAACTGTGTGACACTCGCTCGCGCACAAATGCAAACTCCCTCTGTTTCGCACATGATCTTATATCAAACAGCCAAAATGAAAACTCCCCACAGAGTAGGAGGCAAAAAGAAAGAGGTTTTTTTTTCGCTGGTCCTGGTTTTCTCTCCCACTGAGCGTGCTCTGTTTTACACTGCTGTGCCGAGCAGGGATTTAGGGGGTGAGCTGAGCAGCCCCCCCCCGAGGGCAGCAGAGGCCAGTTCTGCCTGGACGTGCTGTTACTGTTAGCTTTATCCTCTAATCTCTGTGTCTGGGTTAATAAAGGACTGACTGGCTTCAGACGGGGGAAAATGCTAGGGAAGACACTATTGTAGACTGGCGTGCTGTGTGCGTGTGCGCTAACTATTCTTCAAATAAATCAATTAGTCATAATGAGACCTCAAGGGAGGCAAACTAATGTGCAATACATATTTGTTTTGGGGCCCTCACACTGCCTGTTGTATTTTGGCTGACCTTTTTTAAAGAATTCATAAGCATTTCAAACATACTCGGAGTGAACATTAGCATTTCAGCTCCAAATTATGGAGCTAAATTAAGAACGAGTTCAGAGAGACGAGCGGTGCTGCACGAGACGGGCGCAAGTGCGGCTCATCACTGTCGTGGTGTGAAATGACGGTGTGCTTTCAGGCTCATTTGCTCCCCCCTGAGATTAAAGCGCTGCAATGGATAATCATCAAACCTATCACGGGCTGGGACTGCACACACACACACACACAACCAACCAAAGGACGTGATAGACAGTGAGAACAAATACAAGGTCTACTCAAGAAGCAGCATTGTTTGTCAGGAAGTCAAGGAATCGGTCCAAATACAAATACAAATACATCATGTGAGGAAAATGGGTAAACATTTAGCTTCACGTTTTTTTCAAGCTTTCTTGATGCGGTAAATGTAAAAAATAGAAGTGAATGCCATGCTGACAATGCAAATATGCTGATGTTTATCATTTGCTATCTCCACTGACTGTGCAGTGCAGATGATAACAATGGAAATGTTTCATATGCTCTTAGATTTATCTTTTAATGAACATACAGACAAATTATCAAATGTAATACATTTAGGTTCCATCGGCTGAATATTAACCTCAGCATTAGAACATGCTCACAATGCTAACATATGCTAATGTTTAGCAGACATATTGTTTACCACACTGACCATCTTAGCTGAGCATATAGATAAAATACATAAGCTTCATAGCAGTGAGGCTGAACTAGGGAATATCTGTCTGTCTGTGAGGCCTTCAACTTATACACCCCAGGTCCCAGAAGATCAAAACCTCCATTGTAGAGGCAGCTGGTAGCAGGTGTGATCAGAAGGTTATCTGGGCCTGTGGCGGTGGCAACATGAGAACTGACCTGCAGGAGCCCCTTCTGGGTCTCCTGCAGCAGCACACAGGTACTGAAAGGCCAGAGGGGCGGCAGGGAAAGCAATGAAGAAGCTATGAAGAAGTGATTCTGTTTGGTATCAAACAAGTTCTGCCAGGGCATAAGCTCAGGCTGTGTTTCAGGAGGCAGCATGATGTTCCCCTTTCACCACCCTTGATGGTGAAGGCTTTAACATCAAGCACATTGTGCAGCATTAAACACATATTTAAACTCATGTCATCTACCTTGCAAGAATTCTTCCTCAAGAACGCCACGAATGACCTTCTCAGCTGCCATACTTGGAGCGTTCACACAACAGGGCGTTCTACGCAACACTAAATAAACGTTTGAATAATCTTTTTGTCCTGGTGACAGAAACTTCAAAATGAAACTGGAAGCCACAAATCCACAATGCAAACCACTGAGAGAGAAATCCAAACATTTTAATCCAAAGACCAAACACAAGGAAATAAGAAGGCCGTAACACAGAGTTAAAAAAAATGACGTTTGAATTTAGATTTATTTAGATCCTAATGATAGAGGACAAATCATTAGTTTATTATATATATATATATATCATGTTAAAAATACAAAGATTATGATATTGTGCACATCATCAAGTGCCTCTTATAATATTTTATGCACCTGCCCTGACAGAAAAATGGGAGGTAGTTGTATTTTGCAGTATCTTGAGTGTAATACATTTTCAAAAGGGAGACACAACTATATGATAAAAATGACTTTGATAGCCTAATTGTTTTTTTTTATTTTATTTTGACAATGACGATCATGGTAATCTGATATCACGACAGCCCTAATCCCTATATTTATAACATATTGTATATGATATTATACGTATCGTTCTAAAGTGAAAATATGATCCCTGTCTCATAGCCTCACTTGGCTGCGATTTTATTCCCCCGACCGATCAACGATTTGGCTCTGAGAGCATCACATGGTTTACTGGCAGGTAGAAATTTAGGTCAGCCGTCTGCAGTTTGAACATTACTACACCAACACGACTGCTGCCAAAAGCTTGGTAGTAATTTGCAGTGAGCCTTTTTAATATTACGGAGTTGTATTTTACTGTCCATCTGTTTGGAATAAAACATTGAAGTTGTCACTGGACACAACCAACTGGGTTTACATGGAGTGTCATCATCACAGTGAGAGCAGAACAGTTGCAGGCCCTTGCACAGAGGCCAACCGAGATGTGTGCAATGTACAGGATTATTAAAAAATGAACGCAACCTTTACTCCTTATTGCAGTCGGTGCCATTTGAATCTCCTGCGTATGGAAAAGACAATAAACTGTAAACAATTTAGAGATGCAGAGCTGGGCCCCTCACCCGGGCCTTTATCAGACTTGATGAACTGGATTGCCGTTTGTTTGGCTCCTCAATCCACGGGGACACCGGTGTTAAGGCTGAGATCAGCACTGACATCGCTTGAGTAATGGCCCCCTGCTTTGGACAGGAACTCATAAAGCTTCCGATAGCACTTTACGTCTCTATAACCACCACATTTCCCTCTGTGGAATACAAACTAAGACTCTGTGTGTCTGTGCACTGCTTGCCTCTGAATTATAGAAAGAAATGGAGAGAAAAAGCTAAACTGACACGTCTTTATGAAGCAGAGGCTCTTTTTTTGAACCTATTCTCAGCTGCTGTCTTCCCATCATACACATACACCACGTACTGTGCTCTACATGTTGCTACCGTACGTGAACACATGACACACACCGAGTCTCCAGAGGTCCCATCGCTGTGTTTATGGCTGGGAGGAACAATACAATGAAGCAACTGACTGACAGCTGACTGATGTGTTCCTTTATAATGCACGCTGCCTTTCTCTGTCAGCTGCACAGTTTGACATCCCCGCCGCTTTAGGTGAAACATGCAACCGCATGTGTGCAAGAGCCAAGGCTTTTAAAAGATCACATCAAATGATAGACGCACCGCCACACACCTCATGGAACCGCCGCAGATGGATCGTTGGTGGATGCTTGATCTTTGACATATCTCACGTTGGGCTAGTCCATTTAGGGATAGTGATTTGTTTTAAACACTGTCCCTGCAGGGGGATGGTGAATTATGATCCACTCCGATGAAATAGACCCGCGGCTTTTGCAATAACAATCTCCCAATGTCACCTTGCCCTGGCAAGCCACAAATATACAGTAGAAAGCTGTTATCACCTCCAATGTGTGTTGACTGATAGTCAGGTAGCACACGCTGCAGTTGGCTTCACTGGGGATAATTGAAAGAGGTGCAGTCAGTAGGTCTTCCTGCTGGAAGCGCCTCAGCTCACACATATTCTTATGATGTGCAATGTGAACGGATGTCTGAGCTCGTTCTGCCGGCATCTCTCCTGAATTCATTTTCTTTCAAATCACAATTATTGTTATTGTTGAGGGTCACACTGCTGCATCACCCAACTTCCCATCCACCCTGACATTACCCTGGAGGATAACTGTAAAGATAAGCAGCCTCAAATCACGATGCTCCCTCCACTGCTCTTCACTCCACCGAGATTCAATTTCCATGCTGGTACACAGTTTCCATTTTATGCCATATATCGTGTGTTCTTTACAAATAAGTCTACAGAACATTTTCCCCCGTAGCATTGTGGAGTACTCTTTGATAAACATATGGCTTTTTTTTTTTTGCATACTCCCTGCACCATGATTTGTGTGCAGGAGGGTCATGACCAGAGATGTGTGTGTGTGTTGTCAACCTCTTTTGCCTCCGTTGTCTCCTTTAATTGTAACGTGTGCATGCACGTGCACATGTGGAATATCTTTGTTTCTTGTGTGGTACACCACCATGCTTAGTACAGTGCAGGCAGCCACCCCCTCAACAAACTGTAATGATTAAACACAGGAAAGGAAAAGCTACGGGTGGTCCAATTTCTCTTTGCCATATATTAAACGGGACACCTTAGTCCCCGATGACAATCACAAGCATGGCCACAGTAATAAATGGTTTCCATTTACTGTGGACGGGTAAATATCCAAACTTACTGTAATGAAATTGTACCAATTTCCGGCTTTACATAAATCCTCAGCAGATGCTTCTTGGGATTACCAACCTCCAAATGTGTGTGAGTGTGTTTTTTTTTCATCACAGTAACTCTAATCCACACCTTCAATCCTGTCTCAGTAATTATAGCCTGCTCTAGGGGCCTGTGCTGCAAAGCGGAATGTTAACCTGTTAGCCGACGCGCTGGAGCAGTCCGATCACTGGACACTGGACCAGAGACATTTTTTTCCCAGTGAGAAATCATCAAGAGCAGCAGATATTTTTTTTACAGATGGGTAAAGATCATGTTTCAGACTTCACTCTGGTTTTAAAACGGAGCCTGTAATTATTGCTTCATTTGAATTCAACAAACGCCCCTTGGACCCTGAGAGATATCCTGACAGTGTTGATGCTGTTGTTCTATCGCTGCCGTCCGGGAACACAAGCACAACCCGGCGTACACACGGAGATTATATTTGTCGGTACAACGATGCGTTTACTTTCTCAGGAGACTGGGGTCATTCGGAGGAAACAAACAGATCCTGCCATTGATTTTCCAAACTACGTGTCCAACAGTATGGAATCAGTGCGTGGTTGCCTCTCTGTTAAAGCTCCATTGGGTAGACTGCTACAGTATCTGCTCTAAGATTGTGAGTCAAGTGCTTGAGTCAAGTTTTCAAGCTGTGAATTAAAAAAAATTGGCACTGGCAGGTATTATTACTTCCAACCCCTCTTATCTCTTATTTGAAGAATATAAGCTTTTGCCTTCAAGCACAAGATTTAGAGACTAATTTGTTCCTCATTCTCTGTTAAATCAAAGTTTGATCTCCAAAGCCTGTGTGCCTCTGAGCACTAAACGTTTAAAGGGAGTGATGATATTGATTGCACGGCAGCCACTCATTCATAATGTAGTATGTCTTCATGATCTGCTTTGTTGTTTCGTTGTGTTTTTTTGTTGTTGTTGTAAAAGTGCACGTTTTGTGATAATATATTGCAATCTTAATGTTTTACCGACATTATATATGACGCCAAGATGCGGTAGATATGACATGAGCTGAGGTATTTCAGCAGCTCATATTGCAGTGCCAGCTTTCCAGAGTTGTGGAATTGTGTCATTACAGACCACAGGGAGTGTATGGAATCCATCCCTCACAGTGGATTTGCTAATTCCTCCTGTCTCACCTATTACCTCAAACAAAACAGCCTCACTAGCATGGGCTCTGCTTTTGGTCAGACAGAGTGTAAGGCTGTGACACACTTCCTGAAAAGAAGACGAAATGAAACAAACACGCAAGAGGATATAAATATCTTTTTTTGCCGAGGACACAGTTGAGGAAAGATTACCAGAAAACACGAATCTGATTAAATCAAGATGACAAATAGAAGGTGGCGTGAGTAGATTACCATCCTTTCATTAGAGGGTGAATCCTGCTCGGAGCGTCATTCGGTTTGTCTGTGGCAACATCTCTAATTCTATTAAGCAAGCGGAGATTCACCGGCGGGTCCGTTGCGATTTGCACCTGAACGCAGCAGATAAGAGACAGTGACAGTCCTCATGTTGGACGGTTTTGGACTGAGAGATGCATTTAAAGGCCCTGTTAATTTCACATGATGAAAATCAACACAGACTTAAAGCGAGTTACACCATGTGATGGATCTCAGAGCTCCTGCGCTCACACTATTGTATCGGTTTTTAATGAAACATACACATTATGTTCAATACAGGGAGCACACCTCACCTAAGGTATAATTGTATTGATTGGATGGGCTAGTAGCACGAGCAAGTGTTTTATTATATTCTATATACCATTCTTTCACTCTTATGAAGTAATTTACGTCCCTAATATACCGAATATCCATCGTATGCCCGTGCAGTCAAATTATTCCAACTTGTATGTAAAGTATTTCCTAAAATTCAGTTTTATTTTTCATCCTCTAGTCCCTCTTTTTTAAACTTATTCATACAATGTTTTTAAACAACATGGGATTTGAAAATCATTTATCAGACTTTGAGTTTAAGTTGAGTATTATAAAGTCTGTGTTTAGCCAGTTAACTTATGTTATCACTTTAGAACATACAGCATTAGTTCAGGCAGAGCACAAATAGAAGTACAACTACATACTTTTCTCAGTCATCACATTGCTGTAATGAGTACACTACAACAACTTGTTGTAATTGTAATTGTAATCATTCATCTTTTAATTGTTGTGCCTGCACACTACAAGACTAGTTAGTGACAGGGGATCATGAGTTACAAGATCTTTCACCGGGAGGAATCTCCAACAAGTCCGTCCGCTCCTCAGACTATGTTCTATCACGCTGACACAGAAAATGCTGCCTCATTGTGAACACAAAGTGTGGCCGATACAATATCAAGTTGGCAACAAACTACAAACGGATCAAAGCGCAGACCGAGCACATCCATCCATCTATTTTTCTCCTGCTAATCTGAGGTTGGGTGGTGGAGGCAGCAAGCTCAGCGGGGGGGGGGGTTCCACTTCCCCTCGCCCCAATAACACTTTCCAGCGCCACATGAGGGATGTGTTCCCAGGCAAGATGAGATAACTAATCCCTCCGATGAGTTTCAGCTCCGCCCTGGGTGTCATCGTTCGCCATGATCTCAGTATTTTCCGGTCTACTCCTTTGTTATTCCGCCCTCCTTTGTGTTGTTTGTGTATTTTGGTGGGCGCGGCTACTCCCTCTTTAGCTCAAATGGACTCACCTTCATCTCTTCTTCCTCGTACACACAGTCGTGCTCTCTCTGTCTCAGTCCTGTGAAGTTGCTACATGAAACTTTTTGATCTTGCATCGTCGTTTTTTTTGCCTCGCTTGTAATCCGTTCTCGTCTCACACCGACGACGCTTCAGCTTTTGCTCCTTTGTTGTCGTTGAACATGAACCACTTTAGTTTTTTTTCCCCGCTAAAACCAAGTTGTCCGAGTTTGCGTTTGTGTCAAGCTTTTTGCTGTATCATAACAGATGGGTCTCCGCTCCTCCTGATCAGATGTCTGAAGCACTTTGACTGGCTCGTTTCAACGCAGAGGTTCTACTCCGAGCTCCCGGGTTATCTGAACTTCTCATCCTATATGTTGGGCCCCTTCTGACTGAGCATAGATCAATAGAAAGAAGTGGCTGAAAAGAGAAAAATCTAAAAACTGTCCTTATGTTTTGGTAGAGACCTAACGCTTATTTTTTTTTAAAAATATATTTCAGAGCCTCCTTAAAATGAGGACTGAGAATTATCATTTGACTGTATTTATACAGCACCTTATATTACTGTATATCGACCACTCAAAGCCCTTTACACTATAATCCACATTCAACCATTCACACACACATTCCTAATATGTTTTTTCCACAGGGACACTTTGACAAGTGGACTGGAGGAGCATGTGGGAATAAATTGTTTAACAATAACAGTCGGGCTGTTGTGCATAATTTCCACTGTATTCATCCTCCATAATAACAGTTGTGATTATTATATATCATTCTAATCTGGATGGATGACTAACTTTGTTTTAATCAATGTTGAATCATTAGCACATTTTTTAAGTAAATATCATTTATATTTATTTCCATTTTAAACACTTGAGAGTGAGGTATCTGTTCTTTATCTAATCAAATGATCGCTTCAAGATCTTTAGGCCACATCCATACGACGACATTTACGACAACAAATCAACTCTCCACACTACTGCAGAGTTTTAGAGCAACAGAATGGAGAAGTGTAGAAACGCTGCTGGCCCCGTTCTGGTTTGAAAACTCCGGTGCTACATTTTAGTCTGGACGGGCAGAAACGGAGATGTTTGCAGAAAGATGCCATAAACACTCACTGCTTGCTGATTGGGTCAGCAGTGCTTCCTTTCTACTTACAAGCAGAAATCTCAGCACAACTATACGCAGAGACCTGTGCATAAAGAAATCTGACTGGTGGATTCGGCTGCTGTCAGGGTGCATGTTTGTTCAGGAATCACTGGAGCTGGTAAACAGCTCTGTTAATGAATGGGTCCACCGTGCTCCTGGGAGAAGGTTGTGTGGACTGATGAAACGCAATTTGACTTGATCGGGCGGAACATGCAGCACTGCCTGTGACGTACACAGTTCCACTGCATACCCAGCGCCATGAGTTTGTCCAATTCCTTGGTTTATACTGTGCAAACACTCAGTCGCAAATGTCAGCATGTTAACACACTCGACTGTGGTGGTGATCATGGGAGACGTTACATGCTAAACATTGGGATATTAGCATTTAGATTAGAGCCCCGCTGTGCTTCAGCAGAGCCTCATAGAGCTGTCTACAGTCTCCCGTCACACGTCAGTCACCGTGGTGAAGACGCTTTGTCCTCCGGGCGGCTGACGGGACGCTTGATTCTCAGAACGTTGGTGGCAGAACGGAGGCTGGAGTCGATGTGGATGGAATTTCGTGTGCAACTCATGCTATGTAAATTCCTTGTAACTCCTCTCGCTGATTTAACTTCCCAACAGTATATTAATCAACTGAAATATGCTAGTTACACATTGTATATATTATATTACATATATATGTATTTTCAATATGATTTTAATGCAGGGCATTTGCATGTAATAGTGCATTGCTATCTTTACATAATAAAGAATGTGAGTCATTCCTCCAGCTCTGCTCAGAGCGGTGCAGCCGTGTGGAAATGAACCGTCACGTCAGAACATGAAATGAAAGGCAGTGGCTGGTCTCTGCTGGAAACAGATGAACCTAGAGACAGATGGAGAGGGGTATAGCCTCGGCGTCACCTCATTACTTTGATAGCTTTCAAATTATTCCAGTGTCACATCCGTGCTGGTGTATCAGACGCCTTGTATCATTTACCTTACACTCTCTGATCATCCCCGACTCCGTTCGTCAACACCTTAGTGATCTGCGACAGTCATTCATCCCACAACACTCAGTGACATTCACGGGGAAACCATAAAAACGAAGCAAAAAACAATTCTCCCTTGGCAGAGAAGTCAACACGTAGTGACACCACACAGCACAAAAGGAATGCCTCAGCATAAACCCGGGCTTCGTAGTCGGGTCACGTCTGTGACCTTCACGTGGACCGCCAGGGATGTGATCAGACAAAGTGTATGCATCCCTGAGCCCCGATGATCCAGCGTCCCCCGCGCCTGTGTCTCCAAATGAGACGTCTTATCTTAAGTTCATGCTGCAGCAGCTTCAGGATCAGAGTAAAGAGTGAAAGGTTGAGTCTGTTCCTTTCAACTCCAGAGGGGCAACAAGAGGCTGTGAGGGGATTTCCAGAGCTCACATGAATCCATGTAGCATTATGTTAATGCTATGCTGGCTTGTATGCTTATTAACATGTGCTTATGTTGACACTAGTTGATCCATGGACCTCACTGGTAACACTGTACAGAGCCAGTAGCCTAAACGACAAAATAGGATGTAAGAGCAAAGGAACAGGATCATTCCAAAAACTATTAATTAGTGTTTGCTGGTCTGCAACCTCTAAGACTTGTATAAACAGTTAAAACTACATGGTTATGGACGCATGGAGGTCTGAATGAAAGCAATGTTGGCTGGCAGGATGTGAGAGTGCTGTCTTCAGTGTCCAAGTCAGAATTGTTGAACTCCACCATGACCCCATTGGTGTCACATTGACTTTGATCTGTAGGGGCAGGCGTAGATCTACAGAAACATTCATGGTGGGGAAAGAGGGTAGCAGAAATATCACAAAAGTATATATATATATGCTGAATTAAAACAATAGAAACATGCATTACGCTTTGTTTTGAAAAGATCCCCAAATTCCCACAAGCTTGTCACCTGTTTATCGTAATGTGGACGTGTGATTGTCAAGCTCTGATTGCTTGATTATAAAAGTGGGCATCAGTGGGAACACTACAGCTAACTGTATGAGAGCAGTGATTAAGAGGTCCGGAACCAGGCTATAAGCTGACCAATTTGATGACGTCAATGACGTTGACCAAGCAAAGGGTGTAGTTCTTAAATGCATTATTCTGAACAGGAGATGGGAGGGTGTGTAGAAGTTGCTCATATGTTCAATGAAAACACTAAAAAACCCTCCTCTCTCATACGGTCTTATATCTGCCTCCACATCAAAGTAATGTGCCATATGTTATTGTGGCATTGCGTGGCGGTGTTGTTGAGGAGCTACCAGGTAAAACACCGCCTTAGTAAAGTACTTGTTAGCCTGTGGTGAAATATAACTGTCAGGTGGAATCCAAGGGTCGCCTACCTGAGACATTTTGGAAAGCCATTAAAAAATGCATTTACATATAAATGTGTTGAAAAGACATTTCAACTTGTCACCTGATTCCCCCCCCGCCCCCACTGCCGGTCAGATGTGTAGAACACACCCGTGTTCCTCCACCCAAGCACCAGGGTGAAAGCAGCAGGTATGACAGACGGTAATGGAAATGCTGTGTCTCCCACATTAGTGATGGAGCGCCGCAATATCACATTAAACAATCAATAACGCTTTATGTCACTTATCTTCTTCACAGCCAATGAATTGTGACAACAGTTTTGTTGACTGCTGCTAATGGAAAATTCAGAGGTCCATCGTGTGTATTTTGCGAAATCATTTAACATCTGCCCAACAAATGCTACTAAAACTGACAGACATTCTTTGGGTACTAAATGACATAAGCAGTTTACCTAATAGCATGTGACACTGCAATCGAGGTAAGAATTAAAATTCAAAATATGAATGTAGCAGAAGTTTAGAAAACATGAAACGTACTAAATTAATTTCTCCAAAGACTTACGATGAATGTGTGATGTGCGTGAAACTTTGAATGTATCATATAATGCAAATTGCAAAAGTAAGAAATAAAGGAAAATGTACTCTACACAAAATTGAAAAACATCTAAAAACCTACTTTTTCAAACAGGACCCAACAGGATGCAACAGTTGTAAAGGAATATTTTCTTCTGGTTAAAGTGATGAAGTGATGAGCCCCACTGAGGCTCACAGGTTAGTTTAATTTACATAAAATTTGCAGATTTGCACATTTTTAAACCACATGAATAAATAGTGATCCAACTCATAGAAGTAGCAGCAGGATCGGGTAAGTGATGCAGAGGACTTTGCACGATAGAGCAAAACATTTTAAAGACACTGAAAGGGGACTGGACAGTCACAATACATCACAGATTTATTTCAAAACAACATTAACACCCAACTCAGATCACTTACCCTGAATAATACTATAGGCTAGCTTAACCACGCTGTTTGGAATACCCCACTGGAATATCCCCCAGAAACCTTCCTCTGTGATGCTCTCCTCCTGGGTCTTGCATCACACCAGTACACATGCAGGTCCCAGTTGCCATCTGGTGCAAATTGTGCAGCGGCTTGGACTCTCTTGATAGGTGCCTGCTGGTCTAGTTTGACATATTTAACGGAGCTCCACTGTCTTTACCTCTTTCAGATTTAATAGAACTATAGCTACGTACATTGAATTACCTGCTTTTTGAATAAATATTGATTAAAAATGAATTTTTCACGATCATTCTCTTTGGCACAACTAAGAAAGGTTTTGCCAACACCTTTATCACAGATTGTAACTGGTTGAGTAGAGTTGGGAAAGCAAATCTGCTCAGCATGCTGAATTGCATCTAATCAAACACTCTCCTCTCCCCCATATCCCCCAGCTCTTCACTCATGCCTCATCTCCTGGTAGGTTCTTTTTGTTTTTTAACAATCCCGGGAATGCTGTGGCTGCTATGAATACGTTTGTGTTCCTCCGCTGGGAGCCAGAGGCCTGAGACGTCAGAGGAGGGAGCCCAAGGGAAGCCTCCTCCTCCAGTGGCACAAGGAATTGAGAGACTTTGCCTCCATCAGCCCTCCACACAATCAGGGCTTTGACCCACCAGCAGCAAGCGCTCAGAATGGAAATGAACTTGCCGATGAAGTGATAGTGTGGTTGAAAGTGTGTGTGTGAGAGAGTGGATTGTGTGTGTGTGTGCGCGCGCGTGTGTGTGTGTGCAGGGGCGGGCACAGAGGCTGGTAAGTTGTCTAGACAATGAGGAAGCACTTTTGAACTCTCTGTTGTCTCATTACTTTTGAGCTTCTTGTCTGTAATCCTGCAAGTGTTTGCAGTTACTTCCTGAATGAAGGCGTCTCTCATACCTGACAGCAGCCGAGGGTCATAGCATCACGAGAGGACTTTTCACCTACTCAGCCTCCATACTAATGCAGCAGACAGGCGCCGGTGGGGAATTCTTAATCATGCTGCAGGGCATCGTCCTCATCACCGCTACGCGCCTACAGCACAAGCACTGAAGGTCATCACACCCGTCTATAGCTATCTATCTACCATGACTCTCAAGTGATCTCACTGACCATCACCTCCATAAAATTGTTTTATTATTTCGAAGTCCCTTCCTGAGGAAGTATTTTATGAGCAAACCGGTTAATATTTGCCGACCGGACCTGAGGTGAATAAACACACAGCATGCAGGCGAAAGGTCTCTGTATATCAACATGTCGGAGGCTGAACCGCTGGTGGAGAAAGCTAAACAAAGTAAAACAGGATTATCCACACTTTTTGAACTATTTGTCTTCAACACGAAGTTCAATATGATTTGAAAAAAAAAAAATCATCGCCAATGAACACATTGTGTAGAATTTGTACAATCAATCAATAAATAAATTTGCTAAATACATTCAAAAGGTTTTACAGGGGATAACGTGCTGGGATATGTCGTGGCTGGAGTTCAGGAAGTCACAGCAGAAGCTTCATCTATCCATCGAGCAATCAATCAAATTATATTTGTACAGCTCATATTCACAAAATTACAATTTGTCTCATGGGGTTTAACAAGGTGCAACATCCTCTGTCCTTAACCCTCAGAATGAGTGGGGAAAAACTAATAAAAAAAACTCTGTTATCTAGGAGAAAAAAACGTTGAAACCTCAGAGACAGCACAGCAACAAAAAAACAATATTTACAATATTGATGAGAAAAGACAGAGTCGAACATAAATGGAGAGATGTATCAATGTTTAAAGTAATTATATGTCAAAAAAAAAATGTCTGACAGAGATGAAGGGAACAGTAATGCCAATTGTAATAACAGTGGTATCGTCATGGTCTGCACCTTGACTGCCCCTCCCTCCTATGTGTTAGTGTGAGTCTGATCAGCAGGTCTGGGTATGGGCGTGGTTTCTCTCTGGCCCAACTGTAGCTGATCTCCACTAATCACCTGCTGCAGCACAAGAACCCTGGTCTTCCTTCCACCTGTCACCAGATTACACAGTCCGATTACTCGTATTACCTTTCTGCTGGTTAGTTTCCCTGCCTGTCTGCCATACCTGAATCCTGCCTGCCTGTTACCTGCCTGGACATCGAATGCCTGTAGCATACACTTATTTAAAGATAGAGAGTAATCTAATCTCACAAGAAGACCAAGTTGTTTAGTGACAGAGATGTCTGTGGTCTTGTCAACCATTATCGCCACTGGGGATTTTGACAGCTCTGCCACGAACTGGTCATCCAGCATCTCCCCAACAGTTCCCACCGTCTCATCAATGATGTGGCTGCTGGTGTATTTGGTGTTTGCACTGACCTAATGGGGACAGAAAAGTAAATAGGACAGTACCTAATTATGTGACAATAATTATGAGGAGATGCTTAGTTTACAACCATGTAACTAAACAGCTGAAGTATTTACATTCAGTATTTACATTCAAAAAGGCACTGCCCAATCGTTTGCACAGGGAAATGCTAGGCTCATAACTTGTGTGGTGGGGCCACTTTTGCTCGAGGCATTCATAAATTATTTTTGAACCAGCCCTCTAGACAGTGGTCCATGTCCACTTGTGCAGCCATGGCATGCTGCAGTGTTCTCCCTTAAGGCTCAACAAAGTCATTATTTTTTAAACAAATATTTACATTAATTTTGATGGAATAAACCTGCTGTAATTGTGTTACTGTGGGCGGCTGTGGCTGAGGGGTAGAGCGGTCGTCCTCCAATCTGAAGGTTGGCAGTTCGATCCCCAGTCTTCCCCATCTGCATGCCGAAGTGTCCTTGGGCAAGATGCTGAACCCTGAATTGCCCCTCAAAGAACAACAAAAGTGCTGCTTATAGATGCACTGTATGAATGTGTGTGTGAATGGGTGAATGTAAAACTGTACTTTAAAGAGCTTTGAGTGGTCATCAAGACTAGAAAAGCGCTATATGAATACCATTTACCTTCTCTAATCAGATTTTCTTCCGCTTTATGGGAAGCGGTCATATCATGGCGTTTTAATGTTTTAAGTCTGTTGTTTATGGACAGCTTTTGGCCCCACATGACATATCCCGCCCTCCTCATTATGCCTCAGCCAAGTGAATCTCTCCAGCCACTGCAGGTCAAAGCCACTCACACTATGCTTTTGAGAACAACCCCTTCCCAATCGCATGGCACAGCACAGGAGAGCCGGCTCCTCAGGTCAGGACACGGGACATTCATTTGAAGACAACAATGTCCACATTTTGGCCATGGAGACAGATGGTTTGAAAGAGGAGTGAAGGAAGCCATCTATGTCAAACTAGAGACACCATCTCTGATCAGCCACAGACAATGCAGTCTTGACTCCCATCCCCAGGAAGTTTAACAACAATTCACACCTTAGGACACATGAGCCATGTGACACGTGGGGGTGTGTGGGTCAACGACTCCCAATGAAACCAACAGCAGGGTGGGTCCAGCCTCTCAGGTAACCTCAACGACTCCTGACTACCCCCAAGTTAAATACCTGGGACTCCCAGCTGCAAGTTAGAACTGAAGAAGCCTCTTGGATGAGAGGGGAAACATCTTTAAGAAACTCAACCAAGACCAGTTGACCTGTTTTTAGCAATTGGATATTTGAGTGAGCGTGCGTGAGGATAGCAAATTAGTATAGAATGTATATTGAAAACCATTTCACTAACAGTGTTATAGACAGTTCAAATAGGAATCAGATGGCATGGCCTGTCATTCCTTCACATTGACCAAAGGAGGCAATAAATATTGTCCGGCTAACAATCTCTATGACAGCAAGAGTCTCTCATCTATATTTCTGGACGTGACGACTTTGATTTAAGTGTGGTAATATCCTTTCAGAAAATTCACCTGTAGAGTTCAGCAAACACACAAAGACGCCTTGACAAATCATGACAAATATATGTCCATTGTTAGACGACAAGTGTTGCACCCAATGAAGGGCTCGTCCGGGATTTGAACCCGGGACCTCTCGCACCCGAAGCGAGAATCATACCCCTAGACCAACGAGCCACGAGCTTCAGGATTTCCTGATCTGTAAATATTGTTGATTGGAATTAAAGTAGGACTCAAACAGCATTGGGTCAGGGTTGAGCATGCTGCCAAATAATTGGGCCTCATGCGAGAACATGTTTGTATTCTTTTCCTAAATTTTTGGGTTTAGTGAGTTTGTACAAACATCCAACATCAGATTACACAAACACCTCTAACTTCAGAAGGGTTAGTGTGTTTCATCATGTGTAAAAACCTGATCAATGTCACTTTTGTGCTAGCACGTGCACACATAGACATCAAAGGGGGCTTGAGCCCCTGCCCGTTTTCTTCCTCGAGAGAAAGTGCTCTTTTTCTGGGGTGCTTTAAAAAAAACAAAACGTTTTTAAATAAATGAATATCATATTCCTGTTTGCGCACAGCTTCCCTGTCAAACAACATGATTGAATAGAAAATCTAAGTATTAGGTCAGGAGATTAGGCCTGTCCCTACCGTCCCTCCATCTGCTGAATAATTATAACACCGCTGTTTCAGGACAGACGCACTAGATGGTCTGGTCCTACCTGTTTGTCAGAGTCTCTTTAGGAGTCTGCTTCCTCCCCACCCTCCATCTGACCTGTGCTCACTTTACACTTTAACTAAAAACACCATCACTGATCACAAGTGATCAGGATACGTACAGTACTGAAGTTTACACAGAAAGGAAATCGGGGTGACCGGAACGATCAGGAGTCAAGATCCAACATCATCGATTAATAACTATTTTAGAATATAGGACTAGATGATGAATATCCCATGTCATCAGTTCATTTGTGAACAGAGACGAGCACCCCCCCCCCCCCCCCCCCCCCCCCACACACACACTCCTGCAGACAGAAGAGAAGTTCTTCCTGCAGATTATGATGTGTTTTATTCACTGTTTGATTCATTGTTCAGGAAAATAAATATGAATTCATCAGTTTTTTTTATAAAGATCAGTTGTAAGTGTGAGTGATTAGAAAACATCAGAGGAGCAGAGTCACTTGTTGTCCTGTGGAGTGATGTGGCGCTGCCAGGGGGGGGGCACCTTGATACAGTAAAGTCTATAATCAGAGTTTGTCCTTTTAAGCCGTAGGTGCAGCACAAAAGTCTAAACCGAATGTACTTCAAATCATTGTGGAAAGCACTGGTTGTCTTTAGAGAGAAAGTTGCAAACTATCAAGGACTTGTTCAGGATTTGAACCAGAGACCTCTCTGCCCCTGAGCAAGCATTATACTCCAAGACCAACGAGCTACACTACTTCGGTAAATAGTGTTGTTGAGTATTAAAGCAGTCATCACACTGCATGGCATGTCATTCCTTCACATTGACCAAGTAGCCAGATCATTGGGCCTCATGCAAGAACATTTTTTCCTAAAAAGTTTCTAGTGGTTAGCGTTTACGAACATCCCACCTCAAAAAAGTATGTAAAAGATGTGTATACAAATTATGAATATCACTTGTGTGTACCTGAGTGAGCATGCATGCGAATAGCAAATCATCATAGTTTACTCCAAATCAAGGGTACTATGACGTAAGATTTCCAGAAATAACCATAAGGTACAGTTCATTCATCTGTAGCGTTGAGTTGTGCAAACATACAGACACCTCAATTATAGCTGACCATCGTCCATCATTAGAAATATAGGTTTCCAATAATAGAATGAAGGGCTCGTCCGGGATTTGAACCCGGGACCTCTCGCACCCAAAGCGAGAATCATACCCCTAGACCAACGAGCCATAATAATAAAGATTCCCGAAGCATAGAAGTCAGTAAATATTGTTGATCGGAAACAAAGTAGGTATCAGACAGCATTTGGTTAGGGTTGACCAATGCCACCAAATAATTGAGACTAAACACTTAATACATCTTAATACTGCATGTGTTGTGTTCATTGATTCATTGAAGTTTCTAAAAAAGTATATAAAAAGCTTCTTCTGAATAGTTCTCTTGCTCTTCGGATCAAAAACATTGATCTGAAGGTCAATTCTAAGGCTGTTCTGTAACTGGCACAACACTGTTATTACTATACATACAACTTTATAAGCTGTGTTATCAAATATGTTTTGTGGCTCCAGACAAAGTATATTTGGTGGAAGAGGGGTCAAAAGGGCTCTTTTGATAGTAAAGGTTGCCGACCCCTGGTCTAGCAGTAAGACTCTTGCATAGGGTGCAAGAGGTCCCGGTTTTAAATCCCAGACGTGGGCCCATGACTCCATCATTGGAAACCTTTGTCTCTAACAATGTAATTTCAATGTGTCTGTTAAAGTTAATTCTAGATAGTCAAGGAATTATGCACATCGGTTCAACTAAATCACTGCACAACAATCAACTGATTATCCATTTGGTTGTCAAACGTGGTTCCAAATAATTGAGGTGTTCTTTCGCGTTGGATCAACTAAATTCTACACAACATTTTGTATTTCAATTATGTGCATCTACACATAGTTGTCTAAATTTTAAAATTTAGCTTTTTCTCTCTTACTATTTAACATCTTTCAATGTATTTTTTAACTGTTAAGCGACCTCACTGTAAACGATAAGGCAAAGGGACTCTGGGGAAGAAGTCAAGTCAGTAACATGTATTGATGAGATATTAATTTCTTTGATGTGCTAAGGATGGAGAAGAGGAAGGAGAAGCTGGGAAGAGAAGCTCCGTGTGTCATGTGTCCCCCGACATTCAAGACCTGTAGCAGCATAACTAAGAGCAGGTCCAAGACAAGCCTGGACCGGCTCTGACTGTAAGCTTTATCGTAAAGGAAGGTTTTAAGCCTTCCTTTACCTGTTGCTAAAGGTAGAAATAATCTACCAATAAGATTATTTCTGCTCCCAAATTTGCCCAGTCTCTAAAAATGGTTGTATAACACAGACACACACTCCACACACACACACACACAGATATCCCCCCCCACTGAGTAGACATTTCAAAGTAAAATAACAGGAGGATCACCTGGAAAAGATGATCCAGTATGGTTGAAATTAGGCTTTTGATGTCTTGCCATGCACCTGTGGTGTATAAACTCTCTTCTTTTCCTTGCTGGATCGCTGGATTGCGCTCACGCAGGGAAACTCAATGAGGGAACATCAAAGTGAGTTTGGGGCTTCCACCAATTTTCAGTTACTCTTCCCTGACTGTGTGGATGTGGCTGTTCAAAGAAGCCCCAGCCAGTAGGCATACACACGTACAGACTCCAAATGAGTGTATTAAATATGTTGGTGTGACCCACTTGTGCTCTATACAATGTAATCTAATCAAATATGCCTCAATAATAAACAGTTCCTATCTGAAGCTCGTGCTTTTCTATTTTTGTTGAATCTGTCTCCGGGTTAACACTGAAACCAAAAAAAAAAGCTCTGAGATAACGTTGCTTCAGAGCTTGTGTTTTTCATTTTTTGCTTGAGTCTTGACTTTGGAAAAAGCAGTTAAGACAAAATCCACTCAGCAGATACAGTTTTCTCAGATGTTATAAAGATTGTTCAGTTGATCAGCCAAGTGAAAACATGTGGTCATACAGAGGAGATTACAACTTCTATCTCTATCCAAAGGTCTCTGGTGTCAGATCTAACTCCAGCAGCAAATTACACTTTCCAGTAATTCTGGTCTATTGTTCACATGTTGATTCAGAGCTTTAGACCTTGTCTGGTTGAATATCTTTTAACCCTTTAAACACTTTTTGGCTTCTTCTTCCTAGTGCGTCTCAAGGTGTCAACCACAGCATTATATGTGAATACTGAGACAGTGGACGGTTCTTCAAATGTAACAGGGAATGTAAAAGTGGCTACATGCTACATTATCAACCTGTATTTATTCAGGTGGAATATGAAACTCTGGTTATAACCCATCACAACCGCATATTGACTGAGTCCCTTAAGATTCATGTTATTTGTATTCAGACCATCCCCCATCCCCTTTCAGGTTTACTGCCCTTTTCTACCTGCACGCCTGCACAACCCCCTGCGTTATCACTGTAAATCAGATGTAGCTCAATGATGTATATCAAATAAATATTTTCTGTGAATGCAATATTCAGGCTTCTCTGTTATTCAATGGAGAACACATACCTTGGGAAAAGCCTGGAGTGTCTCCTTCAGTGATTCAGCCAATTATTAAACATGTGTTTTTTTTTGTTTTTTTTTGTCTTGTTGTTCACGTGTGAGGAATAAAACATGTGTGCACAGCATATGGATGGGAGCAATAGTCCTAACTATTCCATATCATGGAGCAGATCACGCTGAGGTAGTCGCATTATGTCCTGTATATCTTTATCCTACAGATGTTATTCAGGCACCTTACAAAGCCCTCACCAGCTCCAACAATCAGTCTGCTAGAGGCATGTCTCCTGTCTCTCATTATGAGACTGCTGACAGCTGAATTGTTGTGGAACACAGGTCCATAAGTGTCAATGCTATTCCCCTCCGCAGGATGAGGAACTGATTGTTGACAACTGGCGGTGTCAGCAATGTTGACAGACTGACAGTGATATTGGTTAATGTCCATTAGCAGTACGTGTTTTTTTTTTTTTTACAAAGTATGTTTTACATCTAGACTGCTGATCATCATTATTATTATGAATCACCTCCTCAAAGGAGCTTGTGCTTTCACCCCTGTCCGTTTGTTTGATGCTTGGTTTGTATGTTTGTTTTGAAGCATGCCTACAATACACAACTGGACAGATTTCCATGAAACTTGGTGGAAGGATGCAATCTGGATCAGGGAATGGATCTAGGGATTTTTTTTTCACATTTTGAGAAAGGGTGTTTCCCAGCATTTACACAGTTTCCCAGAGAATTATTCATGTACTTTGAGGGATCGATTGAATTTAAGGGGACTGTAAGGCATTTGTGGAGGCACGTGTTTTACTGGGCGCCATTCTTGTTGGTGCTGTTATCTCTGCTGCGGCTATCATTACATTTATTATATAAGTATTGTTTTAAATATTGTTGTTTTAAAAATCATGTATGAAAGTGCTTGATTTTGATGGATGTATAAATCATCTCTCTCTCTCTCTCTCTCTCTCTCTCTCTGTGTGTGTTAGAACGAGAGAGATTGTGACTGCTCGATCTGTAAACCACAACCGTGAAAATCATATTACGATCAACTCGCAATAAAAGCCATATATATATATATATGTGCACAGGTATCCATCGACCCTTCACTGCTTGTCATTTGCAGGCTGAACACACAATGACAGTAAAAAAAATTCTGTCTTTGAATCTAGATAATGCAAGAATCCAGGCTCTGTGTATCTGAAATAAAAGACAATATTAAATATTAAACTTTCATCTTAAAAGTAACTGAAGCTGTCAAATATAGTTGAGTTGAAAGAACCATGTATTGCTCTGGAAAGTAGTCGAGTGGATGGATAAATTGGCATAAAATAGAAATCCAGTAATGTTCGCGTAGCTCTACATCTTACGTTATTATGCAATTATTCAGATTTACAAAGTGTATCAGCAGTAACAGGGAATGGTAATATATCAATGCTGTGTATGTGGGAACAGTGCAAATATAAATAGTGACAGTAAAACATAAAACAACAAAGTGTGGAATTGTTCAGATTTACAGTGTGTTTACAAACTGTAACTGAAACCACAAATCATTAAATTGTGCAAATATGAATGTTTTCTGCTGCTGCATGTCTGTGCCCTGTGCTACTCAGCCTCCTCAGCATGTCTACAGCAGTTTGCCCAGACTTGGAAAGTGCCTGCAGCAGCTCTACTCTGTGTTCCTCCAACTAGGCAATCTGCCTAGCAGTCACCAAGTCCTTTTTCTTTTCATCTTGTATGCCATCCTTTGCCTGGGGCCTGGTGGCTGGAGGGACAGACGAGAGGGGCTAGCAGGACAGAGGGAAGGGCCAGGGGCCAGAGGAGAAGCCATTAATCTAGGTCCAAAAACATGGCAGAGGTCATATACAATTAGATATTAAGAAATTACTATAATGGCTGGAAAGCTAAGATGCGATTGGAAAGTAAAATAATCTCCTTTCCTGACCACTATTTCTTGACCCCAGATGGAAGACGTCCCAAGGTGAAGGAAAGAAGCAAAGGAGAAGCTGTAAGGGGGGGGGAGACTGTGGCTCAGGAGATTGGGTCGTCCTCTAAACAGAAGGTTGGGGGTTCGATCCCCATCTCCTGCATGCCTTAGTGTCATTGAGCAAGATACTGAACACCAAATTGCCTTGACGGTTGTGCCGGTGTCTGTGATAGAGAAAGTGCTGCACATAGAAGCACTGTATGAATGTGTGTGTGTGAATGGGTGGATGGGGAAACTGTACTGCAATATAAATACAGTTCATTTAATGAGTTAGGAAAGGAAAATCGTGTCGCAGAGAAAATCTGACTCCACTTTTACCCTTTTTTGAACCAACTTTAATACAATAGAAGACACACGCACTATATTGTGAATCTGTGCTGTAGGCTGTGTGCCTCGTAAAGTCTGTGTCAGAATGACAAGTTCTGAAAAAGATATTTTTAGTTCGAAGAGAGGAAACATTTAACCATCACTAACTCACAGAAATAAACGACAAAATAGATTTCATTGAAAATAAACCGGACTGAAATGTTGAAATAATATAATAAGGTGAGGAATCTACATGGAACACATTATAGAAGTGGAGAATTAGGATTGAAATGACCTCTCCTGATTATATTTAGTCCTAATGATTGATGATTTCATTGTATTTAGTTCTGTTGATGTGACAGTGAACTATAAGCTCAATATGCTTGTTCACCGTGACCCCCTGAATCGACAGATGTGACAGAGAGAATAAATTAGGAGCTCAGACAAATGTGAAGATCAGTTCTGGATCATGACAGGAGAACAAAACAGCTGTTCTGTTTTGTTTTTTTCTCTGTCCAGATGCAAATATGAGGTTGCATCACTTTAAATCTTTCAGCCACTGAAATACTTGTTATTGCACTCAGTTAGGAAGGCTCCTCAGCAAACTGGTTCATTTGAACGCACGCCTACACTGCTAGGGGAACAAAGACAATCTGGCAAACAGGAAGTGAACCATGGGGGGTATAAATAGAATGATTTCAGATTTGATGATTGAACTGAATTGAAAAACTGACGGGCAACTGAGAAATAGTATGAGGAGAAGACATCACAAAATAAAACAGAAAAGGAGTTATGTGCAGTGTCCATGCGAGTCGTCACAGCATGTTATACAATCGTCCTTTTGCGAACATTTGATTTTTAGCAATTCTCTTTGACTCCAACACCTTCCTCCAACTTGATACATTTGTCCAAGAGACTTGTCCGCTAACCACCGACTGCCCAGTTAAAAATTGAATAAATTTCCTATTTGTCTGGAGGCACAATAGCCACATCAATCAAACTGGGCCCAATAACAACGCAGGCCTGATGCTATTAAAAAGGTTTGAATCCCTCATTTGTCACAAGCTGACTCAGGGCTCTAAGGGAGAGAACTAAATCTAAATCAACATTAGGGTTTGGAAACCAGCAGAAAAGAAGGGCGTGGTTATGGAGGAAGCGACCAAAGCGAAGTGAGATGATGCAAAGTGGCGGAGAACTAAAGGCAGGGAGAGTGTGAACTAGACGAGCTAATGGCCTCGTGAGCGATAGGATGACCAACCGCTCACTGAGGGAGAAACGTCACATTTACCCCTTTTGATTTTCTTTTAGCATGAATCTCAGGCCTCTGTACAAGCTCTCCGGGAAGACGTCTACTTCAGTGCATGATTAATGATATAATCAACAAGGAATTACACTGCTGCTGCTGCTGCTGGGCAGGCTATGTGTTATTCAAAAGCAATTATTATGCATCTTCCGTATGTGCAAATGTAGTGGAAATGCACTCCTATTTACCTCGGTAGAATCATTTAATTTTGAGCACATTGTTTTCTGGGAATAAATAAGACTAAATAATTGAAACACTGTGAAAATCCCCCACTGCGAGCTACTAATGTATGATTGCAAATAAATAAGATGATCCATGTTATGGCTCTCTCTCTCTCTCAACCTCCTTATTAGAAATGCTTTCAGGAGAAGGGTGAACACTCATGTCTAGACAGACTAAGGTGACCTGTTCTCTGAAGCTTATTTATTTCATTTCGGAGCATCCGCACTTTGAAAGGTGCTTAAAGAGAAGGTGGATAATTTAATAGTAGAAACCAGTGAGCTGCACATGTTGGTTCCAGCCTGTGTTTAAAGCTCAGTCCTGTTATCAGTGTGACTAAGCTGAATGCTGGCAACAGAAAGAACAAATGGTGCCACGAAGAGATTAGCCCCGCTAAGACAAAAGGAGAACATTTATAGTAAGTGCTGAGCGCTGAAATCCTTTGTGACCCACCACCCACTTCCCTGGTTTGTTATTAATCCAACATTCTGCCAGACTTCTTTGTTGAATGCAGCACATTGCCAGAAAGAAGACATCTCCAGCCAAATATCTCCAGCTGGGTTCGCTGTGTTGTGCTGCCACTCTGCTCTGTTAATTCCTCTGTCTTTGGTTCCGTTTACTTTCCTCAGGTTCAGGTTACTCATTACCGATCACAGCTGCTGTACTTGTACACCCTGTTTCAGACCTGGTTTTAACATCCTGCGTGATCTGATCACACGCTGACAGCTTTAAGTGAAGGTGTGGACGCATCCAAGATGCATTGAGGACACATTTGAGATCCGAGCACTCAAACCACAATTGGAGGTGGCGTGGGAAACATGTGGCCAACAATTGTTTTGCAGTGTGAATGCAAATATTCAATTGAAGGACCGCCTGCTCAGCTGATGTCCTGTGACCCACTACAGTTTCATAATGAACTAAAGATATTTTAACACTTTTCCGTGTTTCCACAGATACAGTATTAACAAAGATCATGATAATACCTGGTCTGAACAGGGCCCTAATCTCAGGTTGGGCTCAAACAGCCTTTCTTCAAGTGCAGGAGTTTTCAAAGTCTGCCAAATTAGCTATTAGTTGTTGTTAACAATTTACCCTTGGGTATACTATTGGGAGAATAAGATGAACTTGAGAAATATGGATTATATTTAGGATTGCAATGCAGGACCACGGCAATATGCAGTTTGGGCCAGTGACATTGACTGGGCTGAGTTACTACATTGGGCCCGGTGGGGTTTGGACACATAAAACTGAATGCCTGTCAGGTTCAGGTCAGGCTTGTTTAGTTTTCCCTCGGGCTTGGATGGTTTCAGACAGAAAAATGCGACTTGAGCCACCGTCTAATATGGACACAGACCTTGGGTTAGGGTTAGGAAGTTTTTAAGTATGAAAGACCATTTCTGTTTTATGGACTCTTTGGTTTATTGACTTTTACCTGTGTTTCCTTGTGTTCAGGTTTGTGTTCAGTTGTTTACCCCTGAGCTCTCTGCTTCCTGTTTTGTTTTGAAATTATGTTCCCATGTGTGTCTCTAGCTTAACTTCCTGTCTTTGTCCAGTTTCCCGCCCCTGTGATTGTCTGCACGTGTTCCTCATGTGTTTCAGCTGTGTTCCATTATTCCTGCCTCCCCTGTGTATATAAGTCTCAGTGCTTCCCTTTGTCAGTTTGTTCTCTTTCACTCGTCATTCGCTGTACACTGTGTTTCCTTGTGATCTAGTCACGTTTCCAGTGTCATCTTGTTCCCAGTGTTTCGAATGTTTTTTTTTCTTCAGTTTAGCCCTTCTGCAGTCTTTTCTGGTTTCCAATGTTTTTTGATTTAGATTTTTCTGTTTTTGGACTTTGTTTTCTTACCCTGCTTCTCTGCATGACCCCTTTGTTTTAGTTAAAATACCTTTTTTTTCTTTGTTACCTAAACCTTGCTTCTGCCTTTTGGGTCCACTCTGACAAAAAAAATGGAACATATGACACATTTAATATGTAAACACAAGTGTGTAATACTTAAAGACAAGTGATTATTCTTGTGAATAAGTGTTCTCCACTTTAATATGTCCATGTGTTTAAAATATCTCAGACAATTTAAAGAAATTAGTACACATATGTAAAAATAAATATATGCACCGAAATCTCTTTTTATGCCTCCATGCCGGCGACAGACATTGGCCAGAGATATTGTGTTTTTTGGGTATGTCCATACTTAAGGTCTTTCTCAAAATTGGGTACAAACGTTCATTTGGACTCAAGGATGAACTGATTTAGATTTTTGTGGTCAAAGCTCAAACATCAAGACCTTTTTTTTTTTTTTATTGCCTTGTGATTGCCTTATCTTGAGAACACCTTGAGAAAGACGCTGTGAGTCTAAGTGAACATTTTTGCCAAATTTAAGAGGATTAACTGATTTAGATTTAGGTGGTCAAAGGTCAAGAACATGTTTTTTGGCCTATTCAATATGATATCTCAAGTTTATCCTTTGGAAATGTATTTAAATTTTGACCAGTGGTTCTTTGACTCAAAGATTGTCTAATTAGATAAGATAAAAGGGATACAATATTATGGTAATTGTAATCATAAAAAAATTGAGAACATTTTTAATTAAAAGATAACTGATTATGTTGCACAAGTATGTCAGTTGTCAAGTAAGTGTACATAGATCCTGTTCTTACACACTCTGACCATCTCTTAACCGTGTTGCATCTTTCTCCTGGCTGTAACGCTTTGTACTATAAAACAACAGCAAATACCAGGCTTTACCTGACTCAGTATGCCACCCAGCTCCTTGGCACAGGTCATCTCTCGCCCTGCTCTTCTGGCAGGCCTCCCTCCGTGCATAGTGAACCCCTTACAGAGAGAATGCAGCGGACTGGTCATCAATCAGCCTGAAAGGGCACTTGTCACTCCGCAGCTCATTGACCTCCACTGGTTAACAAATATTTCACTGGCCAGAAAAATCAAATTAATCAAATGTTATTTGGGTTGCCTATATTCACAAATCATAGTTTGTCTCATAGGGCTTAACAAGGTGTGGCACCCTCTGCCCTTAACCCTCAACAAGAGTAAGGAAAATCTACCTTTAAAAAAAACCTATTAACAGGGGACAGGCAGAAGTGCAATAGATCTGTAACTGAACAAATCAACAAAATAACAGTGTTTACAACATTGTTTAGAAGAAACAGTTTGTAACATAATGGAAAGTGTGTCAATGTCTAAAGTATTTAATCATAAGAAAATGTCAGATAGAGATGAAGGGAGCAGCAATGACAAATGAATTGAGGAGTTATTGTCAGTAATGGTAGAGTACGTGAGCAGGCGTATTGTATGTCAAGCAGTCTTGTCGTAATCCTAGTCCACGATCAGCTGCCACCACGATGACTTCAGGGTCTGAACCCATCTGCTTGAACTCAATCACGGGCTTCTGCTCCTTACGCTCCATCCCCGCATGACTGTTCTCATTTCTGGTTTCTCCCTGGTGGAATGTGCTGTCAGAGCAGGGGCTTCCCTCTCCATCCTTAAGTCCCTCCTGAAGAGTCATCTCTTCTCAGAGCACCTCCTTCCCTAACACTCGGAACAACCTAACATGCCTGACTAGCACTTGCCGTGTGCTTTCTTACCTGATCTCCCTCCACTTTGCCTTTAAGCTGGGGCTCAGGCTACAGGAGTTTTTAAAAATCCTGACGGATTTACAATCGGGCTGCATCACGCACGAGCGGAGAATGTTTGCAAGTAATTTTCTCTGTTATCTCAAATAAGCCTCACTACAAGATTTGAAAGTAATGGTTCATCACACACTGCAGGATATTATTCAGATTATCACTCCGGAGGGAGCCAAGCCTCTGACGTGAATGTGAGGAAGAAGGTGCAAACAAAATGAGGGAGAATGGCATAGTGCGACAACTGGCCCCATTGGTAATAACGCTTTGTAGTGACTTAAAACAAAAGCAGAAGAAATTAGTCCGGATGAGAAAATAGCTGGGGAGACACAGTCAACATGGCCCGTCAGTTCTTCAGCGAGAACTGGAGCTGAAATTTAATTAATCTGTGTCAACAGAAGTAAGCACATCCTCATATCTACATGGCTGTTCTCCAATTCAGCTCTCTGCTGCACTCTGCTCAGAAAGTACAGACGTAATCATCCCAATATTAGATCCCTGATATAAACCATGTTTGATGATTAGCTGTGCGCCTTTCTGCTCACAGCTCTGGAGGTTTCAGAATTACTATGTAACAACAGCAGATAATCTGGGGTGAACATCGAGGTTACGAACCAGATTTCTACTGCGATCCTCAGAGGAGGTGAATCTGGGTTAAATCAGGCTGAAAGTCTTGTAGTCTGAGCCCCGGGTTTATTGATTTGTACCTTCAAGCCCTCCTGCTGTAATCAAGCTTTAGCGGCGTCCCTCATTACCACATCCTGTTATACCCTGTTTTATTTTGATACCCATTGTGACTCATTTCAGATCACCTCGCTTCCTGTGATTGTCCGCTTTCCCGAGCCACACTGTTAACATGCTTTACCCTAATTATAATCAAACATTGTTTTTTTTTACTTTGCCTTTTGCCTCTGTGATTCTGATATGATTCCTGATCCGACTGCGTTACCGTGTCCCAATCCCCAAGTCTAAGACTAATCTTGAACTGAATCCCGAGTTCAAGATTAGTGAAACTTCGGTTAAAATCGGACTAATGAGAAAATGTAAAGGTATTGAATGAAAAACTATCAAATAAAGACCAAAGTTGAAATTAACCGAACATACTTTAACTAAGTTTCAGAAATTACTAGAGCTCAGTGATGAGTAGCCCGATAAAATCCATTGACAACCCTGTCTTCGATTGATCCATCATCTGGGGACAATGTCAAAGGCTAAACTGAGGTTCATTGTGTATCTTCAGGGGGTATCTTCAGAGTGGTTCCTGTAATTGAAAGTTTGAGTGGCTCTCATCTTTTACTACTGGGGAAGCCTCGGTGTGCCCCTTCCTAATTATAATGTTAGTGATTTAAAATATGCAGGCAAGCCAAGCATTGAGCTGGGTTGGCGCTCCTCTAATTAATTTGTCTTCCTTCCCTAGGCATATTATGCTACTTTCACTTCCTCTCATGCAGACTCAAAGTTTAACTTCAGATTTCAAATGATACCAGGGTAGCGTCAAGATTCTCTGGATTCATGGGAAATGTTCCATTTTCGTTGCCGTAAGTGTTCCCCCATTAAAAGTTCTACTGGGAACGGGAAGCAAAACCTCCGAGTTGAAATGACAAGTCAATTACAAAACAAACTCCAAACCGCAATACGATACGTCGTCCACGCCCCCTTCGTTTCAGCGGAGTAAACAGCGAGCGGCTTCGCCATCTCATCAGACTGCATGACGACGTCCCAGCAGTGGAAGTTTACTCATTCTTCTTGTCGGACGAGCTGGGAGGGGAGTGGAGGACCGAGGAGTGTTGAGAGCAGCAAGGGAGGACAATAAATCATGTAGTAGAAGCAATGCCTGAGGGCCAGAGCAGCAAAGCAAGCGGTGTGGATGGAATAGCTGATGAGGAAGGGGTGGAGGGAGGAAATTAATGAATTGACTTGAGAAAGACACACGGAATGAGAAAGGCGAGGAAAGGGTGTGTGTTAGAGAGATACATAAATAAAGGGCAGATGGAGAGATTCAACTCTCTGGACTATTCGTTTTAGTAACGTATGCACTTGGAATGGAAGATCTACAACTTTAAGAACCACTGAACCAATCAAGTTTCTGACCTCTGAGAAAGATTGCCGAAAAAAACGAAACCAGTCTCCACAAGAAGAGGCAGCGTTTGACAATAAAAAAAAACAAACAAAACAGATATCATCTCCTGCCAGTGTTCTTCATTTTGTCAATTTATCACAGAACTAGGTGCTGTTGGGGTTCATTAGAAAAAAGAAAGCTGGGTTGTCTATTAAATTAAGAACAGTAAAGTGAATTATTTCAGCTCATGAAATGTGTAATTTTCATCACACATTCAAGACATTCAATTCTGCAAAACCGAAATGTATATATACTTCATAAATACCTTGGTGGAGACCTTGAGACTTGAGAAATAAAGCTGATAATAGTGGTTCACCTGAAAACAGAGCGCCATTTTAACATGACTGTTCAACATCTACAAACTCTTTTTTTATATAGTGTGAAGGCTTATATTTTGCTCATATTTTCAACAGTGTCCAAAAAAAGTCTCTTGACAGTGGGTTTCTGGTGACTTAACAATGCCACGAGGTTTGCCCAGTGGTTTTCTCCTATGCACAGGGGCTCCTGTTGTTATCAATATATAAATGATGTAGAGTGTGGACCTCCACAGGCTAGAATATAACACCTCTGTGCAGATTCCTTTGGGCTGCAATTGGAAAAAGTTGGGCAAGAAACTTGAGAAGTCGTTACACTGGTACTACCCTCAGACAAATGTAGCTCCACCACTTCATAAGCTACTTTTTATATTTAAAGTCATTCATTAACTATTTCCCTTATCCTTTGAGGGCCGGCTGGAACCAATCCCAGCTGGCAGGTGGGACACACCCTCATGTTGCCAGTTAGCCTAAGCTGTAGCACGTTGGTACAGGGGTTGTTGGCATTGTGGCCTCACAGGTTCTGGGTTTGAACCTGTGAGGCCACAATGCCATTTCTGTGCAGAGTTTACATGTTCTCCCTGTGCCTGCACGGTCTTTCTTTCACAGACCAAACTCTTGCAGGTTATGGTAATCATTTCAATGCTATGATCCGTCTGTCAAAGATATTCCGGTTCAGTAAAAAATTTTTATTCGGGAACAGCCCATGATCATGTCAACATATAGTGTGTACATTCCCGGTTCCCTCTGTGATCTTTCTATCAAGTAAACTCAGCCATGTGTGTCTGTCTTCCCCTAGTCTGACTCACTGGACAAACAAACAAGAGTGTTTTTTCCCCAGAGCAGAATGATATGGATGCAGCCATGCAGCCAGACCAGTCTCCAGCGCTGACATTGAGCGGTGGAGATCTCGCCATGTGAGACTAGTATTCCCTTCTTCCCCTGTCCTAGGCATCAGGACAAGGACTGGTACATGACGTGACACTATACAAAAAAAAGCCTCCTTTGATTTTGTTGTATTTCCGCTGGAGAAGGATCTCCTGTGTCTGAGCATCGGTAAAGTAGCTTGTGTTGGGACATCACTTGATCAATAGAGATCAGAACTTTAATGTACCCATCAGGTTACAGAGAAATGTTTTAAGTTTGCTACTTGTTATGAGAATAATATATACAAAAAAAACATCGGCATCAAACAAACTCCTGAGTGTGCAGATTCATCTAATGCAAATGTGTTCTTCTAAAAAATGCATACGGTTGCATTTAGCTTGTTTACACACGTTCTCCTTCTTCATCTCCTTCTATACATAGCAACTATTAGAAGCACGCTGCTTGTGTGTGCGTTCAGTGTGGTCTAGGTGGTAGTTCAGCGGGTGTGGGCCTGACTCAATTTCCTGAGAAGCTCAATTGAGAATCCATAAACGGCGCTGTTGGCCAGTTTTCAATTTAGAAAAATAGTCAACAGTGAGTTCACGCTCAAAAGAGACCAAACCTCGGACAGCAGCAGCGTGAGGAATCAAACAATAAACAATATAACAGAACTGGGAAGATTTTCAGGAGCAAATCTAGAACAGCCTGGAGGTTGTATCCCATGTGTCTTTGGGACACTATGGGACCCCCCCCCCCAGTAAGCACTAGAGACAAGCAGCACCACAGAACATATTGTCCCATCTACAGTAGCTCTTTTCAGTCCGTCTCTTCCCAATGAGACAGATATGCTCCATAAACTGGAAACCAGTCTTTAGGGTGATTGTTGCCCTCTTCATTAGTGGACAGGCCCGTCAGTGGTTACAGGGGTCAAACTAAATCCTCAACCACACATAATTGAGTCCATTTTTATTTCTCGGTCTCTACTCCCCTCTCGTCTGCCTCTAATCGGGCCCCTACTTAGGCTGCCTGATGTGCCCGAGAGGAAAGGCTGCCTCATTAGAAGCGGCCCCTGCAGCCGCCTGCAGTGGTGCACATCCCCGTGCAACGACCTCAGCCCACTCCCCTCGGCGAGGGAGCAACGAGGACATCGCCATATCGGGACGCCTCGGGCTTACCCCAACCGCCATCCCACTCAGCTGGAGTGTGTCTCTGTTTTTATCACGCCTCCCTTTTTTCAATGTTACTTTATGCACAGTTTTATAACAGTTTCACTCCTGGTTTGAGTAGAGTCAGTCCATTAAAGTCTAACGTTCACCTCGATTGGTATGCAGCCTTTCAGAGTCGGAGCCGTAAAGTGTGTTTCGTGAGAAAAACTTCAGTCTGTAGTCACATAAAAGTCTGACTGTAAATACTTCACACGGAGCAGACACGTTTATTCTCCCCCTTGAAAATATTTGTTTAAAGAGAGCAGGAGTTTCTTCCATGAAAGCTAAGAAAACTTCCACAGCTCAGACACAGATAAATCAAGAAAATGAATCAAAGACACCGAAGACAAGTTGGAACAGTTTACATTCAGTTGGTATAGTGCAGGGGAAAGCAGGTCAGGGCCAGGCAAGAATCGAGGCCAGCAGAAGGCTAGTGGTATGAGACCAGGCAAAAGTCCAGATGATCCAATCTAAGTAGCTTATGCCAGCTACACACACGAGCTTAACAAAGACCTTAAAGAAAATATTACAGGAACTTTAAAGGGATAGTTCAGCCAAGAATTTAAATTCACTATATCTACTCTGTGACGATGGAGGGTTGGGTAAAGTGCACAAAACACTTTTGGACTTTCAGGGGTAAACAGGGTTGCAGCCAAATCCAATACAATTGAAGTAAACGGTGACCACTTCTTCAAATGTTAAAAAACCATAAAATTCCTCCATGCTGCTCCTGTGGTGTGATCCAAGTATCCGTAAGCCCCGACGTTGATATTCAACTCGAAACGAGGTCATAAACACCATGTTTCTCTGTGATCCACGTGCACACACCCCTCCATCGGCATAGTGGTGAGTAGATAATGAGTGCATTTTCCTTTTTGGGTGAACTATCCCTTTTTAACTCATGATAATAGACATCTGTTCACACAGGCAAACACAGGCTACTTTAACTTGTTTTTGACGGCTGCAAACTGGCTTCAGTTAGGAAACTCAACATCTGGACAACGAAAGCATCTTTGGTTTCCCCATCCTCAAAGATGGCCAGTATGTGAAGTTGTTACCATCACTAGTGAATCTGGAGTCTGTTCATATTGTGCAGAAACTAAGGTTTTTAGAGGATAGATGATTCCTTTACAAGCCATTAAAAAAAAACAAAAAACAAAACGTATTGTGAGTAACAGGAGCAGATGGAGAACTTCCACTGTGATGCATTGCCGCGAGTTCCCGAGGTGATTCTAAGCAGACTCTCATCCACCGTGTATCATCATCACCTACTGAGGTCTGGTGCTCCGCCGCCACTCGGCACAGTGAGCACGCTCTGCTGATGGAGGAAGTGCCGTCTGTTAAGCAAACACATTGTTATCATGCACACGAGATGCTGCAATAACAGAGCTGAAAAAAAGACCTGATAAAGTGCGCACCGCAGAACTGAATACCTCATGGATTTGGCCCGTGGGCCTTTGTTATTCTCTCTATATTGTTGCACACTAACCTTAGGAAACAGCATCTTATATTTGCTGTATTAACATGTGTAGACACACACAGTGGGAGGACTGCCAACAGATTAGTCGGCCTGCTGTAAGTTATCAAACCCCAGCAGGAGGTTGATGGTTGACTAGATTACCCATTACACTGATTAACTGTGGGCATTACATCTAAATGTTTATTCTCATTAAGATCTCTTTGAAAACTTGGAGACGGAAACTTTGGAGTCTTTGAACAAAAGTTGCTGCGGAGAGAGAATGAAGCCCCTATTGGGAACGAGCTTATATCAGGCTGTGTTTCCACTGCAGGAACTTCCCCCCCCTCAGGAGCTAGGAACCTTTGCAGGAACTTTGTGTATTTTCACTGGAGGGACCAAGGTCTAAATTAAGTTTCAGGGAAATCGTTTCACCCCCCCCCCCCCAAAAAAAAATAAAACCTGCTCAGTGGTTAGTGCTGTGAATGTACAGGAGCCTGTGGGTGGGGTGGACGGGAGTTTGCCTCAATCACCTCACGGTCAATCTCCACAATCAAATCTGTTTCCTTAATGTATGTCAAGCATTTTGGTTGTTTTGAGTACACGTATCTAGTTTTAGTCTCTTTTCCTGTGTTGACTTAATAATTTACAGAGCAGTAAATCCCCATCAGTAGCAACACAATTCAAAACTCCTCCATGTCCTCCAATATAGTTTTTTCAGAAATGAAAAATTCAAGATTTAGTTTTGTACATGTACACAAGAAAGGTATAACAAGAAACAAGACAATGCAAATAATGTACAAGTTCTAAAATCTAAATATTGTAGATGAAGACAACTAATACTTTGTATGTAAACTTATTTCCCCAAAACAGTCGTCTGTGATAATTATCCCAAATCTCCCCAGGTCTTTACACCGCTGTAGAAACACAGTGGTTTGCAGGAGCTCTGTTTGAGTTCTTTGAAAAAAGTTCCAGGACTACACGTTCCAGGTGCTGTTGAAAAATAATAATTTGTTATTAGTATTCTAGAATTTGTGACACGCTTTAACTTGGTTATGTCAGTACCACATGTGCTATTATTTTAATAGCAGCATTTAGCTGAAAGTAAATGTCTACCAGTGGAGACTAACGGCTCTGGAGGCTAAAACAGCTGCTCTATATTGCTAGTTGCCATTATGAAGTTACATTAAAGTTCAATTACTCAGACATTATGAGCCTGTACTTTAGTGGAAGCACATGGATGAGAAGAGATGGCCTCAGAGGCGCTGAGGTCTGAAGGTAGGATTGCTGTAAGAGTGGTTACTAATAGAAGCTGTTCCAGGAAACCATTGTTTTCACTCACTGTGCCATCAGGCTCACCGAACACAGAGTTCCCTCCTCATATGGCACAGCAAGCGTTAGTCTTTAAGAACTGAGAGGCATAACCAAGCAGGGCCCCTCACACAGGACCCCCGCTCACAGGGTCGAACCAGGGTTTGAATGTTCACTGTATCTTCACTAATGAATCACTATATAGCCCATTAGAGGTTGCCATTTTTAAGTGCTGTCCGAATGTTTAGTGACCTTTTTTATACACTATATAGTGCACTCATTGTTTCCCACAATGCATCGTGAAAAGCAGGGTACAACTGATGCTCAGAAACCAAGGAATATATACCATCATGCATTTCGCTCGCGTTAGAGAGGCGAGAGGCGAGAGGGCAGCAGAAACGGCTTCTACCTGCCGTACATATGTAAAGCAGAGCA
This sequence comes from Hippoglossus hippoglossus, assembly GCF_009819705.1. NCBI lineage: Eukaryota > Metazoa > Chordata > Actinopteri > Pleuronectiformes > Pleuronectidae > Hippoglossus > Hippoglossus hippoglossus. The sequence continues at coordinate 2,070,558 of NC_047173.1, forward strand.
GCAGATCACAAAAACAAACTGCGTCAAACAACTTTATTTATACATCTAAACATGTTCATATTTTTTTTACCTAAAAGTATTAATACGTGTCCAGTGAGTCATGTAGTGTAAAATAAAGATTTACAATTTATCGTGATGACATTTTCATAATGGAAAGAATCACTTTCTCTTTGAGGCTCCAGAAAGTAAAATTTTAAGCAATTTGGGAAAAAAATGGAAAACATACATTTCTCTGAAACACTCTTTTGTTTGATTGTGTGTATATAATTTATAAACATTTGTATTTCTCTTTAAGGTATCTAAGAACACCCCATGTGGTATTTTCTTTGTGTGTGTGTGTTCTATAATTGTAATGAATAAGTGGAAAATATGGATCACTTTGCACAGAAGACTAAGATGTTTGTCATCACTATGTGAATCCTAATAAAGATAAATTAAACAAATTTAATAAAATAATTTTGGGGCAACGCAAGAAAATGTGCAAAGTTTTTTTTGTTGCTGATGAGCTCACTATACAGTCCTGTATATAGAAGTCACTATATAGTAAAGTAGGGGTTAGTGATGAGTGAGTGATTTCCCACACAGCCACTGTGTCTGTTGCTTCTTTTACTTTCTGTCTTTGTCTATGTTCCTGCTCTTGTGTTTTCCTGCTTTGCCCTGATGTGGTTCACCTGTGTCCACGTATATCCCCACCTCTCTTGTGTATTTAGTGTCTGTGCTCCCAGTCGTCTCTGTCAGTTTGTTTGTTCAGCTCCCCACTGTTGCCTCATGCTGCTGTTCTGTTCCCCGGAGTTTGCTTGTGCTTCTGTTCCATCGTGTTCCTCTCCGTGTTCTGAGTTAGACTCTCTGTTTGCAGCTGTCTGCCTGCCAGAGCATGTTTATTTCATATAAAATTATTTTCACTGCACAGCGACCTGCCTTTGTCGTGTATTCTTAAACCCACAACACCAGCTAATTAAAATCTAGAAGTAAGGTTGGAGAAAATGTCTCCCGCCCTCTTCCCCTAGCCTCGGCATTTGGATGATATTGGCTCCGACATTATCTTATCCTCCGAGAAAGAGGGAAACTTATTGCAAAACAGGCACAGCAGGTGATGCAGGAGCAACCATGTTCTGATTATGCCAAACAAAATGTTAGGATTTTGTTTAGTATCGGAGATAAGGTTATATAAGTAGGTGCCTCTGCTATCATTGATCATATTGTCTAAAGCTCAAAAAAGAATCTCCAACTTGCATGTTTATTTCATGGAGGAGTGAAAATAATGAAGGAAACTGATAAAGATTGAGGTCAATACTTTGAGCTATGAGCACGTGAGGACCAGGTGGCCTCCAGCCAACATATCAAACAGCCCCTGATCGGTGGAGCAAGTCCTCCACCACAGCCCGATGTCGTAAGTGAGCAGATAAAAGTCTAATCCTCTAGGTCATGTCACACATCCCTCATTTAGAAACGGAGAATCGAATTAAGAGAACAAAGGTGGCGATGGCAACCGAGCAAGCATCTGATGTCACCAGGGAGTGCAGACGTCAGGGGCTCCCTCTTTGACGCAGGTGGACTCCTCTGACCTGACAAAGGGGAAAGCTGACACCATCAGTAGTGTCAGGGAGGACCGGCTGAAGACAGGAGCATCATTTTCAAAGTCATTTCATGGAGCTACAGGGTACGTCGAGCAAAGGCTCACCAGAGACGATCAATAGTGTCTTCCACTCCTCATTCCAGATACATGGATAGATTATGATTAAGGGATAATCATAATCATCCATCAGGGGTCACATATCCACATGTTGGCTTGGGTCTTCAAATATCATTCAGGTCGACCCAGGGCAGCAATTAATGTATCCAAGAAACAAGTAATGTAAGCATGTGTTACTCCATCTGCCAGTATGACTTCCCTACCATTATGCCTGCGCCACACTGGTTGAGTGTGCAGCACGTGCCGGCTGCAGTTTGTCTGCTCTGGGCCTGCAGCTGAGGTGATGGTGGATCGTGATCGTGGTGGCGGCTGATCATGGACTATGATCACAGCAAGCTTGATATACAATATGCCTAAACGCACATATTCTACCATTACTGGCAATAACTCCATTTCAACTGTCATTGCTTCTCCCTTCATTTCTATCAGGTATTTACTTATGTGTAAATAATTTAAACATTGACACACTTCCCCATTTTGTTTATGTACACTTCTGTCTGTCCTGGAAGAGGCTCTCTCTGAGGTTTCTACGTTTTTCCCCTGTTTGGTAGATTAAGGTCAGAGGATGTCGCACCTTGTTCAGCCCTATGAGACAAACTGTGATTTGTGAATATGGGCAATACAAATAAATATGGATTAATTGATTGATTGAATAAAAGTACAGTTATATGTGCAACTAAGTGCTGCGGTAATAATTAAAACCTTGTTAAAACAAATGAATGGATTCAGTCAACAACAATGTGCTTTTACTCTGAAACCAGTACAGGAAGTGTTGCAAATGTTTGTGTTTGAGACATGTTCAACAGATATAGACATTGAAGCTGTGAACTGTGTGCGGTCTGCAGAAAAAAAATAGGCGAGACTCCGACTCTCTAGAAGAGCAGCCTCATCCCTCAGAAGACTCACGCGCCTCAGATGCGCTGCTCACGCAGGCAGTATGGCCGCTCTACCCTGGGAAAATGACAAAATGGAAAAGACATTCCGTTATGCACACATTCACACAGCCAGTGTGGCCTGGGCGTAAGTGCCTCTCACGGCCCTAGGACCATTGGTTTCCACCGATGACTGAATATGAAGGTGGCCAACATGACAGTTCCCAAAAGTGAAGCCGAAACACCTCGGTCGCCCTCTGGTGGCTGGCTGCAGTATACATCATTAACCCGACTTCTTTCATTTTAGCAGATGGGCCATAAACCACAACAAGAAGTCAGAGAACAAGTTCAATATTTATTTCCAAAGATGGTTTCTGTCATTTTAGGTCGTTCTCATCACACTGATGTATTTCAATGTGTTTCATTTTAACGCTATGAAAAAGGAGTGAAATGTCATGATTGGCTGTATCATCAGCGTCTCTCAGCTGCACTTCATCCCTATGCCGCAGACTCTGGGTCCAAGTGACGTCACCAGTGCAACATGGCAGCACCTGTATCTGAGATATTTTGGTTTAAGTTATGTTCAGTGGGAGGAAGTGGAAAAGTGTTATGGTTATTGACACTCACTGATTTCCATAAAAGACCAGTTGCCCACCAAAAGAAAACCATCTGGAGTTTCTTCTTTAAAAAGGCACATTTTATTGAAATAACAAAATATAAATAATAATTAAATTACTCAAACAAAGGCAACTAATGCATTTGTTAGTTAATTTCAGCAGCGTACTAAACCACATTTGGTGTAGTGAATACTTCTGACACCAGGATGGTCTATAGGAGATGGAGTAACATTAAATTACAAACTGTTTGTTCATAGGAATGAAGTTACATATCAGCAAGTGAATATGTATTTGCAATATTTTCTGGAATATAATGAGCTCAGTGGTAGAGATTAGGTCACCAGGCTTCATGCACACACAGTACTAGTGGCTCTGAACAGAAGATTTGCTCACAACATGAAAAGTACAGAATACTTCTTCCATCCTTACTCTCTGGGGAGATGATGAATAAAGTATGAATAAACATAACAACTCCAACCTGACCTTTGCAGTTCTGACAAGCAGGTAATTGTAGAGCTGTGATTTACCACTGCTAGTGCAAAGATAAGTAGTCACCATGTACATAAGAATTTGCTCTGTTGAGTATTTATAGCGTGATGGTGACGGTAGGGGAAGGGTCAGAGGGAGGATTCATCCTGTGTGGGTAGTGATCATACAAATTGGCCTTTTAGCTTGCCAAGATATTGCCACGTAGTTTCTTATTGCAGGGGTAGGAAGAAATGTTAGAGGATGAGTAAGTCAACTTTAATTCAGCTAAACTTTATGGGATGAATTATTAAACCCAAATATAGAAAAAAATACCTCCAAACCTTCTTTAAAGTCAGCGTTCCTGATATAGAGGCAGAGAACAAAGAGAGGATGTGCATGTGAGGCACCCAAAGCCAATATGATAATGTATTAAGTGAAAATATAGTAAGGGATGGGAGAGAGGGAGGGAGTGTAGCGGTGGCAGCTTTAATGAAGGCTGTAAGGAAGATTAATGGGAGCGTATTGGAGCAGGCGGCAGAGAACAGGCAGCCCCCTTTTTAGAAAGGCTGCAAAACAGGAAGAGCGGCGATCAGCCATCAAGGTGGAGACTGAACGGGACAATTAGAGCTCAAAAACAAAACAAAAGTGCTCCGCTAACTGGGGCCGACGTCACAGGTGAACACTACTTAACCCCGTGCGATATCGGAGCTAATGCGATGTGCGGTGAGCATGAATCTCAGAGGAGCAGATCCTGCTTGTAGCGTTTCGAGTGTTTGGGTCTTCAAATCGAGATCTCTTCTTGTTCACCCTGAAGACATTGCCGTCCACTCAGTACCCCACGTCTGTTCAAGGGGGGTCAACACTACGTACAAAGTCAGGATTGTTGGGATATGCAATGATAATTGTTTCTTTAACACTTTGGGCTACACGTGCTTCAGGAGACAGACAGGGTCTTGAATAATCAGAGTGTCGGTGGTTTAGATCCACAGCTCGTGCCGCACAAGACACCGAAGACCAAATTGTCCCGAAGGCCTGTGCAGCCAGTGTCTGAGCGATGTGTGACATGAATGCATACGCGTGTGTGTTAATAATGGATGGATGGCAAAGCTGCACTATAAAGCACTTGAGTGGTCATCAAGACTAGATAACAGCTACATAAATACAGACCATTTACCTCCGTCAGAACTAATTGGCCACTTTATCACCATATTGCATACACATGTAGTGAGATCCGATGCACCCCAGATCATAATCCGCACCGAATTCCATCTCTTTTACACAGTATTATTATTGAGCATTTCACAGAAATGTTGAAAAACACTGTAATCAAATCTGCTCCGATGCTAAACGAGTTTTTCCCTGGCCCCGCACTTCACCCTTCTAACAAGTTTCGAGAAGACTTCTTCAGATAAACAACAAACAGGCGTTGAAAACATGACGTCCTTGGTGGAGGTGCGAATAAATGAAAGCTGACAGTTATTTACCGGAGCTGTCATTACATCGTTACAAATCCTGCCTGGTCATGTAGAGACCATGGCAGCCTGCGCAGTGGTTGTTCAGAGGAGGTTCTCATGTCATCTCCTCTTTTCTCCTCCATGTTTACGAACACGAGTATTTAAATATTCTACACCACTTTGCATATTGTACATAGCTGAAATGATGTTGTGAATCAACGCTTATTAACAGATCAGTACACAATTAAACAGCCAAATGGGAGCTAACTGAGCATGCTGCGGTGATGAAGATGGAACCCATGAGCTGAATCCAGTCCAAATATCAATGCGTCCGCGAGGGCGGCTGCGATTTACAGTCATCGACCACACAAAACACAGATCACTATTGATTAACTGGTGTTTTTCTTTCCCACTGAAGGCTGTTTTTAGAGGCGCCGGTTTTAGAGGAGGATTAGCCGCGAAACGCTGACAGCTATCTCAAGAGTCTCCAATCAGGCTTCTTCTAAACCCCTAATTTATCTCTTTATTGCATGGGGGAGAGGCGGTGGGAGGCAGGGAGTTTTATGTCTGAGCATCAGCACCCCAGAAGCCCCCCGAATCTTTATCTGCTGCACACACAGCATTACGTTGGGTCGCGTGGTTGTTTGGATGCTGACTTACATCGCACCACTCCTCCCCGGAGAAACGGCAGCTTCCTCAGCGTTAATGAGAACTGGGACTTGAACATGTTTCTGTTGCAGTTTATATTCCTTAATTTCACGTTCACATCGGGAACTGCATCTCTGGATTATGTCTCAACTGCAGCGGATAAAAACAATTAATTAATGTATAAAAGCTTTAAAGTTATAACTTGGTTAATTGAAGTTTTATTTAAATAATAGTGAATTTATGGATTAATGAAGGAAGTGAAAGTAACAAGCATAAGTAAAATTAAATGAAAAAATTGACATCCCTTATAAATTCATATATTTTTTTATACTATAAAATGTGTTTAGGGTGATCAGATTACAATCAGACAGAGCTAGTGTAAATGCAATTGTTTTTAATCTACATACAACTACATGAACAGAAAGACATAATCACATGTGACTGTTCTAAACCAGTGAGGTAGCAGGAGCTAGGCAGCTAGCAGCTTTAGCCAGAAAACAGGAAGCAGTCTTCTCCTCAGTCCAAATTCTATTCAAGACGACTCTAGACGGAGTGAAGACGAGACCAATCAAAAAGCCAGAAAACACAATAAACACAGCTTCACTCATTGCCACCAGCTTATTCTACCATTTGTTGTTTCTTTGGACCTGTGCGACAAGAGAGGATTTGACATGAGCTGGACAGAGTGATCAGATCTCAATGGGGACTCTAGAGACATATTAATACAAGGTGTGATCTGTAATCATATCTGGATACAATCTAGGAAATGGATGCATTTTAATGCCAGTCATTGACAACCTCTACTTAGAGAACAATGTAGTTATAGTACCACACTGACTCAGAACATTTTATGTGTTACTTACACATACTGCACTTTGTTTAAAAGCTTGCTTTGGCCAAGCTTGAACTCAGGACCTCTCACACCCAAAAGCAATAATTATACACTGAGACCAACAAACCACTATACAGGAAAGTTCCCCAAAGTAACCACCTCAATGGAGAGTTTTTCTGACATTTCAAGTGAGAAAGAAAGACCATTGCATCTGACTCCTTCACAAGCTTTTACCAGACATATTGCAAAATATCAAATCTACGTTTCTGAAGATTTCTCTGCGTCTTTTTAGAATTGAGCATTGTACCAGTACAGTTTAGAGGACAAACGCAACAAACAATCAATTAATAAACACTGAGTAAGTCTCCCATGTGGACAGTCCATTGCCAGAGAGAAAGGTGGAAGACTGAGGGGACAAGGGCTCGTCCGGGATTTGAACCCAGGACCTCTCGCACCCTAAGCGAGAATCATACTCCTAGACCAACGAGCCACAAAAGACCACTTTCAGCAGATAATTACATTCAAAAATCACCTCTTTCAGCTTCTCCTGTTGCCGTCATTGATCGCCTTGCTGTGGCGATATGTTTTTTTTAACACAAATTTACTTATTGAAAAATGTAGTGTCATGGAGGACTTTCCTGTCTGCAGTTCAATCTGTGAACTCTTAAAGTTCATCTTTTCACTATTTGATATCAAGCGTAGCCTTATATCTCATCATTCGGGCATTAAATTAAAGTTTTGCTATCCTCTTGCATGCCCACACAATTACTGTCAGTTTGCACTCATCATTTACAAACTTCTCTGGAGATGAAGAAATTCAGGATAAGAATGCGAACGTGTTCTTGCAAGAGACCCATCGTAAACAGCTGCTGTTGCTGTCCTTGGCTGACCTGTTCAATGTCTGTTGCTCAGTACAACACTATTACTTTTCTTCTTTTACAGGATATTCCAAATTGTTGTATTGGTTCTGCCAAATGTTTGTGCAATGGCTCTGATTGATTTTCCCCCCAGACGTCTCTCTGGTCTCCATGTTGGTTTGTTATTAACAACAAACAGTCTTCATAGATGAACCCTGAGACCAAATCCAAGAGCTGAAACTCATTAAGGCAACATTTGGGCAACAAAACATGTTCAAGTATTGCTGCTCATTAATTTCACTACAATCTCCACCAGTATCAGACATTTGTGGGAAAGAAAGAACTAGTCTAATGCTGTGCTCATGTGATATTCAGGATACATCGTGTACGCTGATAGTAGGTGCTCATGATACTACATAAGCAACATACTGAGCAGGTAATGTGAAATCATAAAGAATCTTAAAAATGCTGTCGAAAATCGAGATCTTTCACTTATTGTTGCTTCACTTAGATGTTTGACCTTCACCGTGCTGAAATTTGTTTCGTGAAGAGTTTGACACTAGAGGCTTGTTTTTGAAATTCCTTTGCTGAAAAGGTAAAGTTTTCTATGTGCCCACCTTTTAATCTGAGTTTCAGGCCTGGAACGTACAATATCATTTTGTAAGATCATAATAAGCTCGGTGCCAATCGATTTGCCTTTGAGTTTTTCAACAACTTACCTTAGTTTTTGTGGGAAAACCATATTGGATTTCTTGAGTTTTTATGGGTTTTGTCCTGCTCAGGTTTTGATAAAAATAAAATCTCAGACCATCAAGCTGGGGGATTAAATCCGGTTTCTTAAATCATGCGGTACTACAAAGCAGCAAACGCACATTAATTTAAATGTTGTAAAGCGTCACTGATCATTACTTTAACCATTGTTATTTGTCTGCTGCTGGTGCAGTGTCCCTGAGAGACTCTTCATTACAACGATCCATACTGGGGATCGATACATTAGTTTGCTGGCTGTGGTGCTGGATGGCGAGAGGTGATAATGTCCGTCTGGAGGAAAATGTATTGAATGGCTCTCTCTTCGCCAGATATGGATGAATATGTCTGGTGGATAATCGATAAAGGAGGCCTGCCACAATGGCTGCTGACTTTTGCAACTTTAGCGTTTGACATTTTTGGTGTTCTTGCCTGCCACCACTAGGTCTTCCTCAGAGCGTGACTTGTATAGACAACTGATGGCCAAGGAAGCTGAACTTGATACGACCTTTCCTTCCTGGTTACTCTGAAGTTTTGAAAATGTAGACTCTTTGTTTGGACTTTGTTATTATTTCCTGTTTTATGTTGATGTATTTGTTTGTTTCTAACTTTGCTCGCCTGGTTGTTCCTTCCTGTTTCATCCCGTTGTTATTTTCTGCCCTCCCAATGTGTTTCACTGATGTCCATGTATCCCTCGTCTCTAAGCTCCCCAGTCTTTTTCTTCACTTTGTTGATGGAAGCTGAGAAACCTCTTGCTTTTGGTCACCTATGCCGTCTTGATGTGAACCTGATTAATTCCTTTGTGTTTGCTGCATGGAATATTTTTGATTTAGAGCTTCATGTTGTCCTGTCTACCAGAAACTCTGTTCAGACTTGGTATTAATCTCTATAAGCAGATTTTGCATGTGAAAATGTCGACTCTGTAGGCAAGGGACAAGATTTTGGGGCCAGAAGCCTTTTGGCTGTGTGAAGAGCAAAAGAGACGGAACCAAATTGACTGAAATGCATCGACTATCGGCTTATTGATTTATCTGCATTCCTATTAGTTCCTCGATAGATAGCTGTTAGCTACTGAAATGTCTTCTGGCCCTAAAACACCTACAACCATTATCACAGTTGTGTTTCGTGTGTAGAAGCGCGTGTTATAAAAGAAAAAGAATTGGACTGCAGACAGTGTATGGCAAACGGAAGACCGGGTCTTGGCCCGAATATCTGCTCTTCACACCGGACGACCCAAAATATTGGCCCATAATTTGTTGTCAAGATGGAGTCTATGGGCTCCGAGATTGAACAGGAATTAGCGTCTGTCTTGGCTGATCCTATCACAAGTGGACAGCTCCAAGAACAGGTGTGGACACAAGATGGAATGAGGACGCATTCGGAGGTGGTCTGGGACACATGTCGTCCCACGATTTTAGCAGTGAACTAAAATGTCCACATTGAACCACCGCCAACACAGCTGAAATCCTATTACCTGTATTTTCACAGTTCTCAGTGTTTCACCTACATTGATTTATTCGAGGCCACCTCCACAATATCAACACTGACTGACACGTATCGATATTCTTTTTTTTTTTTTTTCAAATGGGTCAAATCTTTCATTCTTTCCTTTCATAGTAAAGCTGTGCAAACTGCCTTGATTTCTTCAGCCCAACTCTATTTCTCTCCCTCACACACTGACACAGGCTGACAAACACTTTGACAAAGGGACACAGTTGTATATTCAGACTGGTTAAAAACAAAATCAGTCAGTCTTTGTAAACAGAAAAGACTGAATGTGTTTATTTGTGTAAAGAGCCGGGGAATTGAGATGTGGACACATTCTAATTTTGGGGGTAACACATTACATGTTACTAACAACAGGTCTGAAAAGGGCCAGGGACTGTGTTAGCCTTTCTATTCATAATAAATACTCTTCACTGCACTTATCTGCCTTATCCTGCATCTGTATTCCAGGACCTGAACACTCAGCAGAACCAGCATATCACACAATAAATAAAAAAGTAGACCATGTGGAAAAAAGAAGCCACTGTCATAATTATAATAAACAAAGAAGTAACATTGAAAAACATGTACAATAACGAAAGGTGTAGACCAGGTTCCCATGAAATGTCGGGAAATCCATTTCTCATCAAGACCTGGGCACACCAAAGCATTGAATTTATAAATCCAATATGTCTCCCTCTGAAGTCATTTATTTAAACGATCAGCCGCTCTAACAGACTGCTCCACCAACTCAATGGCCTCCGCTTTCTAGAAGGCTGTCGTTGCCGCTATGATAGATATGGAAGTAGCATGCCTCAGGGTAATCTACGTTATTAGTTTTTATGGCATATTTGTGTTCTGCCACTCCGTCTTTGAATGCCCCTTAGTGTGTTGGATACATAATAAAAAGAATCCACGTACGGAAGTGGGCCCAACACAAAATGTTTATTTTAATATATCTTGTGTCTTGAGATCCACAAAATCCCCTCTATTTTGAGATTTTTGCAGCAGCAATAGTAGTTTTCATACATTGTTGTCTCTGGTGCGGAAGTCTGTCTTTTATGGAAGGGCCTCATGTGTAATGGAAGGTGGGAGGAAGTTGGAAACTCTTGCTCAGCACGGGGGTTGCTCACTGAAGATCAGACAGAATGATCTGCTGAGTGTGTTCAGTGAATGCTGAGACGGGATGTATTCAAGTGTTTGTCTGATTGTTGTACAAGGTGATGACCTCCTAAGGACACTGCCTTTAGTCCGAGCCTGTGGAGAGTGCTCTGTTTGTATGATCCGTCGAAAAAGCATTTTCCAGGTCGCAGATCCTTGAAGGCTGTTCCACTTTCTGATGCGTCTTGGTCAAATGCATCACTCGTCTGAATCCAACCCAGTGTCTCCACCGTCCACCACCATCAGTGAAAAAGCCTTGTTTTTCGGTGGAACCTTCCATGAAGTGTAGAGTTGCTCAGTGACACGAGAGAAGTAACTCCACGTTATTGCAACCACATCAATCACAGCAAGGTTGAATCGATGTGCATGGCAATGCATAAATAATTCTTTCTCTCTGCTCTGTTTAATGAGAGTTTGCACAACCCCTCTATAATCCAGACAAAGCATCACAGTCATCAGATCCTTGCCTCATGATGTTGCTGCTATATGTCCATTGTCTCTATGAGATTCTTGGCAAGACCAGAACGAGTTGCATCTTAGTTAGTATATTTTGGGGGCTTTTGGACTTTAGTTCAATAGGACGGAGAGAGCTAGCCGTGAAAAGGGGGCAAAGAGAGTGGGGTACGACATGCAGCAAAGGGCCACTGGCTGGAATCGAACTTGAGCCGCTGCGGAGGCATGTTGCCTCATCGGGGTGGCAGCTCTACCAGGTGCGAGTTTAATCTTTTAAATCGACCTAATCGATTAGACGTGTCAATATTTTTTCAACAAACATGGAGGATGGCAGACAACTGATCCAGTTTAGGTTGTAGACAGATATACAGTATGTACAAAGAGATGAAGCACAGGCTTTGACATAGGGACACTGTGACGTATAGTCCTCACCCGATAGACCATCAGTGAACTCGACGAGGGGTTTTTAGAGCCTTGTGCACTGACTCGAGGTATTCCAGGTCTTACCAGGTTAGAACGAAATGCCGTGTTTTTTTTGTCTGAGGTCAAAAAACTGAGAAATGGCTCGCTCCTGCTCCAGCACCCGCTCGATCATCTTCTGGCGGGATCCCACACCCCGGTGGGAGACTCACTGATCAGCTGGTGGCACGGATATTTTAGCTCCTTCTGCGCTGTGGCCAGGTCAGGCCTCCTCTTCCAACTGAATGAGAAACTGTTCACAATCTTCTTGCAAACAGCAACTGCACGGGCATTTCATGCTTCTCTCTGAAAATAAAAAAAACATTTAAAATGTTATAAAACCACATTGTAAAGAAATCCAACATCCAGTCACTCCTAACTCTCAAAATATATTTTTTAATTATTCTTTTTATATATATTCTACAGATCTTAGACAGATTTTAGTTTTCTGGCAATATATGCTTGACATATATTATATACTTAATATTTATATTTTATATACGTGCATTATGCGGACACAAAAATCATGAAATGCTCTCATATAGTTTTTAACTGTATTAAACAATCATTAAAAATACACTCACAGTTTTTAATTGAATGTAACAAATTATGAAATTTTCCCATCAGGGGGAGGCAAACCGATACAAATACTCACCAATCGCACTTATTCAGGCCCACAGCTATTCACCCGTTATCTGCGGTGATGCACACTTGTCGAGTGTCTGAAAAGTCCAATGACATGAGAGCATCTTGCAGCCCTTGTGCAATAAGCTGTCCTGTATAATCGTGAAGAAAAAAAAGCTTGTTTGGAGGCACAAACTTTTCAACTCCCAGTTTTCGATGTAATGTACTGTTAACCTGAGATAAGGCTCACAGGTTCTGCTGGACCACAGATCCGTAGTTGTGGGTCACATCTGTTAGCTGGTAGGTCACGTATTCTCTTACTGAAATGTACAACTCTGGCAGCGCCTTCTATGTAAAACTTTCGCGACCAGGCAAATCGTACTTTGGGTCAAGTGTCTTTATGAGATTTTGAAATCCTGGCTTTTCCACAACACTAATCAGGGCCATGTCTTTGGCGATGTGTTTTGTTAGTGCGGCCGTGATCACTTTCCATTTTGGACTTGTTTTTGTCCTATGGGATTGATATTCAAATGAAGAAGCCAGAGTAATTTGCTGCCGGGCTTTTTCATTCGACGTTTTATTTGGTGTGGGTGGAGATGGGAAGATTGAGGCATTCTTCTTCTGTAGTGGATGGCATTTCAGGTGGTGAAACAAATTTGTGGTACTGCTACCTCTTGTGGCAATGGTTTGGCAGCATATATTTGCAGAGAACAGTGTTTTGTTCAAAGTCTTACTCGCGAAATCTGAACCACTGCCAAATGAAAGATCCAGTGCTGTTTCTCGTCGGAACCAAGTCGTCCGTGGCCATCTTCAATAGCCGTCTCTGAACTCTCGTAAACTTTTTTTTCCCCTCTCTCAGTGCTCTCTGAATCGCTTCCCTCCTCTCCCGATACACAAATACGCATGCGCATAGGAAAGCTTTCTTGATGGGCGGGGGAGTGAGCAGTCTGCCGTGAGAGGGGCAGGAGAAGAGAGAGAGAGCGAGAGAAGCGAAACTCAAAGAGAATTTCATGCCGCTTGAAACATTCACCTGGAAATGTATATTTGACAGTCGTGATATAGTCATTTTATAAATCGCACGTGGTACAAGCTGCAATTTATTGACTTGTTCGATATATCGTCCACCCCTACAACAATATGTCCAAGTTTTTGTTTTTCCATGTCAGTGTTTACTGACTCATGCCAGATGTTTTATGGTTGCTCGGTGTGTGACAGTTACTTAGTCTTTAAACAATGTTGGGACCTTGTGTTTGTGAACTACAGTTCGGCCTACATTTGTAGTCAAAGCCTTGACATGTTTTTTTCTTTGTTCTGGAGAAAAACCAGAGCCTCCAGAACTCAGTCTCCCAGGGTGCTAAACGTCAAAACTGACCGGGGACACAAGTTTCAACCACTATTGGTCACTCTGGGCCCCACGACCCATGAGGTCACCAGGCCAATATAAGCCCTTTTCTCCCTCCCCTTCTTCCTCTTTCTACGCCACCCTCCGAGAGGAGAAGGGTGGCTGTCCAACTCAGCATCTTTTCAATCTCTCTTCCTACGCAACCCTCCGAGAGAAGAAGGGTGGCTGTCCAGCTCACTCTTTCAACTCAACTCATCTCTCCAAAAGGAGGTCACCTCTCTTTCTGCTCAACTTCAATGGAGGAGAGGTGCAGCTTGCAGCTCACCTCACCAAAGAAACCTCCCAATCCAAGCTCTACCAACCTTCAAGCAGGCCTGACTGGACTGCAGCGACGTAAAAGCCTGCGTAAGAACTACGACCAGCACTGAGCTGCATCACACAGCAGAACCACAAAGGCAGAGCCGCAACCCAGCAAGGCAACACAACTAGGCTTAATAATTATACTAGGCTAAGCAAAGACTGTTTATTCGATTCCGTGTGATGTTTATAAGTTTGATTCGTGTTACTGTGATATTTTGGTTAAGTTATTTGAAAGTTAGTGTTAGTGATGTTATGCTCTTCACAGTCTTTCTCTGCATGCATCTAGTAACTTTCTCTAATACCAACACACACACACACTCTATCTCTCACACATCTCTCTGACCCCCCGCTACATCGTCGTAAAACATACTAGGGGGGATGGTTTATTACCCTCATAGGGGCCTGCCGCCATTTTGAAAGCACGCACTCACTCACACAGACACAGACACAGACACACACATGCATACTGACATACACATCTTTATATAGTAAGTACACCGTTAGTAATTTGTGTTTTTATACTTTTATCTTAATAATAAATGTTTTTCTTTCACAAATGTTTTTTTATTAATGTTGCATAAGTGTTAATTTTGCCAACCTCTACACTGTGAAGAACTCTATATCTTTCAATTTAGCTAACTATCTATATGTAATTTTGGTTATAGTTATTAATTTAATTGTTAATCAGAGTTCCAAATTTGTAGTTAGTACTTTTATGAGACTTGATCAATAAATTGGCTATCTTTTCCCTTCCTTTGAAGGGTGGTGCCCCGAGGTAACTTTAATCAATTAAAGTTATTATTTAATATTAATATTTTTAATATTAATATTCAATATTTTATTTTGATAACCAAATGTATTAAATGCCGAAAGGCACACCATTTTATGATATCACGTTTAATGCATTATTGCACAACAACAAAGACAAATCAAAAGCACAAAACATGAAGGAAACAGCAAGAGTGTGAACATTTTTAAACAAAGTTTAATTTTGAGTTTTATCGTTGTCTCCAAGCCCTAAACTTGTGCATAGTAAGAAACAGGTCATGGCTGTTGTTTAGGCCACCTCCTCATCACCTTCCTCCTCACCCTCGCCCTCTTCCTCAGCAGTGGCGTCCTGGTACTGCTGGTACTCAGACACCAGGTCGTTCATGTTGCTCTCAGCCTCTGTGAACTCCATCTCGTCCATACCTTCGCCCGTGTACCTGAAACAATGGACATAAAGTAAATACTTACTGATGGGCATTAAGTTAGTGTATGAATTCTGGGTAATAACAGGTCAGCACAAGAACACAAACTTCTCCCCACTGTCATGACATCAGTCTTATTTCACTCACCAGTGGAGGAAGGCCTTGCGGCGGAACATGGCAGTGAACTGCTCTGACATGCGTTTGAACAGCTCCTGAATGGCTGTGCTGTTGCCAATGAAAGTGGAGGACATCTTGAGGCCGCGGGGAGGGATGTCACAGACGGCTGTCTTGACGTTGTTTGGGATCCACTCCACGAAGTAGCTGCTGTTCTTGTTCTGCACATTCAACATCTGCTCGTCCACCTCCTTCATGGACATGCGGCCCCGAAAGATGGCGGCGACAGTAAGGTAGCGCCCGTGGCGTGGGTCACAAGCTGCCATCATGTTTTTGGCGTCAAACATCTGCTGGGTGAGTTCAGGAACTGTCAGTGCCCTGGAAACAGACAGATAATTCAAGTCAGATTCAAAATACTTTTAAATACTACTTCCTGGTCTGATACGGAATCCTGCCTCCCTACCTGTACTGCTGGCTGCCCCGACTGGTCAGGGGGGCAAAGCCTGGCATGAAGAAGTGCAGCCTGGGGAAGGGCACCATGTTGACGGCCAGTTTCCTCAGATCAGCATTGAGCTGGCCGGGAAAGCGCAGGCAGGTGGTCACCCCGCTCATGGTGGCTGAGACAAGGTGGTTGAGGTCACCATAGGTGGGTGTAGTGAGTTTCAGTGTACGGAAGCAGATGTCATACAGGGCCTCATTATCAATGCAGTAGGTCTCATCTGTGTTCTCCACCAGCTGGTGGACAGACAGGGTGGCATTGTAGGGCTCCACCACTGTGTCTGACACCTGGAGAGGGAGAGTGAAGGGAAAGAGGGGACAAAGGGAAGAAGCAGGAACACCATTAAAGCACAGAGGAAACAGGTAGAGCAACAAACATCTGATAACACTTCAATGAGTGAAGTGTACCTTGGGTGAGGGGACCACGCTGAAAGTGTTCATGATGCGGTCAGGATACTCCTCTCGGATTTTGCTGATAAGCAGCGTGCCCATGCCAGAGCCGGTGCCTCCACCCAGGGAGTGTGTGAGCTGGAAGCCCTGGAGGCAGTCACAGCTCTCTGCCTCTTTTCTCACCACATCCAGGACAGAGTCCACCAGCTCGGCTCCCTCAGTGTAGTGGCCTTTAGCCCAGTTATTACCTGCTCCACTCTGGCCTGTGGTACATGCAAATACAGACCTGTATCACAGCTGTATAGAAAAACATTCCTGATCTATTTACAATGACTTCATAGTATTTGGAAGTAAAACTCCTTTTACTGCAATGAGCAATGCATATTTTGAAAATGACTGGCTCTTTTACTCTTGCAGAATTGTGGAAAGCAACTCATTTTCAGATTTAAAAAGATCAAATGAAGCCAATTTTGTCAGGCCGTGTTTAAAGGCAAATATTAATTTGCATTTAAATTCTCACCAAAGACAAAGTTGTCTGGTCTAAAGATCTGGCCAAAAGCACCAGACCTCACAGAGTCCATTGTTCCTGGCTCCAAGTCCACCAGCACTGCACGAGGCACATACTTCCCACCTGGTGATGACGGGTACAAGAATATGAATACACAGACAATTTACACAATGTCGAAATAGAAAATAATACACAACTAAAGATTGCTCCCTTTTTTCATCACTGCTATTTTGTTAACAGTCATTAAATACGACAGTAACTATGAAGGCGTGTCAGGACAGCCTGTGGGATTAGGACCCCCTGCTGGATGGTCAGGGAAATAACAACCCTCCTGTGGAATTTAATTCCATTGACTCCTCTGGAAATTAGATCTAACTCTGGCTAGAAAAGCTTTGGCACAATGGTGCTAACCTGTCGCCTCATTGTAGTAGACGTTGATTCGCTCCAGCTGCAGGTCGTTGTCTCCATGGTACATCCCGGATGGGTCGATGCCGTGTTCGTCGCTTATCACCTCCCAGAACTGGAGGAGAAGAAACGTTAGGGGTTTAATTCGCCAGATAACTAGCACGACCTGTCCTAGCAAGTCAAACTTAACACGGGCTATCATTAGCTTTTAGGCCAAGTAAGCTAATTCAGCAGCCCGAATCTGAATTTAACATTTGCTCTGCTACACTTTTAAAACGTGTTTTCAAACCTTGGCTCCGATCTGGTTGCCACACTGGCCCGCCTGTAGATGCAGGATCTCCCTCATTGTGATCTAGATGAAATAGTGTTATGTTACAATCCATTTATAGTGAAAAAGAGAAATATGTACAATACTAACTAGCTTTTGGCATTCTTTTCCAGCTAGGTAACCATAGATAGATCAACAAAGTAAAACTCGAAATAGAACAGTATATACTTAATAGGAAATTCCCAGCTCTGGATTCTGAAATCTCTAATGCTGATGATCTAGACTATGTTCCACAGGATTAAGCTGGAGATGTGGGTGTGTCTTGGAATCCAGCTCTCCCAAATGAATAAGTCTCCTTTGACGACATAGACTTCTATGTCGTCAAAGGAGTCTATGCCATGCATCTTTGATGACATAGACTTCTATGTCATCAAAGGAGTCTATGCCATGCGATGAGTTTATTGTCATATGCACAACTTACATTTAGCAGTCGCTGGCAATGAAATGCTTGGGTCACAGGCTCTCCTAGCAATGCTCAGAATATCACAAGCGAAAAAAAATATTGAATAAAATAAATATATAATAAAAATAAATAAATAAAAATAAATAAATCTATATCTATAAACATCTAAAATATATATATATAAACCTAAAGAAAAAACAATAGTGAAAATATGCTAAGGTGCAGAGTTAGTGGAATTATGGCAGATTGGAGGAGTTTAAAAGTCTTATGGCCTGGGGATGAAACTGTCTCTGAGGTTCAGCCTGGTGTGCGGGCCCGGATGCTGCGGTACCCTGATGAGCCTATGCCACTTAGAAGATGCTATGTTATCAAGGAGCCTAGGCCACATAGAAGATGCTATGTCATCAAAGGAGCCTTCTTCATTTCAGAGAGCAAAAGCAGTTGTGTGAAATGTATTGCAGGTGTTCCGTAGAGAATTCAGTATGTTACAGTATATACTTTGTGGGTCATTTTTGACCCATGTGATTAAAAATGATGTTGTTCATGAAGTAAGAAAGTAAAAAAGAAAATAATGATTTGTTGTATCAAAAACAAGATATTTATGTACAATACTAACTAGCTGTTGACATATTATTTTCTAGCTAGCTAACCATAGCTAGATCAACAAAATAAAACTCGAAATATAATAGTACTTAGTTGGTAGTTCCTTGGTCTTGATTCTGAGTCTGAAATCTCTGGTGCTGATGACCTAGACTATGTTCCATACGATCAAGCTGGAGTTTTGGGTGTGTCTTGGAATCCAGTGCTCCTAAATGAAGAAGGCTTCTTTAAAGACATAAAAGATGATACATAGAAGTAGCTATGTCATCAAAGGAGCCTATGCCAAGTAGAAGACACTATGTCATTAAAGGAGCCTATGCCACAGAGAAGTTGCTATGTCATCAAAGGATACTATGCCTCATAGAAGATGCTACATAAAAGATGATATGTCATCAGAGGAGCCTTCTTCATTTTAGACAGCAAAACCAGCAAGATAGAGATTAGGAAAATTAGAAAAAGATCTGATCTCCAATTTGTTTGAAATCTCTCCAGCACTTTTTTTTTGTTTAACAAAATTTCACAATAATGAAAGGGGTTTAAAATACCTCATTTATTTATCTAATTTTAGTGTCCAATTTAATTATTTTCAGAGTGTTGTATTAAATATTATTAAATATAACTCCTAATATATATATCCCCATGTTTCTTCTTTCTCTCCTTCATATCCTTCGTATTTCCTGTGTGATTGAAGACATTTGGAAATTTGTAACACAATATTCCTGCCGCTTCTTCCACTACTCTAACTAATAGGTTTCCCTTGGAGATAGGGAATTCTTTAAAAGAGTTCCATTTCTCTTGTGACATTAAATAACTTCTCAACTTTAGATATCTGTAGGAATCTTCAGAGGTCAATCCAAAATGAAATTCAAATACCCCTTCATGCATGTGTTGTAATCAGTGCTTTCCTTGCCCACCCACTCCTTATCTTTCAAGTTTTTATTTTGCCTCAATTTTTTATTTATGAGCCACCCTAACCATGGCAACACCAATGTTCGCCAAATATTACAACATTACACCTTCGGATTGAAGCCAACAATGAAAACATGGCCAGAGATCCATTCATACTGGAAGAAATGTTGTTCTAAAGTTTCACACAACACACATATAATTATTTCAACTGAACACTGCTATAAAATGCTTCATTAGATGGATTAATGTCATCCAGGATTTTGAAATACGCTTTGGTCTTCTGGGGGAGCTGGATGACACAAATGTCAATTTCTTACTGTCCTCTAAATTTTTATATTCTTGAAGACCATTTTTCTTCCTAGCGGATTAAGTTAACACTGATGTTACTTTAAATTCATGAAGGAACTTCTTTGTACTTAACATTTAAAATTCCGCAATTATAATAAGTGTCTGAATCCACCCATCAAATCAGTGACTGATTATTTTATTTATTCTATTCAGGCCCCTATAATAATTTTGGGTAAATTAGTCTGTACCACCACATGTGAGCAGAAACAAAACAAACAAAAAAAGAATATACGTGTTTTAATATCAGTTGTTTATCGCATTAATACCGTGTTGTCATTGTACAGAGAGGATAAAACAGATTAGCCACAAGCTAGCTTGTGTAAACGTTGTGTGGTTGGAGCTGATTGACAACTCATAATGACTAACATGGGAAACCGACCTAGATGAAATTATCACACAGAGAATTTGACACATTGATGTTCTGTTTGAAATAGTGCACCATCTTCATAAGATAAGATTATCTAAGATAAAGCCAGACTTTGACCCGAGATGAGGTCGATGCAGGCTCCTGCACACAGCGACATATATTTGGTCATGTCCTAAACTGCATGGTTTCTGGTCATTTGTCTTTGAGACACTCTGTAGAATATGTGGAAAAACAGAGACCCATCTCCATTCATTGCATTGTTTGGATGCTTTTTTATACTAGGTACCATATGAATATAATGGACGAGGATCAGGATGTTGGACATTATCAGATTTGCTGCCTGTTCTGTCAGATGTGAGAGAGGAAAAATTCACATAACAGGCCTCCATCACTGATTTAAATAAAAAGATATGAAATGGATATTATCATCATATGCATATCTGTAGTGGTATCAATGTACACAGTGAAACGTCATCTCCTTTAACGGATAGTTTACCCAGAAAAGAAAATTCACTCATTCTCTTCTCACCACTATGCCAATGGATGAAGTTGAACTGCAGCAGTGACTAGGTGGAGGAGAAGAACGGGGGACATTTAGGCTAACAAATTGGTGTAAATGATGCCGTTTGACTCAAATTTGAATGTCTGGGCTTGCAGACACTTGGATGACACCACAGGAGCAGTATTGAGGGATTTTATGCTTGTTTTCTTTTCTTTTTTTTACGTTTGAAGAAGTGGTCACCAGTTACTTCAATTGTATTGGATTTGGCTGCAACTCTGTTAACTCCTGAAACCACCCAAAATGTTTTGTGGAATCAAACACTTCACCCACCCCTCCATCGGCATAGTGGTGAGAAGATAATGAGTGACCTCTGATTTCCTTTGCCAACACATGGAATCTTCTCAGTCTGACTCCGCGCAGATAGATAACTGGGGACAGCTTTAGGGTGGTTCTTGGCAGAGTCACGGTGTTTACAAAGACCTTCATCATATCTTCCAACCAAATCAGCCGTTTGTCTGAAAACACCAGGGTCTGATTCATCACGGCCTTGAAAGGGTAATCTCCATCGGGCAAGTGTTGAGTTTATGTCTGCTAGTCCTTAGACGGCACTGAGTCTGCTCTCCCTCTCTTTTGTCTTCAGCTTTATCTGATTGGCTTCCTGGGCCGGGTTGTTCATCAACAGTAGTAGTCATCACTTTTAAAACTGTTGGCTGGGTTTGTGTTCGGCAGAAACTTTTTGCCATGGCTTCCAAACTCCACATGCCTCAAAACAAAACTTCCCCGTCACAGTTTGCAGTGCATCCGAACATTCTGCGGGGATAATAAAAAGCTGCTTCTGTCGTTTTTCTCCCACTCCAATCACTGGTAGTTTTGGAAACCAGGTTCTGTTGAAGCTCTTATGTTTACTCCCAATTCAAATCGTTGAATTATATCCGTCTTCTCTTTGAATGGACCCTCGCCTGATTTAACCGTCCCTCGCCAGACACTCACTTGGAATAGTAAAACCAGCATCTTGCTCTGAAAAGTAGAGCATGCTTAATTATACTATTCTACGTAGAATAGTATGTTTACATCAAGCATCACATTATTTCACAAAGAGCAGACTTGACTCTTCCCCCCCCCCCCGACATTTGTGGAGGGACATGGGGAATGAAAGTCTGTGAAAAAAAACATTAAATTAAGTGAAATTCCTCACATAATGCTAAGTGAAACAAAATGTGTTTGTTGTGGCCTTCATCATCATTAAACCCCATTATTTAGTTTCCTATTACCACCAAATAGGCTAATTGACTTCCTCTTCCACAGTACACTACTACTCATGTAATTATTATCATTATTACTATTTGATTGTGATGTTTTTTCTTACTGTGAGAACCACCACATTTAATTCAACGGTATAACTGTTTCACACAGATCAGCAACTGATTGTCATCATTCCTGTGTTGGTCTAACTTTTCAAATAAATCCACAGCTTTCCATGAAGGAAAATAGCCTGTATCCATAATGTGACAACAGAGTTATTATTCAAATCATTTTATGAGAGGGCACACGAGATGTTGACCGTTCAACTCGAGCCCAACTTTGTGCATGTCCTTGGTCACACATATCGCAGCCAATAATTTTGTTGTTTTATATGTTTTTTCTATAAAAGTTTAAATACAGATATTGAATTAAACAAAGGAGGTGCCCGATCCAACAAAACATCAGTGTCTTACATTAAGTACTGCATTAGACACCTTGGCAGTTCCTCTAGTGTTATTAGACTTAAAGCAGATCATTTTGTTCTCATCATCAAAATGCTCTTGAGCTGAAAAAACAGTCCAAGGAGTCCTACACATAGTTTGTCAAAGAATACATATACATCTTTTTTTAGCATTATATTTTCAGGAAATTGAAAATGGATGAAACCAGAGTTAGGACTCACTTAGTTCCTGAGAATATAAAGCTGCACCTTGGGCACAAGTTGAGGGAGAAAATATGAAGCAGTGAAAAATAATAAGAAAAAGACTGTTGAAGGGAAACATAAAACACTTCATGTGCAGCAACTTGGAGAAAAGAAATGTGCTCAATAAGTTGGAACACCCGCATGTGGAGACTGTTCAGACGGACCACAAATGTAATTGTTAAGATATGCTACTATTAAACATTGACAAACAATCTTGTAAAACTTGTCTAACATGGCTAATAGGGAGTCAGTATCCTTCATCGTCGAAGGCATCAGGCACAGGCTCACACCCTTTTTAATTCCCTGCTGTTTAGGTTGGTAGGAACCTTGATACCTTCCAATGAGTTTAAGAAATGATGTATAACTCACTCAGAGATTAACGCTCTATACACTGTTTGGAATTCAGTCTTTGCTGTTGAACAACCTTCAAGAAGAGTTTTCAGGGAGTTTGCAAAGCCCAGAGAGCACGACAACAATATGGCTGGAAGTTAAGACCCAATAAAGAACTGTTTTGCAGACAAATGAGACACGTGGGTTTCTGAGCGCAAATTGACCCGAAGGACATGGAGGCTTTTTTCACCAGAAAGAATCCAACCATTATTGCTCTCAAAGATTGTAATGCTTGTGTGCCTCTTGAGCATTTTTTGTATGTTTGTTGGTTTGTTTATTAGCAGCATTACACAAAAACTGCTAGCGGGATTAACACGAAACCTGGTGGAAAGCGGTATGAACCTTCCTTGGAAGTTTTGGATCAGGGCACAGATCCAGGATTTCCTTTTCCCTTTCTTAAACCTGTTTACCCAGGGAATAATGCAGGGATCCTTATGTACAAAAATTAGCACATTCATAATAAAGTGTGTGGAATTTAGTGCAGCTTGATTGAATATTAGGGGACTGTTAAAAACTACTTAATAGGCTTATCCAGGATTTAAAAAAACTGTCTTTAACATTGCAACACAGGGCATTTTATAACAGTTTTGTTAACCTTTCAGGGATATACACTACCGTTCAAAAGTTTGGGGTCACTTAGAAATGTCCTTGTTTTTCAAAGAAAAGCACTGTTTCTTTCAATGAAGATAACATTAAATTAATCAGAAATACACTCTATACATTGTTAATGTGGTAAATGACTATTCTAGGTGGAAACGTCTGGTTTTTAATGAAATATCTACATAGGTGTATAGAGGCCCATTTCCAGCAACTATCACTCCAGTGTTCTAATGGTACATTGTGTTTGCTAATCGCCTTAGAAGACTAATGGATGATTAGAAAACCCTTGTGCAATTATGTTAGCAGAGCTGAAAACTGTTTTGCTGGTGAGAGAAGCTATAAAACTGGCCTTCCTTTGAGCTAGTTGAGTATCTGGAGCATCACATTTGTGGGTTCGATTATACTCTCAAAATGGCCAGAAAAAGAGAACTTTCATGTGAAACTCGCCAGTCTATTCTTGTTCTTAGAAATGAAGGCTATTCCATGCGAGAAATTGCAAAGAAACTGAAAATGTCCTACAACGGTGTGTACTACTCCCTTCAGAGAACAGCACAAACGGGCTCTAACCAGAGTAGAAAGAGAAGTGGGAGGCCCCGGTGCACAACTCAGCAAGAAGACAAGTATATTAGAGTCTCTAGTTTGAGAAATAGACGCCTCACAGGTCCTCAACTGGCAGCTTCTTTAAATGGTACCCGCAAAACGCCAGTGTCAACGTCTACAGTGAAGAGGCGACTCCGGGATGCTGGCCTTCTAGGCAGAGTGGCAAAGAAAAAGCCATATCTGAGACTGGCCAATAAAAAGAAAAGATTGATATGGGCAAAAGAACACAGACATTGGACAGAGGAAGATTGGAAAAAAGTGTTATGGACAGACGAATCAAAGTTTGAGGTGTTTGGATGAGAAGAACATTTGTGAGACGCAGAACAGGTGAAAAGATGCTGGAAGAGTGCCTGACGCCATCTGTCAAGCATGGTGGAGGTAATGTGATGGTCTGGGGCTGCTTTGGTGCTGGTAAAGTGGGAGATTTGTACAAGGTAAAAGGGATTTTAAATAAGGAAGGCTATCACTCCATTTTGCAACACCATGCCATACCCTGTGGACAGCGCTTGATTGGAGCCAATTTCCTCCTACAACAGGACAATGACCCAAAGCACACCTCCAAATTATACAAGAACTATTTAGGGAAGAAGCAGGCAGCTGGTATGCTGTCTGTAATGGAGTGGCCAGCGCAGTCACCAGATCTCAACCCCATTGAGCTGTTGTGGGAGCAGCTTGACCGTATGGTACGCAAGAAGTGCCCATCAAGCCAATCCAACTTGTGGGAGGTGCTTCAGGAAGCGTGGGGTGAAATTTCTACAGATTACCTCAACAAATTAACAGCTAGAATGCCAAAGGTCTGCAATGCTGTAATTGCTGCAAATGGAGCATTCTTTGACGAAAGCAAAGTTTGAAGAACGAAATTAATATTTCAAATAAAAATCATTATTTCTAACCTTGTCAATGTCTTGACTATATTTTCTATTCATTTTGCAACTCATTTGATAAATAAAAGTGTGAGTTTTCATGGAAAACACGAAATTGTCTGGGTGACCCCAAACTTTTGAATGGTAGTGTATATATAATGTATTGGGCAGATATTTATGAGTGTGTACAATTTGGTGCTGATCCAAAAAAACTAGACAATCATGTGAAGGCAGACGTGTGCTGAGTGCCTTTCCAGTTTAGCCTATAGTTTTTATGACGTGTTTTGCTGACTGACTGAAATCTATAAAAAAAGGAACATACAGATTTCTTTACTGCAGAAATAGATTTTGAACGATCTGTCAATGTCTGAAAAAAATGCTAACCCCGGCAAGAACCTGCCAGTGTGTGGGTGTCAAAAGATAGACAAGCTACACAAATGGGGGATGCTCACTTTTCCACCTTCGGCTTCGGGTCGTCTCCTCAGTATGAAGCTGCTTTTGTTGACCTATATCCACTGTGTTGACAGGAAAATGATATTTGCAATATATCTATATCTATATATAGATATATAACGATGTTTGATATTCATCAACCAAATGCTGATGTTAACAACATGTAAATATGCACCAAAGGCTTTATATAGGTGAGGAATTTATTTGATATGTTTGTGGGACACATTTCACTTGTGACCTGATTATGGTCCAGTTTAGAACTGGTTCAGCTAAATTGGTACTTTCAGGGGGTTTATAGCTCGGATGTCTTATGTTAAGTTTTACTGCACTGCCAAAGTAAGAGCATGTTCAGAGTCACAGACTGTTTGACCAGGTCTACTTTGAAGAATGGTACATCCCTCAGAAATACAGTCAGAGCACACTTTTTATTATCTCATGCATAAATTATCAAGCTTTTCTTTTCTTACTGCTCATTGTTGAACAAAACTATTTTGTGCATATCTTCTCAAAACCAGAAGAAGGGCTTATTTGGGTTCGTCACATCAGGATACAATGTTTAGGTTGTGCGAGCAGAACACTTTCATCAAAAACTGGTTTCAGTGTATGAGCATGATCAGTGACTATCGTTTTTTTTTTTTACACTGCTTGTGTGTGTTATGCAAAAGGCTGGAACATTTTCTTTCTTGCTCTGTGCTCTTCCAGGTCGTGTTGTCAGGGGAAACAGGAGGACATAAGCTTTCTGTCAGGGACTCAGCCTGGTTCAAAAGGGCCGTCGGGCTTGTTTTTGCACATCTCATCCCTTATGCACACCTCACTCAACTGATTCCAATGCTATCCGTGCTTCACGCCTTGGTAGCATCAACTTAAGCAGTCAAGTAATTTGCTTTTGTTAATTATTTTTGTTAAACTGTTGATGAAATGTCTCTCCCACATTTGCCAAGGCCCGAGAGAAAGGTTGGGACATTTTCCAAGACGAAGCCAAGACAGCCTTGCATGTTCTCAAGATCTACTGCACCTTCCACGGCTGCGTGGCTGCCATGATTCGTACACTGGAAAAACACATGCTGCGGTTATGCTGCGTTTACACAATCCATGAAGCGAATAATTGCAATGCTTCACTCACGCGATTTGAGTCTGGGTCCAGAGGATCATGCGGAGGCGCACAAAGCTCTGGGAATTTCACAGTTTCCTCCAGGATCTGTCTCTGGATGACTGTGGGTTAGGGTTAGGGTCAGATCACCTGCTAGCTCAGGTCGGTGCAAGAACCTGATTCAAGTGAGTTTCATTCTCAGTGCTGATTGACTTTGGCGACATCATATTTCAACCCAAACGATGGAAGCAAATGACGCAAACATCTTATCCATCATGTCATGTTATTTGCGTCTATCACGTCATTCGCATTGACCGAAGCCAGAGCAGCAAATCTATTTCTGCTTTTGCATTGATTTTGTATGTAAGAAAGATGGTGTCAGGTTTGGTGTTAACTCGCCTTTAGAGTAACTCTGATGTCCGTTGTCTTGTCAGCACTTATTTCCAACATTATTCACCCTCTGGCTCAACATGTTAAAGGGGCTGAAGCACTGAATTATGGGCTTGTGGTATCTAACCATGCAGATAGGTTTGGTCGTCCTCACCCAGGTTGAATAAAGAAATTACATTCAGCAGCAGTCGAAATCATCAGTCATTGTGCTGGAACTAATATGGAGAGATGAAACTCTGTGAAAAGTATTAACTTAGATGTTAAATTCTATGAGAATCAAAAATGAAATTCAATTTACCTCTGCTGCATTTGGATGGAAGCAAAAAATATAAAGACGAGAAATATCTCACAAACCTATAAAATCTAAATGATCTGTATGTGACTGTGCATATATATTTCATTATATAGGCAAACTTACACTTTGATTGTTGATGACCTCAGGAAAAACTCCAATTAAACTACTGTGTGTATTTAAAGTACTTTGTATTGGCACCAATGAGGCCTTTTGCTATAGAATATACAGTATTCAATTGTCTTCTATGCATTGTTCGTGGGATGGAGTGTGTCCACATATCATTTAGTGCAGACGTGTACATTATGTCATATGTATTTCCAACTGTGAGAATACACTAAGCTGTAGTGAGCAATGCGTTCATTCTCGTCCAATCACAAGAAGCATGATGCCATTTCATTTGAGAAGAATTTTCTAATTGTTCCAAAGTGATACAAAGGAGTTATCAGCGATGAATTCATTTGTAATTTAGTTTGTTTGAGAATAACTTGCTAATTGTTAGAATGGCACTCAGTGGTGGGCAGATGACACATTCTGCTGTATGGAAAGATTTATCTACATGAATGTGTATCTAATTTTCAATGGGAAAGATTACTGTGCACAATCAGTCAAACCAAAAACTCTATCGTGCACAAACCAACAGCTAAGAGGCAACACTGTTATTTTCTGTTATGGCTGTTTGTGATGTGTTGTTGAAGTGTGATGTGCTGGGCCCTGTTTCATTGAGTCTTTTTCATTCACCATGCTACTGGGTAAATACGGAGCAGAGCCTCCATTTTAATCCAGTTGCAATAAAAAGATAAATTTATGGCATTAATGCACATTTATCTCTAAAAATCACCAGCAGCAGTGAAAGAGCAGAGTTGGAAAAAAAAGAGTCATGAGTTTACGGTATTACATTTTATTCAGCTTAGCCCACTAGACCACATCAATTAGCAAACGTTCATTTCTTTAATGTATGTGGAAGTGCTGAAATCCTACCATTGGTTAGATTAATTGTTACAATATATTTATTCGGCTGTAACCTGACGAAGACGAAGTGCCGCTGGCAGCAGAGGATGAAGATGTAGATCAAACTGTGAGACAACCTCGTAGTTTTTACCCAGAAACAGACACGATCAGTCATTGTTCTGGAGATTTTCTGTTGAAAAAGCATTGAGGGTAAAGCAGAGCCTACATTTCCTGAAGTCTGTTTTACATTTAAACATTTTGCTCATAAGCATTATATGACAGTTATTCAACATGTAGTGAAACGCTGTTGAAACAAGTTCAGACTATATCAAACCTTTAATCCAAACACTTTTCTTTCAAACACATTATTCCAGTCATGACCTCTCAGAAATATCACATCATCGACCACATGACACGAGAACTATGTCCCATCAATGTGATCAATCACAGCATGAGAAAGGGTTCTTTGTCTGAAGTTTCACATATTTTTTAATCATTTAAAATGATCAATACATGCTTGAGGGGCTGGAGATTGATTAATAACCCGACAGTTGTCTTAATGTGTCAAAGTTGCAGAGACAGGCATGTGTTTGTTTGAGCTGAAGATGGAACAACAGCGTGTAATCTATGTGGATGCTATGAGATATCGCCGGTGACTGATTGATCGTGATGCAACAAGATGGATTCTGGGTAACCTGTGTATCCTGGCTAATGTCCAAACTAATGGGGGCCCCTATTCCTTTGGACATTAATGGGCATTAGTTAGCCCTGTGTGGATTAGTTCCCACACAAATGCTTTAATTTATAAAAAGAAACCTCATTGGAAATTGTGTTCATCAATCGTGTATTTGTTCTCATATATGAAAATATTTAAGGCTGGGGAAGGAAGTGGGCGACGGGGGAAATCCAGCATTTTGTGTTTGCTGTGATGTCTTATTATTAATTGATTATTCCATAAAAGTCTTATCTGTAAATAATAACAAAGCCTTAACCACTTACACCTATAATTAATTAAATAGCTATCATTAGCTTGTGTTCGGCTGTCGACCCCACCTGCCAAGAATGATCCCAGAATGCATCAGGTGTCAGCTTCTGGAATGTCTGGTTCACCTCAACCACATGAACAGATGACATATTTATCAAATTGCATCACATTTCTTAATAGAACTGGAGAACTGAGCTTTGGTCCATTTATAGAAAAGATTTCTACTGTGAACATTTCACCGACTCTGATTTTAATTAGTTTTCACACTGTTTCCTTCATAAATAGTAAAACAGCTTCTGCAGGGCTGCCAGTCACATTCTGCCATCCCCCCCTCACGTCACCTGACATTTCTCTGGCAGGTGCACTTATCGTCAACTGTGAAAATTAGAGGAACAACAGTATAACGTGTTATTTTTTGTCCAATTATTGTATCATTTATATATTGAGTGTGTGATATTATCATCTATATATGCATCCACAGCCTTAAGATACCTAATAAATATCATGGTGAGCTTCAGTGCCACACGCCTCCACTAGCCAGTCCACACTCTTATGGCGGCCACACAGTGTTTAAGGTGTTTGTTGCCGCATCAGCTGCTATTTTAAAGTGCCTCCATTTTCCAAAGGAACAATGCATTCACCATTTAATGTATGTTAATTTCATGAGGGTTACATTAAGCATTTATTGTTAACTTTTACATTGCTTTGGGCGGAATGTGAGGTTTGCCAAAGTGAACACATTTTCAACTTGATTAACATTCAGGAAGGGAAAATGTGTGCGGAGGTTTTCGTGCACTTTACTTCTCTTTTTGGCAAACGTCTCTGCTGACGGAGGCATGTGAGGATGCAGTGAAAAACGTCCTTGTAAGTCAAGGCTCAGATATACAGAGCTGGCAGCAGAAGCATGGATGCACGTTTGGAAACCTAAAGTTCGCCCAGTGGAGGTTGGCTGTTGGGCTTTTGTTAGCAGATCAGACTTGTCCCCGTTAACTGAACATGGCATAACATCCAAGAACCTAAAAGCAGGCACACGTGCAGACCAGGGCTGTAGTGTGGTGTAAAAAGGTGTTTGCGCACCTTTTTATGGTGGTTTACTCACTTGTTATTGTCCGAGTTTTAAAAGTTTGAGTCTAATTCAACACAATTGTTCCCTGAGCATTATATGACAGTTCAGAGCACGACCTCACCTTGCCCCCGCCCCTTCTAAATGTCGCCTGGCTCCCGACCCCTGCTCTCCCGTCTCCTTAGTGTACAGACCTCGCTGCTGGCACACTGTCAAAGTCCAGTCTGCAAACTGACTGAGTGTCTGTGGGTCCTTCCATTCAGTTCCATGTGATGCAGCAGCACATTGAAACAGGACACAGACGTACGGTGGACTTTTCCCCTTTTAACAGCCGTACACAGATCAGGGTGAGATGCTGTAACCGACGGCAACAGAGGTCTGTGTACGTAGCCATGTTGGTTTGTGACATGATGGTAAACACAGGTGACTTCTTCATGGTTCTTCACAGAATGTCTGGTGTGTAGGCGTGTACGCCCCCCGGAGTGTCGGAGAATACTGCAACATGTTGAGCACGTGTTTTGCGCCAGTGATGTCATGAAATATTTAGTGCAGTAGCATTTAAACGACAGCGAGAGGGATGAAGATCACTTTTTCAAACATCCAGCAAAAAAGTACACAGCTAACATTATAGAAAATAATAGTGGAGTAAATCGAACAATATTTGGCTCTGAGATCTAATGGAGTAGATGTATAAAGTAACATGAAATTGCAACATTCAAGTAATGTAGTCCCTGAAATTTGTATACAGTAATCGAGTAAATGTACTTAGTAACATTCCATCATTGTTCACCCCACACCAGTAAATAAACAACAACAACAATAATGATAAAATGCTAATTATTTGGACTATATGATTCGATTTCCCTTGTTCTGGTCTCCTAGTCTATATATACAGTCGTCTTGTATATGGGCGACTGAAGTTCATCCACCATTTTAATAATGACGCGATAATTATAGTTTACCCACCGATTCTTTAACCACTACAGCCCTGGTGCAGACGCTGGAGCTGGTTCCATGGCTGTGCAGTAGAAGGAAGGTAAGTGATTGGGGGGGGAATGAGAGCTATATAAAAAAGTCATAGTGCTTTGCGTATATGATCTGTTGCTCGCTCAGATGAGGTTACTGACGAGCTCCCTAATTTGTTTAAGATAGATTGAGGGCTATAATTCACCCAGAAGGTTTGCTAAACAGCGGCTATTACTCAGATTAGTGGAACCAATTATCCAGTGATGGCGGCTGGAAAACCGAGTGGGCCTGGCTCTCACAGGAAGCTGCCAAACAAGCCCCTTCAGCTTCACCTGAGCAAATGCAAGGTGATGTTCACTCATTGGCAGTTTATCAGGTACAAACTAGCTGCTTGTTCCGCATTAGGTACAGTTAGTTAATCCAAATAAATTCAAATACAAAAGGACCCTGCCATAAATAATCATTCATGAAGGTTATAATGTGAAGTTGCTGGAGGTGTGGGTGGATGTTGCCTGTGGTGCTGTTGAAGTGTAATGCATTACACAAAGAGGGGTTTCTATTATTCGGCCTTCCCTCACTGTTACAAATGGGGAGTACAAAATACTAGAAACACATTTACACACACTTTCAACTCTTTTATAAAATGGAACCTAGGTCATTAAGGCAGGAGATATTACAGGCCTATGTTAGAATGCTTTATTTTTAGGGGTGAGGCTAAAGGTACACAAGGTTAGACTCACTGTCTGATACTGATGAACTGACCACTGGAACAACATAAAGAGGAAAGATGGCAGGACTCCTTGTCAGGGTTCTGCCCCCTGCTTTCTGTTTAAACCCTTGAAAGACTGTTTTGGTCCTGAACCTTCTGTTTATGGACATTTACCTTGGGTTTCCTTGTTTGTGTTTGGTTTGTGTTTGGTTGTTGTGTTCAATTGTCCCCACCTCCCTCGTGTATATAAGTCTCAGTGCTTCCCTTTGTCTCGGTCGGTTCGTCTTGATGTGTTTCCAGTGTCATCTTGCTCCCAGTGTTTCAAATGTTTTTCTGTTTCTTTGAACCTAGTATTTTGGACCATGCTTGATATTGTATCTTGTTCTTTTGTAGTGTTATTTTTGCCTTATTAAACAAAACCTTTTGTTATTTCATTAGCTCCTGCGTTTTGGTCCTGCTTTTCCCCAGTCCATGACAAAATGAACCGACCATGACCCAGCTTGTAAATTTATTTTTTATTTTTTATTATGAGCATTCTAGCCTTCTGCCTGCCAACCCAGATTCAACGATCACCATCAACCCGTTCCTTGTGGTCCCATGTCAGCGGTCCAGCTGATGCCGGTTTCTGCTCCTCATGGTCCCTCCTCGACAGTGAGGCAGACGCCTGTTCCTGGTTTTGCGTCATCGGGCGAGGTGTGAAAGACTGTTTTGGATGTGGTTATGGACTCATTAGTTTATGGTTAGTTTATGTTTCCTTGTTTTTTAGATTTGTGTTCTGTTTGGTTGTTGTTTCTGATTTGTCTGTTTCCTGTTTTATTTTGAAACTATGCTCCTTGGGTGTCTTTACTTGACTTCCTGTCTTTGTCCTGTTTCCCCGCCCTTGTGCAGACGGCACCTGTTCCTTATGTGTTTCACCTGTGTTCAATTATCTGTGCTTCCCCTGAGTATATAAGCGTCTGTGCTTCTCTTTGTCAGTTCTGCTTGTTGTATTTCTCTGGTTATTTTGTCATTTCTAGTATTTTTGTTCTTTGAACTAAGTGTTTTTCGGACCCTGCTTTGCTTTTGTTAATTTCTATGGATTTTTGGTTATTTTAAAAGACCCTTTTTGTTATTCTCATGTGTTTGGGTCCTCCTGCTCACATTGACACTCCTGATCATGGCGTCAGATGAAGCACAGTACAGCAGCTTGCCCTAAGCAGATACTGTGCACATATGGGATCAGGCTAAGAGTTATCCTATAGTAATGGTACTTTAAGTCAGGGCTGGTCCGGAGGCTCAGCAGATTTATGATGCCACACAGCCTCACAACCGCTGTGGGCCTCATTGGAAGTCTGTGTGTCTTTTCTTGCATGAGAGCCTTATTTATTTCATTTTGAGTAAAGTCATTTGGAATTTGAAAACTGGTTTTGCCGCAAGCTTTGCTCACACATGCTAGTTGTGTATTTTAGTTCTGCTCACCAGTCTTTTGAGACTTCTGTGGAAATATAATATAATTAATTGGTCAGGCTACTGTCAGTATTCAATGTTTAAGTTTGGCACAAATGCCATTTTACTTTTGACGTAAGCTAAACCAAACTAATGGGTTTTCTCATACTATTTAAAAAGTGCTATTATTCGAAGCGTAGTGTCTCATTTGCGAGCACATACAGTGAGCCGTTTGCTTTTAATAAATGAGGGTGAAATAGAAAGGATGCATCTTCATTCTATTTAAAGATAAGTCATACATGGTCTGGAGATTCTTTTTAGATTGGTCTATATGTATAAACCCTTTCACACTTTCAGGTTGTTAGGTTACAGCCCTGAATAGAACTAAGAATGCTTCTCCCCTCATCAATCTACACTCAATACTCTAAAAATAGTTCTACAACATCTTGCCAATAGAAAGGGAAAAAAAAACTGAATTGTTACATTGATTCTTTAGCACTTGCAATTTTGCTCAGGTGCCTTTTTATTTTGTGATGTTTCTACCCCTGTGGCAACGTCATGATTTGGAAAGAAGCGGGTCTTACACCTGACAAAGCACATCAGATCAAAAAACTGAAAATGTCATTGATCTTAGCAAAATTGGGAAAAAAAATTAAGTACTCTTTGAAAGCGCGGCACATGATGGCAGTCGGAGTAGATCGATAGGAATGCTATTAGTTCTGTAGTTGTCATTTCTTTAACCAACATATTTATGATACTCTGACGTTATCAGAGTTCATCCGGAGAGTTATTAGAGTTCATGCGGGATGGGAGGATCAACTGTACTTAAAGTACAGTCCCCTAACAACAGCATCTGCCAGCCCTGCTGCCTATAAGTAGCTCATTAATATCCGCTCACAATGCAGGACTGACGTGCTGAAAAATCCTATTAGACAAGGCATTAATGCGAAGACTCATTGTGTCATTGTGTAGATACAGATCACGCTGCAACGCAACATAAATGTAACATGAAACCCTGTGCCATTCATAAGCAGGAGCATTCATGACTTCTCGGTTGGCCTGTTTTTTGAAAAAACAAAAAAGGATCATGAATAATTCAAATTGAAAACACAATGTTCAGTTTGAAAATATGACATATTTACATTTGATTGAAATGCAAAATCCACCGCCAACAAACACAGCGTCTGCCCTGAGCACTTGACCCACGGACTCGGCACATGTCTGCTTCCCTCCAGTATCTGAGCTGCAGAGCAGACAGGACGAGTTGATGAGATATTCCACGGGGGGGGATCTGCCACAGAGCAAGGACACATGAAAGAACACACTGTGTGTGGCTGGTTTATTTAATAATGGCAGCCTTCAAGCGAAAACACATACACACACACACACATATTGTAAAAAAAAAAAGTGCTGCAGCCCAGAGACAGACGCATCATGTTTTCCGCTTTGTCCTTTGTTTGCAGGCAGTCACCTGTCAAACTCCTGACCGAGCCCTGACTGCAGGGAGCAGGGCTCAAACCACCTCTGTCGTGGTTCGACCATTATCTAGTGAAAAGGTCATTATGGTGTGACTCATCCACCTGCTGTGTGTGATGGGAATAAATGAAGGCAGGGAGCGTTGGACCAGAGCAGATGAAATAAAAGGGGAATAAAGCATCAGAGGGACACGCGACGAGGGGGCTGTACCTGCTAAATGGATGATTGAAGATGAAGAACGGATCCTGGATTGGATCTCGAATAAGCCTACACGGGCCTCGTAAGCTTAAGGGATTAATGTGAAAGATGGACATTAGCCTGTGGCCCGGCTGCTCGATAAAAGAGGCGCCCTTAATCTGAATACAATATTCAGCAAAGCACGAATAATGCAGATTGTAAAACCTCTTTTCTCTTTCAGAAGTAGTTTGAGGATAACAGACCGATGGCTACATGAAAAACAATATTGTCTTTCATTATCAAACCAGTGTTTTTTAACGTGTTAGCCCCCCCCCCCCCCAAGCACATATTCTTTACAGCACTCACCCAAATATATAACACATCCAATATTTTTCATGATTTTTCTCTTGCTCCTCCAGACATCGAAAGCTGTTCCACTCATCTCCCTCTCGAATCCGCACTAGGTGACAGGCGTTGTGATGATCCAGCTTAGCAGCAGCTGAGGGGTTCGAAAGCTGACTCGATTAGGGGAAGGGGGTATTTGTTTTTTAACAGTGACGTTGTTAAGAGGGTTACAGTCTATCGTGGCAACATAGAACCAGCGAATCGCTCATAGGAAGGAACAATCGGTGAATTACATCTACAATTATAGCCAAAGAGAACATGACATGGTTGTAGAGGCATCTCGTGGTCAGGGATTTACCAGGTAGAAGTCTGTGCAGTCATATGGGCAGTCATGACTCTGAGAGAAAACAAGCTCTGAAAGCAAAGTTATCCTAAAGTCCTCCAGCCTGTCTGGGGATTGTGTTTCTCATGCCAAGGGTGGTCAAGAACAAAAGGGGTCCTGGGAGCTGTGTTACTGTTAAATTGGATTAGTTCGTGATGGCTGCTATACAGGACCAGAGTGAGGGACACAGTTTGATTAATGATCTGAGACACAAAACGGTTTCCTGATTGAATTAAAGAATTGCTTGAATTTCTGGGTCAAGATTGGGCCTGAGAAACCGCCTGATTCACAGCTGCTACTGGTGGGTGCTCTCTGTGAAGCAGTGAGGAAACGGGTTGTACGATATACTTTATTTTTCACCAGGGAAATTAGTTTTGGACTCAAATTCTGTGGACATATGCTTCCATATTTACAAAACAAGTTGCATAGCGGCACCAACTGTGTCAATCACAACATTAAAATGCACATAATTAGTTAAAATAAATAAAATATTGCACACACCCCATAGAAAAACACATTGCACGTAGCACATATTGCGCCTTCCCATAATAAAACCCCATAAAACTATTGCGCAATCCCCAGCATCATCAAGTGGCGTTATTTAAAAGTTTGATGGAGGCAGGAACGAATGAGTTTATAAAATGATGTAACAAGTTTACAGTGGGGGACGACTGTATCGTTGGCCAGAGGACAAGAGCTGATATTCTTTGAGGAGGACATGTGATGGGTCGGCCACTATCCTCTGAGCCGAAGAACAGACTCATATATTGATTGAAGGGACTGGTAGTCATTCCTACCCATCACCTCCATGGGAGTGTGTACCAGGCGAGCAAGCTTTTAGTTCTTAGTTGCACAGTTAGGTTGCCATACCCTGCTGACATTCCAAATCTCACCAAGCTCTCTAGTACAGCCTGGTAGAACAAAAACCTGATCCTCTGGTCCACGCCATACACTCTGACTCTGCGTGAAAAGTATCGTCTCTGCTGTAAACGGGAACAGAAACTTTCGATGTGGACCTGCCAGCTGAAGAGTCTGCTTTTACAAGTACACTTGTAAAAGCAGACCTGATTGATGTTTGTGCCATTGTATGAGCACAGGACTGTGATTCCCCCCCACTGATCTAGGGTCCAAAAAACCATTTCTTTCGTTTTAAAAGTATTATAAATTAGATGGTTGTCACACTGCAGCAGTCTCCATTTTCTGACTTTTGCTGGGGCATAGAATTTGAAATCTATGGCAGCCAGGCAGCACGGTGGGGTCGTGGCAAGCTCTGCTCCATCTGTTCCCAGGTCGAATCCCAGCTGGGGTCTTTCTTTGTGGAGTTTGACACGTTTTCCTCCGGGCTCCTCCCTCAGTCCAAAGACATGAACATTTGGGTTAGGTTAATTAGAGACTCTAACAGGTCTCAAGTATTATTTGCCATATCGAAGTTAACACAGAGTCAACAGTACTGTGCTTAGTTTTCCACTTGGCTTTAGTTGAGTGACATATCTACAATCATCGCTTCCAGTTGGCTTCCACAGAGACAGTTGCGTTGAACGACCCTAACATGAACACAGCAGAAAAGAGGCCCTTTTTTTTCCGAGCTCTGAAAAATGATTGGCCTCATGCATTGGAACACATTTCTCGCAGGCAGCTAATCCATGGGGAGGATGGCCTCGAGCTGCCACTTGCATTGACTGCTTGTATTAAAACTGCTTCTCTCACACAGTGAAATAGGAAAAAAAACAAACAAGGTATGGATATTTTACAGTTTGAGGCTCAGAGTTGTAACATCATCCCTCTTAGGTGCACTACAGAGCTGAGTATATGTGTACATACATAATGAGATGCATTTAAAGCTTCCCCATGCCGTCCATAGCTACTGGCTGCCCCGCAAACAGCCGCTGTTTGTTTCAGAGTTTCACTCCGTCAGGTTCAGGTGTTGACACATCTCAAGCCTCCGGGTTCGCAGCCAATTCCGGATCAATACCAGCTGTCACTCACGCACAGGCGGAGCGAGCTTTCCACTTTTGTATCCCCCCCCAGTCGCTCAAAACTGGAGTGTAAGGTAAACTCCTCCTCGGTCCATGTCAGCGTCGCATCTCTGCAATAACTACACCTCCCAGAGCAACAACAGCCCTGGTTAGAGGGATGGGAGGCCATTACTTACTGTTGCATGCTGGAGAGCCATTGATCAGAGGCAGCTCCTTCCACGGGGCAACCTGTGAGGAGGTGTCATCGCTCTTATTACATGTATTGATCAGTGGCGCGGGATAGATGGCTTTCCAGCGTGACGCCATCTGTCATTTCAGATGCGACGACCAGTTGAGTCCCCACACTGGGAGAGCCTCGCTCCTCTTTGCCCTGGAGTTCGGTGTAGGAGGAATGTGGCCTGTCATGCAAATGGCAGGGGAGGAGGGGATATCTAGGCAACACAATAGACCGCACCATAGTGGGGCAATTTGTTAAAACATGGCTTTTATTTTTAAATATACTTCAAAGTCCAGTGTGAAAAAAGGCACTATTCAGTTTTATTTTTCATATATAATTACTTGTGGCTCTAAAGGCCCTTGTAAATTCACTTGATTAACTATTGTGTTTGTGTTTCAAATAAATCAGCAACGGGTCAAATCAGTTGCACACACGTTTCCCATCTGCCATCAGACGATATGCTACGGTCGGTGTTCTCACTGGGAAGATTTGCCTTTGCTTCGAAACTAAAGTGCAGAGATCGCCCTGGAGTGATGCAAGTGTTGCACCAGACTGGTGTGTTGAAAGAGCCGAGGGTGAAGGTGAAGCTTTGCGTTTTTACATAGATGCAACTCACCCTCGGACGCTTTTCATTAATATTTGCATTGTGTGTTTCTTCCGTTTCCTTTATTTAAATTAGTATTTTTTAGTTAGATGTCCTACTACTACTGATTTAAGTTGTACTCTTAAAGGTTCAGTGTGTAGAATTTAGTGACCTCTAGTGGTGAAGTTGCATGTTGCAGCTGAATACCCCTCAGCTCACCCTCCCCTTCCAAACATTAAAGAGAACCTGTGGTAGCCTTCAGTTGTCATAAAAACTCAAAAGGTGTTTAGTTTGTCCAGTCTGGGCTACTGTAAACAACATGGCGGCCTTCTAGGGTCCAGAAAACAAACATTTGGTACACTTTAGATGAAGCACACTAGTCTACATCACTACGATTATTTTATATTCAATTTCTGCCAATAGATCCCTTTCACCTAAATGTTACACACTGAACCTTTTGAAATCCTTTCACTGTGAAAGCATTTCATTGATGAGAAAAAAATCCTTATTTAACATCCGCTGGTCTATTTCTTCTTTTGTTCTGTTTCAGTCAATGATACAGTTGCGCTAAATGGCAGTTCTTTCACCTTTTGTAAAGAGACTAGAAAGACAGCGTTTAGAAGTTGTGTTTTGTGCTGCTTTGTGTCAGCCTGCATACAAATGTGGTCTGATTCACTTGAAATTTAAGACCCCAAAGCCGAAAACTGACCAAAACCATCCATCTACTGAACCATTTGAAAAGTGGAACCTCTGGAGGTCCTCTGTGGGGGCAACAGGGTACTTAATGCTCATCTAATCTTTTAGATACTAGGTTTTTGTGTTGAAACGCAAACAAAGAACAAGCAACAAAATATCAGGAAATTGTAGCCAGAAATTCTTTACACGAAAATAATGACATGTAACTTATAATAGAAGCAACTATCAAAGGTTCTTGCATCAGCTGTAAACCTGCCTGTTTGGAATGGGCTGTTTGCTTGGCCTGTGTTGATGCTCTGGCGCCTACTTCAGAATTATTAATAACTGAAAATTAAATATTAAGACATGTCAGGCCTCCAATATACTGTTACAGGGCTTTTTATACAGTCTGTGGTGCAGAGTGAAGTTATAAATCTTTTAATTCATCCTACCTGGTCATTATTTGTCATCAAATGAAATTGAATTTGCTTTGTTTAATGAGTGTGGCTTGTGGGTTTGAATGATTCACTTAAATGCTGTTATTTTCTCATACATTTTATATCGGCTATTTTGAAGTGCTGTATAAATATGTATAAATATGAATAAATATTGACACATTTCTCCATTAGGTTACAAACTGTTTCTTCTAATGAAAGCTGTTAATACTGTTATATTGTTTTCATGGTTTCTATGTTATTTTTTTCCTGTTAATGTTTTTTTTGTGGTAATTTTTCCTTACTCTTGTTGAGGGTTAAGGGCAGAGGATGTCACACCATGTTAAAGCCCTATGAGACAAATCGTGATTTGTGAATATGGACTACACAAATAAAATTTGATTGATTGATAATTCAGCTTGATATAAAACATTTCCGTAACAAAACAAATTTAACGTGCTATTTTCTCCTTGTTGACAAATTGCGAGAGAGGAAGTGATTTCATGAATGTTGTTGCCATGATGGAGACCAGCACGCGTGATCGTCTGCGTCAGTCCGATATGGAGAAATTAAAATAATCCCATTATCAAAATTATCTGGTGGCGATTTTGAACCACAGTTCGCCCCCAGCTCTGAACACTGCCGTAGTTTATTCACGCCCAAGTGTGAGGAACAGTTCGAGAGACATGCGGTCCACTTACCGACAGAAAGACGGACAGATGTTTGTGCAATTAGTGGGGGGATAACACGAGGAGGTAAGTGCATTTTGCAGGTGGTCACTGACATCTGCTGACATCAACTGGTGGTAGGCATCAATTAGTGCGGTAAAAGGCATCAAGGTAATTACGTCTGATCCACTGAGTGGGCCACATGGCTGTCGTAGTGCTGCCATACAAGCCAGTAGCCAGTCTGATCGACCTTTAGCCTCAGCGTACCCTCAGGTTAGGCCTGTATTGTTGACTACAAGGTCAAAACACTTGATGGCGCTAAGGTGCACAACTGCTATGTCCCTAACATCCGCTGGCGGCCGCTAACACCTGCTAACATTACTGGTGGTTGGTAAGTTAATTTGTGCACAAGACCTTCAAACATACAAGGGATATTCGCCATCTACTCCTATATTTTAAATAAATGCACACCTTATTTTATTCTATG
Source organism: Hippoglossus hippoglossus (assembly GCF_009819705.1). Lineage (NCBI taxonomy): Eukaryota > Metazoa > Chordata > Actinopteri > Pleuronectiformes > Pleuronectidae > Hippoglossus > Hippoglossus hippoglossus. The sequence continues at coordinate 2,111,334 of NC_047173.1, forward strand.
TGTTCATACGAATGAATGAGACACAATGGAGACATTTGTAAGAGAGCTGTGGCTCCACAAACGACACATTTGCGAGCCACAGTTTATGGAGGCTACTTAAAGGGCCCTTAAATTTGTCAGTGTAGAAAAACTTTGTGTCAGTAAACTTTGTGGGTGTCTCTCTTCCATCTGATGTAGACACTTTACAAAGACAGCAAGTTTGTATCCCTCCACTTGTTTCAGTCAATCGGGCTGAGCAGGCATACGGCTCCATGCGATAACGGATGAAAAAGGGATCCGTGCTCGTGGCAGGGGGCCAAAGCGCTGCGAGAAGACACGCTGTCGTCAGAGAGCTGCCACTCTGCGGAGGAGGAACAACTTGGCTCTGTCCCCGCTGAACTTTAAACTAAGACTCTCAGCCATCTGCCGTCTCGGCCCTGCGTGCTGCTGTGTTAGAAGCAGCTCGCCTGTCCCCCGCGCGGTGCTCTCTGATTTGAGAGGAAATGATCCATGTGTTAACTGCACGGCGGCGAACAGCTCGTGATCTGACAGTGCACACCCTTGATTTGGCAGCTCTCACTGGGCCAATGGCTGGTGGAGGGAGATCCTAACGAGAAGCGATTCGGTCCTAAAACATGGATTTTTAACAAAGACAGGAGGACGTGGTTTGCAGCAGTGTCTTATTCAGGTTGTAGGACGTCTGTAGCCGTTGTGGCAGTAACAGCAGTAGATTAAATAATAATGACAATAATAATACACATGATTTATGCAGCACTTGTCAAGAGCAAGTGTACACAGTGATTCTCAGAGGTAAAAGCAGAAAATACACAATGTAGTTACTTGTCTGTGGCGGTTTAAATGCGAGGAAGTAATAACAAAGTTGAAAACTAATTAAATGACTAAAAGCATAACACAAAAAGGAAGCCTTTTCATAAAATTAGTTTTACAAAAAGACATAGAAATATATGGTACAACGCAGCAAGGCTTCACATTGAAAATCAAATGCAATGAGGCTAGAAAAGGGGAAATGTGCTCATATTATTTTATTTCCTTTAAGAACCCGGACTGCGGTACTTTTGCACACACACACACACACACACACACACACACACACACACACACACACACACACACACACACACACATTCAGTGCTGGATCTCGGGTGCACTGCAAACTTTGGGAAACTAAGTAAAATCCCTTTGTGCACTGGGTCCAAACACCATCACTTCGGTCTTGTCACTGCTCACCATTGAAACATTATTGTACATCCAGGACCTAATGTCTGCAGGAGCGGCTGTAACTTAGGAAACTGAGCTGATCTCAGGAGTTTATGGATAAGAAGAGAATACATGAGTAGCATTGTTCTGCGTTAAAATGGAAAGACATGCTGGACTTATATGGATAACTTCACCGGGTGGTAAGCTTTCTTAGATATTCAGTCATTTTCCAGCAAAGTTCTGATTTCACATTTTCTTCTTCTTTCCCCTCAGCTGGTATGTTGCATCTTGCAGTTTGTTCCATGCATTTGCAACTACATAGATGGATAATAATAATAACTGAGTGGGGAACTGTGTAAGGAGACACTACAGCCTTCACATTAATATAACCCTGCATTATCAGGATGTGGAATTGTCACCCGGCCTATCCCTAAATGAATAATATACTAATATTATACTATTTATAATTAATAATCAATCACAGTATGGAGGAAATAGAGAAAAGACAACAGTTTGAATGGACAGAATGTTTTATTCTATAATGCACTTTGCGGGTGGTGCTTGCACCTCTGTGTATCGCTGTCAAAACGCCGACTTTGCCAGGTGCACAGTAAGAGAGAAGGATTTTTCTGCAGAGGAAACTGATCTGCGAGCATGAAGTCAAAAGCGCATGGGTAGACCATCTATGACAACGTGCCCGATTCCAACAAAGCTCCCCGAAGTGAAGCAGGCGTGGGAGGGATTCGGAGTGAGAACGCACCGTGCGCCCGTCTATGGGGACACATAATTCTCCATATCTCAATAACGCATTCTTAAAATAACAGTGAAATACTGCACCGCTGAGGCTGGACCAGGTTGTTGCTGCCCCAAGATACTACTGTTGTTCATTTTAAGACCCACATGCACGCGGGCATTCAACAACTTTGGACAGGAAAATGAAAACGGTGTTTTTGAAACTTGCCGACACACGTGTTGTACTTGGCACAGCTTTGCACCAGGTCTAAAAAAACCTTAGTGTTGAGGACTATTTTATGTCATACCCCTGTAATGTTGATTTTTTTAATATATTGAAGGAATATAGTGAACTATGCTACATAGTACTTGAGATCGGGTGATGTACTCACTTAAAGCACCAATCTACTCCCGAAAATGTTCCCCCCCTCTTGTAATGAAAATAAAAACTGAGCAGCTGTTTTGGAAGATTACAATAAATGTCTTCCTTTTTTTTTATGAGAAACCATATATTTGTGGAGCCTTGTAAAACATTGATGTCTTCAGCAGGAACCGACCCCAGAGCTACAAAGCCACAGACAGGGAAGAGTTATCAGAGTATTGAGAGACGCACCAACATGTTTATAGTTTTGTTGTTGTGATGGTGTCTGTTGATTGTAAGAGAGGTGCAGTGTAATGCCAGCCTCGTCCTTTAAAGTTAATATGTGATCAATACATTGGTTGGCAGGTGTCGAGTTTAAACTGCAAGTAGTTTTTCTCATCAGAAAATGGTGATATTGTTTTGAGTTTGACCATCATACAGGTTTTAACTGAATTGAAGATGAGATAAGAAAATACTTTATTATTCCCAAAGGAAATTCAAAAAAATATGAGGTGTTCTTCCTTAAGATTCTTTCCAGTGCTTATAGAAATATCATGTCAAATTAGAATAAAATAAGCATAAAAATAAGCAAGTTAAAATGAGACAGAAGCTAATACCCCAAAAAAGTGGTAGTAAGTAGAAATTAGTTATATAGGTCAGAGTGAATATTCACAAAGGTGAAACTATGGTGAATCAAGGATGTACAACATGTTTCTCACAAATACCTGTTCTATTAAAAATCAATACATCAATCAGCTACAACATTAAAACAGGTAACTGAATTAATTTTGCTGATCGCTGTATTATTAACTCCATCAAGCCATTAAGAAAAACAACTGAATATACAAAAATCATTTCAAATCCCTTTACTGATTGAAACAAACCAGGTCCCGAACACAGATCCCTCATCGGTTTGCAGCCGCCTCGTGTTTGAACACATGACGACTCAGGTGCAATCAGACATGCAGAGCTATACAGAAGCATATTAGAGGGGTCCTCCCTGTTGGGAACCAGTATTGATTGAAGTGGATATAATTGTCATTGAGCCTTCTGGCTTTAGCCCGCGAGTCACCATATATGAAAGGAGACATCTGCTGGAGCAGAAACACTGGAGCATCCCACTGGAGCATCTGCTGAGCTGACAGGTGGAATAAATCACTTGCTCCGCTGCAGCCTGTCGCTGCACAGCCGAAGCCGTATGTGGACTACACACCTCGCTGCTCTGTGGACTTCCACGGGAACGCGCGGAGCCAAGGGCAGGGCTGAACACATGAACTGCTGACAAAACACACACGTCCAATACATTCACAGACTGTTGGTTATACTGGCACTTTTTATACCGTGAGACAGCGTCTATAAAATGTCAGGGGTAATTTTTCTAATTTAATACAGCAATAAAACCCAGACTTTGGAAAAGTGCTGCTGTGGTTTTCGTATAACGCTGCACACCTGACGACTGAGCCATTTCACAGTGAGCGGAGAGAAATATTCCCATAACCTTAGAAATGAACTTAACTGTCATAGAATGAGACAATTTAGGGTTTTAATGGCACACCATTTATTGGGTGTGCATTTTATTTCAAAATTATATTCTGTTGATCAGTGTAGTGGAAACTACGGTAATGGAAGTACTGGTTTGTGGTCCTGTTGAGGCTGGTGAAGTCACAAGGGGAGCAGTTCATCCCAGCAACTCCTTAACTCTTCTTCAGACTCTTGACCCGAGAAAGTCATTGGTTTATTTAGTATTTTTCTGTTTAATTAGGCATCTTCATTTTACTCATTTACAACACTTACTTGTACATCAGAGGTTGATTCTTGGTTATATTTTACCTTATTCCCCTGAAGATGACAGGATAATTCATGTATGCTGTCAAAGATGCCAATGCTTGGTTGATTCGGTTGCCTTAAATTATTCCTTTTAGGGAATAGGATTCTGCCCATTTCCATTTGGCTGTTTAGTTTTGTTTTTAGAAGTTTAGAAGTATTTCTAATTCCCTTAGATGGTTTAAAAGGAAAAATTCTGAAACCAATGTGATCCAAATGGTCCAAAATGCAGCTGAGAAGATTTAAGGCTTTAAACCATTGGATAGAACTCCAGCCACTGTATATGTCTGGTGAACCCTGGGTACTGGCTTATAGATTTGGTGTTGCATTGTGGGGGAAGTATCATGTTGTGGGGGCTCTCAGTGGCAGGGGCTGCAGGAGACGGTCAGAAATTAGGACAGACAGATTAAAGACAAATAGGACCTTGAGCTTCTGCATGATAATAACCTATGAGGCAAACGGCAGAGACAACTCTGTCTGAGAAATCTCTGTCCCCGAGTGGCTCATCCTGAAACCCAGGCACAGAACATCTTTGGAGAGACCCCGGGACGACAATTCACAGATGCTCTGCTTCCAATCGGACGTTTCTCGAGATGATCTGCCAGCGAGAAAGGGACAAACTGCCCAAATCCAGATGTGCAAAGCTTGTAGGGACTTTACCCAAGACGACTGGATGCTGTAATTGGTGCCGAAGGAGCTTCCGCAAAGCATCAATGTGAAGAGCTGAATATTCTTGTGTGAACAACCATGAATCAGGAAGTAAAAAGTATACTTCATATATGTATATATATACAGCCAACAACATACACACAGAGTCCTTGCACACTGCAGCAGCTGGTTACGATGACAATACAAACCCATAAAAGAACCGTTCTCCATGTGCTTGGAGCAACCTACCGGCCAAGTACCGTGAAACACTGTGCACGAGTGTAGCTGGGAAATGGATTCTGTATTAAAAGGCAAATGGGTTTCACACCAAACATCAAATTGATTCAGGTTTTTCCCCTGTCCCACACTTTTTACGATGTTAGCCGAACTAAAAACTAGAGCTGGGGTTGCTTTCAGAAGCACTTACCATTAGTGCCTGAAGAGTTTGCACAGCACTGTTTCTATACACACTTCTCTTATTGTTATTTCTACTCGTCCCACTGCAGTTTCCAACCAGTCTATATTTCCAGTGGAGAAATGGTGCAAGCACAGGGAAGCCAGTCCAGTCTGGGTCTGCCTGACAGGTGGCCACTCACTCCATTTCCACGGGGCCTCTTGGGATTCCTTCTACGTTCTGGCCGTTTACCGTGCGCTTTACTTCCAGCTCGGAGGCTCTGCAGAGAGGGGGGGCATCGGGGGAGCGTCGGGATGACAGACGAGAGGCCGCGAGCAGATCTACAGTGAGTGCATCTGACAGCGAGAGGAACAGATATAACGTATCTCAGTCCCTGCCCCTCACTGTTCATAGCATCTGACATACCTCTGAGTGTCACATTGCATTTTACCCAGAGATTCAGGATACAAAGCGGCGAAGTGCAGGCCCGACGAGCTGCTGTGTAGACACTACAGAGGGAGCGGCAGCTCGTTTGACACCCATGGCTCCAGCAGACATTTAATATTAATGCGACATTATGCAAAGAATTTAAAGTCCCCGTGCTGCCTATGTCGAAGTGTTTTGTCAGACCAGGATCCACCGAGAGTTCAAGGGTAAGAAAAACAGACCGAGCAGGCGGACACATGCTAATGCTGTCGTCATGTTGCATTTAGCCCGGGTACATCACAGAACTCGCCCCACTGCTGTTCTAATTCGCACAGCAGTGGAGCGAATGGGAACGCTGTGTGCTGTTCCGCTGAGAAACACTCACACCGTGACCTTTAAAGCTTTCAGTGAAAAGGTGCGCTGTCGCAAAACAACCCTACTCAGTGGGACTGCATATGCAGCTTGTAGCTCTCAGAGTGTTTCTTTCTTTCGTCAATCCTTTGTGGATAATTTGCTGCTTATCTTCAGGATATTTTGTGGATTCTTGATTGGACAGTTGTGTGCAGGTCTCCGGGATTTGGACTCATTAATTACACACAGTTGATAACTAATTGCTCATATGCGTCTATGAAAATGAGCTGAATATACGTTTTCCGCAGCTATCTGATACACATTAAATCCATTCATGAAGGCAGGAGGACATGTTAATTAACATCCTTCCCTTTAACTCTTTAATGCTGCCGATGAAGCTTCATCCCAACTTTGTCCGTATCGTTTTCTGACTTTAATCTTCTCGGAGCAGGGGCTCTCCCTCCTTACAAAGCCCCGGACCAAAACCACACTTTTGCTGATGCAGAGCAGAACATAAGAGAAGATGAAAACAAAACTCACTGGTGTCTAAGCCAAAAGTGCAACTTGTGGTCTATTCCTTGACCCCTGTAACCACAATGTCTCGGATTAGACTCTGGCTCGTTGTTACACTGAATTCACCATCTCTCTCTCTCCCGCTTCCTCATTCCATATGATCTCTTACATCATCAAACAAAACAAAAACATGGACTTCCTGTTTCCAACACATTTTTTAATTCAGTGGTCAAGCTGTATTTTATCAGCTGTTTCCCCACGGTCCAAACATACGGGTCGGGGTGAATTGGAAACTCTGATTGGCCCACATTTGTGCAGGTTAATGGACTACAGCCTGGACATAAGTGGTCTTGAACGAAGCCCTAATTAGACAGCCACTCTTGTGAAATTGTGAATGTGCAGTGCAGAGTAATGTAGTTTTTCAAAAGACCTTTCAGCAAGTATTTATAGAATGACAGTGCAAGTAGTGCTCTATCACAAAAACTACACCCTTATATAAACGAGTAGAAGCACAGAAAAAGGGAGATTGACTATCCCAGTTGCAGAAGATGAGGAACATGTCTGTGGTGCATGTTTATAAGGTGTTTTAATGGGGAATGAAGATGCATTGTGCAAAAAATATGGAATCCACAAAAATGCTGATATGTGTTAAGAGGCTTCTAGAAGTAAGCTGATTATCGACACACTACCTGAAGAGCCCTCTCAAGGTCAAGGTCTCAGTACAAGCCTGTTTCCAGAGGGAGCTGACGCATGTGACGTCTGCTAAATTGTGTCAAGTGATGTGTCACCCGAGTCAGAGTCGACCGACGCCGAGGACCACGAGGTGACAAAGGAGGGGAGGAAATGTGCTGAGAGCTCAAGATCGGGTGAAGGTGAGATTTGGCTTCAACGTGATGTCGCCCGGCTGCTTGATAAGAATCAACATCTCTGGTGTTTTCGTACCAAAATACTCAAAAATACTGTAATTATAAGCAGTTTTCAGACATGAGTCTTTCTGGAGTTTGCCTTTCACACATACACAACGCATCAGTAGATTTTCTGCTCACAACAAAATAGAAATCACAGGAGCGTTCAGTGGTGGTGCAGTAGGCAGAGGAAGGATGTAACGTATTAATTCCACTGCAGAGATCATGGGTTTCTGTTTACAGCACATTAGCACAGGCGTCGGCTCTTATCACCAAAAACTACGTAATCGGCTCTGTGTTTTCACGCTGAGATAATGGGACAAAGCTGAATACCTTACACTAAAACTTGGAGAAATTTAAAGGCAGCTACTACTGCTTCAGAATCAAGAAGGACAACAACAGCCTTGGCCACCAGAACAAATCGTATTCTCTAGAATATCTAATGGATAACATTGACACACACTTCACATTGTCTCAGAGCCTGACCCATCGTTGTACAATTTCAACACATCCAGCAAACCGGAGCAGGGAGCGACAGCTAAAAGGGGCGGCGTTTAGGATAAGTGGCCCATTTTCCAAAAGAAAATTAGAGTAGACGAGTGACTACGCCCCTGTACTCCTGCATCAAACCCTCAGTCAGAGCCCTTGGCATAATCCTCAATCAAAACCTCAACTTCAACCACCATATCATCAAACCTTTAGAGACATGCTTTTATTCAACGGTCCAAAGTCCAACCTATGCTGTCTACCAAAGACCTAGAAGTCCTAATCCCCTCTCTAATCTTTTCACGTCTAGATTACCGCCACGCCCCTTTTCCACTGTCCTAATCAGGCATCTCTCTCCCGGCTCCAAGTCATTCGAAACGCAGCAGCTCGATTACTCACCAACACCAGCCTTACATCCCATATTGCTCCAGTCCATAAAATTCTGGCTTTGACTTCAAGACATTGCTTGTTACATACAAGGCAGTGCATAATTCCACCCCCTCATACACCTCACATCTCCTGTAGCCATACACAACCTCCAGAGCCCTCAGAGCAACCGACCAAGGTCTTTTATTTGTTCCCTGCTCTCTGTGCGAAGGCAGGGGAGACTGTGCCTTCGCTGTTATGAAGTTAGTCTGTGGATTCCTTCAGAAAACCGTATCGCCGAGCCTCATTATCACAAAACGATGCCTCATTAAATATACTTTGTTCCTTTTGTTTATATCATTTGCTCTGTGTATGTATTGTGATCTGTGCACCTCGTCAGTTTTGTATATTGTTTATTTTGTGTTAATTATCCTGTGAAGCACTTTGTAACTGTTTTTAAAAAGGTGCAATATAAATAAAATGTTACTTACTTACTTACTGTGGCTGTGGACAAACTGTGCATCAAGGACGGATCAACAACCTGTGCTCTCAACAACCAACTCTCCTCTTCCCCTTACTCTCCATCACTCCCACCACTTCTCTCTCTGTCACTCTCACAAGGATTCTTAAGGGGCCTTACACCCCTCAGTTGTATTTTCTCACCCCTCTGTGTCAGCTCAGGTGAGCTTTAGAAAAAGAATAAAAGGAACACAGTCACATGGTGTGAATGTGCTTATTTGCAGGGACATGTAACTGTGGCTCTGTCGTAGTTTTCAGGACCATGGACAGCTCTGTTTGCTGGGTGTCGGGTGTGTGTGTGTGCAGGACACGCAACGTGAAACCAATTTAAAAGCCGGGGATATACAAGCTGGCTCGTTCACTTGTAGGTCAACTGATTACTAATGTGCTTGATCAACATTTTGTTTTAGTTTGGCTGTGAAATGCAGCAGAAAAGGATGGATACCAGGCTCGGTAACAACATCGCACTACCTCCACCTTTGGTCGTGACAGGCAACACACAGCTGAGTCCTCCACACCGGAAAGAATGTGTCAATGTGATGTGTGAACTGCTGTGTCTCCGAAGCATCTCTGCAGTGACCAGGAAAAATAGTTCCACTTATATATATATGATCCTTCTTGTACTCCTGTGACTTTTCATCAAGTGCTACTGATGAAAAAGTTTTATTTTTCCAATGGTTTGTTTTGGTTTATTCCCTTCAGCCTCTGCTGTACTCTGTGAACAAACGAGAGCAAAGCGATAGGATTTACATCCCTGAATTCACAACAAACCAATAAACCCCCCTCACGCGCACACACACACGCACGCACACACACACCAGCCATTTCAGTTTAATGCTAATATCCTTGTACTGATGAGGGACAAAGGGTCACTACTGCTCAGATTAGATATAATCTATTATAATTATTACTTATAATGAGCTGTCAGGCTATACAGCTAACTACTTGAGCCAACTCTCATCCCTGGGAGGACGTGAGCAAATACCTTGACATGGTATGAACCAAGGCTTCATGAAACTGTTTTGACAGCCCAACAAATGATGTGGAGAAAAAAAACATGTGGTTTCACTCTGATTGTAACTCTTCTCACTCCTCCCTCCCCAACATGCACTTTGACAAGGTGTCCACCCCCCCCCCCCCCCCCCCCCCCCCCGGACCTGCGGCTGATGTAACAAGCAAACTGCAACCTGTGAATGTCACAGTGATTCTGCTCTGATTTCATGCTCCGTGGAAGCAAAACATACATTTACATCCACCTGCTTTTCAGGGCACTTTCACTTGACTGAGACAGAGACGATTTTAAAAAGTAAACTGATACAGTGGAAGTGAAACAAGTTCAGTGACTAAATGTTTCAACTTAACACGAAGCCTGTGACTTAAATGTCCACTGACACTTCTGTTCTACTAGTACAGAGATGAGGAGGATGCTGTAACCCCTTCTCACATTAGGACGGGAGTAGTAGAAAACTGTGAAACAACTCCTCACATTAACAGTGGAGGAAAGAAATGTGCACGATTTCATTTAGCACTGTAGAGTCTATGCTTTCGCCTGTTCACATGCGCCTGTTTGCACAAGGCCTTGTTACATTTTGTCATTTTGTACAGATTTAACTGTAAAAACAACACAAAAAAATCCCCATTTATGCTGTGAAACTCGGCAACAGATGCCAGGATCGTCTGGAGGTTGGCAGAGAGAGGCGCTACATGGCTGCACAGTAACATTCTGGACATTGGCCATTGAGCTGGAAGGCCTAACTTGCCACTGAAACGAGGAGGAAACATTGCTGTGAGTGTCTTGTGGGACTTGTGGCCGGTGGACTGTCTCTTTACAGCCACGAGGGATGGTGCACAAACGCTGCCGTTGTGTGGACAAAGACTATGGACAGTGGATCGCAGGCCATTCTGTCTGCTGGGGGGGGGGGGGTTCACGCTGTGACCTGAGGAGTAACAAACAACACAGGCCAATGAATCTCTCTTCATCGAATTCATTCATGCACATTTAAAGGTTGTTTTCCCTAAAACGTGAGCAACACGTCAAGTGGTATGAAGAGGAGAGCACACACGGGACCTTGCTGACGTCTAATTCGTAGAAGTCCACGTATGATGTGTTCACTCTGACCCTGAAGACTGTGTTTTTTTCTACCACTGCTACTGTGTTGGACTTTCAATGAGGAAAGGCAGTTTTTTCATTGTGTGGTATCAGTGTGGGAATGACAGTGAACCTGAACCTGAGCAACAGCATGAAAACAGCTCATTGTTGTGCAGGCAATGGGAGGAGAATCGGGTGAGATGAAGCGTGAAGCTGCTAATCAATCTGAAAAGCTCTCTGGGTCATTTCACATGCATTTTTTAGATGTACTCCTTATAATTTCCTGTCTAGTACTGTTTAGTCAGACAGGGTTTTCTAAGAACCAGGTTTCCACACTATAGGGGAACTTTGCTGAACTCCAGAATATGAAACGTACTCTGTTTCAGCCCGCACAGTATTTCTTAAATTTCGCATCGCAGAAAGTGATGCTGTGTTAACTGCTACAACTTCCTGTTTGCCCTGTAACCGTGGACACACACTGACAAGACATGCGACAGACGTAAAAAGAAGCAAGTCGCTCTAATTGTCGTGAGATGCTCGAGTTATGAACTAAAGGGATAATGCATGTCTGAGGCAAAATGTGTAACTGCAAGAAAATGAATTGCCATGAATGAAATTAGACTTTTTGAGTTTAATGTTTTTGGAATACGACTTGACACTTTGTTTAACTCAACATGTTGAACGCACATGAAATGTATTGTAATGCTGTTTTTCTGATTCTTGTGCAGGCATCCACACGTCTCAATCACACGCTTCACTGCTTCTGTTTGGTGACACTGAGACACCAATCAGCAAATCAAACTGATGTCCTCCCTCTTATTTTCTCAAAACTAGACATGTCCCGAACTTCCATTTAGTCTGTGGAGCTCAGCAGACAGCTGCTAAATTGAGCCTGTCCCTGATTTTCAAACTAAACATGACAGTTTGGACAGAAACAAAAAAGTAAAGTGCTTATTTGTGATTGTGATACGTACGTGGATATATGAAAGTAAGGCGCTGCAATGAAAATGGAAAATCAGTCCAGAAAGTTTCATCTATGTTAAAATGTGACAATATCCCGAACAGACTCAAAGACAGAATGATGACTCCTCTGTAAACGGAAACACAACAGTGAGTGAACAGGAATTAAACTATGATGTAGTGATTGTAGAGAGGGATAAGAGTGGTTTCTGTCATTTTAATTTGTTCTTATCACACTGATGTGTGTTCAACTGTTCATGTTTTGGATAAGTTAGTTTTAAATCTTGCTTGATTAGGTATTTGAAACTATAGAAATGGACATCATGACTGACGGATGAGACTGATTTTAAAATCAGTCAGGCGGATGTATCCACAGGCTCTTGATGCCACAACTCCACCCCTCCATCGTTATACTGCACAGACTCTGGCTCCAGATGACGTGTCGTCCATCTTTATATACAGGCATGATCCGCATACGTACACACAGACACACACAAACACACACACACAGACACACACACATTCATGTACTGAGGACACTAATAGGCATAATGCATTCCCTAGCTGCTTACCAGTACAAGGACACACACACATACACTTACACACATATGCTCACTGGGCTAACCCACTGCGGCCAGTGTGAATGTGTGCACCTGCAACCATATAAACATCCTGTGTGCAATTCGGCTGTATCCACTGTAAACACACACACACACACACACACACACACACACACACACACACACACACACACACACACACACACACACACTATTTACAGTTGCATGTGAGGTTATGCTGTCCTGCAGTTGTTGTCACAGGAGGAAACAGCTCATGTTTGTTTGCTGTGTATGTGTGTGTGTGTGTGTGTGTGTGTTCATTCATTCATTGTTGTCACCTTTCATAAACGTGACCTTGTCAGGACCAGTGGACCTCATGGGGACAAAGCCTGGTCCTAATGAGGAAAAACATAATTTCTGTGGTCCTGGTTAAGGTCATTTAATTGGGGTTCGGTGAAGGTTCGGGTTAGGCATGAATTGGTCCTGGTCAAGGTAAGGTTAAGGATATGGTTAGCCTGTCTATAATGAATGGAAGTCAATGCAAAGTCCTAATAAGGATAGCCACGCAAACTTGTGTGTGTGAGACAGAGACTCAGAGTGTGTAGCGGGGGTGTGGGTTTGTTTCTTACAGGATTAGCCGTGTTATTGTTTCTGCCTCTGGACTCTGCAGCCTTGTTCCCTCCCGCAGGTCTCTCATCTCCCTGTTCTAAAGAGACACTTCTCCCTTTTATTAACAAGCCAAGACAGAGGGACCGGCCTCGACAGAGTGAGGTGTCTGATACACACAGATGTTTGCCGTCAGCAACTATGATACTGGGCTGGTAGATTTGTTTGTTGTCAGTGGGTCCATTATAAATTGCAGCTCTGTTACTGTGCACGTAACAAACAGTGTGTGTGTGTCGTCAGCACGTCACCACAAGACATTTAGATTGCAAAAAAGGATACAAATGTTGTTTTCCACATTTTAAAGCTGCTGCTACTGATTTTGTCAAAACTTTGCTGTGAATATTCATGGCTGTCAAAAGATGATTCCTGACGATTTTTTTTTTTTTTCATCCAGCAAAACCTTTCAGGAGAAAACTCCCTTTGAAGAACATTGACACTGAGTAAAACTGTAAACCAGGCAACATTATTTCTCTCCTTCTCTCTCTCTCCTTGCAAATGAAAAGTTACTGGGTTGGGAATTGGACTTCTGGCTTTTTGAATTACTACTACTACTTGATACCTCACACTGAACCCAGGGAATAGAAGTTGCTGAATCAACCTACCGGCAAATCCACACCTAATTACCCACAAGCCCCCATGCTCCATGACCACATCCAGCAGAAGGTCACAGGGAGCACTGGTACCGAGCTCCAGTTGGAAAATCACATTTGCATCCTCAGCAACAGAGGTCATCAGCAAAAAAAGTAATTGCAATGTGTGAGTTGGACTTTACAGAGGAAGCCATGACAATGTCCTACTCCCTTCAATGTTTTCAGTTGCACAAAAAAACGAGTTGAGGCTAATTAGCATTAGCATTAGCATGAGGCTCTTCATTATGAATCATAAATGAATAAACTTCAAATGATCCACTTTATGAACAACAAAACACATTTTGTGTTTGAGTGCAACATATCTCCTTCACATGGAGTTCATCAAATTATGACTCACACAGTGGTGTCCCACTCCTTCTGGGCCACATGGAGCTGTTAGCAGGAATCTGTTTGGCTGACTGCACGCGTCACCTGTGGCTCTGTGAGGTTCGACAAAACTGGACATTCTGTTGTGGCCATCTTTTCAAAGAAGGAGTGCTCACTAATACAAATTTAATCAACTCAGTTCTATTCAATTTTATTTTTAATTGTAGCATATCACAACATACACTATCTGAAGGCACTTAACATAGAAATTCAATTCAAAACAACTTTATTTGTCCCCAGAGGGCAATTCTAAGGTCGAGACCTTACGGAAGTAAAGAGAAACCCAACAGTTCCCACAACGAGCAAACACTTTGACGACTGTAGCAGAACCAGACTCATTCATTTTGAAAGCAATAAAATGTCTGTGTACTTTGAAAAAGCTTTTTAAAGGAAGCCATTTGCACTCATCCATGTTAAATCAACTGAAAAATTGACTATTGACCACTCAAGCCAACCTTTCAGTTGTATGGTAAGGTCATTCCAACTCTTGACCCTGAGAATTAAAATCATATTTCAATTCAAAATCCACTTACCAGCCCAAAATGTTTTAATATTTGAAATAGAGCAGAAGAATGAGACATTCTATAGAGAAGAGATGTTGGTGGGGAAGAGAAGATCCAACCAACACACACAAGCTGGTCACTGGCTACTTACAACAGTGTGTGCGTGTGTGTGTGTGTGTGTGTGTTTGTTTAACTCAGAGGGCAACAATCCATCACTCTGCTGTCACACACTCGTCGTGACAGTTCTATTGCACTGGAGTCCGACTGGGTTCCATTAAACGATTCTTGGCATATCGGTACCCTGCTGTTCAGTCGCTGAAAGCTTTGCTAATATTGGCTTTTTGTAACATCAATCAAAACAGTGTCCAATATCTTCTGGTTGCTGCTGTGCTTTCGACACCCTGCCAATACGCTGTATAAACTTGTTTCTTACACGAAAATTGGATCAGAAATGTCCTGGAACAATAGAAAAGAAATATGTGTTGGCGATGTTTTATGGAGACTTTGAATAGAGAATCCACCCAAATATAGTACAGAAAAAAAAAAGAAAGTCAAATGAATCTTTCTCAAAGATGTTTTTGAGGTTGTGCTCATCACACTGATATATCTTTAAGTGTGTATGTCACTGCTAAGTTTGGTTTGAAACCTCCTCTGCACAACATGGCTGGTGTTCATATCCAGGATACCTCATTTCTGGATAGTGGGAGCATGTCCCATCGTCTATGCCCCGGGGGCGAAGGCACCCAGTCATGTTTTGTAACTAAGAAACATGTCTATGGTCTCACTTCCCGGATTAGTAACTGCAAAGCAGCAGAACAATACCATCTGAGCAGGGTTGTGAGGACAGCCAGCAGGATCATTGGCGCTCCTCCCTCCTTCCTGCTGGAGACCGACCACCAGCACCGTGCATGTAGAGCCTCCAGCATCGTTACGCATTCCTCACCACTCATCTCCCAATCTGTTTTTCTCCTCCTGCCTTCAGGGAGGAGATACACGAGCGTCTCTGCCATAACCAGCAGAATGTTGAATGGCTCCAACCCACAAGCAATAAGGATCATTAACAAACTGTGTCCCCCCCATGTCAACATTCAACTAGCAACTACACCCAAATTAACTGTATTGCACTGTTTCACTTTTAAAGAACTATGTCTCACTTTAAACGTAATAATAATTTAGAAATAAAACTGCTTTAGACTGGGAGCAACACAATTTTAGCTGCTTTCAGACATGCACTGAACCCAAATGTCCAAATGGGAGCCTCCAGGAGTTTCTGTGGACTTTATACTACTTTTGATTAGGCGGGGAGAAAGTCTGCAGAAACTCCAGAGGCTCTACTTTGGACATGTGAGGTTCAGTGCATGTCTGAAAGTCTGGAGGAGACAATGTGTGAACACAGCAGGAGAGATCCCCTGCTGTGTTCACCGCAAGCGAGTGTGTGTGTGTGTGTGTGTGTGTGTGTGTGTGTGTGGGTGATGAGGTTTCTAACACGCGGCAGATGCAAAAATTAAAACAAAAGGAATATAAATATCTCCGGATGCCGCACATTTAGAAGACGCCAACAAAGATGCCAGGACAGATTGTTGTGATGTCGATGTGCTGTAAACAAAAATCATGTGCTTGTTGCACCAGCCCTCACCTGAATCCTACAGGGAATCTGATTTGTTGCTGTTGAGAACACATCTAAGCGGAGAATCTCTAGAGATCTTCCGCAGGACATGTTTAACGATGGCCTATATTATTATTATATAATTTTATGTATGCAGTTGTAGGGAAAATGTTGAATCTTGAGAAAGGATCTGAGCATAGACCTTACTCAACAGGCCAATGAGCCAAACAGACCTAGGAAGAGGGAGGAAATCAAGAGTAGCTGCAGCTTGATGCTAATACGACTTGGGTCCATCAACTGAAAGAGCCAATGACGAGGCTGGTTTTGTGTCCACACTGTCTTCTTACAAATGAACCGAGAATGAACTCACCGCGGGGACCGTTTAGCAGATTCAAATTCCTGTAACCGTCGACAACAGTGCTGCACTCTGATTCTCTTTGTGAGCTTGTCTTATGTTCTCTGGTGTCACCAAGAGCGCGAATAGTGACAAGCGAGTGGCATCTCTTCACGTTAGTGGGTGGCTTTTTACTCTGATCAGCCAGATAGTGGAAAGCAATTAAAGACCTGAGTGTGTTGCGCTTGCATACGTTTACCACATATCAGGTATTAAATGGAGATTGTGCAGCGAAGATGCCTCTTTTTAATCCTGTCTCTCCTCCATTATTCTTAACATGCAGAAATGAAGTGCTGTCAAGGGTCCATGCAGTTTTGATAAAACAAGAAGAAAACACCAAATCCCTCCAAATGAACCAGGACAATTAGCACATAAACAAGCACTGAGCATTCTCGACAGTTATCAGTAAGAGAGCTAATAAATGTAATGTTCATGACGCTTTCAGTGGATTGTCCTGACAATGAAATTAAAATCCACCCTGACGAGCAAAGACAGACACACAAAGCATTACTTCCTGTCTGTGTCAATGTTCTCATTGCTTCTGTTCTGACTTTGCATGACAAATTCTGCTAAGGACAAGAAAATTAAATGAAAATAAAAGTGGAGATTTATTTACACACTGATAATATAAGACAGTCAGCAACTAACCGTGGTTCTAGCAATGCAGTGGACTATTCTGCAGATGTTTCCCATGCCCATAGCACCAGAATATACGAAACCTTTTATCACACTTTGGAGCACTGGTCTTTGTGTTTCACAATACGCGAACATTTACAGGGGATTTATTGTTGTCCATGAAAAGCACCTGAGGAGTGTTATAGCACACATGCATACAATAAAAGGATGAACTAACCACCCTGCTTTTAGCTCCAAATATGCCATAAATTCTGGATAACAACCTGTTAAGCCAATGAACGAGCCTCATGTTGGTAGCAGAACGTCTCATTCGGAGCTTTCCTCAAAGGCTTTTAGGTTGTAAACACAATCCGAGAATCTCACTGCAGCAGCTCTGCATATACAACAGACTATAACAGACACAAGTCATATGTTAACTCATCTAAATTAACTAATACTTCATTAAGGAGAGATGAAATGGAAATGACTGAGGTAAGAAACAGAGATGTCTGTGTTTCACTTTTGAAAGACTTTTGTATTTTGCCCTTTTGAGAATTAACGCCTAATATGTTTGGAGCCTTTTGTGTTTGATTTCTTTGTGGATGTTTTGTTGGCATTTTAGATTTGTATCTCTGTTGTTCGAACTTCAACCTTTTTACTTCCTGCTTTATCTTGCACTTGCCACTTTTATTCCGTTTCCGAGCACCTCACTTCCTGTCTTCGTCCCACCGCTGCCGTCCTGACTGTTCATTGGATCTGTCCTCCTGCGGCGTTTGCCTTTTCCTCCTCACCTGATTCTCGACGTGATAAGAGTGAGTTTTCATTAATGCGAGGCATCTTCATCGAGCACAGGCCCGTGTAAAGATAAGAGACAGGATGCTTGTAAAACACGAGTCGCGTCAGCACAACCGCTAATGTGTCTGCTGAAGAACAGACGCTCTGCTTCTGCATTGTTTCCCGTGGACACTGAGACCCGGGATGGAGCCAGATGCTGAGCACGTGCAGCAGAATCCTGTTTTTGTTTCCGCTGCAGCAGTGATGGGAGCCGGACTGGCTCTCAGTCATCTGAGAAGGGGCAGTGTGATAACAACCTTGCTGACCACAAAGGCCTCTCTTCTCATTATTGCATCGGAACCGGCCGCCTGTGTTTCGATAACCTCGGCCATGCGCTGCTTCCGCTGTTGAGATCCACTGTCACACTACGGCCCTGTTTACACCTGGTATATGAAAACATGCACGCGTCTTGGGAAATATGATCACGAGTGGATATCTGTAAGAAAAGGTGTGAACAAACCCAAGACGTATTTGAGATCGGATCACACAGACCACATTCCGTTGTGGTCTTGGACGCATGTGGCCACATTTCTTTACTTGTGGGAAAGTGAACTGAGCTACATCAAAGCACCGCCTACCTCTCACCCACTCCTATAATGAACCATTTGATTTTTTTTTTACATTTTTCACTGTGTTTAAATCCATTTCTCATGCATTGATTTATTTGTGGCCACCACCAACATATCAACACTGACCACCTTGTGTTGGTTTAATTTTTTTTTATTTCAAATGAGTGAAATCCTTTTCTCAGTAGTCACTTGAGACCCACGTGTGGATACTAACTCTAAATCTAGCTGTGAACTGACTCGGGATCAGATCTCTCAGGACCGATAACACCTGTGTTTTTTTTCACACTGCACACTTCAGCTTATTGTCTTTGTTACACTATTCCCCCATTGCTTCTGTCGGTTTTCTAAGAATAAGTCTGATCCTGAACCTGCTGAAGTTGTCAAAACTAGATTTACGGAGGCCTTCCTGCCTCCAGAGGACAAAGGGTCTTAGACAAGGCCCGTGGACCTCGGGGACATGCAGCATGGATGACTCGAGATTAAAACTCCAGCTCCTGAAATAGGAGCCAGTTTGGCCTCTCCAGGAAGTGTTGGTGCAACTTTTTTTTATTTTTTATTAGAGATAGAATATCATGAGTGTAGATCACTTGTTTTCTATTCTGAGATGTTCTGACAAAATGAGTTTATGAAAAAAATCACCGTGTCAGCGTTTATGGTTTGTTTAATGATGGGTAAGCGTCTGTCAGGCTTTGTGTTCACACATCACACTGCTCATTTGTCATCTTATGTTGGATTTGACACTTTCAAGAAGAGGGTGCAGGCTGACGAAGAAACAAATTTAATAAACTACTGACACATACAAGTGATTGAACGTGAAATACACGTTTTAACAACTAGAAAATATTTGAAGGTTTGATGGCTAACCACAGATATGTGAAAAAAGAAATAAAATCTGCCTACCTGTTGTTTTAATAATAGGAACCCTTTCTAGTTATATTCAGTTTTTAATCTTTTAATACTGGGACTTTTACAACTGTCCTTGTAAATTATTTCTTTTGCTTTTAAAATGATAACTTTACTCTCTAATATTGTGGCTTTATCTTGCAAAACTACAACTGTGATTATTATGACTCTAAATTCACTTTTTAAAACGTTTCACATTGTCAGAACAACAAGAGTCAGTGTGGATTCAACCGTGGAACGACTGTCATTGGTTTTGAAACAAAATGCATTCAACGACCACATCTTTCAAAATCCAAGAACTCCCTCCATTCAGCCGCCAGATTCTCCCTCCTCCCACCTGTTCCCCGATCAGTACTCAGTGTCTGTGCAGCCTCAGGTTCTCCTCGGCTCGAGCCAGTTGATCATGTGACGACTCGTTCCTCTGCCAGTCGCCTGTTCCAGTCGGCTCCGTCCGATTTGTTCCTGCCTGACAGCCGGTGTGTTTCTGTTATCATCCTCATCACGACTACAGTCACTTTGCTGCTGTGACACCAAATCTCTGTGTGTTTACACTCCATTGTAACATGAAACCTGCAATTTGATGGACTCGTCTACAGCTACATCTAAAAAGAACAATCATACATGACTCCTAATTGAGATAACACAAACACAAATGCCTCTTTTCATTTCTCGATGAGCTCCATGAAAGACCATTTCCAGGTAAGGTAAGAAAAGGAAACAGAACATTTGTAATTGTACAGGACAATGTGGCTTTTGTTAAAATCATTTACTCATTGTTCAGTTTTTCATTGAGCAAAATACACAACAGCAAGACAACATTGAAAAGAAAAAATAATTTTTTTCTACAATCTGATCCATCAGCTGAGAACACGGCCCCATCTTTTGTATGCGGTCCGTTCAGCCCAGCGTTTTTCATGGGTCCCTGATCTCAGGTAGCGAGGTTCACGATGCTCAGCCGCTGCTCTGAAGTCAAAGAATCACATTTGGCTCCTTGTGTTGGCCTTTTTATTCGCAAGTGTCAAGATGTTAAAGTGACAGATGTCTTTCTATAGTTCTGTCAGCCATGCACACGACCCACATATCTTTTGGAATCTTGCACACGACATAAAACATCCTCAAGAATCTGAATAACCATATCCCAGTATTATTACATTGTAATTCACGGAAATATGAAAGTGATTGGCAGTCAGCTGTCCAGCATGTAATGTGTACACTCTATCTTTTAGAACTAGTGTAAGTTTGCTGTGTTTTACACCCGACATCGCTCTTTGACAGTTTAATGTTCAGTGTCTGTCCCCATCTAAATTTAACATGAGGGGAATTTATCAAGACAATGCTGCACGCCACTATTGTTTACTAGTCAGAGAGTGATGTCCAGCCCATAAATACCAGTGGTCAAATACAGGAGACGAGGTGGACTAGCTCTGTTGTATGAAATGATGTACACTAACTGAATTAGAAACACCTACACCTGCTTATTCATGCAATTGTCCAAACAGACATCGCAGCAGTGCAATGTATACAACCCTGCAGATACAGATCAGGAGCTTCAGCTAATGTCGACAGAATGGAGTATACATGTGACTCTGACCATGCATGAGTGGCTTGTGTGTTCTTGAAATGGATAATTCACTGGAATTTTCACACACAACTGTCTCTAAAGGTTTTTTACACAGAGTAGAACCTAAAATAACAACAACAAACCTCCAAAAAGCAATTCAGAGAGCAGCAGTTTTGTGTAGTTGAGGGGTCAGAGGAGAAAGCTCAAACTGGCTGGAGTAAATAGAAAGACCACAGGAACTCAGACGACCACTCTTTACAACTGGGGTAAACAGAAAAGCTTGCTAGAATGTCTACAACCTGGAGACGACACGTTCCTCGCCTGTGAGCCAACAGGAGAAAGGTGAGGCTGCAGGTTGAATTCTGCAGTTTGAGAAAGCGTCATGAATCGGATGCAGAATTGTAGCTTTCCTTAAAAGCAAATTTGGGAAAAATCTTGAAGATATAGGTGAATGAGGCCTAATGGGAGCATCTACTCAGTGTTGGTATCGCGTGCAGGGTGGAGAGCCTTGCCAACAGTAAGCAGGAGCAGAGCACTGTCACTGGGGGAGCCGTTCTGCCTCGGGTATGTTGTAGTGCTCTGAAAACAAGGAAAGCAACCACACAAAAAAAACCAATATACTTTCTGTCAGTTCCTCTGATGAACCAAACATCTTTGTTTCATGGAACCACTCGGAGCGAGAGTGGACTGTCCCTGGAGCTCAAGTCTGAGCTTCAGCTCCCATTTCTCCTGAAGATATCGGCTTTATTTAGACCTGCCCTCAGAGCTGCTGTGGTGGATCTTTACACGGTCTCTCACACAACTCATTCTGGTATTGTACGGCACTTAACTCTGCAATACTGTCCATTAAATATATAAATAATCTAGTCTACCTTTATGTTCTAAAATACATGATAATTTAAGTTACACAATATAATTATCTGGGATTTGGGGGCATAAATACATGTTGGGTGTGACATTAGCAGTTGTGTTGATTTGAATTTGAAGTTAGAAATAATTAAAAATCAGAAGTAGAAGTAGAATTAGCACTCAGATCCATTAATGAATGTCCGAAAACGTGCCGAAGAATGAATCTACTGGTTCACTTACTGAACTTGTCCCTGTGACTGGTATGTTTTATACAATTTGAGTCACACTAATGCAACGAGATGTACATACAATTGTACTGTTCTACCTGGTGTAGATACTTTTGCTACATCCTTATGTGTTTTCATTTCAAAACAGCATTTAAGACTGAACACAAATCTCCATCCAGACAAGAATTTCAGCTCCGTCCTAATATATTAAACTGAAGTAGACTAAACTGTCATATCTGCAGTTTTGAACCTACTTAAAGAATATACTACAAATGTGGAACATCAATGTAAGATCAGAGATATCTTTACTTAGACAGACGACAAGGTGGAATTATTTCTAATTATGTATAAGCAATGCAATTTTCCTTTCACCCCTGGTAGGAGAGTCATGACCGATAAGAACCAGGAGGCAAACGTGAGGGATTTTGTTGTTTCTGTCCGTCCACACTAAAATGCGACCTCAGAGTTTACAACTAAAACAGCATTTTCTTTTTAGGCTCGAAAAGCTAGACTTAAGTGTGGAGGCATAAACGTAGCAAAATTTGTGTTTTGTGCTTTAATCGACTTGAGTGGGAAATTTGGGGGACTCAAGAGATTATAAATTTTGAAGCAGAGAAACAAAATTGGTTTAATCTAACATTTTAATTGTTTAATGAGATTTAATGTTGATATTTAATATGAAAAGTGACAAGAAACAACTGTTTAGTGGAGTAAAACAATAACTACATCTGCATCTCGACTGTAGAGTGGAGTTGAAGAACAAATTTGGTTTGAAATGTAAATACTTGAGGAAAGTACAGTGCATCATGAGGCCTTTCTTTCGGCCTGTCCTCGAGGTACCCCAGGGTGCCACGGCCTGTGCTCTGATAGCCCCTGTCACAGAGGGGGTGGATCTAAACCTCTTAATGTTCAGAGCCTGCCGGAGGTTCTCACCGGCTTTTCTGGCTATTTACTTCCAGCAGGCTGCGGTGGTGGGTCGGAATAAGGAGGTCATGGCTTTGTATGTATGTTCCACACGCATTGTGGGCCGGCGGTGTGACCTGAAAGAGCTGCTGGAGTGAAGCCAGGGAGCGAGGCAGCTGCTGCCAGCGACTCGCTGAGACCTGATCTAGAAATCGTATAAACTTTGTATTGCCACTGTGCAGGCCGTACACACACACACACACCATTACAAATTAATGCCCTGACAACCTCCCACTCGCGCTGCACGCTGTGAAAAGTCCAATAAATACCCAGCATCTGCTGAAGTTGAATGAAAGTTGAATTAGCTATGGTAGTAGGTGCAGTGAGGACCTAGGACTGACTGTATCTCCCATTGACAACAGAATACCATTGTTTAATCCTGAGAAAACCACTGTGGTGATGGGAGACCTGTCCTCACCACTCTCATTCATCTAGATGGAAAATGTCATGAAGTCAAGGAGAGATGTGACAACCACAGGACAAAGCGACTGCCCTAACATTAGGTTTTCTTTCAAAACACAACACAAAGAACTGAAATATTGTAAATAATATAACAAATTGGAAGATATATACATGGAAGGAAAGTCTAGCCTAAATTATATTTCAATGTTTCCTGGAATGGGCACCTTTGACCTATTCTGTACATTTGTTCGAGAAAATTTTTAGTGATTCCACAGTGGGTGGGTTTTCAACATTACCCCTGAGTGGACATATTTGAAAGGTAATTCACGTATATTAATGGGTTTGGAGGTCAGGCAGTCATAATAGGATTTTCACAAGTATTGGATCATGTCATTAACGCAAAAAAAGTTGCTCAGTTGTTTCTATGTTTACACGAGTCTCTTTAAATGTTGCTACAGCAGGGGATTGTGGGACAGCATTATCTGGAGTGTACCCCATGGTGAAGGAGATAAGGTAGGAAGCACGAAAGCTCCTTAGCCTTAAGAGAATTGGACCAGCTCTTATCACGGCTGCCACTTTGACACTTCTGGGTCATTTCACTCAGTTTGGAACCTTCCCAAGCAAAAGAAAAGACTTTGGCTGCAGCCAGTGTGTCTACGTCTTCATAAGGGAGGTGTCTCTCTCTTTCTCTGTGTGTGTGTGTGTGTGTGTGTGTGTGTGTGTGTGTGTGTGTGCGTGTGCGCAGTTGGTTTCACTCATGAGTTTAGGAAGTCATGAATTAAAGCATGAAGCAAAGCATTGACTGAAGCAGAAATGTTCTGGATAGCTGCTCCTGAAACATAGTGTCCTGACCGAATTAATGAACCACAGCATGTGGTTGGGAGAGCTGTGGTGTGTCACCATGGAGACCGCTCTTTTTTCAAGCTACGACGGACTCAAAAGCAAATAATTGTCACTGGATCTGTCCTTGGATCTGTTGGGGTGCCACTAGTCACTGGCAAGTGATGAAGGAAATTTAAGGGATGTACACTGAAACATTCTCACTATTATTATGAGTAAATTGTAATACGAGTCCAAGAATATATCTGCAGAAAGTTTGCGCTGCACGGCACTAAAGTCATTTACCAAAAGAGACGAACATTTGTCTCGGAACAGCAGCATTTTGTCACTACAAGTAAATGACCTGAAACAAACTCACAATGGGCTGCGCTGCAATACACATCATTATTGTCTTTAAAGTGTCATTATCACATTCGACAGATCTGATTCAGATACAGAGAACCAAAGGGGGGGTCTTCTGTCACAGTCCAACACACAAGAAGTCTGTCCAGGAGGAGGCAGGAGGCAGACGAGCACTGGACGCTGACAGGAAACTAATCAAGTGAATGAACATGATATATAGACACGTGATATGCAAAATAGAAGAGGAAGTGGCACAGCACTAAATGGAAAGTTACGACCAATCACAGCTGATCAGTGAATATTTATTTAGCGTGAAGATTCCATCACAAAAAAGTAAAAAGTAAATAATTATGAGTAAGAGTTGTTCTACCTCAGAGAGTAATTTATGCTTCACTCATGTTGTCGTTGCAGTATTTGTTAGTTTCTCTGTTTGTTAGCAGCATTACACAATAACTACTGGACAGACAAACTTGGTGGTAGGGTCTGATATAGGTCAGGGAAGGACCCATAGATTTTGTTGCAGAGCCCCCATTAGAAAATGCATCCAGCAATTTATTTTCACTTTTTTTTACCATTGTGAGATTTTTGATGTTTTCCTCATTTTCCCAGAAAATAATTCATGGATCTTGATGGAAAAAAAAGTCTGGCATATTTACAGTACTGCTATCTATGGGTGTGCACAGGTGGTGCAGGATGATTGCATTTAGGGCGACTATTGGGTCTATTGAGGTGTGCGATCTCCTAAGTGCTATTACAGTTAATGTATGGATTTATTTATTTTGTCATTTTTTTTAATTCCAAGAGCAGAAAACAGAGCTAAAGTAAATGAAATAGAAACTAAACATTTTAACGCTACATTTTTCAATACTTATATCACAGCCCATTAACTGTAACAGGATTCCTTCAGTGGCGTATTGGAAGAATGTTTAATAACCGTATAAAAATGATAGCACTTCATGCCACCAGCTGACAGGGAATTTGCCTTTTCCCTTAAAGTATTAGCCTCCTTGAGTACAGGTATAATTTGAAATTAATATTGTATCCACCATAATGAGGTTGAAATAGCTCTTTAATGGTGTGTGTGGCTCAGGCAAAGAAATGAGCTTGACCTCAGGGGCCACATCTGATAATTATAAGTGCAGACTTTCAGTCAAGTACATCTCTGTTTCACTCCGGGTGAGAGCTCATTTCACTGCTGCAGACACGCCTGCCACAGACAGGGAGCATACCTCCTCCATGCCCTTAAGGCTGACGGAGGATGTCAGCGAGGTCAGTCGCTCAGTCTGTCGGAGGAAGACATCCTGACACATTTTCCCGAGAAAGATATCTGGTGTCTTAGTGAGTGAGGTCTTAGAATGAGATTTAAACCTAATATACATTGTTTTGAATGTAAATAGGAAGCTCTGGTGTTGACACATGAGGCTGTTTGGCTAAATTCATATAAATATCAGTTACAGGAGCTTCACTGTGATGCGTTAAGCTCTGGTGTTTCAAGACAAAAGATATGATGGATAAAAATGACATCCAAGTTTCGTGTGTAAAACAATATCTTTAAATAATTAGACAAAATATCTAATGACAGGGTTTAGACTTTTGACTTGACAGTAGCGTCAGGATAATAACACATCCCTTTCCGAAAGAACGCAGCACATTAACATTGTCAGAAAATGACTAACTTTTAAATGTTCAGTGTGTAGAATTCAGTGACATCTGAAGTTGCTTCCAAACATGAGAGAGAAACTGTGGTAGCCTTCACTTGTCATAAAAACTCAAAAGGTGTTTAGTTTGTCCAGTTTGGACGACTGTAAGGACCCGCTCCTTATGTAAATATAATGTATTTAAATATAAAGGGTCATTCTAGTGTAAACAAAATAACAATTCCCCTGGGAATCATGAATATCTAGCAGATTGTGTCCCAGTCCATCTAGTAAATGTTGACATGTTTCAGTGTAAATAAAAACTTTTGCCACCCGGTGGCGTAAGGGTAAAAGCCAGGTAATCACTCAGGTGGCCAACGTTTTTCATGGGGATCATGATTGTCTTTACCAAATTACATAACAATCCATCCTGTAGTTGGTAAAACATTTCACTCAGAACCAATTCAAATCAGCTTCATTTGTCTTGCACCAAATCACCACGTGCAGTATCTCCAGACACCAAGCCATAAGACTGAGACCTCACAACACTATAGAGGGAAACCCATTAGTGCCCACAATGAGCCAAAATGGTCAATGTCAGTGTGACACGAGGGGATCACCAAGTCAACTCAGAAACATCCACAGGGGCCCATGAATGTCTTAATCCATCCAACACATAGCCAAGCTAAGGCCAGGGCTTACTTGGGGTGGCATAGAAATAAATACCTTGTGCAGTGTAATGTCTGCATCATGGTGCTGTACAGAGGTTCGATTGTTTACTTCTCCAAAATGTGCAGATATCTTTGTTTGCACAGTTGGTCAGTCAGAGATGAGACGTTAAGGCATTCTTTGAAGGTTTATTATTCAAATCAGAAAAACTCAGCGACAGCTTACCTTTTGATCTTAGCTCAGAATACAGTGAACACAGCAGCGGTGGGAGGGGCAGTACAACCATTTGAGTGCACTGTTAAAAAAAAAAAAGAAGAGGGGGGACATGATTCCCAACAAAGAAATTAACAACCTGAATTATGTTGCTGTGTGGCATGACTGGATTTGAGCATAGCCACGGTCCCCACCCCCCCCCCCCCCCCCCAGACCAGCCCCCTGGCTCCCCCATTAGCCTGTATCACACTGCTCTAGGAGTCACACAGCTCAAACATATAACACTCAATTTAGAACTTAATGTAATGATAACAAATCGGCCTCGAGCAACAACAGAAAACATCTGTTCAGGCCGATACTGTATGTCTGACTGTTCCCGACCATGGACTGCAACTGGAGACGGGCTCAGTGTGGGTGACTTGGCCATCGGCGTCTCGGTATACCCTGTCTCTACCTAATGCTGCCTTCCAAGTGAACTTGCGGTTGTGACGTGGGAGGTCGTATAGACGGTATGCTCGGTATGTCAGTGGTTTAGTCATGAGAACACTGCTGCTGGGCAAACTGGACGCTATAATTAACGTTAGTGTTGGTGGGTGAGTTTAGGCAATTTTAGCGGGGATGTAATGCAAAGGCATAATGCAACAAGGAAAAGATGAGTGTTGGGAAAATCTAGGTGTTGAGTGTGGTCGGAGTTTAAACAGACCGTTAAACCTGGTGACTGAAACACACCCACCAGGCTAAAAACCACCAAGATACCTCGGGTTAAGAAGCTAGGTTAAATGCAACTCTGCTTCGCTACTGTCACATTATCATCTGGAATATGACTGAAAAAGACGGCTCAGCGATTCTAAAGCTTTTACAGCCTTCAGAATATGTTTATTTCTTTCAGTACATCCGTGGAGGTCATGGCCGCCTGTGATGCTTCCACCACTGCTGTTACACACGGCATAAACTTTTAATACCAGTCTTGGTTACTTGACTTAACAACTGTGCCCTAATTGGCTTACACAAAGAGCAGTGAATATTGATGGACCAGTGTAATGAGCGATTAATATATTTGTGCTAACTGTAGAAGTACAGGCTGGTTACGCTTCAAATCTGATAAGATCTGACATAATCAATTCGATGGGGAAGACGGTGAGTTTATGAAAGTTTTTGATGGAGGATCAAATGAGTATTATTGGTTATTCATAAGGAGAATCACATTTGAATAATTCAAAAGGCTTGAGATCAATTATCCAAATCATTCAAGGACCCGGTGGTGTATAAAGTACTGGACCACTAGGCAGAATGATTCTGATGGTTTTAATACAAGAGCCTCAAAAGACTTATAGACTTACAGCTTGTTTAACGTGTTCAATATGGTCTTAAATGTTTTATTAATAAGTAAGAAAACATTTAGTTTAAGTCATGTTTCACATAAACCAAGTATTTCTAGATTACACTTCAGAATCAAATCAGTACGCAGTAGGTAGTGGTCTGATATTCATTAAACCAAATTTAAGGATAAAAGTACACCAGATCATGTATTAACTGGAGTTGTATGCTTCATGAATTATATAATGGGGGAGGAAGCCAGTCTCACCGTTACAGACGGGGCAATCACTCAATATGTTCAACCGAGGAAATCCTCACAATTGTCTGACTAATTCACCAAATCCTTGCCCAGTGCCATTGTAAGCAAGCCAGCAGTCCGGTGAAGTGGGGGAGGGGTTATTGTGTGTAGCTTGACCTCTAAATGACCGGTGTTATACAACTTGTGTTGATCAAACTTGGCTGGACTACGGGGAAATACCAATCCTCAGTTGTAACCTTATATGCACAAAAAAAAAACACATACAAGGGGCGCACACACAATTGGCTAGACACTGAGAAAGTCCCTCACATACACACCGATGAGTAGTTACGGGAAATGTGGCTTGCACGTGCACGCGTCAGTACTGGACGTGCAATAGTGTTTATCAAAGAGTATAAAAGCTAAAGCACGTTGTAATGAACGGATCCTTCCACTGAGAATCCTCTTCACCGGGGTAAGGGCAACTCTTACTCATTTCCCGGTCGTCAAATACTGAAATACCAAAGCCCGTCGACATCTCAAAGTTATGTTTCCTTTGGCGTCTATATACTGACACACAGGGTTTCAAATTGACTGCAATGTTAACCTATCTGCAAAGGTAATAAACACCCTGGGGAATGTCTCTGGCCATCTATTGACTCCGATATAAACCTACCCGTGGTACTGTTGGATGCTTTGAGCTTCGCCGAGGCATGTCTTGCCGTCTGGTTGGTTGATGCACGATGTCACAGCATTACTATTGCAATGAACTGTCGGTCGTCATGAACCCCTGTTCCTGTCGATCATTGATCCACATGGCAGAAACAGGCTAACCCCAAAACTAAGATGGTATCGAAAAGAGAAGTGGAAGGTATGAAACGAAAGCTAATTAACATTGGCGAATTGCATAAGATAAGAAGACTGGGGAACTGGAAGAGGGAGAGATCACACAGAAATGAGAAGGAGCGGGATAGAAGTGGTTGACCTCACCGAAATCAGGACGTGCATCATAAGATAAGAGGCACCATTGCAAGAAGGTTCTGCCGCCATCCCAGTGGCATGACGCCACAGAGGACAGGACATGTGTGTATTTGCAGCATCTGAGTGGGTGAGGACATTCGCAGTCATTTAGTGAATGGGAGAATGATGTGGTCTGTGGATGTCACAAGGGGCAGGGGTCGATTGCAGGGGGGGGGGGTAAGCCTTGGCCAACGCAGCCCCCCCCCCCCCCCCCCGGGGGGCCTGAGTTGGTGGGAATCATCTTATCAAGGTTGAGCCCCAACTGGGATTTGCACTCAACCCCAGAGCAGTGAACCACCACGACTCGATACAGTCACACAGCCTCCGCAGTTGTGTTTGCAGTTATTGTCTCCGCTCCCTCGCTCGCTGTGAGGGATTGGAGCGATCCCCTGGAAACGGAGGCTGCGCAGCTTGGAAAGCCATCAAAAATAAATTCACGAGGTACATGAGTCTACGCCTTTTTCTCTTATCACAGTTCAATACAGCAAAGTGTCCCCATTTATTGCTGATTGTTTTTCCTTCTTTAGCTGAGGAAGATTTAGAATTTCCAATCACTGCGAACTTTCTCTTCCAGCAGCCCATCACAGAGGTAGGTTTAATGGCTGCACCTCAGCGTCCTCAAATAGAGATTATTACAAGCTCTGTTAATAGATCTGCCCCCTTCGTTATTATGTGCACAGTGTGGAGCCGCTGATTATATACACAGAGCTGGGGACATGCTTGGTACTCCCGATGAATTTATATATTTGAAAACAAAGCACGACTGTTCTTTGGATTTAAAAAGGTGGGACAACAAAATACCCCCTTTTCTACACAGCATGGGGACAACTGTGTGTTGTGTTTCTCTCTACATATATAAATATTATGGTCCCTGCATGGTTTACCATTATGGTTCCAAGGAAGACCACTGACTTCCATTACACACTTGTCTTTTTGGAGAAATCTGTCAAATATTTCCATATTGTTCAAAGGATGGACATTATGGAGCTAAAATCAGGACATGTTTCATATTCAAATGCAAGTTGAGTTTCATTTCAAAATAGTTTTCCACATACTCTGCCACTTTGAATATAATTTCAATTTGACATTTAATTACATTGCTCTAAAAATATTTTCCCCTGACGATTTTATTATCGTTCTAAAGTTAAGTGTGTATTGTAATAAAAGTGACAGCCTGCACTCACAAATAGAAAAATTTAGTAATTTCAATTTTGCATTTAGAGCCACAGGGTTTTCAAATGTTGATGATCATTTTTGAAAACTCCATTTACAAGATTTAGTTATAAACTGAACCACTGGCAAAAAAAAATAAAAATACATGAACATCAGCACAATTATGGCCTTTAGAGAGAAGTTTAGTGGCTACTGTTGTGGCTGGGAAAGCAGTACGACAAGTTAAAGTTACCATCCGTCAGCCTTTAATATGTTTTTGGTTGTTAGGTCATATTGTTGTGTTTTACTGTCACTGTAGAGGCATACATCTCGTTAATGTACAATATTGTTCACGTGGAAAATATGAAGAAATCCAATTGTGTCCACTTTTGTAGTAAACCCACTATTATAGTCCAGCACAAATGCACTCACTTATACAAATCATATTAAGAAGTTTCATGCCAAATTTTGTGAAACTGGCAGACCCCCCCCCCCCCCCCCCCCCCTTCCTCATCTCCAACTAGCAGCTAAACGAGAAACTCCTGGAACTTCCAGAAAAGTCGGCATGTCTGCAATAGTGAGCAATAAGTCAAGATGGTTACCTGACAGTGTAACTGCACACAGTGTTCCCCAGTACCTCTGAGTGGGAAGGGTGGAGAAAACCATAAAGACACAGCATTTAAATGAGCATGACCCATGTTGCAATAATTTGATCATATATTGTCATTTGATGCATTAGTATGTGAAGCGCTAGTGCTCAGGAAGGAGCACAGGAGAGTGGGAGAGCACCTGAGGCAGAGAAGTAAAAGCCATTAACATGGATGAATGGAGAAATGGAAGGTCACATTTGATTAGGATGCTTTCATGTGGTTTGTGCACCGCCTCGGCTTTGCAGGATGTTTTCCCTCAAACAAATAGCGGCAACCAGATGCACTTTCAGCGCTGACTGGTTTTATTCTCACCACGGAGGGTCCGGGCTATTATCAGAGCAATTACACACAATGAATGCCTGGTAAAAATGGGTTCCACCGTCAGAACGGAATGCCTGGAGGCAAGGCATCTGCCCTGAAGTCAAGAACGGTCTTAAATGCTTTTACTGGGCTGAGGAACAGCGTGTGGAGGAGGAGAGAAATGTCATTTGAAAGGATTGAATGGAAATGGTGAAAGCATTCGAGGGCCTGTGAAATGGAAAACTGAGGAATAAGTTTTCATCAGATTTTACACAAAGGTTGTGATTATGACTATTACTATTAGAACCCTTGGTTTTCTTTGGTTTATGGCTTAAACCCTAAATAAATAAATATTATTCCTTTTTGTGTGATTGTTATTTGTTATCTTCTGCCATGGCGAAAAAAAAGAAAAAAGACATGAGCTACAAACATGAAACTTGGGCCGGTAACTGGAAATGATGTGCGAAGGCTCCCTAAGAAATAATGAGACCAACAGGACAGATGGCGGTGCAGTGATTAAGTCCAGAAAAACACAGTTTGGGAAAGGCCACCCCCCCCCCCCCCCCACGCTGTAAGTCCAACGGAGTTTTGGGCCACGTGTGCAGTTAAATGAGCGTAGCAGTAAAAATGTCCACGACTCATTAACGATTTGTCCAATCATCATAATCCCAGCTATGGAAAAATTGTATCGGTAGACACACAGCCCGTATTGCACATGTTGGAACAAAAGCACTTGACATCACGTCGTGTGAACACGCCAGCTGCGAGGCGCAACCGCATTGCAGGCCGACAGTTCTGGACGGAGTCTGGCAGTCGACCGTAAAGGGGCTGCAGTGGGCCTCAACTGTGGCCCGAACCCTGCTACCCACAACAAAAGCTGAAGTACAACATATGTGCCAGACGTGACTAGTTACTCATCACTGCCACTTAATATACATATGCTGTTTGTGTCTGCTGTATAGCCAGTTAGGGGATGGGGATGATCTTCCTGTTCGATCATATCAACTCCCTTATGAATTGTAGTCTCTCTCACACACACACACACACATACACACACACACACAGGACAAGTACATTTTTAAAATCACACAAAACACAACATTACCTTACTTGTCCTTATTGTCCCTCTCTGTCAAACACGTCACTATTTCCCTCTCGCAGACACGGTCATTCCCTCTCAGACACATTCATCATACTAATTCACACACACACACAATCATTGTCTATCACTTACGTTGTCATTCTTTGTCTTTCATACCACTAGTCTAGTTTTGCATTCACTATAGTGGTGTGTGCGTGTGTGTGTGCGTGTGTGTTTGTGTGAGAGACAATAAAACAGTCTGTAAGTGAGAATGATAGTGCTTACAAAAAGTACAGCTGTGTGTAGGGTAATTATGATTTACGGCCTTGTGTGTGTGTGTGTGTGTGTGTGTGTGTGTGTGTGTGTGTGTGTGTGTGTGTGTGTGTGTGTGTGTGTGTGTGTGTGTGTGTGTGTGTGTAGCACAGTACAGTAGCACATCCAGAACATGGCTAATGACTGGGTTTGGGAAAATCTGGATGAACTTGAGGCATGTGTAAACCTGGGTTAAAAAAATAATAAACAGGCAGCAGTTAATTATTGTGTGGCTGGTGCTCATGTCAGAATACCATGTAGTCATATTAATGAGCTATAGCAGCCATGTTTGCATCAACATTTACGATGTGATAGCAGAAATGGCTCAGTCGCTGATGAGCTACTTCCACTGGAACATCACCCGCCTTACATAGACGAAAAACATTTCTTTGTTACAGTAACAAGACAAGATGTAACACACGACTTCCACTCCTGTACTTCTGGGAATAAATCCTCTGTCCACTGTGTGACCAATGATCTATCAGCTCAGGTAAATCCTCCTAATAAACAGAACTCTCATTGAGCCATCTGCCTTTCAGTATGTTGCGGAGAAATGGTAGCAGATAACTGAATGTCACACACACGAGGCTGAGCACGCCACCCATATGTAGCTGATGTGTTTCAATGTCACTGTCGTCATTATTTATTCTTGTTTTCTTGCCTCGTTTTAAGTAGGTCACAGAATAGTATACCCGGTAAGTGGTGAAATGTTCGTTAACTGTGTGTGGCATTAAGTAAATGTCACACACAGCATGATGCTGCACAACGTGTTATAATGGCATCCTCGTGTGGATTGCAGGGAAACTAAGTACACAGAACTGATTCATTATCCAACATATAATTACTTTCGTAATTCACGTGAAGGAAGACGGAGCAGATCAGTTCTGAGCAGCAGGTGAGCTACAGCCCGCTCTTAGGGCCTGATCCACTAAGATCCCCAATAAAGAGCGCTAAATGGCGTGTGCATTATAACAAATTGCACGTTTGGTTGGTGGGCGTTTTGCGGGTGATCTGCTAAAAATAATTGCGTAAATGATAACGGGCGCAAACATGGTAGAGGCATTATTATTTAAATTAGTTTTTTGCGTCACTGGTTTACGGAGAGCAGAGTGACCGCAAGCGCACAGCGAAATGTAATGCCATGGAATTGGAGGTGTTAGTGGAAGAGGGAAACAAACATGTTGTTGATAAAACTCAAAGAAACGTGATATGTGAGAGTATCTGTGAGGAAGTAAATGCTGTGGGTAAAACAAAAAGGACGAAATTAAGAGAAGGTGGCAGGATATAAGAAGATGAACAAAAGAAAAAATAGCTCATGATAAAACCTCGGCAAATAAAACAGGTGGGGGGCCAAACATATTAAATCTAGCACCACCCAGGCTTTGTAAATTACATTGCGTTTGCTAAATTAAAGTATTTGCTTCTACACTTCCCAATATTTCACGCACTCGGGTAGAAACGCCCAATATTGCATATTAATTAAGGCAAACGTGCTAAATTGACAGCGCGTGTTATTCTGCACGCAATCCTCAGCGTGCGCACCATTAGTAGATCAGCTTGCATGTTTTTTTGCGGTGAGAGCATTAGAACAGTCTTTGGTGCAGTTTAACAAAATCTGAAATTATTTTCAGTTGTAAAATTTGTGACATTTACCATTTATTTTTGTTCATAACAGCACATCCACTTTCTGATAATTTTCTACTAAATTTCAAAGATAGTTATTTGTGTGTGCTGAGTGGCACTATCCATGGTACTGAAAATGGGGATGTCATTAAAAAAGCTTTTAACCTTTTTGTTTTGTTGTGTATGATCACATTGCTTACATGCCACGTAAAAAGTAAGGGCACTGGCTTCTAAATTTGTTTCATTAAATTGATAGTACTGGTAGGAAACAAGATATGACTGGAAAACACGACTAAAATAGACAAGGAACCAGACGAACAAGATGACAAGACAAACTGACACAGTCAAAGGGAAGCACAGAGACTTGTATTCACAAGACGATCACAAGAGCAGGAAACAGGACAAAGGCAGGAAATAAAACTGGAGACACACAAGGAGCATAATTTTAAAATGAAACAGGGAACTGGACTCAGATTGAAAAAACAAACACAAATCAGAACAAAAGGGAAACCAAGGTAAATGTCCATAAACTAAGGAGTCCAAAACCAAAACAACTTTTTCAACAGTTCATAGGAGTCAGGGAAGAATAATGACTTGAAATAAAAATCTTTCAAAGTTTTCTGAGTTATTAAGAAGAAAAAAAAGCAATATATTTATCATGTAACAAACTTTGCAGACCAGGGTTTTGTGATTAAATTCCAGGACTGTGACAGACAAGGACACCAGGTTCTCTGTCTCCGCTGCTCCAAATCACTCCACAGTTTCCAGCAGCAACGAATGTCACACTGCACATATATACACTGAATCTATATCGTTTCAGATTCTTGTATAAAACTAGTAGCTAGTATTAAATTAGTAGCACTTAAATGGCACTTACTTATAGCATTTTGTAGTTTGGCTTTCTTGAAGAAATAGTACTTTCTTGATTCTTGTTGTTCTGGGTTTGTACCCTCATGGTTGAATGCACTTATTGTAAGTCGCTTTGGATAAAAGCCTCAGCTAAATGGAATGTAATGTATTGTATTTGACTTTTTTATATTAAGCTCTTTCTACCCTTGCTTTTATTTGAATTTAACTACTGCACTGCTGAGCCGAGTGGTTTCTTCTTGTCCAGCACCTTTTCATTCTACTGTTGACCCTGTGTTAACTTGCATATGACAAATACAACTTGAAACTTGACAAAAAGCAGAAATCTGTGAAGTGCTGCAGTGATCTTTGTCGTTGTTGAGGTTTCTTCAGGAT
The DNA here is from genome assembly GCF_009819705.1 of Hippoglossus hippoglossus. Lineage (NCBI taxonomy): Eukaryota > Metazoa > Chordata > Actinopteri > Pleuronectiformes > Pleuronectidae > Hippoglossus > Hippoglossus hippoglossus. The sequence goes on from NC_047173.1 coordinate 2,147,409, forward strand.
CCACACAGGATCTCTGGAGCATCAGGTTCCTGGTCACCCCTCTTAACATGATCCTTTTAGCAGTGATTTCTCAGTTTCGGATTTGAACTGGCAAAGCAGATCTAAGAATAGCAAATAACACAGATTTATCTAACACTGTGTTGTGGGCTTTAATGAACAATGCAGCCCCCAGGGTCTTCAATATACATATGCTGCTAGCTCAAGCAGCAAATGCCAGACATACCGCAGAGAACAATTCATTCTTGTCTCAGTGTTTCATCAGAAAACTGTGGACGAACTGGTTTTCAGATTGAAACTCACAAACAGAGCCAGCGTATAGGATCTGTCATTTATATATTTTCCTATGATTAGATAACCTTGATCTTTTTTTATGGTTCAGGGATATTTTAGAAATGGGAAATGAAAGGTAGCAGTCCCCGGGTGCAGAGGACAAAGCAGACGAATAGAGACGGATGAGCACAGGTCGGGTCTCACAGTGTCCCCTCATTACTTTGATGGCGTTCACGTTATCCCAGTGTCACATTCATGCCGGAAAACCAGGCAGCGCATCATTCACCTTGGACACACTGATCATCTCTATTCATCAACACACTGATGAAAAAAAAAACAGAATGACAAAACACTGATAGCAAATGTGCATAAACAACTGCTTTCCTGTCAACATGGATCCGCAAAACAGGAATTCTGGAACAGTTAGGGAGGAAACACAAGGACAGGTGGAGTTATGCATTTTTAAATGTGCGTTTATATGTTAGGAACTGAAGCTAGCCGTGCAAATCTGGCTGTGACAATAAAAATCTAATTTACGCGACACAAATTTGTAGGCCTTTTTTTTGAATGAAGCTTTGTTTATTTGTTTTTATTGGATAATTATACATATATGTCTCGGACAATTATTGAAATTAAACCATCTAAACATCTTTTTTTGGAACTGTAAACTCATTCGAAACCTGTCATAAGCTTCCCTGAGTAATTGCTTTTTGTAACATTATTTTAATTGTATTATATCGTAAGCTTTATTTTTAAATTTAACTATAACTTTGTAACTTTGGTAAAAAAAAATTAAGGAGAGTAACAATTTAAGTCATATATTTTTCCACCAGGTACTGGACTATAAGTGGGAAAAATAAAATACTGATAATCTAGAAAAATACAAGAAAACCTTCCATAAATTGTACAATTTGACTCGGCAGATCCTAACAGAAGCTGCTGCTCAGAACGAAGCCGCTCCCGGGTCGCAGCTACACACAAACCCCTTCACCACAATAAAGATGCAATTCTTCAAAAAAGACACAGTGTCTCCGGCATCAGCTCATGTCTTGTTCGGTGGTGAGATGTGACACTGGCTGAAAAATAGAAGAACGATATTCCAGATAAAAGCAGCGGAAATGTTTTATAGCATGGATAGCTTCAGCCTTAGGGCAAATTAAGACCAACAATATCTAGGACTGTGTTCAATTTTGCTCAGGAACCTTCCTAACTGAGTGAAATGACGCATGTAGTACTTCAGCGGCCGCCATAATAAGAGCTGTTTGAATTCTCTTAAGGATAAAGAAAGGGGCTTCAGTGCTTCCTACCTTATCTCCTTTATAATGATAAAAATAATCTTTATTTATAGAGCACTTTTCAAAACACATCTTACAAAGTGCTTTCCGAAGCACCTTCGGAAACATCTGACCATCCTTTATGAAAGGAAAGGAGAAAAGGATGCTCCTGATTTCTTCCGTCCAGTGAACAACAAACACATTGAGCTTATAGTTCATCATATCATCGTCACAACTAAAGTCATTTCAACCCCCCCCCCCCCCCGATTGTGGAATGGACACAATCTTTTTCTCTTCACATATATCCCTCACAGTATTATATCATTTCAACATTTCAGTCCTGTTGTTTTGTTTTTTTTTCATTTTCAATTGAACTGTTTTGTGTTATTTCCTGAGAGGAAGTGATGATTAGATGTTTCACGATAAACTGAAAATATCTTTTCTCGGTACATGTCATTCAGTCTTGGACAGGAAACGTTATTATCCCTGTCAGAGCTCACCACAGAGCACGCTCTATTTTGTGCGTATCTTCTGTTCTAAATAAAGATCTTTTGTTTTAAGTAGTTTAACTGGAGTCGATTTTTCTCTTCACCGTGGTTCTCCTTTCCTAACTCTTTACGGCTTCTCCTTCACATCTGTCCTTGGCCTTGTGACGTATTCCAATCGGGGTCATGGAATAGTGGTTAGGAAAGGAGATTGTTCGGATTTAGCGGTGGCACCTATGCGAACCGCGTCAATGGAAAAAGACAATTCTCTTGTTCATCTAAAAAACACACCACGGGCGACATATCTCCCTGCTCTTGTTTTCAATCTGTGCAATTTAAAAAAAAAAAAAAAAAAAAAGAATCTGGGAGGAGAACTGCTGTTCCAGTCAAGGTGTTCTGGATGTGTGACTTCTTGGATGCCTACGATTTGTTCTTTTAATGCATCCGCTGTGTATTACTTCAAATTGTCTTTCGCACACCCACACACGGTCCAGGTGATTTGAGGAAAGCTGTGCAGGCAGGATTATGCTGCTATAGTCAAATATCCCCCGTGACAACTTTTATCACATTAATAGGATTTAATGGCTCGACATCAAGTAACTCGTGGCAACATTTCTTTTTATCGTTGTCACACGCTACAACATTAGAAGGGAAGTAAAAAAAAGCTTGTGTGAACATTTGTTTTTCAAAGAGACGGAGACGAGGTCAGCCAGAGGCGAGGCAGATAATGAGAGTTTGTGGGGGAGGGGGGGGGCGCAGGAAATGGAGTGAGAGCGGAGCAGGAAGCAGTCATTAGGGTGAGTAAATCTAGGTGGCTCAGAGGTAAACAGGAGGGCTGGCAGTGAGAGGGCTGCAGGAAGTCAAAGCCAGTTTGGCTCGGGAGAGAGTCAACACAGCTGGAATAGTACAGACCGATCCCGACAGACATGACGCCACCGAAAAGACCCACTGCCACTGTGTGTGTTGGTTGTGTGTGTATATATATAAAAAGTGTGCAACTCTTATGTTGTTCCGTGTTTGTTTCCTGGTTCAATCAAGAGCTGAAGTATAGCTGCTTCCAACCCAAGCCTCAAATGTTCCTGTCCTTGACCAAGTAGTTTTCTCCTGACAAACCATAATCATAGTCATTCAATATTTATGGTTTCATGGTGGACATAGACAAACAGTGACATGTTAGGGGCTGTCAATCAGAAAACTGTTTGTATGGGATGTTTGTAAAGGCAAAAAGAAGCAAACCATTGGTGGCCAGTTTAGGTTAAATGTATTCTTTATCCTTATTTGGTCATGAAACTGTATTTTCTCAAGTCAAATTCAAGTAAAATAATGAGTTCACACAATGACTTTGTTAAAACAATGACTATAATCCACAAAATGAGGTTGAAAAAACAAAATGAGGTTGAAAAAAGGATATACCCTCTCTATAGAATATAAGGAGTCTTCAGCATTATGGTGTCAGTGTGTATTTGTGGTTATACCTGCCTGTGTGTGTGTGTCTTGCTGGGTGTAGTGTCTGGTTCCCAGCTCCCATCAGTTCTCTCTCCTGTATCTGCTAATCAACTGCTCATGCTCCTTTGCCCGACTGTGAGTCACACACGCTGTGTCCAGGTTCAAGGGCAGAATCATACAGAATACATGGTTTACTATAGAGGCCCATACTGTTGCATTGTTAGTTAGTTTGAGGTGCTGCACTTACTAAAGCTCTTGACTCACAGTGAATCCTCAGAAGGATCCAGCTGTAGGATCCTTTTGCTGCTTAGGAACGAAAGTGCACATTTGTTGGCCGCGTTTGAAGGAGCTCTCGGAACCTCCATCTCACGCGTCTGCTCTCTCCTCTGTTATGACTTCAAAAAACTTGTTCAGCTCCAGAACTCAGAGTCGGTTGCTGTCTGAGACTGGAGCCTTTTCAAAAAACAATTTTCACGTTCCAATGAGTTCAGTTTGAATGTTTGTTTATGTGTCTGGATTCTGCAAAAAAGGGGGTTTCAGCAATAAGTTGAGAGAGAAACCTAAACAGATTTCCATTATGTTCCCTGTGAGGTCATCCTGCTCTCTCTGCTTCATTTACATAAAGAGAGTTGATCATAATGAGGACAGACAATGTCAATATGCATCACGTCACAATGTTCCTACATCTGGTCTCAGCGTGGGTGAAAACCTTCCTCTTCGGGGGGCATTCTTATATCACGTTAAAGATAACCTTGGCTTCTGCATACCTTTCTAACACTATGCTCACACAGTGAACCAATGAGTCGTGTTAGATCCCAGCATTGATAATTAATCACGGGCATATGGACCGAGCTTTGCTGTGAGTTACATCATATTCAGAATGGGTGTGATCGATGGAAGAGTAGGATGCAGGCCGACAGAAGGACAGCAGAGAAGTGGCTTCTGTTCAGGGAGTCCGTCTGTGAACATTCTGATACTTCTGACTTCTCCCACCGTTATAATCGATCACTTTCTGGAATCCAGGGTATCGGACATGAATCCAAGATGAACCCCCGACTTTATTCTCGGAGAAGAAACAAATTGCATTTTTCTTTTTTTATTAGCACCTTTTGAAGTCTGCAGGGGGCAAATGCAAATGTCTGACTTTTCAGAGAGACTGACACTCACGTCGAAATTGCAAATGTGTTCAAAATCAAAGTGTGGGCTGCGTGGTGTTTGAGTTTGAGTCTGGACACCGACCAGAGTCATTTGTAACCTTTAAGGATTCTTTAATGTGATGATGTGTAATTTATCTTTATCCAAGAAAGTGTATCTTGAACTTACAACAAGCAAATTCTTAAATTTAAGAGCAAGGTGGCTTGGTGGCGCAGAGGTTAGCAGTGTTGCTAATCCTTCCTGGATTCGAACCTGCCTGCCGACCGGGGCTTTTCTTTGGAGTTTGCATTTTTTTTGTTTTAAAAACCTAAATGGATTTTTGTGTTTTCTCTATTTTTTTGGCAATATAATTACTGGTTACTTTCTTATTTAAACCGTGTTTGAATAATTGAGTTAATTCCGTGTGTGGGCTCCAGGCTGTTCACATATAAAACATACTTGAAGGATTAACCCTGAGCCTGGCATTTGAAAACTGTGCTTCTTTCCGCCTCAATGTGATGGAGTTGTTTTTCTTTCTGCCCTTACAATCACTCCTGGCAATGAGCATTGTCAGCATTGACTCTCACTTTTTATACATGTTCCTCTGGAAACCTTACGAATAATCGAAAAATAATTTAAATGGACTCAGGAGCTTTACTTTAAGAGCCAGGGACTCAAAATACTTAGAAAATTACAAAGCCATCCTTTAGTTATCGATAAACCCGCCAAAAAAAGATAAATATTGATCACTCTCTAACGGTCTAATGGTAATGGTGGTTCTGTCAGACATTTATAGAAACCTGTTTTGGTACAAGGTACTGTTGGATAAACATTAATATATACTTTATTAATTCCTTTCATTGAGTCAGGTCTATATTTCTACTTTTGACACTGAATAACTAACTGAATATCAGAGACAGTGGACTGAAGCTGCAGCCTCAGACACATGTGCTACAGGAAATTAAACTGCGCAGACCCATTTACATTTCAGATGTGAAACCATGTCCAAGCTCACACAGTTTAACCACAAATGTGGTTTTATCAACTGGAAACACATGTAGATAGGGAACATCTTTCACTGGGGGATTATTTACTGTTGCCTTGGGACCCTATTAGCAGGTGATGAAAGCCATTAGTCATAATGAGATTAAAAGCGGGTCGTCAACATCCCATCATCTAATGAAGTCACCATTCAGGACCTATTTCAAATGAATGTGTAAGCGGTGTGACTGTTGTGTCAAAGCGTTCTATTGTCCAGTCGTCAAAAGTCTGTAAATTATTGGGAGTTAATTAGATGGGGATTCAAAAATCCCTGGAGGCTTTTGGAAGCATTTTCCCTGCAAATCCTGTATTTCTAAAGCTAGCCGAGTGGAACGGTTATTATTGGATATGGGAGGAATACAAAGAAATCAATAGCACTCTGCCTGCTCTTACCTTGCAACCACAGAAAACAAAATCCTGAGCAACGAAAGCAGTGTTTTTTTGCAGTTAAAAGTAGCAATTCTGTGAACTGCTTGAATGCATAATACATGCTTTGTTGAGTTTTTGTGAGCACTGATCCAGATCAGTGCTCGTATTTATTTCAGGCTTCGATTCACTGACACAAGTCGGTAAAAGCTATTTCAAGTTTTTATATCTTACCCCGTGAAACATTGGCATATTTTTTTCAAACACTGAAATTAGTTGGTTCATTGCTAAGTTTTGCCATCGATGAATTGCACTCGAAACTAACTTGAGAATACATATGGATGTCTTGTTGTGAAAAGCACAATTAAGGCATTAATCAGTAACCCCTTTAACTGTAACTTTAATTCAGGCCACAAAACATCTTAATGTCTCCGATGATGTGATAGGCTCCGTACCCGTCCTACAATTCAAGTCACTTTGTTTATCCATGTGACTTTTTGTGCATCTTTGGCTGCATCCACACTGACACGTTTTTGTTTTTTTCAAATGAAAACGGTCTCTGTCCAGTCAAGCACTTTGGCTCCAGGTCCGAAATCACATCCATTCGTACAAACAACTACTGGATTGCTTTCGCTGTGATGAATGATATGTAACTATTTACTCCAGTCCCTTTTGCTTTGGTTTGGTCACTGGCCAAAAATATCTGTCTATTCATTTGCAAACTGCTGAACTCCATTTTGTCAACGTTGTAAATCTGAAGGCCATAAAACCAAAGCAATGAGCGAGGAGACATTTAAAAAGACACTTTGTAGAGAATTTGTCGAGTAATGTCCCAATGACATTATTTGTGGCATCGTTCCGTTGTTTGAATCAAGAAATCTGAAAATTGACTCAGTTCCTTGTAACTGCTTCAGGGAAACTCTGGTGTTACAGTAAATTATGTCATAATGCACAAAGATGGCATGGTGTCAACACCTTAATGTTTGAAAAGCTGGTTTTCCATTCACTCCTCGTTAACACGCACGCACCGGACATGCACCTGAGTTACTGCCGTCCTGCCGACTCTTAACTCGCTGTGATCATTTGAACGGACAGCAGAACCACGGCTAACCTGTGATTGGATCAGCGAAGAGCCGGCCCCGGTCCAAAAAGCTGCACGCTCTAATGCCCCTTGGCTGCGGTTCAAGTGAAGCGCGGCTCACAGTAATGGCCACTGGCTGTGAATGGAGTGCACTCACTCCGGCTTTATGTCCACTGGCTTTGTTACAGCTGTCCGGCAGCCAATCACACAGGTGCAGATGCACAGCTTAGGTGAGACTCTTTGCTGGGCACGTGTGCATTCGTCCACCTCTAGAGTCCACATCGCACATGAAGCCAGGGTGCAGGCAACAATGCAAACAAGGAGAGCAAGCCGTGAACGTGAACCACTTTCGAATAGGGATGCGTTTGCTGGGTTAGAGGTGCAGAGGACACCCCATCCACTGCGGAGCGGGTAGGTGTAATTGGTGCAGTCAACGGGGAAGACTGCCAAACTTTTAGCTCATTAGCACATCTCCCAACCACTGAGGCCTTTAGACCTCTGGCTCCGCTTTCTGACTCTATCAAATCTGAATGTTAATGAAGTCCGATCCCTCTTAATTGTCTCACCGCTGACCCTGAGGTCCGTCCCGATATGTGAACCCAATGCTAAATCTTCTTTACAGATTGCTGCATCTTGTTTTTGTCTGTGCTTCGGTTGCGTGGCCATGCATATGGATATTTCTCTCCGAATTTGACCGTGAATTCAACGGTAAATAAATCATTATTTACACAAAGTATAAGGAATGCAAGCAAGAACTAGCTTTATTAACGCTAGTAATAGACCATTCAGTTTGACTCAGTTTGTATGGAACCGAATCACATTATACATGATTTCAAGGCGCTTTTGCAGAGTGAGGTCAAGATTCTATATTATTATTTAGAAACAACAGCAGTTCCCACAGGGAGCAAACATAGAAGCCGATGGATGGAAAAAAAATGCTTTCAGATGAGTGGAGAGAGAAGACGTGGGTGGAAAAGGGGGAGAGAAGAGAGAGTGGGGGGGGGGGGGAGAAAACATTTGTGTAATGCTGTGTTAACACCAGCACTCTTTTCACGCCATGAGATAACAAACAATGTCAACGCAAAGATGTGAATAGATGCGGAATTCAGTCTGACTTTTGTTTCTCACCTTTGTGATAGAATGATGGAATCATTGTTTATGATTACATGCATTACCGTGTTCAACGGGTCTGCAGGAAATTGATGTTGTTGTGTCCCTCTACATGTTGTCCATGTACACCCTTGTGAGGATATGGAGTCTCCCAACGGCGTGGAAACTGTTTCTGCACAGACAGACCAAGACGTATGACTGAGAGCTCAGGGAAAAAAGCTGAATTGGGATGCAACACCCAGCTCAGGATGACCAGTGCCCCAGCTGATTGCATTCGGAAAATATTGGATGTTTTCATCAATAAGGGTGGAATAGATGTCGAGGAGAGCACGGCCAAACCACAAATAGGACTAATGCACTGCTAAAGCCATCTGGACGAATCCTTTAGAAATATTTACACTACGTAAAACAACCCCTCAATCTCAGCAATCGAGCAAACATTAAAACAGCTGTCACTTAAAAATGCTGATCAGCGTGCCAGATTCTGGTTGGGTGCCAGGAGAAGGGCAAAATCAAACTGGCATAGGTCTCATTTTAAAGTAGGCGAGTTAAAAAGGAAAGGACAAAACAAAAATCCCATTCAAGTCGATTCTCTTTCCCCATTTTATCCTGCCTGCGAGTGGTATGGGCCCAGTTTCCCAAACAACCTTTTTTTTTGTCTGCTCATTCACGTTACCTGCTTTTCCTTTAAGCTGTGGCCAGTCCGTGTTTGTCCGCCTCGGTGAGATGATCGACTCGTCCAGGTTGCCAGTGACAGAGATCTTCCTCTGGCCCTTTAAAACCCATTGCAGTGCACAATAGCTGCATCCACCGTTCAAATAACCCACAATCGCGTGCAACAAGCTGCTGCCGCTGTTGCAATGCCACATAAATGACAATTTCTCAACCGTAAACCACATGCAAGACTTTGGATTTACTTTGAAACAAATTGAATTCCAAAACCACGCTTAGTCAATTGGCATGCTGAAAAGAGATTCATAGTTTTCAAAGAAATGACACAGTACTTTGGCAACATCCCAAGAAGAGAGCAGAGCAGTTCTCATAACGACAATCCCCTCCCCCCCACTATGGAAAAACAGTTATTGCCTTTGGAGCAACAAATGAATGTCTGTCCATCTGTCTGCACTGCAGGCATGTTCTTCAGTCACTGTTCGAGAGAGAGAGTGTCTGAGGGAGAGAAAATATCTTTCTTCTGTGTTTGGGCCTCTGCACAATAATTATCATTTTGTCTGAAAATGTTTGGAATGGGAAGTGGGAAATACTACTCTAACCAAATGTGTATCAATGTTACATCCCCCCCCAAAATGGTAATAAATAGGTATGAAAATAGATAATAAAACAAGCCAAAATACACACTACACAACAGGTTGTAAAATATCGTTTGCATAGTCACAGAAAATACAGTCAATACAGAACATTCAGGACCAGTGTAAATCTAAAACAGCCTAATTTCAGTTCCTTCTCACATGCTAATGTCAGACCTTGGCTTCCTTGCAAATTCCTGGGTAAATATTTCTCAACAGAATCCATAAATGCAAAAATCACAGCGGGAATATGAACATATTGCCTGCATTTCAGAGGCCCCTGACACCAAAGATAAGTCAGCTTGCACATGAGGTGTGTACAGTCAAGCACAACATCGGAATATGACCCTAACTTGTTTAGCTGCTACTTTTTGCTCCTCGTAACCTTTATAGCAGTCTGTGCTTTATACCCAAAAGTCGAATCAGTCCTTCGCTGAGCAGACAACTCATGAGAAGACTTTTCCATTCACACCATTTCGGGTGCAGACCTCACATGCATAATAGCCAGTATGACCCTTCACTCATTTGAGGGGAGCATGTGCAGGAGCATCACAAATGACTGCATTGAGAGAAGCAACTCTGAAAGGCACATTATACTGAATGCTCTCACGCACAAAAGCTTTAATATATTGAATAAATTCGTTGGTTACACCGAGATATAAGGCATTGAAAAAAAAAGACATTTGGATTTGGGATCTCTTCAATCCCAACCAGAATATGCTTCAAACTTTTACTAGCTCTGCGGCTAAATTGTAGACCATGGATATTAACTCTAAACCTTGATTTCGTGAGGGTCCAGTGCAGTGTGCGTTTGAACGTCTGCCACCACATATATGCAGATGTCTCGGGTAGAATCGAGAGCTTGTAGTAGAAGGTGCTGGTAACAGGAGTGAGAAAATGCAAACATTAAAGTTTAGTGGTTGACTTCATCACACATCCATGGCGATGTATTACTCGCACGGGTGTTTATTTTAGAAACCAAGATTCATTTTATTTGTTACATTTGGAACATTTTGAGCATTTCAATTAGTTTGCTTCTCTGTTTTTTATTGTTTAAAAAAAAAAATTGTGTTTTGGAAAATTAATTAATATGGACTTAATATGTCCAACAGACGTGTAAGTGTGTGTTTCTGCCAAATTAAAAAAACAACATAAAAGTTTGAAATAAAGAAAACAAACCATCATAAAAGGAGTCTAGAATTTGATCCTGTGGTCCCTTATAGTTGTATGATGTATATAAACATGCGTATGTAGGAGCAATGGTTACATAAGCTTTGAAACAAGCACTGTGCATGCATGTGTGACATAGGTGTACTTAAACTAATAGCACTGCAGCTCTGCTGCTACATGATTTTTTTATGAAGCACCAGATTTGATAAAAAACAAACCAACACAGCTAATGAGTTGGTTTTATAGAACGGCTGTTGCACGTAACGCAGGGTGGAGCTGAAACGGGAACATGGAGCTCTGCCCGGCTACACCCAGGTAAGTAAACACATCATCAGTATGCAAATGAGACGAAGAACAAGGAGCCTCACATCATTCCCCTACTTTTGTTTACGGTCCTCAGTTGAACTCCGGGCAAGGCAGAAGCTGAACTTATGGAAATAAATGGTGATGAAGTAAAAAACCTTGCCTCCAGTCCCACTCGCATCCTTTGTCTTTGCCTCTCAGCGTGGTTTCAAGCAGAGGGGGAATTAGAGCGCTTGCAAATGGTTTGCTTTACCCCCTCGCAGCTGTTATGCATGACGGAATCATCCAATGGGAGTGCTCTCAGTTGCTAACCCAACAGCCCCCCCCCCCCGCTAAGACTTGGGCAGGCAACGTTTATTGTTTTGTTTTTCCGAGCTTTTATTTTGTATTTCACACTCCTCTCCTAATTTCTGTATCACGCTCTTGGCACCCAGCTGTGAAAAGATTCCCATAATCCTCTCTCATTATAACTTCCTCAGGTATCATTCTGCCTTAGGTTTCATTTGAGGATTTAGTGTTGAGCTAATTAAGCTGTCTCCCCCCGGTAACCCATTTGGAGTTGAGCTCATCAACGCATGTGTATTTGAGGGATCAAGTGCAGGTTACGCAATAGCACAATACAAACCCTTGCATTTCATTTCCAGGACGTGGATGTTGCACAGCGCAGAATCCCCGCACGTGATTGCATTCATGTCTTCGACACGCGTTGAGACAGGCACCAACACGGAGCGGAGAATCGAGTCAACCCGGCGTGCAGCCAGTCAGGGCTCCGTGAAGCCGGTGACTTCACCAGCTGGATTTACCTCTGATCTTGCGACGCCCTTTAACGTCTGTTTGGTAACAAATGAACCCAATTAATCAGTTTCATTGCTCATGTGTTATCTCGAAACGCACTGAGAGGAGCTGGAGGTCATCTGGTGTCTGGAGCCGGTGGTAAAGGACACGTCTAGTTTTGCAATCCTTGCACAAGGAAAAGCCTCGAAGTCCTCGCCACATTTTTTTTACACATGATATGATATAAAGTTAATACGGGCCTAATTTTCTGCCTGCAGCAAAAGCCATTTAATCCTGCAGGTGATGACCACCCTAATAGGATTCAATTTTATAAAGAGTGAATGCAATCTGCATCCAGACGAGGATTGTAGTAATCAGAAATAAACTGTGTCCATACTAACAAGTCTGAAAAAGCATTTCACATGACCTTTCACACACGCTGCTCGTGTGTGTGCCGGTGTAAACAAACCAGGAGCACCAATGGTGACTGACAGTAAGTCTATGTTTAAGGGACTGGAAATCTCCAAAGTAGTGTGGACACCAGACATAAAAAGACAAACGGCTCCATTTAAGAACGTGTGTTAGTGTGGACGTAGCCATTTAAACTGCATACGTGTTGTGTGACATTTCAAAGATCAACTGTGAAAACAGAAACTAAAGGGGGGGGATGTGGCTTAGCAAAGTGCCAGAGACAGAGGTTAATGGGGTTAAAACATAGACAGTCAACTATCAGGTAAAAAAAAATACACCGGATTATCTGAACCAACCTGTTTAGAGGTAAAACAGAAAATTGCTCATAATCTGTCATGGAGCAGACGCAGCGTTCACACAAGAGCAGTGGTCTGTACACTGCGATGAATATTTACAATGTGTGTTTCTGTTAAAACCAGAGGCTTAAGTCTGATTCTCAAACGTCCCTTCTGATGGCGGAATGGAAATAGTGGCATCTGACAATCCTCCCACTTTTTTTTTCACTAATCCTTTTGCCAATGTTTCACAGACTGAACAATATCAGGAGGCAGCAAGCCAAGTCAAGCATTCGGAACATTTTTTTGCTTCACCTTGGCAAAGGCACAGCCCAGCACCATCTAACTGTCGTCCCCACACAATATACACTTAGTTGGCAAACCATGCATCCTCTACATTGTCAGATGGTCGTGGGAGGATGTGGAAATTGTTGTTCAAATCTTTTCATTTTTAGTCTTATTCTGCTCTTTTTTTATGGTTTACAACCTTTGTTGTGTTTTTATAAATATTGTAAAGAAAATGTCCCAGAATTGTTTGAAAATGCATCACTCACAATTCCCAAACAGCCAAAACAAACGCTGAGGGTAGTCTCCCCTGTGGTCTCAGCTTAGAAGACACGCATTTCTACAATACAGCTGTAACTTTAAAAGAAGTAGTTTACAATTAAAGGAAAAAGCAACAGTGAGGCCCCGGGGCCAAACAGCTTAGCTGCAGAATTATTCAATATATATCTATCCTGTTTACAGCCTCACAGGATGGTGAAAGGTGAAAATGGGAAAAAGAAATAAATCCAGATTGCAGGGGATGAATTGAATCGTAGTTTAAAACAGGTTAACCAATGATCTATAGATTTACTGCTGCAACATCCCCTATATAATGTCAGAAATTCAAGAATTCACCCTTTGCACCAACATTATTTGTATTCCAGACAAAATAAACAACCTCACAATGGTGTGTATATATAACAATCGATTTAAATATTGACTTACGTCCGCTCAGAAATACCTTTCTAATTTCGTGGAAGGGTAAATACCTCCCTGATGTCGGAGTATGATGATGTCAGAGAGACTCGTTGGGTGGAGGGGATTAGATACATTACAAGTGATCAGATAAACCTATTCGAGGCCATCAGGCAAACTCTAATTCAGAATTTGAAACAGATAAACAAAGTCTTATCTTAATTCAGTTTTGGAAGTGTGGGTTGGGTGGGCTGAGTCGTTTTGTCTCTCTCTATTTCATTTTTCTTTTCTACTGTGCTTAATTCATATGTCTAAAAAAGAGAGTGATGTCTGTATTATTTCTGAATAATGTTCACTAATTATCTCGATATTGCATCTGTATATTCACTGATGAACAGAATATATATATTTATAGAAAAGGAGGACAATCCTTTGCCAGCGTTCACAGCTTTGTGTCATCTTGGGTAACATTTCGAAAACCTTTTTCCTGGAGGATCCTCTCAACCCTCCATCACAATGGCAGGGGGAGCATCTGTGAACTGTCAGATTGTTTGGAGTTCTGCCCAAAGGATTTCGGTTTTGGTCTCATCAGAGCGGAGGAACATTCTCCCCCCCCGTGCTTTCAGAGTTCTTTAAATGCCATTTGGAAAAACTTCAAGCGGGCTGTCAAATGCCTTTTACTCAAAGTGGCTTCTGTCGAGCCACTCTACCTTAAAGGCCTGATTGATGCGGTGTCGGCTGAGGTCATGCATCCAGCACATCCTCCACTTCTGAAGCTCTGGGACTTACCACAGCGTTACCTCTCTGACCAGGGCCCTTCCTGTCGGATTACTCGGTTTGACTGGACATTCACCTCCAGGAAGAGTGCTGCCGGTTCCAAACTTTATTATAATACATTAGTATTGTGGCCACTTTGCTCCTGGAACCCTCAAAGCTTTAGATTATGATTTTATGGTAAATAGTAAATAATAGACAATAATGAATGAGTAGAGAAGAGTATATAGCACTGTGTGAGTGTAGATGATCTACACTCGCACAGTGCTGTATACACTTCTCTACTCATACATGCGATTCACACACTGATGGCACAGTGACGTCAGGGGGAATTTGGAGTTCAGAGTTCCCTCCTCAAACCACCGACCTTCCGGTTAGTGGATGATCCACCTTATCTCCTGAGCTGCGGCTGCTCCTTTAACCAGATCCACACAAAAATGAAATGGGTTCCTCCCCGGCAGTTCAGTTCTCTCACAAAACAAAGGTGAAAATATAACCTCCCTCTCAAATGTACACATCCAAAAAGTGTCAACATGGGGACCAAACAAGCTCAATGGTTGATCCAACTTCCTGCTGGCGGAGAGATTTATAGAAAACTAAATCTGTACAAATATTAAACATCTATGTTTCCCATAGATGCGTCTTTAGCCTGCATGCTACAGCCGTGAGTCAGAAGGAAATGGGCAGAGGGGAGAAGTGCTTGTGGGTGCAACACCATCTCGACTAAATAATGATATTCTAATAATGTGCTGCAAAATTATTTCTTGCCCGGACATCTTGGTAAATAACATTATCCAGGTATAGATTACAATGCTTCCACAAGGGATTGACCATGGGATTATAGAATATCATTTGTTGTAAGGGACTCTGTGGATATACTGTGGGAGGGAACTGTTGATGGACAAAATTGCTTAGTCAAATGAAACTTTGAAATAAGCCCGATTTGCATATAAAAGCACAAACAGTCTGCTGACGAAATTATTTCCACCGTCTCTTGAAAACGTGGGACCTTTCTTTTGAGCTGCTTATCTCATAGAAAGCTTTCAACACTCGATTTTTAACTCATGGGTGACTGAATCCTTACAGTCCACAGCTGCACACGCAGAGATGATGTTTTTATCTTATTAGGTTTTTTTTCAAGGAATCCCGTCAATCCCCCCGAAGCGCCCCACAGGAGCGCTCTCTGAAAACGCAGACGGCGATGTTCCAGGATAGAAAATGAAAATATCCTCACTGTGCTTCTGGGATAAACACACTGCATATTCATGGGACGGATGTTAAGTGTAAAAGAGGGGGAACGCAGTCGCTCTTGGACACCTCACCAGAATAAAGTCAGCAACTTAAGCATCCAGGGGTAAGCAAACTTTTCTGCTGACTCACGTTTAAGTTGCTCCTCGAGGCTGTATTCAAATATCATCAGAGAAATTACCGCCATGCAGAGGCTTAGCATGCGTCCCCCAAGGCCTTGACAGCCAAACAGATATATTTTAATTTACAGTGTGTCCCTGAAGTTTCAGCTGCATGACTTAAATTTACATTCCGCTGTTTAGCTGACTCCCACTGTGCGCCAGCACTGGCCCTGTAATGAACAACCGAGTACATTCCACCGCTGTTATTACGGATCGCATCATAGTCGAGTTTGAAGTGATGTGTACTGCCTCCGGGAAATAGCCATATGCCCACACTCTTAGGTTCGACGAGGAAAAAACCCTTCATCTTATCACACCAGCTGATCTTATATGTTTCCGTCTAACTATCCGTATAAATGAAAGCACTGCAACCCTACATAGTGTTAAAAAAAAAAAAACTCTCCGATGTAAGTTAAGCTGCTTTAAGGAACTGACTAATTGAGCAATGTTTTCTACTTAGGGCTTATGATGTGAGACATGTACTCTCTGCTGAGACGGTTCAATACCACCGACCCACACAAACGTGTAGACTCAGCTCAACTCGCCGGCTCTCATTCACACCGGTTGCCCTTTTTGACCGTGCTTGCAAAACTTGCAGCACATACGCCCCAAAAAATGCTGGATCGAGTTTTTCGACTGATTACTGACGCCTGCAGAGACTTGCTGTTGTGGTTAATTTAGAAAAGTTTGAGTTACAATTGGTGTTGCATCATGATTTAAATGCTTCTATGGTTTCCTCATTATTTTAATGTCTGCTGCGACCTATGAGGTGGTAGAGTTTTGTTGATTCTCTTGACAAAATGCGATATCCACTTTGTGTAGCTTGCAGCTTGATATTGTTTCGTCTCAACTTGATACTTGTAGATCTCGTCAGTGTGAAAGTTGCAACAATATCCATGTAGTGAAAAACTTATTAATACTAAATACATGTAGAGCCCTGCACTCAATATATACTGATAGAACAACACTGGCACAGCAAAGCACAACAGTCCAGCTCTGCACAAAAAAACCAACACAAAATACATGAAGTTTTTATTTAGATTTCTTTCTGTTTTTTATTTGAGTTTTCTGTTTAAATTAAGAGCGTAGATAATATCATGAAATAAAATGAAAATGCATGTGAATCCATGTAACCCACAGGTTTGCATGCGATTAAATAAACATTTAGAAATAAGAATATATATATTATTTGTATTTAAATCAAATCCTTAAGCGTGAGAATAAATTTGAATTTTATTTATATTTAAATAACCATTGGGGACCATGCGTGTTTTTCTGCCTTTCATAGCATGGAGCATTGTCAGAGCTACATGAATGGATGCTGTTTACTGAGCAGTTGCATCGTTGCTGAAAAACACAGCTTTTTTAATCAAGGTAACAGCCACTTTAAACCCGTCTTGTTTTCATTGAAAAAAAAACCAAACATATGCGTGAAACGTACATTCTGCTCTGCCACTGTCGGACCCTGCTGGGTTCATAGTTGTGTCTGCCGCTGTGCTGCAGCTGCTCAACAACCACGGTATGTGGAGACACCCCGTGCAGATGGTTTGCATTTTCTGATGAGGATGGAGATCTGAAACGTGATGAAGCGACTGTCTCATTATCTCCCATTTGACACACATCTGACTTCTCCTCTGCAGAACTTCTGCTCACCGTGATCACTGTTCTCTGTTGCCATGAATGGAACAGATGTTAAAAAGTACATAGAGCTTTTCTAGTCCTGATGACCACTCAAAGCACTTTACAGTACAGTTTTACATTCACCCATTCACACACATTCATACAGTGCATCTACGGGCAGCCCTTTTTTCTTTGAGAATGGCACTGACAATGGGCAATTTGGAGTTCAGTGTCTTGCCCAAGGACACTTCAACATGCAGAAAGGGGAAGACTGGTATCGAACCGCCAACCTTATAGTAAGAGGACGACCACTCTAACCCCTGAGCGCAGCCGGCCAAACGAAACATAGCAGCATAAAACACTGATGCTGGACCAGAAATCAAAACCTTGGGGCTGTGCAATCTCTAATGTGACAAAATTCAGTGCTTTCTAAACCCTTTTGGTGTGTGTGTGAGGGGGGGTTACAAAAAGAGGGGGGGGGGGGGCACCTGAACAACAGCAAAACATGTTGTGAAGCAACTGTCAAGTAAATATATAAAGCAGATTCATGAGGCGCAGTGCTGATGATGTTGGGTAAAACCAATTTAACTAAACTGTCACGACTCCCCGGGGGGCTCCTCATCCCCACAAACCCACATTTCCCCCATCCTGATAGTGACAGACGAGCATGCACAGTGAAGCCGGGGCATAATCGTGGTTTGCCCACAGAGCCCCAGCGTGACTTTACCGATTCTGCACCTCACAGACTGTGGTCAAGCTGAACGTGTGTTGTGAACGATCGCCTCCTGTTCTCTCGTCCTCTCGCTTCAAATGGGCCCTGGAGTTGTTTCACCGATGGTTGCATCCTGACTGGGGAAAGCAAATAAAGCCAATTAGAACTTGTGTGTGTGTGGGGACGGTATCTTCCTGTGCCACTGGGAGAATAATGTTAAAGGGGGGGGGGGGGGGGGGGGGGGGGAGGCAGCTGAACTGGTTATTATTAAGTCAAAAGGAAAACAACTCAACAAACGGAATACAAATGAACAGTCAGGTCTAAAGTAGATTCATACTGGTTATAATGGGACGTGACAATAGATTTTCCAGTCTGCTTGCTTTAGATTGGTAACATCATGGGTTTCCAAGGAGATGTAGATGGAGGATATGTCAGTCTCCCCCTCTTTCATATGCTTTTCTGTAAATTAAGCATAAACAACTGGCAAAATATCTTTTCTTTCAACTTAACAACCTTTTTTTTTAAAATTATTATGGAGTTTCCTCGTCCTGCCTCTGTCCGGTCAACCACATGTCAGTTATTTGTTGCAGATGAGCAGAAAAGCTCCGAGTCAGGAGAACACATTTACTGTATCTTCGTTCTGTGCCGGTGCCAAACCCCAGGCTCTGGACCGCGGAGCCAGTAAGTGTTTTTTTTTTAAAGTCCTGGAGGACGGCCAGAGTGAAAGTGATTGAGGGACAGGACAACACTGTGTCCCGCCCATAGCAAAATTCACTTATCGTGCGTACCACTGAAGGTAACATTGTGACGGTAGTGTTTGCACAACAGTTTCCTTTGGCTTGGAGCCAATCTATACACATTAGGAAATATGGAAAAGGTTACACACCATTAGCCAGTTCTCTTTAACTCAGTCACCGAGGTGTCATTATCAGAGGCAGGATATATTATCATAACCATAAGGTAATGATGGGGTTTAATGTAATATGTGATACTGGATTTTACAGTATCCACCTCACTAAGCTGGAAACAGAGGGACTGACAAGTTGTGCTTCTTTCTTCCTCTACCTGTGGGTCAAATGACCGAGCGGGCGGTCCACTAAACAGAAGGTCGGTGGTTTGAACCCCGGCTCCTCCACTTTGTGCTTCGGAAGAATTCTAAACTGCACCTGACGGCTGTTCTGTCAGAGAAAGTAGAAGAAAGGCACTTTGAGTTTGCAATAACACTAGAAAAGCACCGGATACAAACCATTTAACATTTCCACGGAAGTAGTGCTCAAGCAATTAGTTGATTAATTAATCCGCTCACTAAAACCTAATCAGCAACATTTTAATAACAGACAGACGAAATGGTCTCCGGTTAATTGGTTTACCCAATTGATGATTCAATTTACTCAAACTAAACTTGAATTAACTAAAGTGAATTGTTTATTATTTCTCTGATTAGTTGAAGAAGAGAGTTAAAGATTGATATTAATAATAATCTCTCAATTTAAGGCTGCGTTAAGTTTTTCTTTACATACAATGGCCAGCAAACATTCTTATTAATTCTTACTACCTTCACCAAGGAGGTTATGTACATTTGTTTGTAAATTAGCAGGATTAAACTACTCAGCCGATTTCCATGACATCTGGAGGAGGGGTGGGTCATGAGCCAAGGAAGAACACATTCAATTTCCATGTGGATCCGTATCAGGAAGCGGACCCGGGATTGTTTCTTTCGCCTTTCTTTAACATTGCAAGGTGTTTTCAACATTTGTATTGATTTGTCAGATAACAATTTATGGATCTTGATGAAAAAAAGTTCACAAATTAGGGTACAGGTATTTATTGTAATTTGATGCAGATCCAAATTAAAACTTTGATTCATAAGGGGGCATAGTTGGGCCTCGGCAGAGGTATGTGCCCTTCTGAGTAATGTATGTTGTAAATAGCTGCGGGCCCTAATTATTGATCCCCGTGTTGACTCCTTCATCAACCATCAGGGGACTTGATTGGAAACCATTTGCCACACCATTCTGAATTCTGACAGATAGATCGGATTTGGAGCAGCTGTGGGCTGAAGGGTTATTGAAGCCAATGGAAAGCAGCTTATTTAACAAAAGTTATGATCAGGATCAAGGTCGAGAGCAGTACAGGAGGTTAACAGTGACATCGCCTGGAACATCAGCTGCATCAGTTATTGTACTATGAGCAGGTCTCGGTTCTAGTGGTCTTTAATGGTTTATTATGATCAAATTTAGGAGGGAGTCTGGTGGTCACATAATTGAGTGGGCATAATGGGTAGGATGGTTTGGATTGAACAAAATATCAGACTCCAATACTGTTTCTCCACAACATCGGGTTCTTTTAAGCATGACTTTTATAGTATATTCCAAAACTTGAACCCTGTAGTTTTTTTTGGGCCACATTTAGGAACATCCCTTGATTCAAAAAAATAAAACTCTTTTATGTGTGGTTGTAAAAGATATAAACAGACTACATATTGTATTGATTTGTTGTTTAAGAGAGCTGGAAGATGAGATGTGAGACTAAGGGAGTGCCAGGACTCTTAAGCCCGATTCATGCTCCTGTGCCGAAGCCATGCTTTAGCCTACACTTAGACGTTTACCCTACGTAGAGCCCTACGCTGCCCCCTGGTGTGCACCTGCTCAAAGGTGTAACCTTGCATCGAGGCACCGCAGACCGCAAAGAGCTGTGTTGGTCCGCTTGGTAGCGTCGCATTTCCAGCAGACTTTTTTTTCACATGCACAAAGTCTTTCTTTTCTTCGTTGCAGTTCCTCAAGAAACAGTAATCGCTCTTCAACATCGATCAGCTCCAACTCCAACACGATCCGCTTAACAACACTCGCCATTGCTCTGAAGTAAACAGAGACGCCAGAAAATTAGTAATTAAGCGGACCAGAAACCAGAAACCAGAAGGCGGACTCACAGACACACCTGTGCACAGCTAGGAAGGCTCGGCCCCGTGCGTTCCTACGGTGCAGCTTCGACGCAGAAGCATGAAACGGGCTTAACAGACAGGAACTGGGGGAATAAACTTCAGGAGAACAACATCAGGGGTGTGTGAATGGGCATGAACTACATAACAGGCCTCATCATCAAAGAGCGTCAGCAGGGGGGGGGGGGTGGAGGTGTGCAGCGCAGACAGAGACATCAAGCTGAATGTGGTTTTTAATAGGTTCAGCACTGGGCCTGCAGCTGTGCCCTCCCACACAGGAGCAGTCTTCACACGGTATCAGACACAAAGCACCACGTCCCCGTCCCCCCCCCCCTGCTGAGCATCACTGATCAAAACTTCAGCCTCCACAGAGATGACCAAACTGTCCCTGAATGACTGCGACGACAGATCAGGTTAGCAGACAGCTGAGACTCCACCAAGGTGAGGAGGCAAGCCCAGATCGCATCAGTCCCAGGGGCCTCAGGTACCTGGACTAACCCGCTACCCGACATCAGTTTTGGGTCATCCGATCACAAGTGGTCAGCTCCAAGTACAGTTATAAATGCACCCAAGATGCACTGGGGACATATTTGAGATCGGATCTATCAGGCATTGTTCGGATCTTAACATCTGTCATCACTAGTGGTCAGACATTAGACTCCAGGCATTAGAATGTGTCTCCATGGCAGTTTTCAGACATGTACTCCAGATAATGTCCGCAGAACAGGTCGTCTTCCACACATTAACAACACAGCAGGAGATTCACTGCTCGGGCTTGTTCACAACAACACAGGACTCTCAGGAGCGCTCAGGTTAGGGTTGGTGCAGCAGGTAGAGGCAGGACGTGACGTATTGATTCCACTGCGGAGATCACATGTTTTTGCTTATAGCACATTGACACCAGCGCCAGCCCTCATCACCAAAAGCTCTCTCGACGTCTTCGTGGGTGTCTTCCACATGTATGCGATGATATTTGTATTTTTGCCTCTGTCTCATGTAAGAAACGGAATCAATACGCCCTCTCGCCCGCGATATTTCCTGCGGAGAATCTAAACATGGGCTCCTTCAGGCGCTCTTTAGATTTCTTACCAGGAGGCTGGCCGGGAAAACTGGAGAAAGTCCTTAGCCTCTCACTCTGACATTTGCTTTCTCACATACAGCCCCTCCGGAGAATGTCCAGAGATTATCCAGAGTCGAGTGCACGTCTGAAAGCAGCTCATGTGCCCTCTTGTGAGATCTCATCTCACTCACCAGCTCTGTATGCAAATAAACATGTACATCATTTATGTTCAGACCAAATGATGTTGTTTTTTTCTGGCAACACAAATATGTCCGTTTGTCGATGTGTTTGTGTGAGTTTGTGTTTGTGGGATGGCGCTGACCCAGCGGGGGGCGGAGTTAATCAATGCACTGTGTGCAGCTTCACTATAAAATAAGATTTCACCCAATTTGAAAACAAAGAAAATCAATATGTGGTGGTCAGTGTTGAAACTGTGTTGGTGGCCGTGAATAAATCAATGAAGGTGACACCCTGAGAAGTGTAAAAATATTTATGGTACTTTATGAAATTGCAGTGGGTCAGAGGATGTCAGCTGAGTAGGCGGTCCTTCATATGTGGCCCAGGACACATTTATATATCCATCTGCGGATAGAATAATCCAAAGGGGTCGAGGAGTAATGGGCAATGCAGAGGCTAATTACACTGCTAATTGGACCAGTGATTATCTTCTTAATGTATGTCTGCCAACACCACTGTCCACTGCTGAACCTTTCATGGTCATCAGTCACCAGCAATTACATGACCACACTCAGCTGATCAGGTCGGTCCATCGGCAGCATAATAGGCTCGCACCATTGTGTCTGCGTGCCTTTATTTATAGATTCTTTTTTTTTTTTTTCTATCTTTCCAGTTGTTTGACTTTCATCAGTGTGTGAAATTGGGATGGATTCAAACATGGATGGATTATTGACCAGACCTGCTGGGCACAGGCCAGTGAGCTCAAGGGCTGCATCGGTAAGAGCCTTTGAATGAAGTGATTGTTACTGGCTTTTATTTAGTGAAAATCAAAGAACTCAAAGAAAACATCTCTGTCAGATGCATTTGTTATTATTTTTATCTATATTTTCTGATATTAAGAAGCCCAAAAGTGCATACTTGTTTATATTGTCTATTTCCTGTATCAGTTTACGTTCAGCATTTTGTTTTATGCATATTGTGCGGTTGTGATGCGACTGAAAGTGCCGGACAGAATCTATTACAGCCTCTCTTCACTTCACTGGACCACTTGTACAATGTTGCTGAGAAATATTTATTTCTGTGAAACTGCTCATAGGCAGCACAGGGTAACAGTGTCAAATGTGTGTGTGTACCCAGATGCCTGGACTACAAAAAGGTCCAATTGGATGAAACTGAAAATGTATGTAATGTATGTAATTATGTATATAATATCTATATAATAATAAATGGTGTTGGATCATGAATCCGGATGGTTCTTGTCACTTTAACCCTGACGTCCTGGCTGTGCACGTCACGTCACGTCTCCTGTTGTGTGGGAACTGCGTGCACGCAAGATGTTGGACTTGTGTTTAAATACGTGTCTCCGTAACTTTAGAGTCAATCAAACAAAACACAAAGTAAACTTCAAGTCCTGTAGCCCACATGTCCTAATAGCGTCTGATTGGTGAGGAGGCAGGAGGGCGGACATGCAGCAGGGGTGATATACGCTTGGAACGTAGGAGATACACGACACGAATGAACGTATGAGGGAAAGTATTTAACGGATTAACCGACATGAGCAAAATTAGGTTGGTAAGAGGTTATAATGTCGGTTTCAATAATTGCCCAGCCCAAGGGAAGTCACTTATTAACAGTGCTGTCGGAGTGAAGAAGCTGCTCTGTCGTCTGTGAAGTGGCAGAAGTTGATTTGTGTGTTGCTTGACAGGCGGCAGCACAGTGAACCGATGAAGTCCAGTCATCTCACTGATATCGGCAATGCTCAGTAAAAAGGGAGTCAGCAGTGTTTTTTGATCACCTGCTGCAGGGCCTTTCAGTTCTGGACTCTTCACGGCCCGAAAAAACAACGTGTTAACCTCACTGAGTTTGTTTTCTTGAGATACAAACATCCAAAGGGAGGTCCACGAGAGTCTCTCATGTATGTGGGCCATTCTCCCAGTCCGCTCTCAGCTGCATTGATTCACAGGGTGTGCATCCTCACCTCTGGTTTCCTGGAGTCTGTTATCACTCCCCTGTTTTTTCTTGCTGATGTTGAGAGGCAGCAGTTTGTGTTTTTCCTGTGCACCGCCCTGCTCGGTTAATGTAAGTGTAGGTGGAGGGTAGTGGGGAATTGATAAGACACTTTGTGGGCAACAAATGTAAAGGCAATGAATAAATTACATTCCAGAGTCACATTTGACAACATTGGTTTTTAATATGCAAATAACTGCATTGCGCTGCGTTGGAAAATGATTCTGCGTCATGACCGAGGTCTTCTGTCCCCGTTTGACTTCGTCTTAAGGTCTGCGTGAGCAATATTACTCTTTGAAAAACAGCTGAATCAAACTCATTACTCTGAGACCATGGACGAGGCCATATAAATACACTATATTCTTTACCATCTAGACATTAAGATACATTTTACTGGCAATGATGATTAAAATAATTTCTTGTTGATTCAATATAGTGGGCTTCTAACAGTAGTCTGACCATTTTAACTGAAAGCAGGGAACTTAAGACATCATAACACTTATTTTGACATTATAATATTTTAGGTTTTCATATTCAGTCTTTTTTGAGTAGAACCGTAGATTTTATGTTATTGGCATATTTAGTACCTATCTTTACAGTACTGTATACACATACATTCTTGAGGTATTTTTGACCATCCTCACACATTACTGTATATGCCAGTATATACTATGTATATAGTGTACATTATATCTGTATCTCTGCCTGGTCCATACAAAACTTCAGAGTCTCCAAAGTAAAACAGGGTCAGCAGAAGTATATGTTTGAAAGGCTCAAAAACTCTGGAGTGGTGTTGATGCCAGGAGCAAATACAGCATAAGTTATGTGCTTTCAAAGTAAAGCATACGAGTGTGGATGTAACCTTGAAAGAATAAAGGAAAGGGAAAGAAACTCATGAGCATAAGTACACTATAATATGGGCACTGTAGGAGCAATTCTCCACCAATTCTATATCATTGAGTTCATAAGTTTATAGTGTGAACATTTGGAAAAGCAAACTAACAAACAAATCTAAGAGAACATGCTATTCAAGGTCGACTTGCTTTTTTTAAAACCTACGACACATTTTGGCAAACATTCATTCCAACAGCCATGGATGGGAACCTGAAGGCTTGAGCCGTTCTGTTGCAACTGTTACAAATAATCCTAAAAAGAAAAATAAGAGCTCCTGAATGAATCATAAATCAAACCCATCAGACTAAAGCTATAGCATTGCTGACTGTGACAGGATTAACATGGGAACTTGTTCTAGTAGTGACAGAAACTGACATAAATGACCTTATCTGTACCAAATGATGGTGGATTTTAAAAGTGTAAGCTTTGTGCAATTTTTTGGGGAAATTGAAGTGTTGCCATTTAACAAAGAGTGGATTTACCAATGATAATTCACATGTTTATTTTGTTTGAACAAAGCAAAGAAGGATGGATATCATGCTTAGAGAATGTGATGTACACGTTGCTCCCACCCGTGTAATAATGAGAATAATCATAGGCTATTATTAATGTGGCTGCTACACGGTGAAACAAGACATCCGCGTTGGAAAGGTAACACCTCGGCATTAGTCTTTCCACAGAGACCTTTCCATTGGTGTGAAACAAGAAAAATTGCTGCTCTTCACTCCAACGTGCAACGAGAGCCGAGCGTATACTTCATTCTGCTGATGATTTGTTCGAGCTGACAGCGAGCAATTTTTCTTCTAAATATTGAAAAGGTATCCGAGCACAACAAGAGGCCCCGGTGTTGTTTTAGCAGGAAATCAAATAAAAAGGGAAATTAATAACCGTCAGGAGTATTCAGTATGTCCTCATCATGAATACCATTAAGATGAAATATGCAATGTGTATTTGTAGCAATTTGTAAATGTCCCATAAATTCAATGTATAGTGAAACTGAATATGTGATTAATATTATCAGCAAGGAGCTTTATTCAGATAGGGATTGAATCAAATGTGAGATATGTATTCCACTGAAAAATGGTTGTGTTATTTGTAGTAGTGTAGCAGTGGCAATACATGTGGTTCAGAAGACATCTGAAGGTGTCAGGTGGTGTCAGGCTCCACGACTTTAGCACCAGATCCTTTAAGATTGCATTTATTTTCCCAGCACATCCCACAGATGCTTGATTGGATTGGATTGAGATCTGGATGATTTCGAAGTCAAACACCTTTGAATGTTTGTGGTGTTTTTTTGCAGTGTGACAAGAGGCCACTGCTATGTGTTGCCAAGGAGGGGTGTACCTTGTTCTGCAGCAGTGTTCAGTAAGGTGGCATGTGTCCACATGCAGGACTAAGCAGGCCAGGACCCCGGGAATTTTTCATTTACCGTTTAAATTAACCACATGCATACCGGCTTTACCCCCTCCTGAGCCACATCCGCCCACAAGTTGTTTGCTGCAGCATCACTGACTTAATGCGGTAACAGGTCTGTTGTGTGTTTTATAATGGCTTTGAACGCAGCCAATCATTATTAAGAAACAGAACCATCTACTGTAAAGGCTGCTTCTGTAACTACCTCTTTATTGCCGAAGGTTTTTTTAAATGAAAGGACCGAGTTCAGTTAACTGGCGCTGCCTACGTGCTCCATAGAAGCGATTTCAAGGATGATGAATAAAAAAGGAAATTGGTCTGGCAAATACACATCGCGCTAACAGCCCCACCTACGTCAGAGAGCAGCATACAGCCGCCTCCCTGAGCTCCTTTGTGGAACCAAATGCACTGGACGACATCCACGTGACACTGGTGGTTTTAACAGGACAAGATGAAAATTGACTTTCTCTAAAAAGCGACTACAGGTCTTATTTGCATTCATGAAGAAAAAAAAGGCTTCCTGAAACAGGGTTGATAGTAAAGCACATTATACACTGATTTGATGTTTATTATTATGTAGTAAATGCAAACATTTTGTCCAAATCACAAAAAAGGTCATCAACAGGACAGCTTATGACATAACGTTCATGTTCCCCGGAGGATGAACCCTTTCATTTGGGATAATCATGAGTCAAAGATGATCTGAAGTGATAAATAGTCCAAAAAACATAATTTTAAAACATCTAAATACATTTGCTAAAGAAAAACCTCCTCTGTCCCTTCATGTCCATCTCATATGGACACGACACACCCCATGAACACTGGTCCTAGTTACTGTCGCACCAATGTCGAGCTGTCAATCATCAGCTTTCGACAGA
This sequence comes from Hippoglossus hippoglossus, assembly GCF_009819705.1. NCBI lineage: Eukaryota > Metazoa > Chordata > Actinopteri > Pleuronectiformes > Pleuronectidae > Hippoglossus > Hippoglossus hippoglossus. Next base: position 2,174,755 of record NC_047173.1, read on the forward strand.
AACCTCTGCGAGCGCTGCCAAATGTCACCATCAGTACCACACAGAGAGTCCAAACACGGGCCCTTTCATTTCAATCACGCCGGCTCACCACAATGATGTGGCTGACAAAACACAGGGGGGGGGGGCTTGTTGAAGTGACAAAGAGTTCCATAATAGATTCGGCCTCGGACAGCTGTGAGCTCGCCGTGATAAATACAGCGGGGCTAACCGAATCAGCAGGATATAGTTCATTCCACTCAGCCCAAATTGTATACCTAGAAATGACACACATTGTTCATCTCGTGCAATGGCTAATGAAACGAGGACACGCAGCACAGACACTGAGACCACAATGGGAGGTGAGGATGATTAATGTTCATGAATAATGTGAAAAATCTGTGCAGTAGGGTGACGCTATGGTGCAGTGCCACTATGGCTATGGTGCGTTTACCTCCAACCTGCCGGAGTGTGTTCTGTTTCAAATTCAAATGTTATTCTTCTCATAGATCGACCACACACAGTCGACGTGCAGTGAAATGCCATTCTACGACTCTCCTTGACATAAGGATAAGATAAGATAAAGGAATTTGCTATTTTGCATTGAGAAAAAAATTGTACGAGGAGGGATGAAGAGATTTTAGTTTTATGTGCAACCATGTGCTGTGTGTTTGAAATTTGAATTCAGACTGAGATAGTTATGGTGTAATAAATAATTTAATGTAGGGGGTGTGTGATACTTGTGTTGGCCAGATTTAGAGGCCGGATGACCTGCGGGGAGAAGCTCTTCCTCATTCTCTCTGTGTTGGCCTTCTTGGAGAGGAAGCACTTCAGAGAGAACAGTCCATTGTTTTTGTGGAGATCTTTCACCACCTTCCTGTCTTCTGTGCGGCACCGCTTGGTGTAGACGGACGGCAGGTTAGGGAGCTCAGTGTGGATTGTGTGCTCAGCCGACAGCACCACCCTCTGGAGAACCCTCCTGTCCTGCATGGAGCTGTTCCCAAACCAGACGCTGATGCCTCCCGTCAGGATGCTCTGGATGGGGCAGGTGTAAAACCTCTCTAGCACCTTAGAGGGCAGCTTGAAGTCTTTTAAGCGTCTAAGGTGGTGTAGACACTGTCGGGGCCTTCTTCATTAGGGTGTTGATGTGACAGGATCATGACCGATCCTGCATGATGTGAACACCCAGGTAGCAAAAACTATCCACGCTCTCCACTGGGCTCCTGTTAATCCTGAGGCGGGGGTATAGCTCCTCTCTGAGGATTAACATGAGCGGGAGGATTAACATTTTACTCAAGTAAAAGTATGAACGAATAGTCAAAAAGCTACTTTAGTGAGAGTACCACATCACATTTTCTCCCTCAGTAAAATTAAGTAAGCACATTCTTTTAGCTATACTAAGTATAAAAAGTAAAAGTACTTGCAGAGCCTTTTCAGCAAGGCAAGGCTATTTTATTTATAAAGCACCTTTCATACACAGAGGTGGATTCAAGGTGCTGTACAGGAACATTACAAAGAAAGAGAAAGTGTAAAGAAAACTATTAAAAATCTGAAAGCACAGTTAAAAACACATTTTCTAGCTCAATAAAAGATTAAAAAGAGTAGAAATAAAGAGGTAAGAAAATAAGAGGTTAAAAAGAAAGTATAAATTCAGAGGGAAAAATAAAACAAATAGATAGAAATGTATAAAATATTAAGATAAAAATAGAATGATATACAATAATGGTATGACCTTGTAAAATGGCTTAGTTAAAGGCAAATTGCAATGGAAGGAGATCACAAGATGTTTCTTCACCAGTGATGATGATGATGTCGCTGCAGGGCTTTTTGCAGTTGTTGAAGGAGGCAGGTTTGAATGTTTACATGCCTGCTCTGATTGGATCAGTGGATTAATTCCCCCTCTCATTAGTGACTACTTTTGAAAATATGAAAAAACAATATGAACATGTAACGCAGTATATAGTAACCATCTAGTGGAGTTGAAAGTACAGACATTTGCTAATAAATGTGTGAAACTGGAAAGTACCCCAAAATAAATCTACTTAAGTCACTGATCACTGTCTTTCAATGGGCACAGTAAGAGTAAATACACACTGGGGAATTTACTGTAGGCTACTTACCTCCATTTTGGTGAGTGCTGTTTCTTTAAAATACACTGTTAGTTCCCATTTAAGAGATTCATAAATACTAAATACATAGCATTTTTACTGCAGTTACCATCCCGTGCAGCGCACTGTTTAATTCAAATATACTAGCAGTTACCACTACACATTTCAGGATGTGCACTATACCATGAAATTTCATTGCAACCTTCTGATGTAAGTGTAGTGAGATATGTTCCTTTTAAATGCACAGGTAGTTTTTCCAAATTATAAATTAATACAGCACAGAAAGCAATTTTTGTTGGAAGTGTCTGTGAAATGTGTATTTCATATGATAAATGAACACATTTAAAGAAAAGGAAATGAGTTAAAAACATGTGTAACCTAGTCAGAGACACACACACACACACTCAATCTGTTGCCATTGCTTAGATGTACAAGTTCAGTGTAGCCAATTCCTCTGGTCCCGCCCTAACCATGATGCGCCAGACACGAGTCCAAGGTCTATTTTGTACATTGCTGCCCCCCCCAATTGTGATAGCAGCTGTAGAACCAAGCAAAAGAAACAGAGCAAGTTGTAGCCTCTCTTTGTGCCTCTCACACAAAGCTACTGGTGACGTTAGCATTAGCAAGCCAGATAAAAGCAGTAAAAACAATGATTAACGGCATGTACTGTATTCCTCCGCACCGGCGGTGAACACAAAACACAGGCCCGCCAACACCTTTGTTGTATTCACAGCTTAACAAGATACACACACACCTGAGCCTCGTGGAGGAGAGGCTGCAGACAACACAAATATATGCACACAGTGACTCTCTCAAGGTGCCGTGTTAGTACTTCAAGAGGATGACAAAGGTCCACCAGCCTCCCTGTCTTCACAGCAGAGATACCGCGGAGAAAGTCTGACAGCGCCTATTCATGGCTTGCTCGCTGACTGTCAACTCGACATCGTCCGATATCCAGCCGCAGCGCGGGCCACTCTTTCTGTTACGTTATCCACCGTGTGACATCCCAGAAGTGTCTGTCCTTACAGCTTATTACAACCCACCGATGTGTTGAATTGATTGGTGACCTCTCGCAAACCGCAGTAATTATAATGGGAAATATATAGATTCTGGAGCCTGAATTGCCGCTAATGGCAGTGGTAGAGAAAGTGCATCACATGCACTGAATGAATGTGTGGGTGAATGGTAAAAATGTACTGTAAAGAGCTTTGAGTGCTTATCAAGACTCGAAAAGCCCCATAAATGCAGACCATTTAGACCATTTAGACCATTTCTATATGGTCAGTGTTCACATCAGGAGGTGGTTGGGGTGGATAGATGAGTTGACAGAATGTGTAATATGGGAGACCACTGTTCTTTGCCTTCATGAACCTGGTAGTTGTTCATTTATTTTTATTTTGTACATTTATATATAGCCAAACATTATAAATGTCTTCCTAGAACCAGTGAAGTATGGCTGGGGCTCTTTGTTCTGATGCCAGCAACCTTTTTACCCAGTCTTCAAAGATTTATCATGACCATTCCAGAACCATGAACAATACATTATTATTCCACTTTATAGGTTTTTTTTATCAAAAACACAATCTTTTCCTAAACCTATAATCAAGTAGTTTTTTGTTTCCAAAACCTAACATGACCCTTCCGTAACCTGAACTGCATTTATAACCCAAACGACAAAGGTCCAGTGTGCCTGTGTCATATTATTGTTATAATGATGAAAGTCCTCTATGCCCGTCACTGGTACTCCTATGGGTTGTATTATTTCTACAATGACAGCAGAGGTCTGGAACATCTGCCACTTCAATGCTCCTACAGGTAATAGTATTGATATGCTGCGCTAGTCGCTTCTATGAATTGCCTCTGAGTGCAGGGACAAATGACTGTGGTCATTAAGGTTGGAGGACTTTCTGTACGTCAAACCCCATGTGTGGCCACAAGGTCACATTGTACAGTCAGTCGTTGCCCCCTTAACTTTTAAATATGCTGAGAGAGGCTTCTAGCTGAATTTGAGGGTGTTACGTCGAGAGGCTGACCTGAATGAACTTTTTAAGGTCAGCTTTTTTAAATCAGCACAAATGAAAAATCCTCGTGCCTGCTCAGAGTCATGGAATAAGAAACATACCTGGATCTGTTCATTAGGTTGGACCGGGTTGGCGTTGTTTTGACTGCTGTGGTTTCCAAGGTCAGGATGAACCGTCAAACTGAAAGTAATTTAGGAATCGTTTGACTTTGTTCTCGCCCTTGAGTTGAGGTACATCTTGTTTTAATTCAGACTCTGGTTTGACTCAATCTTTAAATTGAATAGACTCATACTTGACTTAAGTGATGTTTATTAAAGTAGTGCAATTAGCTATTAATAGTAATATGAGTAGCACTTTTAGTGGCATTACCCTCATGTCATCCACCACTCTCCATTTCTCAATCCGGGTGTCAATCTGGTGCCACCCAGAAATATCCACAGCAGGCGCAGACATATGATAATTTCACAGCGGAGTGAGAGCAGACTGCATCATTGTCGGAATAACAGGATAACAAACACAGGAATACTTCTCTGTGTTAAACACGATGGGGTGTATTTGCAGGCAACAAAGAGTGGAGTTATCCTAAGCGGCAGTAGTCTCTGTGACCCAGTCTGTGTCCCATGGTAACGCTCAAGAATGAGAAGCTTTCTTCCCAGCCTCCTCTGCTCCTGACAACCAGGAAGCATCCAATCCACACACAGCCCCTCTCATCAGGCTCGCTGCTGGCTGACAGCAAAACCTGGCATCAGCGCGCCCCTATGACTGGATCGGGGGACATTAAAGAGGCAGGCTGGGATATTTATTGTCCCCTTTGGTTAATGAAGCACAATGATTTACAGAAAGAACCGGAGGAACCAGATAAACTAAAGGGGACTTGTGGTGTTTACTACACTCTGGCCACATTAGTCCTCCCATCAGGATCAGCTCGCAAACATTACATCACCATGATTTAAATGTGTGTTCACGAATGCACTCCATCAGAACATTTTGAACACCTGGATTATGAGTCATACATTTGTACATTAATGTAAATATTGTCAATAAAGAAGAGAAATAAAAAGCACCTGCAAGGCTGGTGTTTTGAAGATGCATTGTTTGAAAAGAGCAGAAAGGGTTTTTCAAAATCAACAATTTTATAAGGTAAGCATATTTACTGGATGAATCACGTCTCTATGAAGATGTCGAGTTTTTACCATGTGTGTGCCAAAAGGTGTTTTTAGGCTTAATTCCGCTTCCATGTGTGGCGGCTGCTGTAGATTGATGTTTTCAGCTATTCTATTTACCAAAAACTGAGCGGCTGCAACACAACAAGAAGGATGAGGCTGGGTGATTGGACTACACCACTCTGCTGTAGACAGAGGGGTGTTCTCTGGAGCCACCTTCACCTGTGCCACAGTTACTAAGAAGGGGACTGCCTTTTATCCCCTGCAATAATCTATGGACTGGTCAGCATAGACTATATAATCCTGCAGTTAGGCACTAAAATGGTGTCTCTTGGTCAGAGGAGAACTCTTTTAAGTTCTTTTTAGTTGACTTATGTTTAACAGCAGTTCAGAGCAGTTATTTTTGCGTGAATTTATATTTAAAAACTGTCTACGACTTTTGCTCGGTTTTGTTACCCATCTTAAATTTTGCAAAGAAAAACTAAAGGCGAATAAAACCCCTATTTTTCCACTTCTCCCTGCTCTCCTAGTTGTTATGCTTAGCCTGGTCCTTCACACATGTTTATGGGCCATTAACACATGTCGATAGGAGTCCTTCTCCAGCTGAGCAAGTGGAGAGCATGCACGTTACACACTTCTTCTGGCCAAGTCACACACACCATGAATGCATGAGTTAATTCTAAATTCAAAGAAAAGTTATTTTAAAGTGTTTGATATAGTCAGAGAAATGCAGATATGCCCTATTTTACAGCTGATTGTCATGTAGTGATTTAAATATATAGAGCCACGTGTTACCATCAATGTCCTTACAATCCTGTCTATTATAAGTTACAATAGTATACTACTCATCTGTTTTTCCAATCGCATTGTAGCATCACGGTAGTTGCTAGCTAGGTTACGCTCTAAGTCAACATTATCTTGAATACATGCTGTGCTATGTTAATTGATGGTAGGCCAGACAACAGGAGGTTGGTGTGTGGGGGGGCACAACAAAAATGTTGTCTGTGAATATTTAACTTTATGATCAGTATCAACATATCTGTGACTTATGACAACATGTCTTCATCACATTGACAGTAAACCAAATTAAGTGACATCAAATTGAACTCATTCAAATCCAATATTCAAAGCCCATGTCCACAAACCACTATTTGCCTCAAAGGGCTTAACAATCTGTACAAGATGCGACATTCTCTGTCTTTTACCCAGGAGTCATTTATTGTGTTCTTTCAAAACGTGTTATGTCATTTCTGGGCGACAGGGTTGGCTCTTAGTTACTTGGTCTCTGTGTGTACCCCCACCCACCCCCCCACCTGCTGTGGTTCAGAAGGATAATAAAATGTGGATTTGTCATGCTTGTGGGAAAGTGTCTGGCCTCGGGCTTCTTAGTGGGCCTTTCCAGGGCAACAGCTGACAACTGACAGTCTGTGCTGCTATTCTTATCGTCAACTTCCATGGTGCACTATTCCTAGAAAGGCCGATGCTAGGCCTGCTTCTCCCTTCAGTATTAGCTACAGTGTCTGCAGTTGCTGATTGAAGCCGTCACTCGGTTTAAAACAATTAGCATCAATAAGAGCCTCTTGCACTGTTCAATTTCTATCCCTCAAGGAAATAGGAAGCGAGTTAGCTCTGCATTTGTTCCTATCGAGGCTGTTTTATGGTCATTTCATGACTTGCTGAGTGAGCAACTAAATGCCGTGTTCACCTTGCACTGTAGAAAGAAAAGAGTGATGCTGTTGATTTCATTGGTCCAGATTTTGGTGGTGATTCAATAACCAGACTAATATAACACCCGTGTCTTACCTCATCATTCTGTACAATAAATAATGATTCTGAGACTGGGCTGAGCAACTGACACAACATTATTTCCCCTCAGGGGACATTTGGCTAATTGCAGTATTCAACACCAATTACACAAAGACACAATATTCTACCAGAGTTTGTCCTCTAAGCACATCAGACAACACAGCTGATGTTCCAAATTGTCCTAAGTATCTGTTAGACTATGATCTCCTGAGGAAGATGCACCTCCTGCCTGCTGACAGGAGGCTCAGGGAAGAAGGTATTGAGAGTACCCTCTTGGTGACTGTAATTCCATTAGCATGTTCAAGGTTATTCAAGTAAGTGCCAATGGTTTTCTGAAATACTTCCAGGAGCAATCTAAGCGCACATTAAGTCCACTCAGAGAGAACAGTTTCTGACCGGCCTTTATTCTGATGAAGTCAGTGTTGGAATTGAAAGGTATTTCGTCATCTAGGCTGATGCCAAAGTGTCAGTTTTGGCTGTTAATGGCTTTACTTTTTCCATTACTCTGCCATGGACGAAAGTCTGTGCTGTGGCAGGATGTTTTTGTTGTGGATATCAATGAGCATTACTGTTGTCTTTGAGACGTTGAGTTGCAAACATGAGTAATTTCACAGCGTGATGACCACGGCCCATGGTTCAACAGTTATAATATATACTAATAACAGTATTATCAGTATACTTGAACATACATCTTGACTGAACCTACTGTGGCAGTCATTGGTGTAGAGCAGTGGTTCTCAACCTTTTTTCAGTGATGTACCCCCTGTGAAATATTCTTTCAGCCAAGTACCCCCTAACCAGCGCAAAGTATTTTTGGTTGAAAAAAAGATGTAATACACAGCGCTGTGCCATCAGTGTCTGATTTATTAAACACTTATATTTTATTGAATATTTATTAAATAACAATTTTTAAAGGATTTTTGAATGGATGCTAATTTTAAATATATTTAAAAAAAATCTCACGTACCCCCTGGAGTACCTTCAGGTACCCCCAGGGGTACTAGCACCCCCATTTGAGAACCACTGGTGTAGAGCATGAATAACAAGGATGAGAAGACGCCCCCCCCTGTGGTGATGGTCTAAATCCCCTTTGGGCCCCGTGCAGTGTGTCATTAACACAGGTTCTCTGTGGCCTCCTTGTAACGACCAGTCAATATATACAGCTAAAGTCAGTCATTGGAAGGTGACCGAGCCCTTGAGCCCGAATTTAGTGCTGAGCTAAAACCAATGCTACTGTTGCATCCTCAACCTCCTTGCTTGCTTAATATTCAAATTGGAGTGGGTCAATTATGCTGTGTCATGGTCAGTAACCTTATCAGGATTCGCTCAAAAACTTTCATTGCTAATGAAGTAAGCATCATGGGGTGGTAATCATTCAGCAGCTTTGGGGCTGTAACCATTGCCCCTGGAACAAGTTATTATTTTCATAGTTTGGAAAATTAATTCTGTGATTAAAAAAAAGTGATGGAGAATTAATGTAAAGATGCCACAGAAGAACAGGGCAAGATTTTATAGCAGTCGGTCACACATTTGTCAAAAGTTCTCCAAACATCAATTTCACCAATTTGTTACAGACTGCCCCCTTTGCAAGTGTATTGATAGAAAGAGGGAGCATGTTTCGTTCAAAGGTCAGAATGGGACCTGAAGGGAATACTTTGTGAGTGAACACAAGTTAGATTTGTTTCATATGGTCAGAATGAGACCGCATAGTGCTCTCTGGGTGTGCAGAGCAGTGCAGTTGCTCTGCAGTACTGGGAGTTGCTTCCCACGTGCTGACAGAAAAGGCAGATAGCGGAATGCTGGAGCTCCATCCATCAAGAGGATCAGCTCATCAATCTGCAGCTGACACTGCTCCACATTAGCAGGGACGAGGCGCTTCCGTCTGCCTGGAGACTCGCAGAGAGACACATACCTCGCCATGATAAACACCCTGCGATTGCATTTGTTGTCCAAACTCAGTCTCTCAAAGGATGATTTTCCTTAATTTGATTTGATTTAATCGGGTTTTGAAGTTGCACTTTTTTGCCTCTTCTGTGCGGTCAGCTCCGAACTCTCGTTTTAGCTCTGCTGCAGTAAGCAGTATAACATTTAGGCAAACTGCCCAGAAGTGGCATAAAATAACATGCGTCCTTATTCTAAGAGCCTGTCATCTTATTTTGCGCTGTTGAAAAATACTAATTCAAATATAATTTTTCTTTAGGCTTAACTAGATTGCTAGAAATGTGTGTGTTTGATTATATTTTAAGACTATATATGCTAAATTAACAGTGGGACAGCCTAACTTATTCTAAGACATCTTATCAAATGACATTCTTTAACCACACTAGTAGCCAAATTAAAAAAAGACAGGCCTTTATTGCAGTGCAAAGATTTGGTTAACTTCACCATTGTGTAGGAATGACAGGCCATGCTGTTGGATTCTTAATTGAATACTGTCAGACATGAATAAATGAATAATGAGAGACAAAGTTTTGCCTCTGTTCCTCAGTGTGAAGGATGGACAGGCCCTGTGGAATCTTGCTAGACTACTGACCAAACACCATTTACCAGATGATTCATTTGGTAAATGCTGTTTGGTCAGTATTATTTTGTGGTCTCGTTGGTCTAAGGGTAGCATTCTTGCTCAGGGTGGAAGTGGTCCAGTATTAAAATTGCGGACGATTTCATCTCAACATCTTAAACCTATTCCTCTGATGATGGACTGTCCGTGTGGTTGTAAAAACTCTGTTCTAACTCTTTGGCTAAATGAACTATCCCTTTCTAAAGAAAAGAAGCTGCGAAATGAAAATAGTCTTGCACTTAAGAGTCATAGAATGGAAATCTCAAGATACATCCTGTCGGTCTTTAGTCTTGCTTTGCATAGAGATTGGAAGCAGGAGACGACGGTTTGCGTACTTTCATCAATTTGATCAATGTGAAGCAATGACAGGCTGGCTGTCTGATTGTTGAATTTTCATAGACACCGTTTACTGAGATGGTTTCTTTGGGAATCTGTTAGTATTCTGTGGCTCTTTGGTCCCAGGCTGTGATACTCACATTGGGTGCAAAAGGTCTCATGTTCACATCGCGGATAATTCCTTTACCATATCGTCTCAGCTGATGGAGAGTCCATGGGGGTGTCAACTCAATTTTAATTAATTGAGACGTTATTCCATGTTGGCGCAGCTGAACTCTAACAGTCCCCGATGGTTGATTCTAAAAATAAATTTACATAAATCCACATCTCAATCAAAGCAGTCACGCTTTTCAGAGACTTGGATTTGAGATCTCAAGATATTCCTGCTTAGCACAGAGATTGGAAGCATGAGAGGTGTAAAGGAATGACAGGCCACGCTGTCTGATTCGTGCTTGAATACCCACCAACAACATGGTTACTTCAGAAGTCACTAATTGCGTGGCCCGTTGGTCTAGGAGTATGATTCTCGCTTAGGGTGCGAGAGGTCCTGGGTTCAAATCCTCGACGAGCCCTTGACTACATAGTTGTCACCCTTTGTTTCATCAATGAAATACTCAACTAAATAAATCCAAGGTTAATTGAGTATCATCACACTTTACATGCAAACAATGGAAAGTTGTCACAATCATCAGACACTCAATGGATTCTCAATGAGAATGGTGCAAGCATAATAATAATAAAGAAACATCCAGTGAGCAGTGTTTCTTTGGATGGAAATAAAAGGTCACAGGAGAATTGTTGGACTGGTTGGACCTGACAGAAAGGCTAGTAATCCGCATAACCTTTCCTTGCAACTGTGGTGAGCATAAATACATCACAGAATGAACAACACATCCAACGTTACAAGACGTCCCCCAATCATCTGTTTGTGTTGCTCGTACTGCTCCCTCAGGTTCCCTGTGTGAATTTTCCTCCTCCCTACCCCTGCTTGCTTGCCAACTGTTCCCTCAGTCAAACTACCTGCTTGCTCTGTAAGCCTGTCATTTTGTCATTTCAAGTTACGTCTTTAGGTCATGACCTGTGTGCCTGCATTTTGGTGCTCCGCCGGTGCTGCCATTTAACAATTGTGACAGTTTTATAAATATAACATGGGTGGCAGAGTGGTGTGTGGGCGGACCAGTGGAACATTGGTTTGCTTGCTCACTCAGAGAAGGAAGGTTATATGCAAGTTCTCCCGGTGTCTGCATGGGTTTACTTCAGGTACTCCAGCTTCCTCACAGAGTCCAAAGAAGGAAGGAAGGAAGGAAGGAAAGAAGGAAGGAATGGTTGTGTGTCTCTGTATGTCACTCCTGAAATTGACTGGCCACCTCTCCGGGTTGTACCCTATCTCTCACCCAATGTCAGCTGAAATTGGCTCCAGTCCCACATGGCCCTTGGAAGGGTATGGCTAATTAATTAATTAACTGATGACAGAGTATATAACATATATTAAAGGTGCCTACAAAAATCAGCTAACAATCTGTTAAATCTCTGGAAATAATATACTTCTGCTTCTTTGTTCGGCTTATTGGTGGGTAGCAACCCGGAAATAATATACTTCTTCTTCTTTGTTCGGCAGCCTACGTTAAGATGCATTACCGCCATCTACCATAACGCTTAATTCACTATGTGATAAATGTAATCTTCTTCTTCCTCTTCCCCTCCTCGAGCCATTGGCAGGTGGCAACTACCGCCAAGGTGCACCACCGCCATCCACTGGATTTGCCTCCTCTTCCCTGCTCAGCCTATACTGCACGGTCAATACTTGATACTCGATAACTTCTTCTCATTCGTTAGGTCTAACGGCGGGTGGCAACCTATTGTGTTGGAGTGTGAATCTGATGTTATCTCAGCCATATTCAATTGTTTGGTCCAATCCTGTCTCTTTCAGATAATGGAGTATACTCCCTATTCCAATGCTAAATACTATTTCTAGGCTCAGTTCTTCCACTCCATGCTTTGCGATTTCCCTCATTAGCCTTTCTCGTTCTCTAACATACTTATTACAGTGAACCATTACATACTCCACTGACTCCTCTATTTGGAATTAATCTCATAATCCTGTTGGATGTCTGTTTATTAAGTGCAGTGTATTATTGGGTCTAATATGTCCTGTCCTCACCTTAGTCAAGATGTCCTCCACCCAGGTGCTCCCTTTTGCTCTTCTCACTTCCTGCTGCACTGCATAAAGGTGTCTCCCTGTGTGAGATACAACCCAGATATGAATCTCAATTTCTTCTTCTTCCTCTTCGTTTAGTTTATTGGCGGGTGGCGACCAACGTCAAGGTGCATTACCGCCGTCCACTGTGTGTTTCAAAATCCTACTTCCTCTTCTTCCTCGTCCGGTACTGTATCTCTTGTGTTGGAGCGTAAATCTGAGTTATCTGGGCCATATTAAATTCTTTTGTCCAATCCTGTCTCCCTCAGATAATGGAGCATACATGCACCACTGACTCCTCTATTATATCATGTTCTCGCTATTCCATATATATATATATATATATATATATATATATATATATATATATATATATATATATAGCATTCAACTTCCTCTTTCATGCAGGCAAGTCAATTTGTTTCTTTGATTTCAACACTGCTTTTCCTTTATTGTCTTTTCTCTTTTAATTCAATCAGTAACACGCTGTAATCTACCGAGCAGGGGGCTGGTCTGGGGAGTCAGTCTATTTAATGACCATATTTTTGTGTTCACTGCCAACTCACTGCTCATTTGCTCAACGTCAATTATCAAGCACAGAAGACAAAGACAATTAAACAAGGCCGGTGTTCAGTTGCCCTGGTTTTGTTTGGTCAAATCCTGAGGGGGCGTGTTATCAGTCAGAGGGAAATGTAAGACAGGCAGCGAAGGCACTGCTGCATAGATTCAGCGGGAAGACGAATCGGCTAAAGAACAGCAGAGCAGGCAGCCTGAAAACTTCCTGTGATAAAAGACAGTGAAGACCTCTGCAGCACACTGGGCTAAACTGGTGGGAGGGTCCATTGAAGCCGAAGCATGCTGCTGTGTTCATTTCAACGCCATTTCTATAGACATGTATTAATTTTGGTGCAGTGTAAAGTCATCCAAATGCACTAGGCTACTTTTCAAAAATGAACTTTACATCAAATTTCTTGTCATGTATTATCTCAAATGTCTAAAGCTGTAGCTATTGCCTCTGACACAGTTGGTCAAACAGATGGAGAGGACCCAAATGCAGACTGAAAATAACTGGGTGATGGAGTGAGGGAGGTTTAATAAATAAATAAACTGGTTTGGAGGCCGATTGGTAGATAAGCAGCGGAGCAGAACAGTACAGGCAACAAAAAAAAAAAGATTCATAAACAGGAAGCATGTACAAACTGTGATACAGAGGAACATGTCCTGTGTCTCAAATCAGAAACTTTGTGGTACCCTGTGGACATAGTATTCTACGTAGTACAGTGAGGTAGCATGTCAGTTTCGACATGGTAGTTATGTCACATATAAAACATGGCCCTTGTGAACTCACTGCAAATGACAATCGCAACATTCTATCATGGTCAACATTGGTCACTCATCAAAACTATCTGCAGTCTAAACTGTTTACTGTAGGGCCATAGGGGAAATATTTATAATGTCCTCTGTTGGCCAGGTTCTGAGGTACACATTGTTTTACACAAGCTATTTGTGGTGCCCTCTATGGGTCTGACCTAATTCTAAACATAGGCTGAAGCTATCTACCAAGTTTTGTCATGACAGGGCAAAAAATAAATGAGTTAAGGCCAATTTCTTGCAAAGCACCACCCGGTTGGATAAATCGTTAGCCCAACGATGATGTACAGATAATTTGGTTGCAATCATAGCTACAGTTTAGGAACCTACAGACTAAACTGCAAAATAAAATTGTAGGTGAGGATTGAAGAAGAACACATTGAGCACATTTCCATTTAGTTCTTTAATTGCAGCGCCACCATGTGTCCAATTGGGCTCCTATTTGTACATGTGCAGCATTCCATTTACTGGGCCATGTTTTGTATTATGTGACAAATGGCTTGTGGCTATTTGAGCCTAGGTGGCAGACAACAAAGACAAAAACAACAGGGTGCTCTTGTGCTGGAGCCAAAATAAACTAGACTTATCCTTTAATTAACTAAACAGTGCTAATCAGACCCATTTATTCTTGTAGCCACACAAGGACAATACATGGAAATCTCCATCATCATGGAGAGTAGCTGTTGCAGGCTTTTGTCAAGACAGACATGAAGGCCAGTGGGAGTACTTTAGATGGGAACACATGTACAACCTGAGGCCAGCTCCCTACAATTAACCCAGCACTACCTGTCACATCCTATAATATCTGATCAATTATCCCTGCTACAGTCCCTGACAGGAGGGTGGTGGGTGGCACCGAAACCTAGTGTGTATGAATGATTTGAGTTATAAACAGCATCAGGCCACATCTGGTTGCCCGTGTCCCCTGGGTGCTGTCCTGCTCCGGCACACAAGTTCAGTGACCAGAATAGATTCCCTCCCCGCCTTGTTTATTCTGCATTGACTGTCAGGGCAGCTGCTCCCCAAACCCAATCATAAAGTGTGTTATTGAAGCAGAGCGGTCCCTGCAGGAAGAATTACACGGCCAGTCCTGTTTAATTTCATACAGTCAGGGCTGCCTCTGCTTCCAAATTGTGTCAGAGGAACAGAGCAGCCAGTGGGCCTCCTGCTGGGAACCCCCCCACACTGCTAGGACCAGGGAAAAGGGAAATAAACAGTGTGTCATAAACTTTGACTCACTAATATGTTTATTTCACATTCGCGTTCATCTTTTCCTCGTTTCTAGTCATTACAGCAGCTCAGGGCGACTGCCGTTTTAAAAATAAATTCAAAGTGGGACACGTGGTAAATGTAACCTCTTGTGTGAGGATGTTCAAACATGGATCGTTTGATACATTTTCTACTTAAACACATCTTGAGCAGTCGTGCTGGTGGTTTTGTAAAAAACAAAGATTTAGGTTATGAATACAGAAACTGTGATGTCAGTCCGTGTGGCCATTTTGCCATCACCGAAGTTTCCCTCTAGTGCCGCCGTTATGACAAAATGTCAACTTTGCATACACAATGCATTATCAGAATTCGCTGGCATTTCTTCCAGCAACCCTCTTAATATAAAAACAAATACTTTAGCACTTTCAGGGAACAAATTATGCTTTCTTTTCCAAACATTCTTTACATAAAATTACGATTGTGCTGTTTATCCATTTTAACCTTTTTTTAAAAATATCATTTCACGCATAATTTTGTTTGACAATGATGTACAGTTCACATTGCAGACAAGTTTAAGACAACTCAAAGTGACGTGTCACATCAGTCGTCATGGTTATTACAAGGCAAACAGTTGACGGGATTGTGATAATTAAGATTTCACAGTCAGTAGTAGTAAGTGGCAGGTAAAGAAGGAACAAAGCACCTTTGAGTGGGAGTACATCTTCTATATTGTAAGCTGAGTAGGGAATGGAAAAAAGGAGAGTTCCATTTACGTCGTAAGATTACTTACTCTGCCAGCGAGTACAAGAAATACAACTCATGCCACCTCATTTCAAATAGTTCAAATATTAAACTATGTCAAGTACGAGATGGTGAGATGGTGAGATGGTGAGATGGTGCCAATCAAACACAGATGACATCTAACTGTTCCGCTGAACCAATCCTATCTTCACAGTTTTATATTTTGCTATAGTGGGATGGTCTTTCTGTAAAAGGACCTGACACTTTGTCAATCAACACTTTCTTTCAATGTGTGTGTCTGTGTGTCTCTGCTCCGGCCACATGTGGCCACATTCTGTCAGTGTTGTTCATAGACACACACGCTGACACACACACACACACACAAGACACTGCTAACAGCCACATCTGTAGAGTCACACTGGCTAAACAAGTGGTCACTGGAGACACACATTCTTTTTTTTCAGATTTCAGCTTCATTTAATTTTATTCTCATTTGATTGAAAACATTGGTGTTCTTCAAGAGATTACTACTGGACCTGGATCGATTCAATTGTTACATCTTAAACTCCATACACCCCTTGTGTATAGTATCTGGAGGCCAGAGATTCTTAGCGTCTATGCCCGTGAAGATACTATGCTCATAAAACAGGACGAAAATGATATTGGCTTGACAAAATAATAATATTAAAAGGTGCACTGGACCTCTGGAGTATTTGCAGGTTGACCCCCTTTACCTTCACATTCTACAGCAATGAGAATGCAAAATTCAAATGGGGTCAAAAGAAGATAACAAAGCAGTCGCATAAGGTTGAGAAGATAAGAGAGGAAAGTGGACATGTTTTCCTCCCTCCCGTATCTCCAGGGACTCAGGGTGTCGGGTCATTTTCTGGAGGATCATGAGATGCAGTTATAGAGGGAGGTGACACAGAATAACAACAGCCTCTCTTCATATTAAAAGCTGGTTAATTTGATCTTCTAATAGAAAATGTTTTGTGCAATCTAAGGTCTGTTAAGCAAATTGACGGGAAACAATTTAAAGAACAAACACTGCAGAATGATTGGCTCTGGGGGAAAATGCAGGCAGGACCATCGTTGGCCAGATGTGGTGACATCAGCAATAAAACAGGAAGTCAGCCATGGGAAACGGGAAGTGAGGGAGAAGATGGAAAATGTAAAAGAAGCATCAGAGCAGGGATTCCAAGGGATTCCACACTTGCCTCAGACTAAACTTTTTGTAGCATTCAATTACACGATGGCTCAGTCATCACAATGAATTGGGTCAAGAACTTGATTTAGATTAGTCAGGTATTGGTGCATCACAGGAGCCTGCTTGATCCGGCGTAGTCCTGGAAGCACAGAGAGGAGCACGTTAGAAAGGGCGAAACACCAGGAAATACAAAAAAGCGTGAAAAGCACAAAAGGCACTGAGTGATCGGTCGTGTTACAATGAGGTTGAACAGCAATCCGGCAATGAGTTGACGTTTGAAGTGCTGCAGTTGATGATGAATGGAAGGCAGGGGGAGTTTCTGAGCTGATCACATGGAGATGAATGAATGACGACTCTGGCTGTGTCCGAAATCCCCCGCTCACTGTTACGTTCGCTGGAGGTTTGAACCCAGAATGCAGGACGGACCCAAATAGGCAGTTTATTGGCAAACTGAGAATAGTAGTGAGATTCACGGGGGGCAGGCAGAACAGCAGAGGGGTAGCAGTGTGTGTGGGGGGGGGGCTGACGGTAGGCAGGCTAGCAGGTGGTAGCGGACCAGGAGCAGGCAGGCAGGCAGGGATGGCTCTGAACACAGGGGAAACAGGACGTCAGATACGAGCAAAAACCACAGAAATATGTCACAATGGTCAGATGTAGAAACCCCAGTAGTGGACGGAACGATCTGGCAAAGAATCGGAGGAAAGCCGGGGGTTGAAGTACTTCAGGAGCGGATAAGGTGAAGAGCGTCAGGTGTGCCAGCTGCCAGAGCTCAGGAGCAGGAAGCCACGTCCACACACACACACACACACACCCACAGACAGACAGAGAGACAAGCGAGGTGGGAACACAGTGAAAGGTTATAGGAGAGGTGGAGACCATGACAATCACTCACTGTTCCCTACTTCACTATATAGTTACTTTTATATAGAGGGACTATGTTTTAACTCATCGGAAAAAGAAAAAAAACACTTTCGGACACTACTCAGAGCAACTCTTTTTTGAATCGGCAATGACGTCATTGTCGTAGGATCTGGAAAATCCCAGAGTACATTTAAAATGTTTATTTTAAACCTAGTCTTAATGCTTTGAGGTAAAAAAAAAAAACATGCTTCCACTTACATTTATACGACAGATTGCGAGCGCAATGCATGATGGTATATATTGCCCGATTAGTGACCATAGGTTGTAAACTACTTTTCACGATGCATTGTGGGAAACAATGAGTGCACTCTAAAGGGTATAAACAAAAACGTCACTAAACATTTGGGCACCACTACAAAATGGCAAACTCACTATAATGTGCACTATATAGTTGCTAGTGAGTGATTTGGGACACAGCCTCCGAAGCCCGGGGGAACGGAGACCACGCCTCGCTCACACACATGCACTCTCACATGCACTCACCACAGACAGACAGACACACCATGAGAAGACACAGGAGAACACTGGGAAGCTGAGGCTTAAGCTTCACAACTACGACAGCTGGCTTCCTCTGATTCCTGCTCCTTCGCATCTACTCTCCCATGCACCTGTTTCTCGCTCAAGCAATCCTCCCCTCACTCGCGTGCTGTATTTAAGACCTGATCTAATCACCACTGCTCTGCCAGAACATTGTCTTTCCCACTGGTATTTTCGCCTCAGCCATCACTTGCCAGTTCTTGAATGCTCTTTGGAAAGCTTGATTTTTTTTTTTTGGTAAGAGCCCAATTGTGACTTAACCCTTACTATGTCCTCATTTTCCATCAGCATCCCCTGCTACCTCCATGCTCCTTCAGCATCACTATTCCCTGGATTTCCTCCTGAAGAAACAATCTGGTCCCCTCCCAATGGACACTGGTATTGGTGGTTTGTACAGGAGTAGTATTGTATTGGGTCTGGGTCTTTCTATTTGGAGTTTGCATGTGTCTGTGTGGGTTTTCTCTGGGTACTCAAGTTTTCCTCATACAGTCCAAAGACATGCAGATCGGGGTCTCGCCCAATGTTAGCTGGGACTGGCTCCTATCCTCAAAGGTTAAGCAGTCGAGGATGGATGAAGTTGTGTGTCGTTGCTTAGTTACCCTGTGCACTGTATGAATATACTATCTATTCTCTATTCATCTTGTGTCTTAGTATCTGTTTTCTTTAGTCCAATGTTCTGTGAATCCCAACAGAGATGACATGTAATGGTCTCTGGCTGGATTGAAACTGTAGAATCTGCATATCTATCGATGGCTACTGTTTAGTTTGAGTTATGTTACGGCTACAATTGATTATTCACCAGCTAGCCTGCTTTTTTCATCATTGCATGGAATCCTCATGGCGAATCCAGTTTGGATGTCCTTGTGTCCAAGGGCTTTGAGATGCTGACCATGTAATCACGATGGCTCAGCACCGGCAGGGGACTTGCACGTCATACCATTCACCCCTTATCCCCCTATGGCATCTTGACTTTTTACTATGCAATAAAAGGCGAAAAAATGCCAAGACTTCAGTCAGTGCAACACATTTGATAAGCATCTTTTGGTGCAGCACAAACTGAACGGGTCCACCCTGCATTTACAGTGAATTATATCTGGCGAGTAATGTGAAGGAAACGTGGAGGGTTGCAGTCCTTTGGTTGTTTTCATTGATTCCCTCACCTGCAAGGCCAATAACTCCAGTTATAATTGGACAGTAAATGGTTTTTTTTAATGTTATCTTTATAATTCAGGGACTGTTGACTGAAGGGGCGCAATTATTCCTGCAACTTCCACTCATCCGGTGTGACGGCTACAAGACCGGTGAATAGCAGGGGTGAAGTCAGGATGTTGCCAAATGATGGAGTGGGACTGAAACAGATTTGCTGTTCAGGGCTGTTATGCTGAAAAATAGGACAGCGGTTACCTCTGCTCTGTGTGTGTGTACGCGTGCGTGTGTGTGTGTGTGTGTGTGTACGCGTGACCGTGTGGGTAAGTGTGAGCCAAGTGTGTCCTGAAATCAGTGCAACGTGCATTAAACATGACCTACTGAGGAACGCATGGATGGGTTTTTGGAGTTTGTGTTTAATCAGAGGGAAAAGAGGCCAAATATTTCCTCTTCTCTGTCGTTCGTTCTGTTGTCTTCATTCACTGCCGTCAAACAGCAACTTATTACATCGATATCAAACAGAATATCTCGTAAAGGTGGGCAGCTGGACCCAAGGGTTATGAGAAATGGATTACTGCAGTATGTGTGTTGTGAATAATTATATTTAGCCTCTTTCAGCTCTCTGCTTTGGTTTACAGCACACCCACTCGGCTCTCCTCAACCTCAAACAAAAATCTGTTTACATATCTACACAGTAGGCGAATTGTTATACATTTTAATTACAGGGAACTTAGAATAGAAGATAGCAGGAAATAGTTGCTTTAAGTTAGTTGTCATATTTTGCCATTGTAATGACGCGTGTTTTGATCCTTTCTAATAATAACTCAACACCAAACTTGGTGTGAATATTACATGGGAGAGTGTCTCCAGATCTTTGGAAGCTTATTGGGGATGTGAGTGTGAAGCACGACACCCCTGCGCAGAGTGTGGTGTCCTCCCGTTCTTATCCATGCCATTCTCTCTACGTGTCTATTTAAAATGTGAATCCTGTGTGATTTAGTAGAAGTTATCAGCATTAACTATCGGATACTCACCGGCACAGACCAAGTCTCTGTCTGCACATGCACCACTTTCCCTCATAGAGGATGAATTATGTTTTAAATGGGATGGTATACCCCCTCACACCCTGTAAATCACCTACTGCCTGTATACCTGCCCAGCACCAAGCAGACAGTGGCTACATCCACACTGATGCAAAACAATTTTAAAACACATGACTGTTGGTATGCTTACACCTAGCACACACATTGGAAATGGTGCAAGCCCCGTTTGTGGCCAGACAAAAAGTATTTAACATATGTATGAAATATATGTGCATATGAAAATAAATATAAAACTAAACACTTTAGTGTGGATATAACAGCCTTAGAGACAAAGTAATGCACATGGTGGAACGTTTGGTAAAGTGTAGCATTTAGAGGCAGATCTTTTTCTTGGAGACCAACTCGGAGTTAAAAGGAGAACAGATGCATTGAGGTGGACACAAACAACCATTTAAAAAGAATGATAATGTTGTTCTGTGCCTGCCGGACCAACTTCATTATGTCACAATACATTGTGCCCCCCAAAAGTGGCCAAGAAAATCAATAAATGGAGATAGAATCCGAAATGTTGTAGTAGCTGAGAAAATGCTGATATGAATTACATTCAATAATTTTCTCTTAGAAGTCGGAGGAGGTGAGCAAATATCAATAGGAGATGTTTTCAGAGGCGGTGTTTGTGGATGAGGTTGCTGGACTTAATGATCTTCTTGCAGCAATCTCGATGCATGTTGTGTTATTTATGTTAACATGCTCCCACCAAGCGAAAAATATAACTGTTCAACTGTATTTACATTTAATGTTATTCCCACAAATCAAGGTTGCAGTGCTGCAATGTCTTCTCTTCACTGCCAGGAATAAATTCAGCTGGAGTCATTAGTCATATACTTTTAAATATATTGGTTCAAAAATAATACAAGCAGTACTGACATCTATTTTTTTTTACCAGAATTAAATTGACAACATGACCCTAGTGTCCACAGGAACTCATGGTGGGACCACCAGCCTGATATCACACAGTCCCACACAGGCTTTCCAGGAGGACATTTGTTTGTTTTTTTACATTTGAAGAGGTCACCGTTTACTTCAATTGTATTGGATTTGGCTGCAACGCTGTTTACCCCTTAGACTCCTAAAGTGTTTTGTGGACTCGAACACTTCACCCACCCCTCCATCGGCGTAGCGGTGAGTGGATAATGAGTGCATTTTCATTTTTGGGTGAACTATCCCCTTAAGTAAGTTGGACAGTGCTTTGAACGTCGATACCAAAGTAGCAGCATTTGTGACAGTTGAATGTGTTTTGCATGACTGGCATCCGAATTGACTCAGAACATTAATGTTGAGGTTTAAGTGAATAGCAAAATGTCATCTGCATTAAGTGAAATTGAATGGTTGTATTGGGAATGGTGTTTATTTTGTTGACAACATTCTTGTCCTGTATTTTTGTATTACACAAACTCACTAGCACATATATATCAACTGTGCACATAGGCAGTAGATTCAGTGTTACATGTATAGAGGATTTTAATAAAAAACGTGGTGCAGTTTGGAAACAAGACAAACCGTCATGTCAAAATAGTATTTCTTTGTGTAGAGGGATTTCTTATTTTAACAAAAGGGGTTTTCTTTTGAAAGTAAAGTACTCACTGTATATCATGGGAAAATCCTACTGCACAAGCAGCACACCCATTTGAAAGAACTGGTGTAGTCATACTTCATTTAGGTCTCCGAAAAATTCAATGTTCGAGTGTCAAGAATCCCCTGATATAAAAAAAATAAAGTGAAAGAGAAAGATTTTATCAGAACAGACCGAAATGATGCGCACAACTAGAGTGACAAAAGATAATATAAGCAATGCATTTTAGCGTATTGTTCTGATGCCACTTCTGTCTGACTATCCTTTGATCGTCCTCCCATCACTCCTCATCAGTCTGCAGTCATTCAAATGTGACTGCGCCGCCGTGTCACATCACTTACACGAACAACCGAGCAGCTCCCGGCGCTGCACGCTGTCTTCATTAGGATGAATGGGAGTGGGAAGCAGTGTATTAACATGCTGCTGGAGCGGTTGGGGGATTCAGGCAAGTCCTCATCAGCAAATGTCAGCGGCTCTTGAAATGAGATCTGAAGAGCTCCCCGAGTCAAGAGCAGGGATGAAACAACACCTGTCAAACCGAGAGGTGAAGAGGTTCAAGCAAGCTTCATTTGCATTTTACATCTGACGTTGCTTGGAAATCCATTTGTTGGGAACTTTCCTCCGGGCGCCGATGAAATTCTCAAATGCTTTTTTTGTGAAAATAAGTCTTTGCTATTAGAAAAAAAGCAAACCCACATCGGGCTGGCTGCACTGTACCGTTCAGTTCTACACTAAGTGGCTTTAGCACAGGCATGGGTTTGTTTAGTTTGACTTTGAAAAACAGGTTGGTCTTTCACTTTTACACACAAACCTTGTTTAAAAGAATAAATTAAACAATTTAGACCATACCAATACAATTAACATAATCATCGTACAAACATTTTAAGATAAATCGCCCCAAATACATAAAAATGCAAATGGTAGAATGAACAGGCGGCCAATTGTTTGTCATTGCCCCAACTGTGCTGACGGGGGATGCAGCAGAATTATAAAACACTGTACAGTTTCAAAGTGTAATCTCAGTTAGTGTAACGCATCTTCACCTTTGAATAACAGGCTTTGCTCCAGGAAAGAGGTTTACACAGCTTTCAAAAATCCACCTCACTGGAGGCAGATAGCAGCAACAAAAAAAAAAAATATAGAATCATGATCACTGCACAATGGATCAATAAATGACATGCGTCAGATTATGATTATAAGCCTCCCCCCTCTGCGGTGTAGGTAGCCTGCGTCAGTCACATTTATATTCCACAGTGACACAGACAGTGTGCCGTGCGCGGTTAGTCTGCTGTGCCTGATTCACCGAGTGGGATGTCTTTTTTTCCTTTAGACAGAGCAGCTGGCACAACCTCTCCCTGCTTTTGCCAACAACACAAAGCAGGACACATCACTCTCCTCCAACACGTCTCACTTCAGAACCGTTATGAATGCGAGCCCACAGCCAGCCAATGGGACGCCCTGGTGTCAGGTGCCCAAGCAGCACGGATGAAGCCGCAGCTCCCTGTGCCTGCGTGTGTGTGCGGGTCCCATTGTTCAGGTGTTTCTATGCGGGCATATCTTTATGTTCCCCTCCTGCCTGCACGTTTGTGTGTTTCTCTGAAGAGCCTGCACCTACGCTCTGATATTTAAAAAAGAAAAAAAATTTCCTTTGAGTGTTCGCTGAAGAACATAAAAAAATCCGACTCTCGCCTGTTTCTCTTTGTACTCTGAAGCTCTGCACAGCTCGGAGCGCACTAAACTAAAAGCAGTGATCGTGTTAAGGAGTCAGACAGCCAGCGGAGTACCTC
Source organism: Hippoglossus hippoglossus (assembly GCF_009819705.1). NCBI lineage: Eukaryota > Metazoa > Chordata > Actinopteri > Pleuronectiformes > Pleuronectidae > Hippoglossus > Hippoglossus hippoglossus. Next base: position 2,198,517 of record NC_047173.1, read on the forward strand.
TAAGTGCTTCCCCGGGTTTCTGACAGCTCATTCATCACTTGTTGTTTGGACTTTTCAGACAATGAGGAAAGTTTTAATTTGGTGCGGCACCTATTTTGGTCGAGCCTGCGTGCAAAATAGATTTGACACCTGAGACCCCCTGAAAGCCTCAAGAGCTAAATTTTGGTGGGTCTCTGGGAAAAAAGCGTACTATGTCCAGCAGTGGGTAGCCAGGGTTTCTGCTACCTTCATTTCTGTCCTTCAGGATTGGGGCAGACACACATTATAGGTCCTTGTACTGTTCTGCATGTCCTCCCTCCTCACCCCCCCCCCAAACTAATGTCAGTGTAAACTAACAGTTCACAAAAATACAGTCAGAACGCAAAGACTAGTGAACTAACACAGGGAATCTGAGTGGAGTGCACAATGAAATAAGAATATAACAAACTGAACTAGGGCCCCACCAAGAACCCTCATATACAAGTCGCTATAATACAGCAAGCGGCACGAGGCGGATTGATCACATTAAATCTCAGCCGCACCCTCGACTTCAAACAGGATTCCTTTTATTCCTTCGGTCACGAAGACTAGGGATAGGTCGCAGGACGAAATTGGAGGAGGAGCCAGTGAAGCGTGGATCACCGTCTTGGCCTGTGGGCGGTGCAGGGCGGTGCAGGGCGGTGCAGGACGGTGCTCCAGGAGTAAACACCTGGACACACACACATCTTTAAAGCTGTCGAGGCCCGTAACAACACTGGAACACTTTTGGGGACCCACCGAATGGCACTGGGTGTTTTGGACACTGGGTAGAACTCAAGGAAAATGTAGGATTCTAAACCTATTTCACCATTGAGTTTTTGTCCCCCCTCCCTTCCACCTTGGTGCGACATTAACAAGGGCTCTCACACCACACATGTCTTTTCTCATGGCAACTCATCGTTTTCGTTTCCTGGACGTACTCATTTCGGAGTTCAGAGGTCCACTGTATTTTTTTCCAAGGTGTATATACCATAAATTGTGAAATAACTGAAATAGTGATTGTGTTGGGTGGGTCAAGTGATTGATCAAACCAGGCAATGAAAGGCAGGATACTTTGATAGAGATGCTGGAGAAGATTCTTCGTGATGGGAAAGGCTGTTCTCAACTGGGGCCCTTTATTAGCACTATTGTGTCAATGACTATACTGGGAACCAGAAGACATCAACAATGGGTTTGGCTAATCCAGCCGAGATAATGAATCTGTCCTCAGGGTTTGGTCCTCGGGGTTTTCTTGTATACACGTGGAAAGCATCAAGCTTCTCCTGGTGAAGGGTATCATGACAGAAGCTGCACTCAGATCAACACCCAATCACTCCAGACATAATTGGAAAATTTGCACATTAGCAGTCAGCGTGTAGCTCAGTGCATTGCTCCAGACAAAAGCTGCCGCGTGTTTATGCTTCGTTAAACAGTGGCTCCTCTGTGGCGCTTTGTTACGTGGGCCAGCTTATGCTTTGGGTTCTCCCCAGGTGGAAGCAGCTGACCTCGATCCCCAAATCAGGGCAAGGTTAAAGCGGAGAGCGAAGCTGTGTTCGATGCCAAGTGGGCCCTTCGGCATCCAGAGAGCTGTGTTGGTGGACGGGAGACGTGCGGCCTGAAACAATCGTCTTTGTACTTTATTTGGTGAATTGGTTTTCAGCTCGTTTTGGAAGAAGCTTGTCTTCTCCCACTCTAGAATATGCCGCCATTATTTTGTTGCTCCCCTGTCATCCTCTCGACGTCTTTTTGTGGAGGCGACAGGCTTGTTAGTTTGACTCACTAGCTGAGATTAATTCCCTCCATCTAATAGAAAACTAAACTTCAACAAAGTCTGTGTAAAGTGTCCTTGGTAAAACAACACACACTGGTTATACACAGTGATGTGCCACACTATCTCACACTGTCAGTCCCCGGAGTCTCTGCTGGCAGCCTGGCAGCCTTCCTGGTGAATTATGAAATCTGCAAAGCAAAATGTAGCTGCCAAATAAATGTAGTGGAGTACACCAGACAATATTTCCCTCTCAATTGGAACAGAAAACTAACAGCAAGTGGAAATATTATGTGTAGGCGGTTCAAATCTGATGGTCTGAGTGGTGTTGATAGAGAGTAGTCTGTGACTGTGATCGATGCCATTATTTTGAAATTGTACTTATTTAAATTTTGCATTAATAGTTTTGCAATTATCATTTTTTATTTGTTTAATTAACTGTACTTTTTTGAGTAAAATACATATTTTTCATCTCATATGCTTCAGAATCTTCTATTTAATTTTTGTTTACAATTTTTTATATTTTATATTTTTAAAATCGCACAAACTCACCACAGCTAATTCCATGTACGTGTAAACCTACTTGGCAATAAACCAGATTCTGATTCTGATCATCTCCATTCAACAACAGCAGTGGTGAGATGTAACAAACTACATCTACTTTTAAATTCAGGAACTTTTCATATTACTCCACTATAACGAAATGTGTGTACTTTCTACCCCACTGCATTTTTAAAAAGTGTTGCATTACATGTTGATATATATATATATATTTTTTAATATTTTTAAAAGTAATCAATAACAAGAGGGGAAAGGGACAGCATCAGACCCCACCTTCTTCAACAAAAGTAAAGAGTGTCAAAAGCAGCAAACACCTAAAATGGATTGGAAGAGTCAACGGCCGAGACACAGCCATTAATCACAATGTCTTTTTTCGGTTGCATCATCTGCAGCATTCTTTATTAATATGACAGAGTCTGTACCGTACAGCAGACACAGTTAATGATGTACATCGCTTATGGAATAGGCTTCACCCTTTTAGTTTTATAACTTAAAGTATATTTACTTACTTTTACTCAAGAAGAACATTGTACAGAGTACTTTCTGTCAATTTTTGTCTATTTCTACTTGAGTAAAATGTTTGAGCGCTTCCTCCACCACTGTCAACGGTCACTGTACCCTCAATAAAGACAATCCAATAAAAAAAAGGTTAACTGCCACTATTTCCCCTGATAATTATTGCAATATTAATAATAATCAGTGTTAAAGCTTCAATTGAATTCATGAGGTTTTTATAATGGGCTTTGTGAATTGATTTCCATGACAAACAGCGGGGTAAAATGATATGTTAATTCCTCCTCAGCATTTATTACAACTCTGAACTGCATCCAATATGGCTGTCGGTACTGTAGTAATTAATACAAGCGAGTGCTGGCCATGTTTTCACAATCTTTGTGCATTGACAGCGGCTCCGCCTAATGTTTTGCGTCTGTCTGTTCAAGGGCTCCTCCTCAGAAAGAGACGCATTCATCAATGACCACCTCCCATGCAGCTGGCAGAAATCAAATCATGGCCTGCCAGCTCTCCGCTGCTTTTGGTCGTGAATTAATTGTCCTCTTGCAAATGAAAAATCACACGCTGAGGAGACGATTGTTTCTCCGTAATGCTGCGAGGTTTGTTTGTGGGTGTGGAGTGGAATGGAAGTCGCCACCTTTGCGAGAACAAAAGAGTTGGGATTTCAAAGTCGAAAAAATACTGTCGGTACAGGAGTGTTAGGGCTCTATTTTGAAAATTTGACTCAAGGGCATTTATCACAAGTCCAAATCCATTTAAGTTGGTTTAACAGTGGAAATAGGTGCATGTTCCATTGGTGTATCTTGGGAGTAACGAGCTATAAACCAATTAGAGTGCCATATCATCTTCACTTTGAAAGCTGGGTGCACTTCCACCTCGTTGGATTTGTATTATAAAAGAATAAAAATCTATTATTAAAAAAAGATAAGGTAAGAGAGAACGCTTCTCTGAAGATAAGGTACGATAGATAAGTTGAGATAATCCTTTATTAGTCCCTACAACGGGGACTTTTGCATTTGAGGTTTTACTTGTGTTGTTGACCTGCATGTGTAATGTGCATATTAATGTCGTGAATATTTGCCATTGAGATAACAGTGAAATCCACGAGTGCCTTCTACTGCCTCAAGACAGCAATGCACAATGCATCTGACCACACACTCATGGGTGTGTGCAGGACAGGGCCCTTAGAAAGCCTGGTGCTTCATTGATAACAGCATCCCTGTACTGTAGTCTGTATGAACTAGAGGAATAATATATCTAGTACACACACACAACTTTATATAAGGAAAAATAGAAAAATCTCCTGTTTTACGTCTGCTCCTGCACATATAAGCTCATTAATATCATTCCAGATATGGTCTTCACTTCCTCTTGTGTCTTTTACCGTGGAATGACTTGTTTATGGACAAAAAGTTACAGGAATATAAAGACAAAAAACATCACAGGTAGTGAAGTTCAGTTACTGCAGCATCCTGGGGGTGAAATGCTGCTGCTGCTGCTGTTTCATAAATATGCTGTATAATGCTGAGTTGTATCTGCAGGAACATTTAATGGCTGTTTTGAGAATAAGATATTTTATCTTTGAGAATGTGTCCTTTATTGTTTTTGTACTCTTTTATTAAGTTCGGAGGTATGACTGGAGTGGGCATCAGCAATAGCTGACGACATCACCTGACTGTGGAGGGGGAGTGAGGAAGGCGACTGTTCTCACTCTTTCCCAGTTCAGGGATGCAGAGGACTGGATCCACAGTAAAATCTGAAATGTAAATTATATACAGCACCAAAAATTTATTTCACAAATATTTATTTTTATTCACATCATCTATATATGGCAACTTTATTCAAACAAAAAATGTCATTTAAGTTTTCTTCGTGTAGACATTTTTACTCTTAGACTTGGTGCCGGCCTCTCTCCGCCGTGAACACAATCTCTCTCGACCTCAACCAGGTTTATTTGTTGCCTGGACCATAACCACACCCTCAGTGTAGGTGGCAGCTCAGAAAACACTCCCATGAATCACTCGTGTAACTGACTAAATGTATTTCTGAAGACACTGACAAATGACGTCCATCCAAAAAGGGGGGCACCAGAGCAGAAAACACTCACACTGGTTGTTTTGGAAGAAAAAGGGACGAATGGCCTTGTAACAAGATGAGTGAGGAGGACAAAATAAAACCCTCCGTGGTATTTAGGGGGTTAGAAAAAAAAGAGCCAGGCCATTTGTTTGCAATCTTAAAAAAAAAAGAAACGTGAAAGAAAATACTTGCAGGGTGAATTTTGGGAAAACTCAACAAACAAAAACCAACTGATCCAGTACCAGCTGCTCTTATAACCAGTCCAGTTATACTACAACTACTCTCCTCCCCGTGTTACTGTTTAAAGTGTGAGATGACTCAGGATGCTGTAGAATAGAGACACAACAAACTTCACACTTACATATTCATCACATTCATACTTGTGTGATCTTTTATATTTAACAATCTGGAGCTTGCAGCTGGACTTGAGCGCCCCCCCCCCCCTAAAGCTTGCACAAAAAACAATGTAACCAAATATTCAGTGTATATGGATAGTAAGGGAGTGGGAGGACAGCACCACCCCCGTCTTTGTACTGGCATGAGCACCTCTGGGATGCTACCGCTACGCCTTCACTCTCATGTCCGTGTTTCAACGTCCCATTTTCAAAGAAACAATCCCTGTTCTGTCAGAAATCAATAATCATCAGCAATCCTAATAACTGACAATATAGTTTAGTGTTGGACTTTCTCCTTTAGTGAGGTGTTTGAGATAAAGCCTCACAGTCCTGCACCGCGTGTGAAGTAATGACACCGAGGATGTTAGAATCCGACTTATTTAAAGACTTGATGACGCTGTGCCTGGTTCCCATCTTCTCTCCTCCAACATGATTGATCACATGTTGTGACTGAATCGCGAGCTGCTGCAGCCTTAACGGTGGGCTCGAACACAACACGGCCACCAGACTCTATTCTATTCACGCCCCAGTGCATTGTGGTGTATCATTTATAGACCCGTGGGTGAGTCTGTGCCCTGTTGTCAGACACACACACACACACACACACACACACACACACAACCATCAATCTAAGGCGAGAAAGAAAAAAATTGACTATGATTCAATGACTTATTGATTTTGCCGCCCGCTCTTGATTGAATGAGTGAGTGTCCTTTGCTCTCTGTGGCAAAACACATTGAGCGGCTCCTAATCACAAAGTCCTGTAAAGCCCCTTTGATTTCAAAGTGAAATGCTAATGATGCTGCGGCTCCAGATCAAATGAACTCTCAGGCCTGACAGTGGATACCGTGAAGTGCTTAGTGGTACTGTTAGGACAGATTTGCTGCTTCTGTGAGTGTTGTGTTTAATACAGTAAGACGCTTGTTGAGATTAACGGTTTGTTTTATGGTATGAGCGTTTCCCCCGGGGACAGAATGCACAAGCACACGTGCACGGTTGAACTATGCCACCTAGCTGGAGGTAAATAATACAGACATTAAGTGGGACAGTGATTTCTTTTAAGAGTTTAAACTAGAATGGCACTCAGTTGTCTCGGATCCTTTAAATTCAATAAAGCCTCTTAATGAAACCAACAAAACCATTTTAAATAACCTAATTTTATTATTTAAATATATATTTTTTAGGATAATGGCTGATAAAATAAAATGAAAAAATATATTGCAAACAATAAAATCTGATGTTTCATACTTAAACTATTTGAAAATTGTTGCATTTGTAAATCTACTGTATCTTTTCTGTTTTAATATCTGTGAACCTAATTTATGTAAAATGATCTATAAATAAATTTTACAATATTATAATATTTTTTTTAAATATTTATTTCTGGTGTAGTAGAATAGGTTTATTGAAAGACAAACTGAATTAAAGCCTAGCTGATTGAAATTCAGCACATTCACATTTTTATTTGTATCCACAACAAAGTGCACATACTTATATCAATTCCTAAATATTGCTGTTACTTTCTCATCTCGATCCGTAAATCATTTGCTGAGAAATCAGTGAAAAAATATATATAAAAAAGTCAGATCTCACAATGTTAAGGAAATTGACAAAAACGGAAGGTTCCTGGATCCATCCCAAAATTTAATGGGTTCTAAGTTTCATGGAAATCTGTTCAGCAGTTTTTGCATAATCCTGCTGACAAACCAACCAACAAACAAGCAGACCGGGGTGAAAACATAATCCTCTTGGCGGAAGTAACTATGTTGCTATGCAGCAAGTCTTTGTTTATCTGGTGCATAGCTACATAACAGTACCATTACTTTAGCATTTTCATAATTATGTTTCGGCACTCACACGGTGAATCACACATCTCATATAATGGGTCTGAGTAAAATCGTCTTTTCTGGAGACGCATGAACAGAAGTATTTATTCTCAGTAGCGGATGCATCAGGGAGACCACGTTGATGAGCTGCACAGAAAGTCAAAGGGTTACTGTGGTATCTGAGCTGTACTTAAAAAAAATATATGAGTATTCACAGAGTCACAGTGGCCACATACCATTAGTCTTCATGTGGAGCTACAAATATATATTAACCTTGCCTCATCTCAAACCATTGTTGTGTCTTCTCTGTCTGTCTGTCTTCCTAACTCAACCCTGGGTCCTCCACATTCTGCAATAGAGAGATAATAACAGAACTATAAGGTGGATCTAGACAATCTTCCACTCATTTGATTCTATGCACTGTCATCTTGGGTTACAGAGGCCCAAAAATAAGACAAGAATGCTTTTTCCTAAACGTTCTAAATGATGCTGACTCTAAGGGAGAAAAGAATACAACTAAATTAACAAAATAGACCAAAACCATAAAAAAAACAATCAGGGCCTGTCTCCCAGTCCGCATAACATTATAAAATCATCATCATTTAAATTTGATGTGCTGTGGGTATGGTTAGGGTTTGGCAAGTAGACGTTATGGTTAAGATTAGAGTAAGTCTCCAGGACATTAATGTAAGCCAGTGTAATGTCCTCTGAAGTCGTGAAGATAAGGCCGTGTGTGTATATTCAATTCAATTTTATTTCTATAGTTCCAAAGCATAACATACATTATCTCAAGGCACTTTACATAGTGAGGTTCAGACCTTACAAAATTTGAGAGAATTACTATGTAATAATGATGGTACTATACGATGTATTAATGATAGTATCGTCATCATCATTATCCTCATTATCACAAAAGTTGTTGTTGAGTCGTGTCAGATCTAGATCCTTAGAGATACCTGCAGTAAATGTACATGTAGGATTACTAGACTGATAGATGCTAATTTTGTGCAAATTTCAGGAAACCAGGCTCATTAAGCAACAGGATACTGAAACAAACCATCAAATAATATTATGAATGTCATAACGTGGTAAATCAGATAACTTAGCCAGTTGAAAATGCAGCAAGAAAATCGCTTTTTACATATTTACCGGTGTGTGGATCACAATTATGCGGCGTTAATAGCAGACGGGGAGCTCATTGTTATTCGTCGTCCTTACGGATGTCGGGGGAGGGGGGGGGGGGGGGGGGGGGTGTGCTCTTTTCATGATTGCCTCCTAATTTAGAGCCTTGTTCAGCAAAGTCTCAAGTCATAAATCAGCCCCCCCCTCCTGCGAGCGAAGTGTGTCTGTGTGCAATGAGTTCATACAAAAAAAAAAGCCGAAGCGCTCGGTTTATCACCTGACCATTAGTCTATAAATAAGCCTTTGCTGAGCCTGGCAACAAAACAATACTAATGATGTTTTCAAAGTTTGTACGGCTGAGGACGCTCTGCTGCGAATACGGAATGCGCTCGCTCCCAGCTTAGCTCAGTTGCCGCGCGGTGGGCGGACCGCGTTCACATTCATTTCCGGGCTATTATGTGGGATTGAGACTGGCAGATGGTGTTTTCACTGCTCCTCGCCTTCAAGGTGTGTTTGTGGCCCAGAGCTGCAGGAGAAGCAGATGCATTTCCTGTTCCAGTCAATATATCATCTTCCCTCTCCTGACCCATATCTGCATTCACCTTAGTCACTGAGGCAGCTGCACGCACACACACACACACACACACACACACACGCACTGATACCTGCTACCTTCACCTGCTTCCCATTCGTTTGATGTATTTTCCTGCATTTATCGGTAACAGCCTCCCACTAATTTGTGCTAATCCTTTCAATCAGCCTGCCATCTGGTCCCAGCCTCTCCTACACAGGCCGCATTTCCGTCTGCGTGGCCGGTTTTTCACAACTGGCCGAGTGCAGATAACCAGGTGATGAATGAACACGGGTGAAAGACTGTCATCAGCGTCTCTGACACTGTGTTCACGTGTAGGATCCCATGAAAAGGTTGGTTTTTGGACAGCAAATCCTGTTACTATAATTTAAAAAGGTCTGTGTCGGTTTAGATCATCATTCGCTTTGGAAGCAGAAATTTGACACAAAAAAACAAAACAAGAAACAAAAATCTAAAAAGTCCAGTTACAATCTGAACCACATCTTATCGTTCTTCTTGCTGGATCCTTGAGTTTAGAGAAATGCAGAGTTACAATATTTACAGTTATAAGACTGTTCTGATTGGAAGTTCTAGAACCACTTAATTGCGTTGAGGTTGTTTTATCAAAGGTTGTATGTAATTTGATTGGCACTAAATTTGTCATTTAAAACTTTGAAAACAAATAACTTTAGCTTATATGCTACATGGTGCCTGCATGGTGAAGACGAGTTTGAATTAGCAGCACAAGAGTGCTCGTTGTTTTGGGCAAATTAGCCTGTCCCCTTAGCTTATTTTCAACAGTAATAGGTTTTGTTTGAAATATAATTGTGACCTCTTTATGTTTTCATTTAACTTAGCAAGAATATTTTGTTAGTTTCCGTGCATGTCGCGGATATGTCGACGGCCTCTTCGTTTTCCACCATCATGTGTGCCCTTGCAGTACAATATCCACTGACTCCAGCATTGTGAATGTCTCTTTTAATATCACATATATGCAAGGTGCCTTTGTTGCTCCAACCACAGACGGGACTCTGGATGTGTCCCGTCTGTGGTGTGACTTTCATTTGCTTAATACACCTGCCATCCATCCCAATAACTCACTGGCACCTTCATGCTATCATTGTATGTAGCTGTTCATTAAATTAAAAGCCTCCGTGGAAAACCATGCCTGGTGCGTATACACTTTATACACCTCAGTCAGGCAATGCTAACTTTTCATGATGACATCAATATGATGAATGATTAGAAACTGTTGATTGCTTCTCTAATCTTATTGGTCGTAAAAGTTAATGCAATTATCAATTATATAATGTCATTTTCGGACTTCTTTCTGACTTTATTATTTATAACTTGGAAAATGTGTTTTTATGACCTCCATCATGTGGAAATAACCCCCCAAAGCCATATTCCCACCAAGTTTGGTGATAATCTGTCCATGTCCACATTTGCCGGTGCGCAGGATGAATATCATTTATTTCTGAACACGATCGCGCAAAGGCTTATTTCACCGCCACAGCAAAAAAAATGGGAAAGTGGTTTATTCCAACATTAATCTAAATTCTCGGAGACAGGCTTAAATAATGACGCTGTTGTGAAGTGATGACTGTGCTTGATGAGAACCTGGAGGCAACACACACACATTCGGGCTCTGATTGACCACAGTGACACCGTTCATATGTGTGTGTAGACACTTCCCTCTTGGAAAACTTCCTGAAAACACTTCAGCTGTTCCGTTCAAGATTTACAAACGCCAGCAGAAAATGAGAGAACAAGAGGGCAAAACCAATTTGCCTCCTTATTAAACACCAAACATCAAGCCTCATCTTGACGTTGGTAACATTGATCAGAGGGAAACTGAACAAATTAGGTCATTAGTCAGCGATTAAGGGGATTACAAAACAGCGGCCAGAGGCCAGTCTGACATTTGCACAAAACATGCATCGGCATGCAAAACAGAATACTAATTCACAATAATGAAATGCATAATATTCTGTGCAGCTCGGCAAATATGCATCAGGGAGCATAAGTATGCATTGAGAAATGGGCAAGAGGTGGAGCCGAACCCCTGCGGGCAATTATTTGGCAGCACGGCCGTGGTTGTGAACATGGAATTTGTCCCGCCGGTCATTTGTTCAGCTCTGAACGATATGCACAGTCTTTCTGCGGAATCCATTGCGTTTGTCAACAAATATTCTCCATGCAAAGTTTCCTTCCCCTGGCCCCCTGCGACACTCATCAAAGAAAAGAAAGGAGGATTACGCACAGTGTGGAACTGAGGTGATTTGACCATTAGCACAGCCCCAGTAACAGATAGGCTTGGTGGGTTTCTGAGGGGACGGGGGAGGTGCTTTGACATGAATGATAAGATCAGAGCCGCCGTCTGCGTGATTACAGATGAGTCACGCAGTTCTACCCGGGTGTAAATCCTCCACATGCCTCCAAAGCCGTGTGACCTTGCTTCGAATGCGGCACAACGGAACTGACGGTTTCTGTTTGGGCGAAGAAATGGTCCTGTGAAAAGTCTTGGACGGAATCCGTTGTGACACCGGCGCAGCGATAAGACGCATTGGGCAGAGTTTCCGAACCCCCCCGGAGCCAGGGTCGGAAATCCTTTCAAATCAGAGCAGGAGCATATTTTGTCGTCTGCGAAGTAAAAAAAAGAGGGAGGAAAAAGCTCAGCGGAGCCGTCTATGTCTTAACACTCATTTTCATTTCACTCTCCAAACTACATTACCTAATTGATTGCATTACACGGACAATTTCCCTTTTCCTGCATGGATGCACGTGCCAAGACTGCCGGTGGAGGAGAAACCCAACACACACATAGCAATCGGGGGGGAAAATGCTTGCGTGTACAAATCGGCGATTCGTCATTAAAAAGGGCTGACCCCTATAATACAGTAATAGTTATTTCATGCTTTCCAACACCTGGTGTGAGTGATGTTGCTGACTGCGAACGCTGTAAACGAAGCATGAGATGGCTTAAAAATAGCAAACTCATTCCGCATTGGAGGATGAGTGTGTTCATTCTCTACGTGAGTGCCGATAAGAATAAGGTCTGCTATTTGAGGGGCCAGCGGGACGGCGGCCTCGTGCTCGGAATCTGAACACGTAGATAAAGTGCACGTAATGGAAGATCCAACTGTGACCGGGACAAGATGAAGAGAAATCTGACTGTGAGTGGCAGCGGCCCTCCGAAGAATTCATTTCGAGTTTCAGCTCATTTCACACACGCAACGAGGACGGAGTGGGAGCACGCAAGCGGCTCTGTTTCACAGCCCAAGGAGACGTTATCAGGGGAGGCTGTGCTTTTAAAGCATGGAGCTAATATTTTACTTTACGGAACATTGTTTAGATGGTTGTGAAACACGGGTTGGATTCAGTGCCTGACTGAATACAAGTCAGAATGAGGATTTAAACACGTTATTTAACTCACCTTCCTATGCAGCTTTAAATACGCTGCATGGGTTTTGATGATGTTGGTTTAAATTTGTTTGAGCAACAACACTGTACATAAAGATAGCGCAAAAATATCCGTTATACGAATGCTGCCACAGTCTGTGCAGTAGCTATCACCTGATGGAGCTGCTGTACCAATCATCTTAGCTGACTAGCACTGGAACAAGCAGATCAGATAAGAACTACCATAAAAAAAACATCTTTGAGAATTGTTCATTTAATGTTTTGACTGTTTAGTTCGACCCATGTTGTCACAGCAGTCGGCCAGGCCTTGTTTTTAATCACGTCTCTTCTGTCATTTCAGATCCAGTCACCCTCACAAGCCTTTTAATTACCTCATTCCCTTGACCTGAGTCTCCCCACACACACACACACACACACACACACACACACACTCACACACACTCACCTGCTCCCCCTTCCCTCATCGGTACCTCTGTGTATTTCTACCGGTTAGTTACATTCACTCTCTGCCAGATTGTCTAGTAGTGTGTTCCTGCCGAGTTATCCAGAGTTATATTTCTGAACTCTTGCCTGCCTGTTCCCTGACCTGATTACGACCCCTGTTTGGATTTTGGATTCTCCTTTTTGACTGCCCCCCCCTTTTGGATTTGTTTGCTGTCTGGACTGAAATCCTGGTTTTGACCCTCCTGCCTGTCTTGTTGACCTCCGAGAAAATAAACACCTTTTTCACTGCACTTGCATTTGTGTGTGCTGTCGTGCTTTTGGGTTCAGTTCTGTCTCCAGTCTTTACACATGTCCCATCCACTAACGTGGAGGAGGCCGGGTTAATGACCTTTCCTGCAGCCGACCAACACACCATTTGGCTTTACTTTTGGAGAGCAGCTATGCTCTGGAGATTGGCAGACTAACTTGAAAAGGCAGCAAACATTTTGCAGGAAACATTTAATATTTATATTGGATACAGATGCATTAATAAACCAACAAGCCAAAGCAGAATTGCTGAAACATATTGAGCTAATGCAAAATGGCATATTTGCGGGAGGTCCAGCGTACACTGGGTGCAGTGTGAGCACTCCTCCTAGATGTCCGATGTTGTTAGTTACGACGTTGTTAGTCGTGAGCTCTATTCGATTCTAATCGGATCACCCAAAACACTTTTTATGAAAGGTGTGAACGGGGTGAGAGGGATCAATAAAACAGCTCGCCGTTCCAACAGCCCTCGAGGAGCAGAATGGTTGTTTTAACCTCTGGATTAATTAAGTCTTGGAGCGGCAGAAGATTGTTAAAGTGAAATCTGCCTCTTAGAGGATTTCCATAAATGCTTCACTCCACGCCAAGGCACTGGGAGGTGACACGGTTTACTGGATTTAATGGGAGCAATTTCATTTAGGATGGGGGAACAAGTACGATTAAATGTATTCAAAAGTGATGGTGAAAGCAGTGGAAAAAAGAAGGAAATCAATGCTTTTAGATACTCGTGGTCCAACTGGGCATTCACATACTTCCTCGTTGTGTTTTGCATTTAGGCGATTAGAGGGTTTAAACAACACTGTGACTCCTCTTTCCAACATTTGCACAGTGATGGAGAGCAAAGAGAAAAAGGAGCAGGTGTGACAGAAAGGTGACAGAAAGACACGCAAATACATTAAAAGAGACTCGGTGCATGAGACCGATTGTTCATGCACCGATACTAATGTCCTCCATTCGTCAGATTTACAGTAAAACACATGAGGATGGTTTTGACAGTGTCCCCTGCCTTGGCTAATCTCTTCTTTATATCGTTCCTCTGAAATAAGAATGCCAAGTTTGGGAACTTTAATAAGAGTTTTACAGATAAGGAGATACTTTTTACTTTTTACACAGTATTGTAAATGGCAAATGGTCTGTATTTATATACCTTTTTTTTTTTTTATCACCACTCAAAGGACTTTCCACTTTGCCATTCACTTATTCCCACACACCGCCCACAGCCACCCGTGTATGTGTATGTTTGTGGTGTGCGTATAACTGTGTAAGTCAAACAGAAGATTTTTTGATTTATGGCTTAGAACCAGTAAAACTACCAAACTTTAATTGGCACATTGTCAAAACACGTCCACTCCACAATGTTTGCGTTTCCCTTATCTGAAAGGTTCGTTCTGTTGTGGAGTTATTCCAGTGTCATCACCCTTTGGAACAGTAGCTGTGTCGGGGGCCTGTCTGCCGTTGGTATTGTGAGGAGTAATGAGCGAGAAGAGGGCTTTTCAATTTCACTCTTGTTTGCTCTTTGACAGTCGTCTGACTTGTTGACTCATTTATCTTATGACCTGCATCTGCATCAGGCAAAATGACCGACCATATCGAATCCTGTCAAAATCGCCCGTGGACGCTTCTCTTGGTTTTCGACACGTCTGCCTAAATCATGTTTATTTTCCGACGGCTGGAACAGTCATTGTATTGATATTCAGAGTCTGAAGCTTCCCAGCAATGACATGTTTTAAATTGCCGGGAGAGGGGTGAACAAAACGATTGAGAATAAAACACGAGACGGAAAAGTGACAGAGGGAAAATGTCATGTTTGACACACCTCGGTGAACTGGGATTTTAAATTTACACAGTGTTAGCCCGCGTACCTCCGGGGCGTGGTAAGAAGAGGGAAATGTTCCCACCACTGAGAAAAATAAAAAGTAATTAAAGGATGATTCAGGTTTCTTGAAACGTTCACAGTACTGGTCATGCTTTGTGATCATGATGATGGATTGTGGATCATGGTGGCGGCTGATCATGGAATATAATTACAACAAGACTGCTTGATATACAATACGCCTGCTCGCATATTCTACCATTACTGACAATAACTCCTCAATTCATTTGTCATTGCTGCTCCCTTCATCTCTATCAGACATTTTCTTACGTATAAATACTTTAAACATTGACACACTTCTCCATTATGTTACAAACTGTTTCTTCTAATCAATATTGTAAATACTGTTATTTTGATGCGTTCAGTTACACGTGGCATCTGTTGTACTTCTGTCCGTCCTGGGAGAGAGATCACAGTGACCTCGTAGTGACCTTTTGATAACTCAATATCTCCACATTCCCTTAAGGAAATCCATTTAAATTTGGTAAAAATGTTCATTTGGACTCACGGATGAACTGATTATAATTTGGTGGGCAAAGGTCAAAGGCCACTGTGACCTCATATGAGTCACAGCGGCCTCGCAAAACATGTTTTTGGCCTTTTGAACAAAATATATCATGCCTTACTTCAGGAAATGTCTTAAGATTTTGACCAGTTGTTACTTTATTTTAAGAATAGCTGATTAGATTTCAGTGGTTAAAGATAAAGGTCATGTTAACCTCATATGAGTGTGGATAAGAAAACTTTATGTAGATTGAAACTGTGACTGACAGCGGAGGCAAAAAACCGCAGTGCAGTACTTGTAGTTTGTGTTGGGGTGTGTGTATAACTGATATCAAATTGTGGTAAAAAAAAATGCACCATAATTGTCCCTGTAACAGTAGAGGACAAATAAATTGCATTGGGGCCAACAAGGTGTCGTTTCAGGATAAATTAAATTCTGAGCACTTTGACCTCGTAATAACATCAAATCTCAGCTCGATCTTAATTTACAGTAAATCTGCACATCTTGTGATGGGTGTGCAGTGACATCAGTGCAATAAATCGAGGAAAAGTCCTGATCCACCAGTTACTCGAAATCCAGCCCTGGCATCACCTGCCAAGTAAATCCTGAGCTGCAGTCGGAGTGGAGCCCCCCCAAAAGATCTGAGCCTCCTGCAGGGGGGGGGGGAAATCATCCCACAGCTCAGTCTTGGCCGGATGAGATGAGGACAGACCGCGTTGACATACGCTGCTCCCGTTTAACAAGGGCTCCCCCGATCGAATCCGAAGTTTAAAGTTGTCACGCCTGGCTCGGCACACTTTGTCCCCCTCGCTCCTGCGGTGTGTGTGTGTGTGTGTGTGTGTGTGTGTGTGTGTGTGTGTGTGTGTGTGTGTGTGTGTGTGTGTGTGTGTGTGTGTGTGTGTGTGTGTGTGTGTGTGTGTGTGTGTGTGTGTGTGTGTGTGTGCCACTGTCTGAATTTAATCTCAGTGGTTTCACAGTCGTATTTATTTGTCTTATTCAAAGTGTTAGTGACAGATGCGAGGCGTGTCGATAGAGGGGAGGGGAGGGGGGGGGGGGGAGATAGAATCGCTGTCAAACAGATGAATAATGTATCACAGAGAAGGGGGAAATATGTTTGCTACTTTTGGCAAAAGTGGATTGCAGTCACGAATCGGCAGCCCGGCACACGTCCACCTTACGTGTGACTAGACACTTGTAACGAGCGTCTGCGTGTTGAGTTTTTCTGATATATAAGTTCTAAAATCTGCCTTATTTCAGACATGGTTTGTGTGTGTACCCTGAATAAATAACATTTGTGTTTTTATGATCAGAATTGGATCATATACATATATTTAATAATTCTTCTGAGGTGTCTGTTTACACAACCACAAAGGGACATTTGCATTGAAGCTGTGTTTTTTTTTTTCTCACGATGATGAGATCAACAAAGAGCGAGTGCAAACTTTTTTTGACTTTAAATAAACACAGCACAGCTTAGAGCTCGGTCTTATGCATGAGGGGAGGTTTAACCACACAATGTGATTTCCCTGTTGTGTATCTTTAAATTGGAGGAGACTCAACCTTTTCATCTCTTTCATCATATTTTCATTGTGATTCATTTGCACGTCCAGTAAACACATCCACCGATGAAACAGCACAAACTGTTTATGAAGTAATTTCCCTCTCCTGAATTGCAGCATTCATTTTTTTTCCTTGCGCTCAGTTCAAAGTCAGTTTACTCCAGGTTTCACTTGGAAGGAGCAAAAAGTTTCAGCCAATCACAACCAGTGACATCACAGATGGCAGCGGCGAGACTTGGCAGTGCACCTTCAGAATAATGGCGGAGCACCTTCTTGGATGCATCTCCCTGCAGCCAATTGTCTCTAATGAAGTGCAGAAATCACTCTGGTATAGTGGCATTTTGGATCCAGTCACCAATAAACAACATCGCATGCTCTTCTTATCTGTTAACTGTACTTCCTTACAGTTAAAGGCTGATTCATGCCTCTGAGTCCAAGCTACGACGCAGGTGCTCATGTAGCATATACGCACACGGCCGATCGGCACACGTTTTTGTTCTATGAGGGGCAATTCGGGGTTCAGCACCTTGCCCAAGGACACTTGGGCATGCAGATGGTCAAGACTGTGGATCGAACTGCCGACCTTCTGGTTGGAGGACAACCGCTCTACCCCTCAGCCACAGATTCACAAATTCTCTGGCGTCTCTGTTTACCTCAGAACAATGGCCAGTGTTACTAAGCGGATCGTGTTGGAGATGGAGCTGATAGATGCTGAAGAGCAATTACTCTTTCTTAAAAAGCTGCAACAAAGGAAAGAAAGACCTTGTCCGCCTTTCGTTCCTAAAACTCAATTAAATAATCGGCGGAGATGCGACGCTACCAAGCGGACCAATCACAGCTGTTGTATTCTGCGTAGTTACATTTGTAGGTCACGGTACGGCGTAGGGTACATGTAGCTTTGACGCAGAAGCATGAATTGGGCTTAACAGATGTATTGTGGTGCGTTCACACCAAACACAGATTACATACAAAGTCAGTGCAAAGAGAATTTTGCGTCTGTTCATCCAGGCGTAGCGAATCATGCGATTGGCCCAAAATTTGTGTCCATCGCGTTGGGTGTGAACGCACCCATTAGGTGATCCACCAGTGAAAAGTAGATATACTGCTTTCCACGGCCCAGCTCTCTGTGGATTGTATTTCTCCAGACTCCTGCACAGTGATTTCAGCAGGCTGTTGTTTTGCAGCGAGCATGTTTTTGTTTCTTTGTCGGTTTGTTTCCCCATTACTTACTGGAACCACGACTGTAGCTTCATTTCAATGGTTCCACGTTTATTTACAATACATCAAGGAGAAGAAACGTAGCTCTGTGGGGGCTCCGTCTTACACCCGGCACAAAGCTCATCTGAAGTCGGTGGTGCAGTATTTCACTGTTATTTGAATGCTCATTATCGGGATAGTAATGTGCACAACAGATGAACACTGTCTGCTACATGCACACTCTGCTCCTGCGCATGGTGTTTCCTCTGTAGAGAAGCGTTCTCTCTCCCACTACCGGACAAATATACCTTCATATTCATATAATAATATTAATCCACCAGGCTTACCGTAATTTTCATCATGGATACACAGTTTCACACAGGACTCAACAATGCTAAACTCTGAGACAAAACAACACAATCGGGTACAAAATATAGTTCTACATAATATAATATCACCTCGAAACCTGAAGTCGTAAATTAAGCAAATATCTTCTTATTACAAGTGGATCAGTGGGGACCCTCTCCATCAATATCACATTTTATGGTGCTTGAACCACCTCTTGGAATTATAAGGACTAATACTGTAAGTGTACAAGAACTGCAGGAGTTGGAAATCTCATTTGGAAAAAAAAAAAACCTGTGGGCTTCATTAGTGCTAAAAGCCTCTTTTCCTGCATTTTGTTTTCACTGACATCCTTCACCCCCGTACTCAACAGTGTTGTATCAGCCGGGGAAACCCTGAGGTTTGTGGAATTTGCAATCCCTCAGGACATGAGTCCAGCATTGAAACAATCGACAGAGGGCCTACTCCGAGCAACAGATGAGGATTGCCCACCTGGCTTTGTTGACCTCAGTTCTACGCAGGAAGTCTATTCTCTGCACAGCCTTGTTTGAATTGGTCACAAAACAGGGGGAAGAGCAGGCAATAAAGGAGAGGTCTGAAGAGATCACTGGTGGTCCCCTCCAGGGTCTGGAAAACAATCATTGCAGACCCCTAACACTGTTTACATAACTGTTTCACTGTCTTCTTCTTCTGTAGCGGCAAATGTCCAGGCCTGACACTTGCCTTTATCCACACATCACACGAGTCCTTACTCTCATGATTCTGTCCCTGTCCTGTTGTTTGGCACTGTATGAATAAAATGGAATTAAAATGAACTGAATTAAATGGAATGAAAGGCTTCCTGTTGTATCGACTTTTTATTATTATTGCACACATTTTTGAATTGGTAGAATTTGTACTTTCAGTTTGGAATTAAATTGTTCATATTTGGATTTATCTTTGTTTGCACTTTGAAGCTTATTTCCTTCTGTCCCTCTCACTTTACTTCCCTCTGAAGTAAACTTCCCTGTCTTTGTCCAGTTCCCCTCCTACATGATTTGCTGTGTAGCGATTTGAAGGCTGATTGCACCACAGCACTAGACTGTCTAAATTCCAAGGCTCCTTCAAATGCTGCTGACAAATATGTTATTTCCCAAGCAACGGTGGATCCTCCAAAACCCTACCTATCCCATGATTCATTGTGTTTCAGTGACATAGGCTGTGTCCCAAATCACTCAATCATCACTACAGTGCCCTGTATAGTGAGTTCGTCATTTTGCAGTGGTGTCTGAATGTTTAATGACGTTTTTCATATAGTGCACTCATTGTTTCCCACAATGCATCAAGAAAAAGTAGTGTACAACCGATGGTCACTAACCGAGCAATATGAACCATAATGCATTGCGCTTGTGGCGGAGAGACGAGAGGAGAAATGGCAGCAGGAACAGACCGACCTGTCGTACAAATGTAAATACGAGCAGAGCAGCGCATCACAGACCACAAACTGTGGGAAGTTTATTTCTACTCTTAAAGACGATCATTCAACATGTTTTTTTAACCTTGAAGTATTAAATCAAGTGTAAAAAAACGTTTTTTAATTTACTGTGGAATTTTCCAAAGGCCCGACGTAGTTGTTGTTGTCGGCATAAATGTACGACACTGACAATTACCTGCACAGTGAAAATGCAAAGAGTAGTGTCCGAAGGCATTTTTAGTGTAGGAGGGAAGTGTAGTGAGTGAGTGGGTGATTTCAGACACAGCCAAACTGTTTTTCAAAGAGGTAATGGTGGCAGCAAGCGAGGCGAAGACATCAGAAGAATTCATTTTTGAATGCAAGTACCCAACCGAACAGCTAAGCGTACAAATGGTAAAAAAAACATCTTTTCAATATTTCATTAAACCAAAGAACTTTTTTCGTCCATAGCTCTGTTGCTAGGCGATAGGTGTAAGAGCGGGACAAGCTGGTGACGCAATAACAAGACCCATTTTGGCTCCACGCAGCCAATGGAGGATGTAGACGACGCCGACTGCGTTGACCGGGTTTTCCGAATTTGGACACAGGTTTGTTTGCCTGCCTGCTTTATCCACAAACTTTGAATTGATGTTGTGGTCGGCTTGTGGGTCCATCAGAAACACTATGTGACATTTAACTTGATATAATAGCTTTATTTTTGTATGTTTCTACGTGTTTTGCCTTTTCTTTGGCTCATCTTCAAACTGTTTCATAGTAAAACGATATCTAGATCATTATAGGTTTTAGACATATACTTATAAATTAGCATATTTGATAAGTTGTCCCAAAAAATGTAATTTCTTTAAGGGAACTGCTACTACCCTTTGTACAACTTCCCTTATCATTAAATGCTGCTTTATATAGAAAGCGTATTCTATTCAACGCTCAGTCTTTGCATATTTAAAAAAAACTCCACAGAAACTGCTCAGTGCTGCACACTGATCAACAGCGAATATGCTTAACCATTTATGAATCATGAATTATGGTTATGTTATAATCTGTGGTGTCCATAACTCAACACCTGCATATGTCACAACAACGGTTCAGAGTTACCAGCCGATTAGCATGCCCGTTTGTGCGACTCATTTAAAAAACATGTTCTGAAATACATCAAAGCCTGGTGCTGAAATGTCTTAAATCGTATGTTTATTCCTAATACATCTATAAATCAGCCAATATAGGCTACATCAGGGTCAATGAGTTTTCCTACGGTTATAAAGTCATCCAAAACTTCTTCCGAAAAGTCTTCTCCGTTGTACTGTGTCTCTCTGTGTGTTTGTTCTCTGCCCTGTTGAAGAATATTGAAAGCCAAAGAAAGTGAAACGTGCACGGACTCCTCCTCGTTACTCTGAAGGGGGGGTTTGGTTCAAAGAGTGTTGTGCGCGGCATGAGTGAAAGTGGAGGGGAGAGTAAATCCAGGCGTGGCTGTGTGACTGCTGACCTTGGAGCTCATTATTCACCGGTATCTGCAGAGCGAGAGATACGCGGAGACAGTCGACAGCCGATAGAGACTTTCCCACCGACTTTTCCTCCATTTAATTAGATTAAGATTCACAGTGCCTCCCCTTTTCACCTCTCCTCAACAGCTGTCTGCAGGAGACAGCGGATAAATGGCCAGTGGCTGAACAGCTTGAATCCGAAAAAGGGAAGCACAATGCACTCCGTCTGTCTGCGTGATCTATGGAGCTTTCTGCCTGGGCTCGGCCCCCGGACCCGATGGAGGCCTCCGCTGAAAACCAGCCGCTCTCAGGATCAATACATCCTTGGACAGTGGAACAGGGAAAGTTCATTAAGCATGCAAAGACATGTCACGATGAAGACATCTGAGGACAAATGCCTGTATTGATTTTTGTGGGGGGGAGGGGGTGTGACAGAACTTTGAGGGCAGCCTCCGGGGGAATTAACTTGAACACAACGTCTCAGGTTTGTCTTTAGCAGGCGGAACTCAAACTGTTGAACAAGTGAGTGTCCTTTAATAAACTAAAGGTAGCAGCATCCACCAAAACAAAACAGAGGGGATATTGATTTATAGTTGAACTAATTGGATAAACACGTTGTCCCAAATGTTAAAGTTACAATTATTCATTGCTCAAATAAAACAGGATGTGATTCGAGCTGAAGTTTGAAAACATAACCACACCTAAAACCCTCCTGTCAGCCGTAAAGACACAGGCCTGGGATGGACTGTGCCTTGTCTGGAGAGCAGATGAGAGTAGGCAGTTGACAAGAAGCTGCAGTCAAGACACCTTCTAATAGCCTTGGCAGTCTGTACAGGAAGTTAAAACATGTATGACGTGATTGGTCCGAACACTGCGGCGTAGCCCTCAGAGACAAACCACGTCCACCAGTTTGCTCATGGGATTCCTTGACTGGATTATTGACTTTAATGACTTTGCACTTCACTTGGCAAAATTCAAAGAAGGTTTAACGATGAGTTTAACACCAATGGCTTGTGACTGCACCTGGAAGCTAAAATTATTTTACTCTCCCCAAAGCCCAAAATTCTAAAGTATGTTTTGAAAAGGTGTAATAAGTATGAGTAACTTCTTTCCTGGAAAATAGATATACACCTAAATGCAGATGTTTTATTGTCCGGCTATTGCTCAGAGTGTAGTGCGAGTCGTCCCTTCGTCAGACGTTCGTGGTTCGATCCCCAGCTGCTCATTCTGAAGTGTCCTTGGGAAAGAAGCTGAACCCCAAGTTGTCATTGTGTCACTGTCCTGAATGAGTGAGAGAGCAGTGAATGGAAGTGCTGCATGGATGTGGGTGTGAAACCGCTATGTAATAGTATAGTCCTCTTATTAATAACACCATATTAGTACTGGGTTTATCTCCCCATTGCTCTCTAAGTGGTTTCAGTACTTTGTGTTACAGAATCCTTTGAGACTGCACTGCATGTGGACATCACATCATTTCTGCAGATTTGTCTCATCATTCTCTACAGATATTGGCTTCAAATCTGGTGAACGTTGGGGCCATTGAAGTGCACTGAACTCATTCTCAGACAGGTTGTCGCATTTTGTATTAAGGGGCCAAATGTCGAAGCCAATTTCAGCAGCTCAAAACGGAGCAGCTTCAAAATGTTTCCAATAACACGCTGAGGCCGACCAGCGGCACATTCTCTCCGATGACTTGATTAACCCACTTTATTCAAAGGTTCAACGGTGGGGAGTTGATTTTTAACATGACATTTATTTCCCAGCCCCCTCGATGCTGTCACATGCTTAGAATTTACTCAAATGTTTTGTTAACCACATGGTTTAGAATATTTTTTTTATCTATAATTTGGTCACATTGTCATTCTATGTTTCTTTCATGCTCCAAAAGGTCTTCTGTTTCATGTGTATGTTTCTGGTTACGATACCGCGCGTGGATAAGGACGCATTTTTTACAATTTAATCCAAGAGTTCAAGGATTCAAGAAATTCATTGTACCCATACAAATGTAAACATTGGATTTTTTTAAACATAAATCAGAATCTTCCCACAGTGCCACCCTGTGCTGTCCTTGTTAAAGGTCCATGGTTTTGATGTGTTTGAGGAAATAAATTGGCTGTTTCTTTGACTGACAGGTATCTTGATCCTCAATGGCACGGCCCAATAACTCCTGTCAGTCTACAACGGCGGCCCTGTCAGCTGTGAGTGTTCTGCGTAGGATGTTCAGCTCCAGAAACACTGGGGGGGGGGGAAGAGGAAGTTGCACTGGCCTGGAGAATATATGTTGGCATTGTGAAGGGGCCATTACTGGGAGACAGTATCGCCCCTGCTCTGAACCCTCTGCACCTGTTATCTGTTTGAGAGCTTTGAGTGAAAGTAAATTAATTATATGCATAATGTAAAGTAATGTGGCTGAAATGGCGAGTGGAGAGGATTAAGTGGAAGCTGTCATCTGGAAAGCGACAGAAGCCCATTAGGAGCTAGCACTCATGTTGCTATTTAACATATTTAGTGGATTCAGAAACACTGACACAATTGTTGACAGAACCTTTGTATTGGCACTTTAAGTATAAACAAACCTTTACTAATATACTTTAGGTAGTAAAGTAAAACACTTGAGGGCAATTTTTATATAAATAAACATATGTGCTGCTATACTTCATCTCATTAGTGTTGGTTCCACTCAGGTAAGTCCAACAGGAACAGCACTTCCCTCAAAACCCCTAAGGCATGCCTCCAACACACTTTCATCCATCCATCCATCCATTATCTATACTGCTTATCCTTTCGAGGGTCACTGGGGGAGCTGGGGCCAATCCCAGCTGACATTGGGACAGGTCGCCAGCATATCACAAGGCTGCCATACGCAGAGAAACAAACCATTCACCCCAAATGCACCTGGTATTAACATGTGGGTTTTGTGGTCCGATCACAGGAGGACAGCTCGAAGTTCAGGTGTGAACGCACTCAGTTCCGATAACACCAGACCACATCCGGAGGTGGTCTGGGCCACATGTTTCCACATCCCTTTAACAGTGTGGATGCGAATGCGTCCTGGGCCAAATATGAAGGACCTCTCCTTTTGCAACTCTTTCTCTGCAGGACAAAAAAACAAAGAACTGAACAAATTATAGACTCTCAAATATAGTAATTTTGTACATTTTGTCATAAAGACTTCATATCATATCTCTAATAGGTTGCACTCACTCCCTTTAGCTTCCCTCTATCTTGCACTGATATTTAATTCATTAATAATAGTAATTTAGATGTTTAGGTGGAGGTTTTTGCCCTGTTTTTTCCTACACTGCCACTGTTTTGAGGGGGATCAACAAAGTAATAAGTTGCCATCTGCATTGAGCTAGTGTTAGCCTTTACCTTTTACTTTAGCACGGCATTACATGAAGAGCGGAGTGCGATTCCTTTTGAGTGTGTGCTAAATCCTTGCAGGTGGTTGGTTGCTGGGTGGAGGTTTGCTTGCCATTGGTTGTGACACTGGAACCCTTCCCTCCCCCCCCCCCCCCCCCCCCCCCCCCCCCCCCCCCCCCCCCCCCCTTCCTCCCGTGGGTTTTCCCTTGGACCTTCATTTACTTGTAATTTTCCACGAGAGACATAATGTTTCAAAATTGTGTTCATAATGTGTTTTGTAATATAGAAATCTACTTTTACCTTGGTCCCATTGTAACCATTTGCAGACAATTAATGACCCTTATGACTCTCAAATAAAATTGATTTAGGTGCTCTTGAAACTCACGTCTGTTCCTTTTCTTCACCAAACCACAGAGTTTCCTCCGGGTGGAAATTACAGCCAATGAGTCACAGCCTCACAGAAAATCTGTCTTGAGTCTTGTACACCAGCTCCGACTAGATGTGAAACTCATAGAAAGAAGTGGAGACACATCCTCCATCTTTATATACTGTCTATGGTATCAACTTGATCAACCCGTGGATGTATTGTGATCTGTGGCATGTAGGGTTTAAGTTGTCTGGGTGGTTTGGATTTGAATGTATGATAGTTTGTCCTAAAATAGAGTCCTTGTATGAATATTTAGTTTTGTGGTACTTGGCAGCGATGATGACCAAACTTTGTTCAAACTAAAAACTCATGTCCTTTTTTTGCAAGTTAAAAAATTGAAGCGAAGATCCACTGAACTCAGTGTGACTCCAAATAAAGTTCAAACATGTCCTTTCAAGATGTTTTAGGTGGCACTGTGATGGATAGTATAAAATCCCATCCACCAGTAACGTCTCGATGTGCGTCAAGTGTCTAGAAAAGCAGCAGTTTCATCACTTTAGCTACAATGACTATCATTTTGGTCTCTGATGATTCGGGTGTGTGTGCTGTGGACAATGCAGCAGAGAGAAGGAAAAAACAACAAAAGAAAGTCGGTCAGCAGCAAAAATAACTCCTGGAACAATACCCAGACTAGACAGGGGGTTTGAAGTAGCACTGTGATAAACAGATTACTGAGTCATCGACTGCTCAACAGCACTTTTTTGTGACTGAGGGCAGTTTGTGACACTGTTATTTTGCCCTCTTGCAAGGTACTTGCAAGATGAGACTTAGTGCGGCTGTGGCTGCGGGGGTAGAGCGGCTGTACCCTAACCAGAAGGTTGGCGGTTTGATCCCAGTCTTCCTCATCTGCATGCCAAACTGTCCTTGGGCAAGATACTAAACTCCGAATTGCCCCTCATAGATAAAGTGCTGCGGGTTGTGCACAGTGGTTGTTGACCTTTCTTAAGGGAGACAGCTTTAGCATTCATTTTATTATATTGGGAATACTGGGCTGGATAGTGCACCAAGTGATCCAAGCTGATAGCAAGTCTGCAGCAGCAGCAGGACTCAGGGGCAGTTTGTCTAAATTAAAGTATGAACCTTGCCTTGTTTTTGTAATGAAAACTTTAAAATGGAATCATCTCATATCTTCTCACAGCTCACATGCTTTCAGTTGAGCTTGAACACTGTTGAAAGTTATTCCAAGGTGATCACCTGTTGAATTTAAGGAGTCCTCGCTCGGCTCAGTGTTTGTCACCGGGGTCGTATTGTACATCAAACCTTTGCTCATCGGTTCCTGCCTGAGAGAGAGAGAGAGCGGCAGAGTGACTGTGCGAAGGCTGTCACATGTCTACACAGTTCACGGCGATCTGCCTGCGGGCCTCCACCGTGGGGTCGCCCCTCCGCTGCAGGCGCCGCTTTCAAATCAGCTCGGCTGTCAGGACAGGATATACGTAAAAAAAAAAGTCTAAGTGATTTTGTCGTTGATTTATATTCAGTTCATTTGACAGCTGGGTCACATAGAAACTATTTCCTAGAATGGGATGTGAATGTATAGATTTTTCTGTCCCCGTCTATCTTTGCCAGTGTAGCATTATGTATGGATTCAATAAGTCTCCTCCTAAGAGTACCCTCATCATGTGCGGTATTGATTTATTCTTTCAAAATAAGACATGTACTCTATCGTGGTTTAACAAATTGTGATTCAGGTGCTCATGTCTTTCTCCAAAAAAAACCCACACACATTTCTTTTTGGGAACTTGCACTCATGACTTTTCATTTCAATCTACTGGATTTAATATAAAATGTGAAGAGCGTTGGTATGATGATGTGACACTAGAAGCTGAATTATTTTAAACCTGAAAACCAAAATTGAAATAATTAGCCTTATTTATGTAAACATAAAACATCTTATTCTGTATTATATTTGTTATGTTATATACACTATTCTGTTGTGTACTCTAAGGGAGTACAGGGAGGGGAAGTCGATGAAAGACTTGTCTTTAAATACACTAACTTAGCATAATCAATGATTTATTAAGTGTTTGATTTAAGAACAAACCAAAACAAAAAGCCAGAAGACAGGCGTGCATGAACAGTTACATCTCTCTCCTCCAAAGTCTTCCATCCTGCAGCGGTGGCATCCTCCCACAGGACTAACACCCACTATTAGAATAAAATAAGTAGAGCAGCACCGCTAAACCCTATACAACAACCACGTCTGTGTATTTCCTAATCTCCACTTAATGGTTACCATGGAAACAGAAGGAAGTGCTATTTATTCAGCTGCTCAACCAAGGTCACATTGTGTAAAAACTAAGTTAAGTGTCCGTGTTCTTATGAATTTGGCTTAATGATTCTAATGTCTGTGTTTATATATCGCACTGTGTACCAGCTGCACACTCAGATAATACTTCATCTGTCTTCAGCTCCTCTCTGCTCGCGTTGAAGGAGGTCTCCGAGGGAACAACAGTTTGTTGAAGAGACCATTGATACGTGATGCGTCTGCCGTCATCTCTATTAGCTACCGGCTACTTGGCTACCAACTACTTGGCTTCTAGCTTGAACAGACACGGATTGCGTTTGACAGGAGATATTTAAACAATTAAGTTGGGCAACGCACTTTTTTAACAATCCCACAAATTTAACACCGAAGAACACAAATAACAAACTATCAGTGGAATGGATCAGCGAGAGTTAACTGAAAAGAAGTGGACTGCCTCCATTTTAACCCCGAATTCATCGCTTCGTACCAGCTTTGCATGGATTTGAAGACCAATGACATCACAGCTAGAATGTCCCATTTCGAAAGGCTCCTTCAAAAAACAGCCATGAAATGTGTCCTTCCATTCCCAAGGATCCAATAGGTGGGCAGGAGCAGGACAAGCTGGTGACAAGTAGGAAATCATCCATCGACCACCCCATCATCACCTTCCTTCGCCCTCAGTTCATCGTTTAGCTCGCCTTCACTAATCAGTCATAAACCAAGCTTCATCGAGCTACAGATTTGAACCTGATCATGGCACCAGATGAAAAGTATGGCCAACAGCCAACAATCATGTATAATGCAGTGCATCCAATAGTTGTCCAAACAGAAGTTTGAACCAAACAGTTTGCTGGAGTAAAAGTCAGTATTTCATCCTCTAAGGACCAATTAATGATCCTCTAAATGCAGTACTCGAACAGCTGAGTTTATTTCGACTCAACCTGACATACACCATCCTGCTGCCCCCCCCCCAAAGACAGCAAATGAGGCAGAATATTTGACATTGACTGAAATGCATTCGCTATCTAGCGAGGACGGCTGTGGCTGAGGGGTAGAGCGGTCATCCTCGATCCCAGCGTTCCCCATCTGCATGCCGAGGTGTCTTTGGGCAAGATGCTGAACCCCAAATGGCCCCTCATAGAAAAACGTTCTGCCCATAGATGCACTGTATGACTGTGTGTGTGAATGGTCGAATGGCAATAAACTGTACTGTAAAGAAATTGTAGTGGTCATCAAGAATAGAAAAGCGCTATATAAATACAGCTGTTAATAGAGATTAGCCAAAATTTCATCTGGACCTAAAACAGCTCCAAAAAGTATCACTGTTTGTGTTTTGTGTGGAGAAATGTTCAACTGTAGGGTTAATGGAAGAGGAGTCTTGGCCCAGATATCCCTTTTGCACTGTGAGCCCCAGAATATTGGCTGTTGGCCCCAGAGGCTAATTCATCTACAGACGATAGCTGCAGGGCTCCGAGATTGCCTGGTTTAGGAAATTAGTGAAGGTTTTTGTTTATTAATGAAATTATACACAACATTTGTGAGATGGATTCACACGTTCATTGAGAACCAATGTGCTCGGGGCAGAGAGCCACAGTAAGTGAACGGAATTTAATGTGTTTTAACAGTGAGATAAAGGACAAACAGATGGGTGGAGGACCTGGAAGACGAATTTGTGTGATTTTTTTTTTTCACCGTGCTCTCAGGAAAGATGGGCCATTAAAGGTGCATCCATATGCATCTGTGGCCTGCGAGGCTCGGTTTTTACGATTGTGCTTTAACTCACCAGCAAATTCCGACTCTTTAGCTGTGAACAGATTGTAAAGTGAACTGTAACATGCTACACGGCTGCGGGCCCGAGGATTTATTCAACACAGTTAATTCTTCGAAGTGGTCAGGGTCTGTTTGTCTTTCCTGGCGCAAACCTCTGAAGCCGGCTCTAATGCATCAGAACAAATGTGCATCATAAAGACGGGTGCATCCACACGGCCACTCGATCTGAATTCCTACCTACAGATCATTAAAGGATTCCAACGTTGAGTTGTAAATTTTTTCACGAGTCCCACTAAATCTAGTTTTTTTTTTTACTATGCCATTCAGATTCAATAAGTGGAAACATGTTTGCATTTATAATTAATGCAAGTGTAGTGCTGCTGGTACCCGCAACCCTTCGGCTGTCCGGACATGTTTTACGGCTTCATCCACGGAACAACAGCCCAGTCAGAAGATGCAAGTATATCTCTGTGGATAGATCCTCCTCAACAACCCCGACAAATACTGCATGAGTTCAGATTTAGGTGATCCCCTGACTTAACCGGGTGCCATCGTGGTTCATGGTGTTGGCATGAACCTTTTCACAGATAAAGGCGAACCATACCCACCAGCCTCAACCCTCCTAGGTTTACCTGATCTCTATCAGTGAATCAGGGTTCCCCACGAGGAACTGGGAAACATTGGTGGGGAGACAGACATCTGGACTACATTGCCCATCTCCAAATATGTGGTAGAAAATGGATTATTGATACAAATGTTAAAAAACGGTAAAAATATACTTATACGTATTTTTCCACACATCAACAAACTTTCACCCTCACTGAAAGTTTGTGAAAGCAAGTAGGAGGTAACAGCAAGAGGCAAAGTCCACAGTTGTGCTCGGGTCGGACAGGCACAGGCAGGAATCCCGGGCAGATCAAAAGAAACAGGCAAGAAGTCAAAGTCCAAAAACAGGCGGGGGGATCAAGAAACAGGGAGGCAGGAATACAGACTGAATCTACAGCGGGAGGGGAACAATACGTTTGGCAGGGAATGAGTGAAAGTGGGCCAGTTGCAATGCTGAGTGAACTAATGAGGGAAAGGGGGGGAAAAGATAAGAGGGGAAACCGGGGGAATGGCAAACAGGGCCGGGGTCACTCCAGGACAACTTGGTTTTCAGAGTGTGGCAGATATGAATAAGTGGATGAGCTGAACCATGAGGGAAAGCAACAATGGATCGATTTATTTGTTCCCATTTCACCCATATGACATACAGGTATGTCCCCATATGGGAATCTGTGAGAGTTTTATATGGGACAGACAGTGCCCATCATTCAGCAGCACTGCCGTTGCGGCAGATGTCCACATCATCCCATAATGCCCCCGTGTTAGATCACACTGACTATTTCAATTAAACAGCCAGAATCAGACCCGATGACAGCGACTGAGCTGCTGTCTGTCCTGTGATGGCTGCTCCGGAGCCTGTTACAGTTTAACTTACTCCAGAGCCGATGAGGGGCATCGTTAAATCGACAACACAATTTTGGGGCATCAGTATTGAGCCCAAGAAAGAGTAATAGGTCTGAAATACATCGACCAAATACAAGAGGAATTGATCATCATTAACCTCCTTACAACATAAATTCATAGACTACTTTACAGTAAACAATTTATACGCATATATAAGGGCAGTGATGTAATAATTCTCTAAAACTGTAATGGGTTTTATCCAGAATGCTGGCTTTTAGCCTTATGATGATAACTGGGGTGAGGCCATGCATTAACCTATCAGTTGTTTTATCCCAGCTTTCTGCCCCTAGGCACACACATTGATATAAAATGCTTTGGCCATGCAAGGAAATAGATGCAACAGTGTCTTTAAATTTTCATATGATTGTCCGTGAGGCCGCCAAGATTCAGAGGCATAACTTGCGATGCGTAATCACTCACCCCTAAGTGATATTTAACATCAACCTTACTCCTAAAACGCCCACCTCAATTTTTAACACCTTTTTTTAACACCGACCTCAAAGCAGTTGATGTACTTTGTTGACACCCAAACTTGAGGCCCATCCAAAACCATGGGCGTCAGTGTGCTGCTCCAAGAGCTTCCACTGTGCAGGTGTCCCGCCCTGGAACCGGGCTGCAGGGGTGTCAGACACAAGACCATTAAATATATATTTATACATATAATAAAATGTAAAGCACTTTAAGTGGTCATCAATGGACTAGAAAAAAGCGCTATATAAATTCAGACCATTTACCATATATATATAAATAATTAATTTGAAACATTCTTGTAAACATACATATTAATACAGCCAAATGAAATGTAATGAATACAACATTAAGCAAACAAATGGGTGCCGTATCCGCACATAATGAACAAATAATGATAATAAGGCACAAATGGCAAAAAATATATAACCATATTGCAATACTTCCCATTGGGCAGAGCTCATTTCAACCTCTTCATCATTTGACAAATCCATGTATTTCACAGAAGCTGTAAATTGTCTCAGTTCAGACCTTTTTCAAATACAATTTTTTGTTTTTAGTGACTCTTTTTTGCTAGCGTTTGCCCAACACTTGACATATATCTGCCAGTATGCATTAATTGGTTTGGCATAGTTGTAATCTTTTTGGTATAACCCTAAAATAAAAATGTAAGGACTATTTTTTCCACTTTCTTCTACACTGCCAAACACAACTGGAGGTGCACTCAGGGAAATGCGACACTCAATGCTGCAGCTAGTCTTAAAAATTGGCAACTTTCTCTATATCAAAAATTTGAACTTTCAGCCACAGGTGAATATTAGTGATCGACAAAATGATGAAAGTTTCATAACTTGACAATAACAAACTTATTGATAAAAGTCAATAAAATAACAATACACCCATTCACACAGTGCATCTTTGTACAGCAATTTCCAGTTCCGGTTCAGTATCTTGAAACCACACGGTGTCTCCAGTGAATTTGATACATTTTCCTTGAAGGCATCTTCAGTTATGAGCAAAGATGTGATAGGCCACGCTCACTTGCACCAATCAATGTGGCTCTTTGGTTAAACTGGGAAATCCATTTCTTTATCGAGCTGGCTTTGTGTGCACAGGAACCCAAAATACTTAAAAATCGCCTTAAAAAAGACAAGAAAGAAACACTTACTGTTGAAAGAAAGTTGAAAGAGTAGTCTCAAATATAAATACAATGCCCGAGCATTGAGATTCCCCTTCCCTTGGGGCTTATAGTCCAACACAGTGAAATAAGTGCTCTATAGAAAGTGGTGTCCGCATAGTTCAATATGTCCAATAGAGGGCGCTGTCACGTAATAACCGAATACCATATGAAAAGTGCTGTGACGGAAATGCAAATGACATACAGATATGACTAAAATCATCTTATGTGTAGCCTTTACCTAAATACACCTACAATGTCGTTTATAGATACAAAGAGGAAATGTTGTCTTTAATCGTCAAATTATAAGAAGTTGATTTGCTATTTGTGAATTAACAGTATCATCCCAATCAGCATCAAAACTAGTATATGTCTACAGAGATTAAATACTGAGGAGAACAAATGTCGTGCACTGCCGAGAGAACAATGACGGGAGGGGGGTTATGCAAACATGTGCGTGCAGGCGCACTGGGAACACTCGATTCCTTTCCTTTTACGAAATCTTCGCACGTTCACACTCCAGCAGTTTGTTTCATACCTCCGCGGAGATGGTAAGAGCAAAATGAAACGTCTGTCACTCTGCTCGGATGCTGCAGCACCGGCTGAGGTGAGGTGTAAAGGCTTGTGAGTGTCGGGGGAGGCAGGCGTTGTATTACTATCAGTGAGGGACAAGTTTCCTCACTATTCTTTTTTTTTTTTGTCCAGATCGGCTACTTTCTGTCCAGATAAAGTTTGTTGCTCCGATCGAGTCCTGTCAACTTTTTAACCTGATGAAATGTAGTACAAGGGATCAGCTTTATTGCCAGTCCCTTGTCCTTAAATAACTCAATTCATCAAACTGAAA
Source organism: Hippoglossus hippoglossus (assembly GCF_009819705.1). Taxonomy (NCBI): domain Eukaryota; kingdom Metazoa; phylum Chordata; class Actinopteri; order Pleuronectiformes; family Pleuronectidae; genus Hippoglossus; species Hippoglossus hippoglossus. Next base: position 2,231,732 of record NC_047173.1, read on the forward strand.
AACCCAAGTACTAAACAGCCATAATGTCCATGTGCATTCGGTCGTTTTGGGACTTGTACATTAAGTATGTACAAGTATTTTAATTGTTTTTTAAACGTAATACAAGTTAAATTTACTGAAGTGAGCAACAGGCTGTTAAAGGTCTGTAAGTCGGTAACGCTCATGAGCATTGACTTGTATCACTGTCATGGCCCCCCCCCTTTTTTCTGTGCAGTTTTGTCGATGTAAATCAAGGTGTGCCCTTCCTGCTCTGCGGTTGGCTGCAGCTAGGAAGGTGTGGCCTTCCCTCATCTTCGCCAGCTGCACGTTTTCCTGTTCCTGATGCCTGCTGCCTGATTGGTCGGCCCAGTCCCCGCTCCACCAACCCCTGAGAAGACAGGAACCTGAAGGGTATATAAACCCAGACTCCCCGCATGTCATGTCAGCTGTACCAGCATTGCCAGAAGTGCTGTTTGTGTGTTATTGTTATACCCTGTATGGTAGTTTTGTGATTGTTGTATATGAGGCACTTTCCTCAAATACCTCACTCATTACTTTATTTGGAGTCTTGGACCGGGTACTAGTTTACAAAGCTGATTACAAGTTTGATACATGTTGTGTGTATTAACCACACTAGGCTTACGACTGCTGCCCCCTTTGTTCTTTGGTTTGAAATCGTTAGATAGCGGTGGTGGGGGGGGATTGTTTCCATTTTCTCATTACTGTTTTCTTTTGTTTAATCAGTTAACTTTAGATTTAGAGTCCTCATTTTGTTGTATTTGTTTCTTTGAGTTGGACAATATCCTTCAGCCCGTTTTCCTTTTATAGTTGCCTCACCTCTTTTATTTCTGGAATATCGATTTTGGCGTTTGCAAAACAAATCATTTCATTTAACCAATAACATTTTGTTTCAATAAACTTGTATTTGTATAGCGCCAAATCATAATATACATCCCAAGGGACTTTACATAGAGTACATAGTTTATTGTTCCCCATCCCCAGATGAGCTCAGGGTTGTAACAATTACATTAATATTAATGGTAAATGGTTTGTATTTTACATGGAGCTTTTCTAGTCTTGATGGTCAACGCGCTTTACAGTACAGTTTTCTGCTATTTATCCATTCATACAGTGCATCTATGGTCAGCACTTTTTTTGTTATATATCTATGAGAACGGCACAGTCATCAGGGGTAATTCCTTTACCTAATAGCATCGATAGTACTCTGCTGTGTTTTTAGAAAATCAGGGAGGACAGATTTTCTATCGTGCATAAAGAAAACTAGCTCCATGTTGATGTCTGTTTGCCTGAGGACACGGCTGAGCTCACACACTCACACACATTTACACTCCTGGCAGGCAGTGAGGCCACAGAGGAGGGAGAGAACCCGGTGGATACATTTTCTCAAGTTACCACAACTGTGCCCGTTACTATAAGTACAATGAAAACTTTATGAATAAAAAGGCTATTAGATTAATGTATTAAAACAGTCGCTGAACAAGCACGATTGGGAGAGATGGGACTTGTTCACCTCCTTCGCCCTTTGTCTCCCACCCAACAGAACAAGATGGTGGCCTGCTGGCACTGACCAGAGATTGACAACAACTGAAGATGTTTTTGTCTCTTTATTTACCTTTCGATACATTGGTGTCTTGTGGAAACTGGATACTCAAAAGTGGGATAAAGTCACAAAAGTAAAACCTGCATTTGTGCAAAGAGAAAAATGCTGGGTCAAGCTATTTTTCACAAAAGTGGGGTTGAGCCTGTTGGGTAATTGTTCTGCTTTATTTACAGTGAGTTGAGTAGTTTTGGTTAGCGGCTGGTTTACAGCGAGGTCCGCCCCTCTTCCAAATTCAGGCATCTACCCAGCTGCTGTATGATCTCTGCAGCCTTCTCTTTCTGGTTCTTCAAAGTGCATTGTTCATTGCATGTATGTCATCTGATCAATTCAACTGTTCACTTGTGGGGTTGTATGTGTGTTCTCTAAAAGGGGTGGCTGTGGGTTGTGGGTAGCGGGTCGTCCACTCACCAGAATGTTGTTGGTTCGATGCCTGGGTCCTTCAGACCACGTACTGATGTGTCCTTGTGCAAGACATGTGTGAATCATGTGTGATACAAAAAGCATTGCATACAGCCGTATGAATAAATACCCTTAAGAGGTTTCCCTGTATGTAGCTGTACATATAATAAACATTTTCTTGCATTGTGTAAACCAACATGACATAAAAAGAAAAAAATGTATTGACACATCCAGTTCTGAAGCATTCCTTCCACATATTTAACCTTAACACATACTATACGTCCGAATAAAGTCATTTTTCACGGAGGCAGATCCTTCATACACGTGTGAAGATGATATTTGGTACCACATTTTACCCATATCTCCCATTGTGTAACCCAATAGCTCTGTTACTAACCAAGAGACTCTGAGACACTGGCTCTTTGTCATGCTTAACTACATTATCATACAGTACTACGACCTTGGTTGCTAAGGCAACTGCCATTGGGGGAAGGGAGCAAGTTAAACTCTCTTTGACAGCGAGAGACAGATGATGCACTATTCTTCTAGTAAGTGAACTGTGGGTGACCTGAGGACAAACTGCTTTCAATACCAGAGAAGGGAAATTCTTTCGCAGGTGATTAAAAATCAATAAACACAAATGCACGATCACTTAAAAATACATCACGAATACGTTACATTATATTTCCATCAGCGGTGATGGCGGAAGTAAAGATATTTAGCACTCAGATTCTCTTTACAAGGTGGAGCTGCTGACAGATAATGTTTACTTTATTTTGCTTGAGGCTTCGATCATTTCGTAGCTGAGCCTTGTTAACGTGGCCTCCTTTTTATTTTCCTCACAATATTTTATTAAAAGTGAAACTCCCAAAGATGTTTTACATTAAAAAAAGAAAATAATCCTTCGTGGATTCACCAGATGATTAAAAGCATCAGTCTGAGATCACTCAATCTGATGTGTACTTTTGTGGTATTTTGGTCCCCCGAAGTAGCTGCGGAGTGAGCGCTCCTTGTTTTCATGCTGCTCTCTGTAGGAACATAATTCTACTACCTCGGCTTTTCTTCTGTGGAGACCTGGACCCAGGGGAAGTGTGAGTGAGACGGAGGCAGCTGTGGTCAGGCTTCTGCCCAGAGCCAGACAAAGTACAGCTCACTGCAACTTAATGCATTGCCAGTGTAGTCAACACGCGTAAGCTCAAAGGGATACCTTAATGCGTCGGATCCATTGTGTGACCGTTGTGTGACCCTGAACGTCTCGCTGAGCCCCATTCTGAAATCTAGTAGCGTGAAGCATTGCTTGAAAAGTCAATATAATAACCAAAATTCACATTGAACATCCAAATTGGATTCAAGCGACGGGTTCAGCCCTAAGACCGTGAATGTAAGAAGTAAAATGTGCATTTATCAAGAGAGCGATCACACAATAGTACAAGTAATTCCACTTTCTTTTTTATTTAAGACTTGGCCATTGTATATGCTATAAATATCCACATAGATACATTTACACACTAAGCAGCATTAAACACTACAGAGATGTCCCCATAGTGTGAGTAGAGTGGTTGTCCTGAACAGTTTCTAAATTTAAAGAGACATATGTAAATATATGTAAATAAATATATATATATATATATATATATATATATATAATGCAGCTATGTGTAGCTACACAATCATAAGATATAACTTTTTGTGTGTGTCAAAATATTTTCCATGATTTAAATGTCACATTCAGATATGATACCTATATATAATACCATAGAGAAACAAAAGCAGACATACTATGGGAATGTACATATACTCTACATACTCATACTGTATGTGCACAACAAACCGTGGAACATGTGTACCCCCTCAAAGCACAGTGTGGGGAGAAATAAGTGTTATGCAGGATTGTAATCTCAGCAGTATCATCTTTTGTTAGTGTAATCTAGAGATGAAGAGGAGATGGGCAGTGTCACACACACACACACACACACACAGAGATGGAGAGAAATGGCCTCGTTGGTTTTCATATGTCACAACTGTAGCTGCACTGTGTGTGTGGACAGTGTTATTACAGGAGGAGAGCAGAGGAGTGAGACCACTACCGTTTACCCAGCTGCAATAGAATGAAGGTGGGATGATGGGATTTTAATTCATAAGCAAAGTTCACTCACTTGTTGTCGTGTAGAGAGGAGAGCAGGAGTAGATTTTACAAAGGTCAGTTGGAGTGCCTTCGTGTCCTGAAGAGTCTTCATGATCAGTTGCATGCCCCGGTTGTGTTACAGGTTATTACAGGATATACATGTGCAACACAAATAAACAACACTGCTTGGTAGAGACAGAACACCCCCATTAAAGTGATCACGTGAGTCGTCTGTGCTGGAGCATAATCCAGGAGTTTTTCAGGGGACTTTTGGGGAAGAGCTACTGCTGTAACAAATACACCAAACTCTGTTTCCTTGAACTATTGGAGATAAACACTAGTTTTTAATGACTTCTAGTTCTTTTTAGCTGATCCCCATCACTGTTGAACTTGCTGGACCTGATACTGGCAATTGAAGCTGCCACTATCGGTCGGTTCCACACTTCTCACAGGAGATCCCTCACCAAAGTTCCACGGAGCAAGAACAGACCTACGGGATGAGGAGCAGCATTGAAAGTTGCCCCGTTAAAAAAAAAAAAAAGAAGGTTGCATAGTTTTGCTTAGAGTTGCTGCTTACTTTTCCTTTTGTCTTTTCTTTCATCAAGCTATCAAATGAAGTCTTACTGAACGTAATACTGTGACAGTTAGGCAGGAGTGTTGCCAGTGAGTTGCATCAGGATTTGATCTGCAACAAAGACCTAATAATGTAGATTAACACGTAGAAGATCTGACATTTCCTCAGCACACTGAGAGAAAAAGTATCGCATCGTTCTTCGAATGGGCCAGTCCTGTATTAATAACCTTATATGCTGATGTCGGCTGTTGGAGGATGGTCTTCCTATTGCGTCACCAGCTTGTCCCGCCATTACAGCTGTCGCCTGTAGCAACAAAGCTACAGACCAAAATGTTCTTTGGTTGATTAAAAATGTTGAAAACATGTATTTTTTACTTATATTTATAAATAAATTCTCCTGACATTTTCCCCTCACATGTTGCAGCCATTACCTCTTTGAAAACGTCAGGGCTGGATGGACACATTTGTCGGCTGCATTTGGAGGAGACTTCGAATTGGGACATCCTCGTCACGACCAAGGATGCAGCCACTGAATTGGGACACAGCCTATGTCTCATATAAGCGTTTTTCTAAAGTTCTAATGTTTTATTTGTAAATGTTACTCTACATATATTTGAAATGAGAACTAAGGTGACAGGATGACATTTAAATCTTCCTGTTTACAGTGAATTTGGCTGCTGGTGCCGTCCAAAACCTTTTATCGGTCATTTTGACCAAGACGTTAACATCGAAGACAAGTCAGCTCTTGCCACAGTTGCTCTCAACGGTGGCATAATGAGAAGCCTTCTCTGGGATGACGGCGCACTGTGGGTATGGAGGCTTGGATTTCTCAGTGGCTGGTGAAGTTCTCGTCAGTGATTTTACTGAAATCCAATCCTAAGCGTTCCAAACTGGCCAAGGTAGACTGAGTGATCCCCCATCTGCCGAGGGAGGGCTCTATCTGCAGAGCAGGATCAAAACAGTGCAGCAAAGTCGGCTTGAGGGGAAACCAAGTCACACGGCTCTGGAATTTTAAAGAATTCATGTTGGCAGCTGCAAAAGCTTCACTGTCATGAAAAAGTGTGAATGATAAGCTGGCTAATGGTTTCAGTTTGTTTTTAGAGATTTAAATTTTTTTAATGACCTGTAGAGAAAAGATTATTTGTCAGGAGTTATACGTTTGAGAGGGAAGGGTTCTGCAATGATGCAAGGCACAAAGTACTAAGTTCGAAATTTGTTATGTTTTGTAAAATAGACTATCGTAATAAAACAATGGCAGGACACAAAGTATATAATGTGTATATAAAGGTTGCTGTGTAATAAAAACGCACACGCATGGTATGCATCAGCCCTTCAATCATTTTCATTTGATTTCAAGTCGGCAGCGACACACTGTTACTTATTCTATTTTAATTAATCTGAGAATATTTACACCTAAAGCTGAAGGAAATTCTTTGTTTGTGTTTTACAATGTAGACTTGCATAGTATTTATTTAGTTTTATCCAATTTATAATGTTGTCATTATAATACGGCACCAGGACATCATCCTATCATTATCTTTTACAGTGAACCATGATAAAATGATATCTATAAAACCTTTAGGTCGTGTCTACAGTCCTATAGGATCCAGAGATACCTGGACAATTAGATCATTTTCTGACTTCTTCACGACATCACTTATCATATGACATCATATGATAGGCAAACATTTTCTAATGTAATGTACACATTAGCTTTCAATTGTCTCTCTACTATTTGCAGTGATATCTTGGAAAATGTGTTTTTTAGCCCATATAGTTGTTGGCCTTTAACTGATCAGCTCTAAAAGTGAATCATCTGGAGATATACTGGAGATAAACCAACACATAGTCGCCTCAACTTTAGTGAAAATCGATGATTAGCCTGCACACCAGCTTAGGTGTTTTCACTCCTGTGTGTGTGTGTGTGTGTGTGTGTGTGTGTGTGTGTGTGTGTGTGTGTGTGTGTGTGTGTGTGTTGGTCATCCTATCAATCTAATCTAAAACAATATGACAACAACAATGTGGCCGTTTGGTGCAGTAACTTGAACAGAGGATAGAAACTTCTTTATAGCTTTTGTGAAGATCTTTGCTTCACAAGCCCACGCCTTTCAAACTCTGATACCTGCTGCCAGAAGCACACGACACAAAGCCCCGAAGCAGCACCCAGCCCAGCACCACTGTACGGTGATGTGTGGATGTCAGGAGGCTGAACAGTACAGTGACGTCCCAGAGGGTGAGGTTCCCTCCCCTCTGTTGTCAGAGGGGGGGCGAGAGGCTCACAGAGGTGCTGCGAGCATTCAAAGAGGCCTGGAAAAACGATAAATCACTCCGGAGCGGCAACGCCTGAGGGCCCGAGCAGTGAGCGTGCTCTGTGGATGGAATAGCTGATGACGGACGGAGGGATGCTGCTGCATGAATAGAAAGTGCCGAAAGTAAAGTAGAGGAGGTGTTTGCTACAGGAAATGAAGAGATGAGAGACACTGAAATAAGGTGTTATACAGACAGGAGGTTAATAGTGAGTGTGACACGTGGTGAACACAGCATGACTCGGATCATATGAGTGAGCATTCCAGTGATGGTGGTGTGTGGGGACGATTAGGAGGTGTGGTTAAGTCTTGACACACCAGGTTGTCTTATGGTGGAACAGTGCTCCACAGTCAGTGCTCAGAATATATGGAATATTTACCATTACGTTGAAAATCTTCCATATGATATAGGCTTGTATGTGAAAATATTATTCACGTTAATTGTATGATCTTATCATGATTATACTTGTTTAATGTTTCAACAGTAATATCTTTGCAGGTATTGATATTTAGGGCTTATATAAATATATTTAGTTTAATTTATTCAGTAACAACAACAACAGTTAAAGCCCCTACCAGGAACTTCAAAGCTGTAATGTATCTTTTTGTCCGATCACAGACATTGAGAATAATTAAAGGTCCAGTGTGTAGAATTTAGTGGTGACATCTAGTGGTGAAGTTGCATGTTGCAGCTGAGTACCCCTCACCTCACCCTCCCCTTCCAAACATGAAAGAGAACCTGTGGTAGCCGTCAGTTGTCATAAAAACTCAAAACGGGTTTAGTTTGTCCAGTTTGGACGACTTTTAAAAACATGGCGGCCTCCGTAGAGACGACCTGCTACCGAGGTAAATATCAAGTATTTATATATAAAGGGCCAATCTAGGGTAAAGAAAACAACAATGTATACAATATAGATGATCACACACGAGTGAAAACATCACGAGGATTATTTTATATTCTGCCAATAGATCCCTTTCACCTAAATGTTACACACTGAACCTTTAAGAGGCAAACTTCTCCCTGATTGTCTAATTTCCTGTTGTAGGTCATAAAGAGGCAGCAATATCAAAATAGACCGTTTCAGAGCCAGTTAAGAAGTCCACTGGCCTCACTGTTATTTGGGTCACCATCATGGTTCTAACAGTGAACCAGGGTAACTTTGAAGTTCTTCACCAATCCCTGAAGAGCCTGCGGACGTGTGCGGGAGGCCCAGTTTGACCACATCTACACCCACGGCTCTCTCACAGGAAGTCTGTGTGGAGTACGACCGCTGCTTGTGAACACCATTCAGTGTCTGCTTCAATTCGGCCAACGGGGGCACTGATTCGATGCTGCCAACCGCTGACAGCTCCAGATCTGCACACACACACACACACACCACACACCAGATTGGGACAAGTGGGGGGGACACACAGTTTCAGGTGGAGTGCTGCTCCATTGTTAACTTCCACCATCACAGCAGAAGCTAACCATCAGGGAATTCAAGGATTCTTCAGTGAAATAATATCCACCAAATGATTGACAGGTTTTCCACCTTCCTCAAATGGACTATAGCTCGTATCCTGAGGGACGTGCAGAGGTTGTTAGAGCGATTCTTGCAAATGATTTAATAAAACGACTTATGTGACACTGTTGAATGGGATATTTACTTGTAAAGAATGATACAATGTTGGTTGTAAGTACTGTTACATGTAAGTTAATGTAATAAATGACGTTTTAGAGTAATTAATGACGTTTCTAAAGAAATTAAGTCATTCATTCATTCAAATCATAATTTGTCTCATCGGGCTTTACAAGGTGCGACATCCTCGACCTTTAACCCTCAACAAGACTAAGGAAATACTACCTAAACAACATTTTAACAGGGAAAAAACTGTAGAAGCTTCAGAGAGAGTCACATGTGAGGGATTTCTCTCCTAGGAGAGACGAAGGTGCAATAAATGACACGTGTACCAGAGCACATCAACAAAATAACATTAACAACGAAAAGACAGTCTCACATAAATAGAGTTGTATCAATGATTAAAGTATTTATACAGAAGAAAATGTCCGACAGAGATGAAGGGTGCAATAATGACAATTGTAATGATAGAGGTAGTGGGAGAATGGGCGTGGCATACAACATCATCACACATAATGAATCTGCACGAACTCGTTAGTGTGTATATATACAATGAATACAAATTTAGTGTAACCTATGGAGATATACTTGCTTTTCAATTCACCCCTTATGGTACTAGAGGAAACCTCTAGGGCTACACTTCAGACCGTACAGAACTATTTGATTTGCATGATGTGAACATTAAACATGTATTACAACTTTTGTATTATTTTGGTCTCAGTTGACTGAAGTAAAGATGCACAGATGTAACTGTCTCCGACTTGTTTCCATTTATTCTTTAAGCTAAGCATTTGTGTCACTATAGAACAGCAATGGCACGTCGTACATTGCACTCTTGGTCTATTAGCAAACTTTCTGCCATGCTGACCCCACGCTGCCCCCTACCATTAATGGGCATACTGCATCTTGTGTATGGGTAGCATTCATTTCTGAGAATGTGCGCGCTGACGCTCCGAACAGATGCAGGAACCGCGAGGCAGCTATTATGTGCACTCGAGTAGTTAAAAGCAAATGTATCTCCGGCCTTACCGACGTTTAAATCAACCATGTGGCTGCGGCTGGAGCTTTCCTGTGAATAACAATTAGGAATGCTCTGACAAACCACTGTTTCATTTTGTTTCCCAGACTTTCTTCACGGTCTAATTGTGTTATTGTGTTTGTGCAGCCATCCATCCATTAGCTTGACTTACTTGGTCTCAGCACCTGGACAAGTAAGATGTGTGTGTGTGTGTGTGTTTGTTTCGCTCACTACTTATGTGAACCATCATTTTTCTAAAGGGAGCCAAGTGAGCTCTCTACACCGGGAACTTCCTCCACAATGTGAGGTGCTCCATCGGAGCAGCGGGGGAGTCACCCCCATCACCTCCAGTGCAGATGAGGGAGGGCAGAGGGTTTTTAATTCCCCCCCCCCCCCCCCATTCTATGTTCCCGCCTGACGCATGTTTCATATTGCTGCACTGTGTGGGCGGATTTGGATCTTATAGCTATTACACACTGTCATATAAATAAAGGTATCCATATTGTAACCACAGCGGTGATAAATGGGGAATAAGATATGAGACAGGCAGTCCCTGTGATTTTTTTTTATGAAGGGTTGTAAATATGTTTAATGGTGTGCACGGTCATATTTCAGAGCGCAGACGGCCTGAACGCGGCTGGAAAATGTAGATAGACTCGGGGTGTGGTGTGACGCCGTGCACCTCCGTATAGACAAACATGTTCCACTTCAATGTGCCCACGTACAGTTCCTCCTTCACTTGACCGAGCCGTGGATCTCATTTGAATTGGAGGAAAATGCCGTTCTTTATCCGTTCATCTGAAATCAATGACTCATAATGACAAGGTAAATCATCATGTATATAAAACATGGATTATTTACTCATTTATTGAAAAATCCCAAACTGAAATCTCTCATTTAAAAAAAAAGTATTTAGTATTCATCCTGTGTTTGAACTCATCAAATTATGGACCCTTTTTTTGCTTGAATTATGCATGAAATGTGTGTAGTACTTGACTGGAGTCCATCTGTGGCACATAGAAAATAATTTGACATAGTCTACAAAGCAACACATCTGGGGTATATAAGGTCCCACAATATATATACTACATGTCAAGAGAAAAACCAAGACATAAACTCTGAGGAGCTCCCTGCAGACATCTGTGATAAAACTGTGGAGAGGCGCGGATCAGGGTAAAGGTATAAAATCGTGTCTCAAGCTTTGAGCGTTCTCAGGAGCACGGTGGCATCGATAACTGTAAAAGGCAAGAAGTTTGAATCGAATGGAACAGTTTCCCCCAGAGACGAAAGTCGAGCCGAACTGAGTGGGCGAGAAGAGCCTTGGTTGAGAAGGTGACCGAGAACCCAGAAGCCGCTCTGAGTAAAAGGCACATGGTATGAAAAAGGGAATTTATTCGGGCAGAACTGTAAATACTTTGTCCTGCAGACACCGGTTCACTGGTTGATGCCATCCAAATGTTAAAGAATCTTTGTGGCAGCGTCATGTTATGCAGGTGATTCTCAGCAGCAGGGACAGGGAGACTAGTCAGAACTGAAAGAAAAGTGAACGCCCTCAAATACAGAGACGCCCTTGAAGAAAACATGCTCCGGAGTGCAAATGGACTGGGACAACAGGACATTGCCTGAAGCATATATCCAAGTCACCTCTTACGTGTATGCGGGGTACTGTTCCTGAGTGGATCAACCAGAGCTCAGACTTAAACCCTCGGAACATCCGTGTAAGACACCCGAAGACGAAGTTTACAGACACTTCCCATCCAATCTGACGGGGCTTGAGAGGATGTGAACAGGATAAACTCTCCAAATCCAGGAGTGAAAAGGTTTTTGGGACGTTACCAAGAAGAGTCAAAGCTGTTGTTTCACGTGCTGAGCTGCCAAAGGAGCTCCTATCGAGTATCATGTTCCTTTGGGTCTGGATACTTTTAAAATTAATGTATTAGAGTTATTGATATATAATTTTAAAATGGCAAATTCCATCCATTTCAAATTAAATCACCAACACAAAAAGTGAAAGGGACTGAATTCTTTCTGATGTCACTGTACATACAGTATCATACAGCCATGATGTACGTGAGCCGAGCTTATGTTGGAGAAAATCCCATTTGTACACGTGTACTAGTACATCAACAGTGAAGTCAGAATTCTAGACTGCGGATGTAAACCCAACTCTCGCTCAACCACCTTCTGGAGACTTTATTTTTATTATTACATGATGCCACTTCCTACATTCACTCCCCCCCCAAAAAACTTTGCCTCAGAGCATGTGAGCCATTACATCCAGCCTGCTTTTCCATTTCTCACAAAAACACATTTGCTGCTGCAGTTTAGTTATATCTAACTAAATGTAATTTCTAGGAGACAGGGTTGAGTGTGCTTATCTGCTAAGCTGCTTATCTGCTAAGCAGCATGTCTCAAACAGCCTCTTGCGTGCGCGCGTGCGTGTGCGTGCACGTGAGATGTGATACCAGCACAGCCACACTGATGAACCTACTTACACTTTTCCCTAAGTAATAACTTCTGTTCGACAAGTGTTTAATGCAGGTGAATGAATTTGACATGATGTGAAATTAATTTCTCCTGGATCACATTTTCAGTGGCAAGCCAAGTTTCCAAGTCATCTGATAAGTATTTATGTGTGTGTGTGTGTGTGTGTGTCTGTGTGTGTGTGTGTGTGTATGTGCGTGTGTTTTCATCCCAGTCACTCCGTGTTGTTCTGCAGCTCCTTGGTGACTCCTGCAGCATCGATGAAGAACTGCTTTCAGATAATAAAGCTCTGGAAACGACAACTTCCTGAGGGAAATAACTGCAGACCTCATGTCCTCGCTCAAACTTTTTACCCTGTTGGTGGGTTCCGGGGTGAACTCGTGAATGATGGTGGTCCCTGAGGGGGGGGGGGATCATTTCTCTATCAATCAAATAATCAATCCATTGTGAGGCAGTCTGTGAGATCACCTAACTGCCATTCAGTGATGGACAGAGATCAGAAATGGCGCTGACGTTTGCGACCGAGCGGCTCCGTGTCCAACCATGAACCCACCCACATGTACACATTAGAAGCTTGAGATAAAACCATACAGATGCACACAAATGAGACGCACTATAATCACTAGTGACTGCCAACAGCGAGGGAACATCTGAGAGTAGCAAAGCACTAGGTGCTATAACACGATGTGCTCAAATTAAAGCACATTCAAATACACGATGATCTTGTAGTGAACAAGCTATGAAGTCCTGACTCATTAGGATCTCTTTCACCGTCATCATCAGCATAGGAGTCTCCATATTTGAGTACAACTTGATAAACATTCAGACGCCTGAAAAAATTTGTATAGTTGAGCATCCTCTGAGGCCACACTTGTTGCACCAGTGGCTGTCCCGCTGTCCCAGGCGTTTATTCAATTTTTTTTCCGCATCAGTTTCTGCCACAAGTCCAGTGTCCAACTCTGATTCTTCAGTGTCTTCCTCTTTTTTTGTCTGCAGTGTCCATGTCATTGGTGGCACTCATGCTAACATTGGCACTGTGGACGCTTAAAAAAAGATATACATGTTAATTTACTACATTTACGCCTGCAGCCAACCGAGCTGTCTTTGTTTGTTCTCTGCCCTCTTTGGTCGTTTGGTGCCCTGATTCATTTTCTTTAGCCTGGTGACTCCCTTGCTCATGCGATGCTGTATCATACACACACAAATCCTGGTTCCCACCCTCACATGACCCACTGGCTACATTGAATAGATCCTGATTGTGCTTATTAAAAGGCACAATTGGGCACATCAATTTTTTTTAGTTGCTGCATAAATTAAATTATGTTTTGCATCGAAATCCAAAATAAATCAATGCAATGACCCATTCGGAGCAGCCCGAGCAGCCCATACATGGGCCGGCCCTTCTGGCATTTGCCCAATTGCCAGATGGCCCGGCCCGTCAGTGCTGCTCTTGTTCATTGCCCCACTGGGCCTGTTTCTCAGCTCTCAGCAGCCACTTTGGTGAGTACAATGTTGTCACAGACAGCAACAGAGGGGCAGAGGCTACAAAATAGCGAGCAGAGATGCTCTGCTGTCGATAAGTCACTTTAGTTTATTTTCTTTGCAGGAGGGAAAAGAGCCATGGCCCGAGACAACACTACATCTCAATACGTTTCCAACGAGGTCTTTTAAGGCTTCACTAGGTTCTGGTCATGGCTCGGTTATGTCCAAAGGTAAAATAAATATATAACTGAAAGATACATACGTGAACATATAGGTATCAAACATAGGTCTAACTACAACCATCATTAATTGAGGCAGTGTGTTACTTTACATGATCAACATTGTAAGGTTGTGCCAGTTGCTTCTACTGCTACAGCACGTTTAAATGTCTGCTTTTAAAAAAAGGTCTATAAATTTTGATTTATTTGGAAACCTTTAAAAAATATATCTGATGCCTTGAGGCTGTTAAAATATTGGTTAGCAAGATTGATCTATAAAGCAGAATGGTGCAAACACATCGATCAAATCTTAAATATGAAGGAGCCTCCTGACCTCTTCCTGTTCAGGGCAGGAGAGACGCGTGTCTCTGTTCAGTGACTGCAAAGTTTGACTCACGGGTTTCACTTGATGTTCGGGATGATGTTGTTTCAGTGACAGTTCCTCCTATGAGTCTTTAATTCCTCACTGCCAGCTATTTCTTATAAAGTCTCCTGAAAACTAAAGAATGTACAACTGAAGGGGACAATAACAACAAACAACATGAGGCAGGTATTGTGGTGTCGTTGTACAGTGTCGTATGCTGGCCTGCAGATGAATTAGACATTTGCATGTTCAGCTGACATCAGCAATTCATTTGAACTCATTAACTGACAGTGCCCCTACTGAACAGTTCTATAACCAGGAAATCATGAGACCCTTGGAAAAACATTCAAATGTGTAGAAATAAAAAGTCAAAAAGAAAACATATTGTACATAGATCAGAACTGGTTTTCATGTTGTGACTGATCAGTGTATTTTCTCAGTGTGATGGTGTGTACAGTGAAACATGGAGCTCCCGTCAGTGATAACAAAAGACTCAAGGTTGAATGTACGTCCTTCACCACAACACTTGCAGATTCTTTTTCAAGTCAAGTGTCACCTCCTACATTCCTGAATTACAAGCTGTGAGTTAAGCATGTTCTCTTTCTTTAAATGGTCTGTATTTAAATATTTATATAGCACTTTTCTAGTCTTGATGACCACTCAAAGCACTTTACAGTACATGTTATTGCCATTCATCCATTCACACGTTCATACAGTGCATCTATGGGCAGCACTTTTTCTATAAGGGGCAATTTTGGGTTCAGTGTCTTGCCCAAGGACACTTCAGCACAATAGTGTTTCAACCAAATGAAACTTCGAGATAATAATGCAGATGAGGAGGGATGAGTGTGAATGAACTGACTTCATTTATTAACTCTAACTTTGTGCACAGATTAAGTATAAAATAAGAAAATCTTTATTAGTCGCTCAGTGGGGAAATCTGCAATGTTACAGCATCAAGAGGGAAGTCAAAAATAAACAACGATAAAGTAATAAGTAGCATGCAATACTTATAATGAAAGGTTTTATGTAAGGAGACATGAGAAATATATAACACAAATGGAGTATAAAAACTAATATACAGTGTAAACAGAATATGTACAGTGAACATGTGTACAGTGAAATGGATTGCACATTAGCCATTGAATTTCACAGACAGAAATCAATATTGCAGTTAAAAAGTGAACCTGGGTTAAAGTGCAGAAGTCCATTAAAGGTGCGTGTAGTGTACTGGGAGCAGGGCTGGTTGTACAGTCTTACCAGATACCTCTCTGAAGGAGCTGCCCAGTGCTGCGATGGTTTCCTGCAGGGCCTGGGACTGGTTGTCCATCAGAGAAGACAGCTTCGACACGTGTGTTTTAAAAACACAGACATTGTGATGGCAGACTCGTCACAGAAGAGGAAAAGATGTTGAGCTCCACTTTGACATCATTTCACGGCTCGCGTCACAGCAGAGCATCTTTCTGGGAGCATAACAGGAGCAGGTGCTGCCACCGTGTGGACGGACACTATCAGTGGAGGAGGACACCCCCCCCCAACACGTCACCATACAAAACGAGACAGAAACCCAGCTACAGTTTTCATGCACTTCTTTAATATATCAGTTTTTCATATTCACAACAAATACATTAAGCTTTTTCTTCTTATGATACAGCCTTAAATAGTTTTTACACTCAACTGGTTTTCTCAGAAGTCTGCCTATCAAAACATCTTTTAATCCTCGTCTCTTCATTTTTCAACAGTTTATCATTTGTTACATTTGTGGTCTCCATGCCTCCTAGCAAACTGACAGTATTTCCTTTGTACAACTATTTACAGGTGAAACAAAACATATAACCCCCAAAAAAATGTCTCCATAAAGTTAGGTTTTTTTTTTCATGATAGTTCTCAGTTGTTGGGTTTAAGGTGCAGGCAAGGAGGAGGGAGGAGGGGAATGTGTCTGAAGAACAAAAAAGGAGGAATGAAGAGAGAGCAAGGCTGTGCATTACGTGGAGGAGAAGAGAGTGAGAGAGTGAGATCAGAGGAGGAGGAGGGCGGCGGAGGAGAGAGTCAGTCCTGTAAACTCTCCGGTTTATAGACGGACATCAGAAAACTTGATAATGAATACAGCATTCTTCAAGACGTTGCTGTTTACTCCCTCAGGTCCTGTCCTGGTAACAATGAAGAATATGAAAATGTGAAATCCCAGATTACAACTAATCTGCTAGTTTCTGAGGGACCACAGCGATGCCTGTGGAAGAGGACTGGGACCACGGGATATTTTCCAGTGAGGCCGCCAGTTCATTGTTGACCTAGTAAACTGAAGTTTACCAAACAAGTCCACTTACTCACTGGTTCTGGACCATATCACGTGTTTGGAGGTTTAATTGATTCGAATGTGTGGGCTTTAACATTGACCTACATTTGTTACAACAAGCCACTAAGTAAACTTGGAGCTGAGGTTCTTCCCAACGTCAAGAATGAACCTCCATGGTCTGCATTTTTCCCCCCCGACATGCACAAGAAGGATTTGATCGGAATCGTCGATCAAAGTTTGAACATCTGCATTTTTTTCAACTGTGTCAGCTCAGCGTGCTGAAGAAGACCATGAGATACAGTCAACAGCTCCGAGACGAGCATGTGAGAGGACTTTGAGCAGAGACCGTTAGGCAAACAACCTCTGGTGGGATTTCTCCACGCAGATGGTTTTGGTTTCATGTGTTTGGGTTTGGAGAGAACAGCCTGGACAGAGTTTACCTGCTTTCCAACCTTACTCGGCACTCTAAATTAATTGAGATGTGACAAAATGTATTTTGTGTCACTTTCTTAAGAAGCTAAACTCTTGTGAGAATAAAGTCAGTTTCAGTGAGTAGAGACTGACAGCGGCTTCCTCTGTAAACTGCGTATGTTCCCTGCAGATTCCTGCCACAGTCCACAGACTCTGAACTGTCCTTTATGTGAAAGTGTTTGAGACTGTGTGGTCCAGTGCTTGGAGATGTGTATCCTTGAGCTGTAATGACCAAGGCCTGCGTCAGAGCCCTGACTTCATAAAAAATAAATATATATATATATATATATGTAAAGCCATAATTATAGCTCTGAGGCAGAGGAGAGGATTAAATCAGGTTTCTGAGTCTGTTAGTAGAATGTAATGATTCAATTTAGAACCCTTGACCAATTACCTCATCTTCCACTTCCACCTAAAGCTGTTTTTTTATCTTTATCTCTAAACCTTTAGCCTTTCCTGACCATGGCATCGTTGTCTCTCTAATGACTCAAAGTCTCCTTCACAACCTGAACCCGATGGTTTTTTTCTTCAGATGCTTACTGAAGCTAAAGGATAGAGACGAACGTCACTCATACCAAAGGATATGTAACATGTAAGAGACCAATACTGTTTCTATGTCTTTGGAATTTACAGACTATAGAAGAGCACAAACCAAACCCAACGTGGACCTTAAAATCTCCTGGTGAAAGCACATAACTCGAGCTGTCCTTTTTAAAACCAACACCAACTTGTGCTCAATAAATTAAGCATTTTACCACGAGAGGGCACAAGCTGTTTACAAGACCTGAACCAAAGCATCATGTGAACCAGCGACGTGGCCGACACTGCTGAGACAATGACAGAATAATGCTAAGAATGATTACCATAACAATAGCCGGTGGGAATGAAGTACCTTGCTTTCGCCAGTAGATGCCAGGCTTCACACAAATGTGGGTTTGGTCACTCTTTAAGTTTTAACCACACTTGCATGTTCAATATGCAAGTGTGACACATTTCATGAGCTGCCCTGTGACTAAAAAGGAGGTGTATGATCCAGGACTGGGATAAGCTGTAAGACTGTCCTGGGTCAGGGCTAGCAGTCCCCCCCCCCCCTCTGCTTCCAGTCTTTGTGCTAAGCTAGGCTAAATCCGTTGCAGCCCTAAGATGGGACTTGTGGGTAAGATGATAAGTAAGTGTATCTCCTCACAAGCCGGACAGTTCCATGAAGCGGTTGGGGGTCGGGGGGGGAGTGGGGGTTTAGTTCATGGCGTTTATGATGGAAAGGCATGATCCATGATGAATGTGAAGAACCAGGTTGTCGTATTTGGATGGATGGACGCTTCAACTGTGTGCTCTACCTCCAAAAACATCCATTCATCAAGCCAGCAGCCTCATTTTCTCAGCTCCCCATCACACACGGTGACATACTCGGCTCGTGGAGGCTTTATCAAAGAGTCATTCTCGGCAAAAAAATATTCACACTCGGGCCTCGGCGGATGACTCATGCATTAGGTGGATTTTTAGGTCATCAGCTCTGTATGTCACAATTTATTCTTCAATAAAAAAAATTAAAAAAAAAAAAAAAAAAAAGTCAAGGCAAGTCGCTCGTTTGCTTCGATCCGTCTCATCTCTACAAAGTGCAAGTACACGAGTCACAAAGACTAAAACAAGCGTCTAGAGAAAGACAAGAGCGTCAAATAAAGCGGTTCTGGAAATTAAATCAGTTAAACCAACAAAAAAAAAAAAAAAGATTCACATAAATAAGTAAATATCTGCAGGCCTGCCTGTACAGAAAAAGGCAAACAATGACAATAATGAAAAAAAAAAATGAAAAAAAGAATGTGTAACACCTACAACACACGCTGGAATGAAAAGAGTAACAGGTGCATGTGTGTAGAAAAAGGTTAGAAAGGTGTGACTGAAAGGAACGATTCAGAACTTTGTTTTTTTCAAGACTAACAGAACCTGCCAGAAGACCACGTGTCCCTTCAGCAGATCACACTGCAGCTCATTGGTCAGCAGCGGCAACAAGTAAGGTCCCCGTCTTAAGCAGAGTGCAATATTAAAGCCACGTGATTTTAAAAAAAAAATAAAAAGAAGAAAGACATGCACTTGGTGTCACAAAAGAAAGTAGAGGTTGGGTTCTGTGGGAAAGCGGCAGAAGCGAATGAAAAGCTTTAGTTGCAAAGATGCTGTGTAACAACTCACTGTACACACTCTTTAGCTCAGTATAAACCCCCGGGCAGCAGCTTGGCTTAGACTCGGCTCTTTAAAAAACAAACCTTGTTTAGCTTCCATCATCTATCAAGCCTGCGTCTTTCCTCCCTTCACGCCGCGCAATGGGAGTTTCCAAACGGAAGCCACACAAATGACCACTTCCGATGAGATCATTTGAAAAGGTAGAGGGTCCCCGTCGAATTATCCAACATCGAGAAATCTTGCGAATCGAGTCCAATCTAATGAGTTAACTCCGACCAGGTTCTTTTTAGAGGGATTACGAACTCCCTCTCGCGTTGTTTCCAGCATCACCAAATAAATTAGCATTTTTCCTCCCAGAGAGCAGCTCCTGTGCTCGGGACTCCTGCAAATCTGCTTCTCCTGCTTTTCGCATGCACAATCTATTCCAGAGAGATAAAGAGCTGCGGCCGTTTCATCACCGGTGTTGACTTTGTTGGAGGCAAACAAGAAGGCAAAACTCAGTATTTTGCAGAATTTGGTCAGCATTAAGCCCAAAAGGACAACAAAAAAAAAAAGGGGGCCAGTGCTGCATGTCGCACAGCTACCATCTCCTCTAGAGGAACAAAGGACAGAAAAAGGTCATCACTCCTAGCTAATGCTAGCTTAACTCTGAAACGGGAGAAACAAATGAAAAAGTAAAAATAGATCTATCTTTCAAGTCATCGCTCTTCAAGGGGAGGGGGTGGTGGGGTTAACCCCCTGCCCAGTGACCTCCAGCTCTCGTGGGGGGAACAAGGCCGGCGCCCGACCTTCCATCTCTACCCCCCGTCAGATGGGGGCGCTGCGTCTCCTTCCACAGGCCCCGTTCTGCCGTCACTCCAAGTGCAGGTCGGCGGCGGCGGCCCGGCTGAAAAGAAAACCAGCCCCCCTCCTCGTTCGCACTGGAAACGACGAGACGAGCGGCGTCCACAGCCTCGACTTCTCCTGACGTCCCTCCGCCGTCTCCCCTTCATTGTCGCCTTCATCTTTTCCCTCCAGCAGGCGGGAAAAACGGTTTTGGTATGGATGTTATTTTTCGTTTTTGTGTCATTCAAGTTGCTTTTTTTTGTTCTTTTTTTATTTTTCCTAATTCAGTTGTGTCTGTCGCAGTGGCCGTTTGACTGCAGGACAGCTTTTGGTTGTCTTCTTCAGGTTCTTTGAGACAAATTTTTTCTTTTTTTTCTCCAGTAATTAATCCACCGCAGAGACACAAGACTTTTGAGAAGTGACGAGGGATGGAGTGGTGGGATCTGCAGCACTTACTTAAATGCTGAAAACTCCCCTGAAAAACAAGAGAAAACATGGAGAAAATAAGTGTGTGAGCTCTGTAGCAGCCACAGTACTGCTGCTGCCAACACTGTATCCTTCAGTGGACTAGTTTCCTCCCGGGTGCTGTGAAGTCAGATGTTTGTGTACGTGTGTGTGTGTGAGCTCACCATAGCCACAGGCCTGGATGGGGGTTTTGGGGGAGGCGCAGGCGTACAAGCTGAAGTCCTCCGTCTGGAAGCCGGCTCGGTTTAACGAAGGCTCCGAGGCGCTGCGGTGGATTTTGGGTAACGAGCGAGCCAGCAGCTCGATGGACGCCAGGATCTGTAAGAACACACCGCACAGCCACAGATCCATCAGTCACTGGTACAGCATTTAAACACAACCACGACAAATATTGTGAGCTGTATTGTAATCCGTCTCAGTGACGTGCTCCTAACAGGGGGAGGAGTGGGGAAGTTTAAGAGCTTTGCAGAAATGGAGGGATGCCTTCTGCCCTTTGAGAAAATGCAGGGCTTTTATTTTTATTGTCTTCTATCACAGGGACGGTTAGAAATGAAGAACTGTCTCTGAGCCTGTTGAAAATAAATATCTGCAAGGGCTTAGCGATTGGAGGAATACATCGTCCATCTGCGATTGGCTGAGCCCAGCGTCGGTTGTTTCGTTTTGTGCGACTGGTCATTTTATTTTGCTGATATAATGGCTTTTCCTCCGAGAATCAATTCAACTGTACAAACTGTTAACCTACATACATTTTGATTCTTCATCCTGACTCCATTCGCTCACTTTTCACTCTCTCTCTTGTGCTGAGACCCAGACACACACAGACTAAGCTGACGTCTCTGACCCGCTGCAGTTTAAATGATGACTTGTTTCGTAACCACCGCCACATCATCAATACGGGTCACAACGGAATTGATAGTTTTCTTAAATGAGTTACATCTGTCTTCATTCTTTTATTCAGCCCCTCCTGACTCCGCTCCCTCACACTCGCATACAAACACCATGGGGACACATGGAAACTCTTGGAAACATTTTTTCTTCACCAACACAAATATTGTATTTATCTGTCGTCTTCCCAATAAAATAAAAGAGCAGGAACATTTCTTTCTGACCTGAGGGAAGAGAGGTCGCTCCTCCCTCTTCTTCTTCAGACAGTCGGCCATCAGCCTCTTCATGGCCTTTGGACAGTTGCTGCGCACTTTGCTGAGGTCGGCAGACAAGTAACCTCGACCCACCATGAATATGATCTGTGGGAGGAGAAGAGAGGAGGCATCAGAATTTGTGTTTGCAGAGATAAAAACAGGCCGTCGCTTCACTACATGTCTTTGTTTGGTAAATATGTTATTATGACATGCTAAGTATGGGCTAATATTATTTGCACAGTAATGATTTTTGATTAGTGGAATATACTAAGTTGTGGTTCTATTGTTGTTTTGTGTTAATACATGTATATGGTTACAGCTTACGAAAGGTGAGGGCCCATAGTGCAGTCTGCTGCTAATGGGCAAACACGATTTTTGAAGTTCACAATAAGGTCAACTTTGATTTATTGGAACATGAGTCAAAACAAGATACTCTGCAGGTTCAGTGGCCACTACATTAGTACGTTTAAATTGAACATACATTTTTTTATACTTAAACAAACAATTATATTTTAAAATGGAATTAAAAGAATTTCAAAAATCTGAGTTTTTGTTATTCGATTATTGAAAGAATATTCAATGGCAGCAGCTCTAACTGATTATTGAGGTTGTAGATGGTGTGGAATCATTTGTACAAGTGACAGTGTAACATTGTCGTGGAGCGGAAACACTTAAAAACAAGAGATCAGCGCATTTCAGCTAAATGGAACTACAACGCGACTGTCAAACTTTAAAGTCCAATAGATTAATAAACTGTTAAACCAACCACCAGCAGCTCTACAGTTCCCCTGTGCTCTCGTTTTTCCTGATCTTATTTATTTAGCCGGTGTACAAAGATTTAATTACACTGCAGCTTATTGTTTGTGGTGTTTAATAATCCGAGTATGACAGCCACATTATTATTAGTGTTCAATTACAAACAAGACTGAATGAAACACGTTGTAAATTAACAAGCACTTACGTTTCTGTTTATGTATGGTTAAATCCAAAAATGAGGACAATATATTAAACCGAAATTTAAACAAACTTAATAGTTTCCCACCTGGTCCCGGTTGTTGATGTTGGAGTAGGGCAGCACTCCGGACATGAGCTCGTACAGCACGATGCCGAAGGCGTAGACGTCTGACTGGAAGCTGTAGGGATTCTTGTCCTGCAGCCGGATCACCTCTGGAGCCTGAGGGAGCACAATAGGGAAATGGTCTGTATTTATATAGAGCTTTTCTAGTCTTGATGACCACTCAAAGGGCTTAACAGTACAGATTCCCCATCCACCCATTCACACGGTTCATCTATGTGCAGCACTTTCTCTGTCATACATCACTAACACATTAGCAGCACAGCAGGTTCAGTGTCTTGCCCAAGGACACTTCCACCAAAAATCGAAATCAGTTCATCCTTGAGTCGTAGTGGATGTTTGTACAAAATTTGAACAAATTCCCCTGAGGCGTTCTTGAACTATCGTGTTCACAAGGATAGGACGATCAGACCACACGAAAATATGATGTCTCCGGCCACTGGCTGTCGACGGCGCAGAGGTCTCACAAAATAAAAGACAGAGTGAATGTAAAATTTAGGGAAGTGATACTGACCATCCACAGAATAGATCCAGACAGCTGCTCAAACTGGTGGGAGCCACTCCAGCGGGACTTGACTGTAGCCAGGCCGAAGTCACCGATCTTCACCGTCAGATCCTCATGGAGGAAAATATCTGGGAGGAGAGGTCGTCATGGAAACACACTCTTTTCTTCCATACCTATGATCTTTGCCATGAATTCTATGCAGAGTTTATATTTTCATTGCAAGTTTACTTAAAGGCCTCGGCCTAAAGCTTGACTTGACTCAGTGACATAAAGTGACAAAGGATACTGTTGCTCTTCAAATCTCTGTGGATGATTGATTTCGCATGCAGGTAGCTGAGGAGGAAGAGAAAAGGGATTAAACACACTGTTGAATCTTTGAGACTATGTGTGTGTGTGTGTGTGTGTGTGTGTGTCTGTGTGAGTGAGCGTGTGGGGAGGGGCACTCACTCCATGCCCTGAGCAGTCTGCCGGGCGATGTCGATCAGCTTGATCATCTCAAACTTGGTCTCGATGATGTGTAGGTGGTGGTACAGACTGGAGCCTTCGCACCACTGGGTCACGATGGCCAGCTGAGGCTTGGTGGTGTAGCCCATGAACAGCAGGATGTTCACGTGACGCGTTTTCCTTCAGGGAAACAACACAGACAGGTCGATGAAACTACGCGTCTGCATGTGTTTTGTGTGGCTGTTTATTTATAAAAAAAAAGGTGCACAGATTCTCCTGATCCCAGAGCAGAAGTTACCTGAGGACTCCCACTTCGTTCTTGAAGGCCTGGAGCTGCTGTGGCGTGGGCGCGGTGACGTTCAACATCTTCACCGCCACGTCACCTGAGAGGAGGAGAGGACAGCTGGTTCTCAAATAGTGCAAGATGGCTTCGTCCAAAATGTTGGAACATTTCAGAAAGCTTATATAGAGACATGTGAAAAATACATCAAACATCTGGAACCCACTAAGAAATAGGAATAAAGACTGTTTTGTTCTGATTCCTTGTATTAATTATGTTTATGTAGGATTGAGCTAAAAAACTGTGTGTGTTGTAATGAAGCAATAGAATAGTGATTTGATGCCTATAGGATGTAAACTGCTTCCTCACCAGAAGGTAGTGGACTGACAGTAGGGGGTGCTGTTGCTCTTACCATGCCACTTTCCCTTGTAGACAGTTCCAAAGGATCCAGAGCCTATCCTCTGGCCCAGAGTGATCTGACCCTCTGGGATCTCCCAGTCATCGCTGGAGTCCCTTCTCCCCAGGGTTTTCTGTTCCACAGGACACATAGTCAGCACACACACACACACACACTCTCACACACTGAACTGCAGAAACACTCTGCAGAAGCACCAAACCCCTTACCATCTTATTGCGGTCCTCAGACGAGGACGACGACTTGCGCTCCCTCTGCGGACACGGCGACTTCTGTGGAACCTTGACGTTGGTCAGGGAGCCGGGTAGAGAGGCGGGCGGCGTGGCCGACAGCCCTGCGGTGGAGCCTGGAGACGGGTCGCGGGCGACAAAAGAAGGAGAGAGGATGAGAAAGGCAGGTCAAACAGGAGAGGAGGAGAAGTAGAGGTGCAGAGAAGGAGCGGTTTGTAGGCGAGGACAGGGACCGAGGCGTCTGAATCAGTCGAGTGTGTCTGGTCACATGCACAGAGGAGAGGTGAGCGAGGTGCTTGGTTGGATGGTAGTTAATGGTTTAATCATCTTGTCTTTACAGATACATGTTATTAACTTAAAAGGATATTATGATGTTGGAGAGGACTTTAGCTGATTTAAACAGTTTGAACTGTTTACTAAAAAAGCTATAAAACGTGAAAACTTGTTGCAATAAACGAGTTGGACATTTTTAGGGAAAATATTGAATAAAATTAACTGAAGTAAATATTACAAATTAATCTGAATTGGGGTTCGACTCTTTTTAAAAGTTAAGAAAATAAAATCTATTTTTGAAAAGTGCAGTTCTTTAAAGCAAACATTGAGTGAAAAAGCTTCAAACATAGGATGCTGTCATTAACAGACAGTGGGTTGAGTCTCCGTTTTCAGATATTAAAAAAAGTGGTTGGAATCCCCCAGTTGAAGGGGAATTCCAGTATTTTTCAACCTGGGCCATATGATCATAAATGTGGTTGTGGAAATGATTCGCACACCGAGCTGCTGCACGGTTATGAGTGAGACTTGTTTAATGTTGCTACACTCTTATCAAAGACCCAGGTAAATAAATTGAGTGAACATTTCGAAGACTGTCGCAGTTGCCCCATAAGATTACGTTGTAGCAACTCCCACCTGTCACGGCTGCCAGTGGAGACGATCTACTGGACTGATTTTTACTACCATACATTTACACACCCACGTATATAAACATAAGGCCCAGGGTGAAAAATACTGGAATTCCCCTTTAAAGGTTTAACACATTATGAACATACAGGAGTTAGATTTGAGTCTGTGACGAAGATGATGGTGCTCGCTTAAACAGGTTTATCTGATCAAATCCTATCAGATGTTAATGTATTAACTTGAATTGTTTTTTTTGGCACAATATCATTAAGCACACTTCTCGAGAGCCGGTAGCAAAATTATCTTCAGTGCTCAAACGCATTTTCAGTGTTATTATTCTTTTTAAGTTGTAAAATAAAAGCATACATCCTAATTTCTCAGATTACTGATGTAGAAATAGGATACATTAGTGCTGATGTCTAGTACAAAGCTATACACAGCACTAAGGATTGATTTATAAGTCATAATAAAATTTTGATTGCAATCACAATATTGATCGGATAAAATAATCTTTTCTTCGAAGTGTATAAACTGTTCCAACCTTTAAATAAGTCAGAATGTGCTGTTAAATCCCCTGGTTTACTTTCTGATGCATTCTACACTACAGTACGTTACAAACCACCATCCACACAAATCACAAGTGTCTCATCAGAGTGAAGGGAGATCCCTGTGTAACCCGTGTAGTGACGGCTGTGTGGTAGAGAGAGAGAGCACGAGAAGACACAGAGGAAAAGAGAGAGAGGGCACACACAGTGGATGTCGTGGATGGGACACAGGGAGTGTGGGGAAGTTGGTGGGGGGGGATGGGGGGTGGTGGTGGTGGGGGGGGAGGGTTTGGACAGGTGGGGTTGGGGTGGATGTGGAAGGACACAGGAACACGCAGAGGCCTAACTACCTCGGAAAACAGGCTCAGGCTCAAAATCAAACACTATGTCATTGGGGTAGGAGTATAGGAGGGGGCTTGAGGTCCGTGTTCGGTGCTTCCTCAAGCAGCGGGCGGGGTGGGTCGGGGGGGCTGCAGGGCAAAGAGAGACAGACAGACCATCACTGCTACTCACCCTGCCCCTCTCACCTCTAGCTGGTGTCCGTGGACACAGCCGGGCTCCCGAATGAGGAGCCCCGCTACCTCCCTACGCTGCTAGCACGCTAGTTTAGCTCTGTTAGTCAGGGTATCTGCAGGTTTTCACGCAGCCGAAACGTTCACGCGTCAATCTGGAATCATTTAACGCAACGGGAACGACTTTGTGTCAGAGAGCGAGACGAGTAGTAGACGCGGGGGAACCAGCCGCCCACAGCACACCGCGGATTTACTGTCGAGCTTCCGGGTGACTTTATTTCCATGAATACTTTAGCAATTACAGCTGAAACGATTCATCAGCTACGCATGTCTCCTCCTGACCTGGCAGAGCAACTCTTAAGTAGGACTGGTCTGCACAAGTGGAGGTTATGTCCTTTCCAAAAACCCTGACCCACAGATCTGAAAAATAAAACCTACTACTGTCAGTGACTGGCTGCAGGACTAAACAAAGCTCCACACGCACACATTCACACACACTCACATATGCACACACACATATACACACACACACACACACACACACACACACACACACACACACACACACACACACACACACACACACACACACACACACACACACACACACACACACACACACACACACACACACACACAAAAGACTAAGAGCACACAGACGCAGGATGGTGGGAACAGAAGCTGCAGACGTCTGCTGCTGTGAACCGTACCTCCATCTGATCGTGGTAAGCTCTGATCTCGAATCAGGTCCTGAAATGAAAGGAGGAAAGAAAATCAGTAATATGAACAACATATGTAATTATTTACACACACATTTAATATTGTAATATGCAATGTACTGTAGCCAGGCTCTAACAGAAGGTGCACCCATGTTTGTGTTATTGTGTCATTTTAGAGGCAACACATTGAAATAATGTGAAGGGAAATTACCGGATTTTAATGTGCCTCAATTGTAATAACAAGAATGATAGACTTTACTTAATAGCAGTTTTCTTACAAAGTACTTTGGTTTTATTTCTTCTTTGTATTAAGTACAATAAAAGGACAAGGAACCTATTTGGCGAAGTTTCAGATTTAACCAAAAGCCAACTCTGTAATTTTTAAACATCTGGACGTTAACACCTCTAATCTACACACAACTTCAAGAGCACTGCGAAGTGAGGCTGCCCACAGAGGAATTCACCATTAAACATTCAAATAAGTGCTCCACAGATACCGAGTTCACACAATTATTTTTATTGTGAAATGTCCAGAGTAAATCGGTAACATAGCTGTGGTCAAGAGTTCATTATCAGACGGAGGGAAAACTTCCAAACCGTGTAGTCCCTACTTAAAAGACTCCGCATGCTGATCTGAGCTCAAGTTCTCAACCAGGAGGTGACGCCATGACAGCCAACAGAACAAAGTGCAGGTTCTATCTGGGTTAGTCGGTGTTAGGACCTTTCTGCTCGGTCTGTGCCAACAGTCATCCTCATTAAAGTGGACCACTCAGTTCACACATGGCATCCAGACTGTGTCAGATAGGATTCTAACCTGATCACATTTACTCCTGGTATTAATACATATCATCAACATGTGACCATACACCCCCACCCCTTTGGGAGGTGTTGATAGGCAGGCTGGGAAATGTAGGAATTCAACTCAGTAAGTTTATTCTGGTGAAAACCAGGTGACATGTGTAATCAGAAAGACATTACACGTTACATCCTCCTATCATTTGTGCAGGTCCAAATACAACAAAACTAAAAGACAGCAGAAGAAGAATAGAAGAACATGGTATGCATCCATAAAGCTGTGTTCTTTTTTGATTGGTCTCTTCTTCACTCTATTCAGAGCTGTTTTGAATAACGTGAGGACTGAGGAGAGGACTGCTTCCTGACTAATGGCTGCAAGCTGCCTCGCTGCTGCTGGCTCACTGGTCTGAACAGTCGTGTGTGTGTGTGAGTGTGTAATTCTGCCCAAGTAGTGGGTGTATGCAGTCGTCCCCTGACCACCGCCGGAGGGGGTTTGACCGTTCGGACACAATCTGTCTCGGGTGCATTTACACTTGTGCTTCCATGTGGTCAAGCTCTGCCTGATTGTAATCTGATCACTGGGTGACAATTCATGGCTGACACTTCTCATCATAATACTAGCAGAGGGAAAGCAGACTCACGTCTATGTTGACAGGCTCGATGGTGTTAATATGGACGTTGGGGGCCGAGGACGAACGGTCCCGCTGGCCAAACTGGTTGCGGTGGTCCTCCTCGCTGGGCCGGAAACTGGGTGGGATGGGTATGGACTTGGACGGTGATACACTGGCATGGCACATAGACCTGGAAAGATAAGGTTTGCTAGTTAAGAGTACTTGCGAAAAAACAAAAAAGCACAAGACATCACTCTGCATATTTACTTAAAATGACAGAGAAAAGCATCAGCGAGTGTAACATTCTGGAATGAAAAACTGCAAAGCGGTGGCAGTGGACGACTCACCCCATGGAGTCGGACGGGGGAAGTGACGGACAGGCCTCCGACACGGGGGTGGTTCCCTCGGAGCACACCTCCTCCTGGGTGAACGGGTGATGCTCAAAGAACTTGGACACTAACAATAAGCTGCAGGACACAAATCGCCAAGGTTAGTTAATAATTCAGTACTCAGTCACTCCCAGCCTGACTCAGCAATGAAGTCGCACTTATTTAGAACCGAATCAGGAAACACTGCACAAATTGTAGTCGTGTGACAGACAAAGGAAAGCACAGAGCACGAAGCTCAGCCAGATGAACAGTACTGTACTGTCACATGTATACAGTAAATTCAGGGTTTGAGCAAATCACTACAATGACCATTTCAAGCTAAATGTCCCTTCACATCAAGTCTAGATTTCGATTTATTTGTGGAGTTAGCCAAACTACAAAATATGACCTGCTGAACGACATAGGGATCCATCACTGGTGACTGACTGCCATTAAGATATGAGCCCAGCATCATGACCAAGTCACCGCCATTACTCGTTTCTTATTCATTACTATTCATGTCCTGCCCACCTTGGCAGAAACACCAAGGTTGGTTTTGTTGGAACTGCAGAAACAGTTAATTCGTGGTTGTACAGCATACTTTCACGATCCATCTTTGACTGCGCTGAGACAAGACATGTTTAATTTTGACATGTAACCTAGATAAATATTTACACGTGAAACCACGAACCAACGCTCAGCGACGCTCAGCATCAGGTTGAAATGAGAATCTGCAGCTTTGCTAATGGAGTTTTTTTTGTGCCAGAGCTCATCACACCTTGACTGCCCCTATGTCATCATCGTCATATGCCAGTTCAGACATCACCCAACCCAAGATGAAACCGATAGATGATGTGTAAAGCTAACATCAGCAACTTTCACATCACTTTCCAGGACATACACTTTAATATTACACACCAGCAAATAGACCCATCCACAAGAACAAATCTAGGCTCTTATCCAGCACCCTTCTAGCTGAGCTAACACGAGTTAACACATAAAAGCTTGCACAGCTACACTTTGCAGTTTGTTACAGCAGGATAAAGGTGTATTTTACTGGACACGTGCGATGAAATCCAAAGTCCGAGATCGCAGTGGAAGTCCCTCTCCTGTGTGCAACACATTACAGGAGGTTCAGTCCCGACCGGGTTACAGCATCATGGTGCAACAACGCTGTGTGAAACTCACTCTAGCTGGTCGTAGTTGACGCACATGAGGGGAACCTCAGTGCTGCAGCGCTGGTGGAACTTGTAACCGCAGGTCTGACAGCGGAAACCCTGGAAGAGCAGCTTTCTGCAGAAGTCACAGAAGGCCAGTGTGAAGAAGGTCTTCCTCACCTGTCAATCAAACACAGACACGCAAACACACAATCAGGCACCAGACAAGGCTGAGGAATATAATCAGCAGGCGGAGTTTGTCTGGTCGTACTCACAAAGTTGTGTGTGGTGAGCGGCACATTCTCTAACACTTCTACATGTAACTCCTCCCCTGTCAGCCAGGATATGTCTGTGTCCCAGCCAATAGGCTTCTTCTCTCTGAAACAGGAAGTTCATATTCCACTGATTTATATGATTTATGTGATTATGAAATATGTAAAAACACACATATGCATATGTACATTTTATATGAACAGTGCATTTGTAAAATATTCAGCCTTCCTTCACTTTTCACACATTTCATTATGTTGCTGCGTCTTAACAAAGTGAAACAGAATATTTGTACCTTAAGTAAAAACTGTACCTTAGATTTAAAAATTTTAAAACATAAATATCCAGACCCTTAATTCAGTACTTAGTTGAAGCACCTTTGGCAGTGATTATAGCCAAGTCTTCTCAAGTATAAAGCAACAAGCTTTGCACATTGGGGTTAAGGGATTCTCTGCCATTGTTCTTTGCACATCCTCTCCTAAGAACTGAGATCAAACAGTTTAGTCTCGGTTTCACACGACCAGAAAATATATTTTTTTCTCAGAGTCAGAGTCCTTTAAACACTTGTCACTAAAGTGAGGGTTCTGTCTGGCCACTGCCATGAAGCATTGATTGGTGGAGAGCAGCAGTGGTGGTTGTCCTTCTGGAGGTTTCTCCCATCGCCACACAGGATCTCTAGAGCTCTGCGACGGTTTCTCTGGAGGAGGTGTGAACGCAAATGTCCGAGTGAGAGCCACTGACGTATGAGGATTTTCTCCACTGGGCCCCCTAGCATAAAGTCCGCAGAATGTCCACAGGAGTTGATGTGTGCGAGTGGGTTGCTCAGCTGGGTGAGCGGCTCGCTGAAGAGTCCTGGTTGTTTCCAAACTTCTTCCATTCAAGAATTGTGGAGGCCACTCTGGGAACCTTCAATGCAGCAGATCTTTCTGTAGCCTTCCCCCGATCTGTGTCTCGACGCAACCCTGCCTTTGAGCTCCTTCGAACTTATGTCTTTTGCTCCGATATGTACTATTAGCTATGAGACATTATATGGACAGTTTGTACATGTCTTCTCAAATCATGTCTTACCAACTTGATATTCCACATGGGGACTCCGGTCAACGTGTAAAAAACATCTCAAAGAAGATCAAGAGAAATCGGACAAACCTGAGTCATAGAGCTTAATGTACTTGTTCACATATCATCTCCCAAAATGTGCATCGCTCTTTAAAGTGTTATCATTTAAATATAAAAGCAGAATTTTCCAAACAGGTTGAAAGCAGAACAGTTAAGAGACGAACGGTAATTTATGTAAATTAAGTTCAGGACAACACTGTACATTTTATAATAATATATACAAATGTATATCCAAGGGAAAATATAGTGCGTTTGGATATCAAAGACAGTCTAACCTGATACCAGTGTGTGGACAGCACACAACAAAAGAAAGGGTCAAGTATCAGCATATGCATTATTAGTTAGTCTCCTCCGCAGTACAATAGAGACACACTTACCCATCCTGTATCCTGTACACGGCACAGCACTCGGGGATGAGGCCTCGCATCATCAGAGCTTTCTTCAACGAGTCCCTCACAGTCATCCCACAGCGGGCTGGGACCTGAGCACAGCACAACAACACTCACTGAACTGACGCGGCACAGCAGAGGAGGCTGGATGAGGGGCAACTGCTAGGTTTGAGCTCATCAAACATTCACAACACCGATGCTTTTGATTGATAACTAAAGATTTCACCACATTTCTCTCGCATCTGTCAATTTTCATCTAGAACGACCCAGAACTGCTGAGTATGATGAGGCCTTAAATGGGTCAGACATGTCTAGATTCTTCTGCGCTCTGACTTTCAAGTTAGACAAGGTGCGTGATGCATTACTGTGTGTAAGCTGTATCATGTGTTTTAGTCTTTGTCTAGTTTTCTTAGTGCTATTTCGTCATTATATTTAACTTTTATCTGTGACCTGCCGGGGGATTGCAGCAGAAAATCAGCCCTAGCCTGGTATAGTACAAAGCATCAAATGGTAACATTTAGGTTTAATGTTGCGAATAAAAATAAATATCTATTGCAAATCAAAAAATAAATGGTTTCTTAAATCCTCCTGACGTACCACTGTTCTCTGTTTGTTGGGCAGGAAGACCCTCACGATGGGTTTCTGCGGGGAGCGAGGGTTGGCTCGGCTGGCGTCGGTGGGGGTCTGCAGGCAATCCAATGTGTTGGGGGCAGAAGGAAAGGCCTGAGCCCCCCCTCCAGCCCCACAGCCACCCATCTTGACCTCCAGAAGGTCTGGCGTGGTTGTGGGAGAGCAGGAGAAGTCTGTGCCGTTCCCCATGGCCTCCAGCAGCTGCTGCTCCCTCTGCTGCAGGGCGTCTAGCTTACTGGTGTACTCCTCATAGGCCTGAAGGGGGCGACACACCAGAGAGCACTGACTCGACAGCTTCAAAACCTATAGTGTCATACATAAGATTTGTTGTCTCCAAAGTTATATTTACCGAAGTCAAAGCACTCTTACCTCTAGATATATGGAGGGGGGATTGTGTTCTCCTCCAAACTTGTCCAGAAGAGCCTCTAAGTGTTCCTGTGTCAACTTTATCATCTGTTTGATGTTCCAGATCTGTGGGGACAACACACCAAACAACGTTACGGAGTTGGTTTCTTTCAACGAATGAACAGCAGCCTTAGTCTGAGGTCTATAGAATGAATCTGTCCATGACTCGGCCTCCGTTGATGTCGTACTTTTGCCTTTTAATATTGCCAATCTGTCACAGTAGGTTCTAGTCGCAAATTCTGGCCACGACTTGGCAGGGTGACATGGCGGACGACATGTTGGCTGTGAGCTTTCACGACTTCAAAAAAATACAACGCACAATGACAAAGAAGAAGCATTTTAGCTGAATTAATCACCTGACACACAATGACCCAGAAGAAGACTTCTCGCACAACCCAGTGAAATTACTCAGGCTATCAGAATTATATCAGGTGAATAGTCAAAGACATTACAGCAACACAAAAGAGCAAAATATTCATTCTTTGGTCATATTGGAAATGGTTGTGCAGAAAAAAAAAAAGGTGCCAAACACTCTTAATGGTTCATTACTCAGGTGAAGCATTTAATTAAACAAACAGTTAAATCAGTGTACAAGTTACTGCAACCAGAGGGACTAGTTATGACTAAGTTATAGTTATGAGCAGTGCAATGCTCATAAATGGTAATGCCAGTAGAACCAATGCTTCTGTAATAAAACATGTTGCTTGTTCTTCTAAGGTACAGTTTGTACTAAAGGTACTGCAGATGTTGTAAAGTACTAGAGATGTGATTCTTCTGGGACTTTTTATAACCCAACAATTTCTAGACTGACGTCAAACGCAAAAGGAAGGATGAAGGAAGGCAGAGTTGGTACAGCAGAACTGACGCCATCATTACCGTGGCTACAGCGGTGTTTACTGCTGATCAGGAAGCATCTGGGTAACGGGCCCTGACACTTCCTACATACACTAAGTGGTTGAACAATCACAAAAGAGTGGGCCAATCAGAAGTGGGTTTTTGGGGAGGTGACTCAAGAGCTAAAGCGGAGCATTGTAGAGGGTGAAAACAGGCACTCCATAAGTGTACAGTAAGAGAAAAAATATTGATTTTGAGCAGAACAATATGTACAACTATTCTAGCAGAACCCCAAATTAAAGTAACTGTTTTCAGTTACTTGGAAGCAAGTGTTACTATTCACTAACTTTCTTTCTCTTTCTTTGTTTCCTGTTTTCATATGTAGCTATTGCCTTATAATGATGTGACGGGTCACTGTAAATCTGAATTCACCTCTACTTTACAGGGCTGTCCCCTAAAAGACAGCAAGTCAATTCATCATTAAGAACTTGCATTTTTTTTAACTTTTGGCTGCCTCATCGAGCAACACTGTAGCAACAGGGGGACGAGGCTGTAAACTTTACAAATTTAATTTTCTGTAACATGAATAACAAATCTAACTGTGATGGAAGTAGATCGGTAATGAAACGGGAAGGCAGCACAACACCAGGCAGGACGAAAGAGGGAAGAGATTTCTGTTGATTCCAGCCCTCAGCTCTGGCACCTGTCAGCAGCCATCACGAGAGACTCCAGTGTGGCTCATAACCGAGATGACCGAGACACCAATGTTTTCTTCGACCATGCAGAATTATGATGTTTTCACATTCCAGATGATAGAGAAAGATGAGGTAACATGAGAGTATGATGCGGGGTATACACCTGAGCTAACCTGACAATATATGGGCAGGGCTGTGATTGATACACAGTATTTCTCCTATTTGTCGATACTATTTAATGAAAAATAGACCAAGCTAAATTTGATGTGAAAAGATGTCTTGTTTTGGTCAAATTTAGCTTGTATCTGACTGCTCGTATCTGAAAGTTTGGTAGAAACCACATTCTCTAGCTTCCTCCTGACCCTGATGCAATTGGCAACACGGAGATGGTACAGGTGACGCAACACCAATCTACAACAACAGTGAGACATTACTTGATTTCAGTCAGTGTAAGATTCTATTAACCCTCATAATGAAAGCAAACTCGGCGTGAAGGATTAATGCTAGTATCTCTCTTACTGACAATGTAAGTTAAAACTGACACTTTTGAAAGCTGAAATTCTACTTAGCACCACTAAACATTACGACCCTACCAACTGGTTGACCGATTTCATTGATCAACATCTGTCAATCAGATATATCAGTACTGATGTCAAATGTGAACAAACATTTTTATATATAACCTAAAGCCAAAAAAGATGCTTGGGGTCAATTAGAGAAGGGGAAAACGCATAATCTTAAAGCTAAATTCCATTTGTAGTCCCTGCCCATGGATAAGTGAACAGCAACAATGAAACCCCAAAACCCATCATCTCTGCTACAAATGGACCAACAACGAGCATATGATGTAACGAATATTGGCTGACATTTGAAAATTTTTTTAGCAATTAAAATAAAATATCGCCATTGTTCCCAAAAATCCTGCCTCAGTTGGGCTATATCAAAAATTACCCCCGAGAAGCTGAGAAACTGTTAGCAACATTCTACACAGGCACTGTTACAAAAACATTTTAGGAAGTAAGGCCGGAATTTCCTGAAATTAATCCGGATGTACCCAAGTCAAAATATAGGTCATCCCCAACAAAATGTCCCAACCTAAAGGGTTGTACCAAACGGAATCTCTTTGGGTTAGTCAGACAAAACAACACATCTGTAGATCTGATTTCTGAAAAAATTAAATAGTATCTTTCACCATTTACTGATATTTTATTGTCAAACTATGAATTGCTTATCCTCACAAAATAATCTGCACGTAAATAAATTCTGAAAATAACTATTGGATTCAGACCTTACTGACCTGGGACCTGACGTAGATTCCTGTGACATAATACAGTCACAGGACAAGGGCTATAGATATTAAGTATTGGATGATCCATATGCAGCCATTTATTATCTGGAACTTAAATGAACTGAAGTCTGGCCAAAGAAAGGAGAAACCAAGTAAAAAGTTATAAAAAATATTTAAAAAACTGAAATCTCTGATTTACCAGAGTTTTCCATCCCTTAATTCAGTCCTATGTAAAAGCTGCTTTTGTAGAAACCTTCAAATCATCCTGGGTTAAGTCTCTACAAGCTTTGCTCAGTTTATCCTGTTCTTCTTGTCAGATCCTCTGAAGCTCCATCAGGTTTTCCTCAAGGACGTCCCTGCATTCATTATTCCTCAGTTCTGATCAGTCTCCCTTGTCCTTACAGCTGAGGAACAACTCCATAAGATTATGCCACCTTTGTGCTTTCACCATAGGGATGTATCAGCCGGGTGAAGACCATGGCCTAATGTTGGTCGGAGTTCCTTTTTGTCCCCCTTTCTGGCTGTCATGTGCTCTGTACTCAAAATTGACTTGTCTAGCCACTGTACCGAGGCCTGATTGATGGAGAGCTGTCCTTCTGGTACGTTCTCCCATATCTGCAGACAACTTCCGAAGCTCTGTTACAGTGACGGCTGTATTATTGGTTCCAGATGTCTTCAATTTCCAAATTATCGATGTCACTGTGCTCCTGTGGACACTCAAAGCTTTAGAAATTGTTTTATGCTAAAAACCCTGATGCATGCCTCACCACAGAGAATTCCTTGGACTTCGTGGCTTGTTCTGACATGCAGTCTGAAGTGTGAGACCTTGCGTTGCTTTCTAAACCATCCCCAACCAATTTAATTTGCCAGATATAGACTCCGGTCAAATTCTGGACACATCACATTGACAATTAAAGCAGAGGGGACGCAGCTGACCACAATTTGGAGGGACAACCAAGGCTCATACTTTTTCTAAATGAGAGACGGTTTGACTTGTGAGACATGGATTGCTGGGCTTGCAGAAAATTGAAGCATTTCAAAACTAAATCTACAACACTAAATGTACACATCATCAAAGAATACCCTGTTCTTGTGCAATAACACCTTTATTAGACAATACTTGTGCTTTGGTTTTGAAAGTGTTTCCTCTTCCATCGAGGCAGCAGCTGGTTAGAAATCCTGATCCTATGATTGAAATGCTAAAAGCTGGTTTAAACATGACATGAAGATATCTACTTGACATATTAGTCATTTGAAATTAAATTTAGAGGAAACCCCTGCACATAAGCACAAGTTTACTCACGAGCATCACTCCTCTGCCTGTGACAAATATCCGTCTGTTGCGAGTCCCCCAACTTTACAACCGGCTTATCATTGAACTTCCTTTAAGTCTGCACATATCTAATCAGCCTCCAGGAGCTCTCCCTGAAGACAGACTGGGAAATGATGCCCTAGGTGTGGCCATTGGTGATCAGATGGAATACGGCTAATTGAAGACACAACGCTCATCTTGTTTTGAGGTCCCTGGCCATATTTGGGAAGGATGAGCATCAATCGGAACTAGGGTATAGTAATATTATACATTCATTCAACATGGATTTGCTGCTAATGCTTGCTTGTAGCCTGTGTGTGTATAAATGGTAAATAGCCTGCATTTTCCAAGCGCCGTTCTAGTCTTGATGACTCAAAGCGCTTCACAGTACGGTTTGTTTTTTGCCATTTTTGTACACATGACATTTTTCAAACCACTGACATTCCCCTAAACCACAGCCGCCCCATATGTGTGTTTCCACCAGGTCTGTGAGCTAGCGTGACCCTGTATGTGCCTTAATAATAATAATAATAATAATAACAATAATGATAATGATAATATATTAATTCATTTTGCACTTTTCAAAACAAAGTTACAAAGTGCTGGTGTTGTCTTTGTGAGTTTATTTCTGCTTGGTCTTGAAAGAGGCCTGATATATTTTTGTGTCCAGTAAACATCTGTTAACATTGACAGTGGACTTAACATTATTTCAATTATACATTTAATTTGTAACTGACTCCGTTTCAACTCGTGCAGCATAAACTAGTTTTCTGTCTGTGTAACAGTTGAGAGAGTAACACACACACACACACACACTCCGATAGACAGAGGATTGAGGGAGATCTCCATTCAGGATAAGCTCTAGCCCTTTCTGGAGACAAATTGATAGTTTCATGATCACTACATTGTCTGATAAAAACCAAACCCAACAGCACTTTAACGACAGGAGCAGCAGGGAGATCGCCCTCCATGGACTCTTTTGAATAAGCGATGACAGAGATGGTAACGATGACAGCCGGCTGCCCCAACATACGATGCCACAGGAAAGCTCTTTACTGGGGTGATGAGCAGATTTTACAACTTGGCTAGAGGCCACAGAAGTGAGATGGGAAATAATAGATGGTGAGCCGGTTTTAACGTAGAGGTCGAACACCTGATTTCAGCACTGATGTTGCGTATTAGAAACTTTTACATAGCGCGATTGATTCTCGAATGTTAAAATGTCCTGCTGGTGGGATTCAGTTTGCTGTCATGGTCCAGCAGTGAGGCCTCAGATCTGCAGACTGGAGACGGATTCCCAGGCCGGGCTACATGGGACATGGTCACTGTGCTTTAAATGGTGTGTGTGTGTTTGTGTGTGTGTGTGTGTGTGTGTAAACAGTCTGTATTTATATAGTGCTTTTCTAGTCTTGATAGCCACTCTAGGCGCTTTAGGTTTTTGGCATTCACCCATTCATACAGTATGTCTATTTGCAGCACTTTCTCTTACGAGAAGGGGCAATGTGTGTGTCCGTGTGTGTGTGTGTGTGTGTGTGTATGGGGGGGGGGGGAGTGATTGTAAAGCCTGTAATATGCATAAAAGTAGCCTGTGCATCTCAGTTGCACTTCACAACACGGACACACACACACTCACAAGCACGACTTGATTTGGCTCCCTCCTCCATCATCATCACCATCATCATCATCATCAGCCCTCTGAGGTGAGGAGCCTCTGGTGAAAATTAAAATGTGTGCACATCAGACTGCACACACACGAAATGCATTGGACAGCAGCGTAATTGTGTGTTTGTGTGTGTGTGTGTATCTATACTTATGAGGACCACTTTTGGTTCAATACCATCATTGTGAGGACATTTTGGCTGGTCCTCAATTCAAAGGGCTGTTTGTGGGTTAAGACTTGGGTTTAGGGTTAGAATTAGATTTGGGTTAGGGTTTGGCATTTAGGTGTGATGGTTAGGGTGAGGGTCTAGGGAATGTATTATGCCCTCACAACTATAGAGGGACAAGTGTGTGTGTGTGCGTGAGGTAGGTGTGTGTGAGTGCGATGTGTGTGTGTGTGTATGAGAGAGTGTAGTGTGTGTGTGTGTGTGTGCGCGCGCTCTGTTGGCGCACCAGGCTGCAGCTGCAGCGAGCCTGGAAAATGAAGCCAGGAGCGAGTGGAATAAAGGCCCGAAATAAACACAGGCTCGGCCGAATAAAAGCTCCCCCCTCCCGCTCACTCGGCTCTGTCGCATCGCTCTGTCCGCTGGAAGCCGTGGGCCGCGGGAGACCCAGCACTCCGACGGCTCGCTCACACTGAGCCCATCGCCCGTTGCCCCCTGCACTGCAGCCCCCCACGATCCGTGTTCCAGCCGGTGTTTCCTGAACATTTACATCCAATTACCTCCGCTCGGAGCCCGTGTCCCCTGCCTAGCCTCCACCCGCTAACCCGCCGCCGCGCGCGCTTACCTCCTCATCCTGCGGACCTCCGGGGATCCCCTGCGCGCAGGAGGCGTCCAGCCCGGCGCCCAGCTCCTCCAGGCCCGGCTCCCTGCCCGGCTCCCGCTCCGCGGTGTCTCCGTTAAAGACGGGCGGTGGGGACTCGGCGCTGCTCAACGCCGCCATTTTAAACTGCGAGAAACTGAGTGGAAAATAATAGAGGGAAACGCAGGCTGGTGCTGAGGACAGGAGGGGGAGACAGAGAGGGAGGCGCAGGACCACAGCGCTGGTCTGTGGATGGATGGCACACAACCACTACACACAAATATATGCGATCATCATCACTATTGTCGTTATTATGGCCTGGATGGTTATACAAGCCCTCTCTAGAATTTCCACTGGATGATGGGAAAAGTGAAACTCATTAGCCGAGGTTAAAAATACCCGATCAAGTGACCACGTGGTGTTATAACAAAAAAAAAAAATTGGGTTAAAATCCACACTTTACTATGAAAACAGTTTATGCTGAATTTTGGTTCTCTTCATGTTTATCGTATGCAAGAAAATAAGGAGCCTGAAGAAAAAAGGTCTAGTTTGATCTGATCATGATGTTTGCAATGGAAAGACATTTGAATATTAAAGTCTTAATTCTGAGATCAAAACCCAGAACTTTGTCCTAAGAAACACAATTTTGAGGGGAAGAAAGTATTAATTGTGAGACCGAAATTTTTTTAAAAGGTTTACGAAAAATGTTCCAGTAAGAAATAGTGCATTCTTAAATAAAAATAAATAACACAATTTCAACTAATTTTTTTTTTTAAACTATAGAATACTGGAAATTGACCACATCTGATTGACTTAGATATCAAAATGAGAGTTTTCCATCTGATTCCAGCTGACATCCAGAAAGGCTGTCTGCCTGTGCACTTGAATGTATGATCCAGATGTGGACGTAGGCCTCTGTATGTGATGCTGTATAGAGGGAACCGGAAGGTTGGCAGTTCAATCCCAGTCTCCCATATTCCACGTGCTGAAGTGTCCATGGGCAAGACACTGAACCCCAAATTGCCCCTGACATCTGTAGTGGCTGCGTGAGGGATAGAGAAAGTGCTGCACATAGATGCACTGTATGAATGTTTGTGTGAATGGGTGAGTGGCAAAACAAACTGAACTGGAGTGAGCTTTGAGTGGTCATCAAGACTAGAAAAGTGCTCTTTAAACACACACCATTTACCCAAGTAGTTAGCAGTGACCCAGCGCAGGTTCAGATTATTCCCAAGACCTTGAGTTTTGGAGCTACATGGTTAGACAGAGCAGAGAGACACTTCTGTTGCCAAAGCTTAAAAGCAAAACTTGGAAGACATGACCAATCAATCAATCAATCAAATTTTATTTGTATAGCCCATATTCACAAATCACAATTTGTCTCATAGGGCTTGAACAAGGTGTGACATCCTCTGTCCTTAACCCTCAACAAGAGTAAGGAAAAACTACGAAAAAACCCTTTTAACAGGGTAAAAAGAAGGTAGAAACCTCAGAGAGAGCCACATGTGAGGGATCCCTCTCCCAGGACGGACAGAAGTGCAATAGATGTCAAGTGTAAAGGAGAACATCATCAAGATAAAGGTTTTAGCAGCATTGATAAGAATAAACATTTTGAAGCATAACTGGAGGTCAATGAATTGATGGATTATTGTCAGTAATGGTCGAGTATCTGAGGAGAAATACTATGTATATCAAGCAGTCCTGCTGCAATCATAGTCTATGGTCAGCAGCCACCACGATCATGATCCACCATCAAGGTCGGATGCCACTGTAGTCCACGGTCATTGTCCACTGCCGCCATCAGGATCCACCATCAGCTGCCACCTCGGCCGTGGTCCACCACCATTATCAGATGCCAACACGATACAGGATCCGCCATTATTATCACGATGCACAGCACAATGACCAACATCCATGTATTGTGTTAAACAATAGGCTTTGTAACGATATGCATTTCTCACATTGATTTTATTTTGAAAAACATAAAAGATATCAGTTTCTTTACATCCTTTTTCAACCATTCCTTTGAAAGTTGAGCTAGCACCGGCTAACAACTTGAGCTGGTACGAGGGCAGTGTGATTAATCCATGAATCTTGAAAAGACACGACAGTAGAACTTGTCAAAGGGATCAGTGTGTTTATATCACATTGTACCTAAAGACCTTAGCGTATGGTAAGATAATAATAATTTCTTCTCCATACTTTTTCAACCCCTGCAACTGGAATACAAGACCTCATACAGGTTCAACTATCAAAGGATGGCATTCACGTAAGCACGTCAGACGTAGATGAGAATGTTTTATGCTGATCTCGGGTATTCTTCATGGCAACATAGTGAAGCTTCAGACAAAGCAACCAGAGAGTCATGACCCGACCAATGGAATTCTTTCAGGATTAGCAGCCCCCCCCATACACACATAGTGATAGTGTACACAGTCGACTGTTGTCTGCCTCCATAAAAAGGCAAAAGAAAAATGGTAAGTCCTGTAAAACGATTGCAGAACGCAGAAATGTCACAGCTCATTTCTTCTTGCCCGCTCTCTTCCCCTCTCCTTTCTTCGGTTTCCCTTTTCCCCTTAGCTTCCTCAGGCGACGCATTTCGTCTTTGAAGTCTTCATGCTCATCTCTGAAAAGGAAGGGGGAAACATTTTGTTATGTGTCCATGCTGATACAACCAAACTTATATTTCCGATTTCCTCACTGATTCATTGAACTCAGCCATCTTGTTTGATTGCTGCCAAGCTACCACCAATGAAACTTAACACTTCCTGCATTTAGCCCGTGTGTCACATTAAAAACCTTTCCAGCAGCTCGAAGAATCTAATACCTCCCTCCCCTGGTGGGCTTTTAATGCAGGAAGTATTGCAGCAATCAAAACAAAAAACCATTGCAAAGTAAAGCTGAATTAAAATAATCAATGAAATTGAGACACATTTAGTTGTAAAGTATAGTGATTTTAACTTTGCTTTTCTCAATGTGGGACTTATATATTTTTTTATTTGCTTTGAATTGTTTTGATTGAATGATTTCAATGGCATCCATTCACTTTCATTAGTGTAATCCCTTAAAGTGCAAATGCACCAGTATCAGTAATTTTTTGTGATCAGCAGCTGTGCTGGTTGAAAGAAATAAATAAAATAACATTTGACTTTATTTTTAACAAGGCAAATATTGTCAAAGATCAAGTCACAAGTCACAACCCGAGTCACCAGTGTCTACAGTACCTGAAGAGTCCCATGAACCTGAGCTTCTGCGTCATGGCAAAGTAAATCTTGTGATGAGGGTACCACTCGTACACCTCCTTTGTCTTGGCCATGGGGGGTTCCTGGAACAGCTGGACCACCTTCATGGATTTGGGGTCTGTCGGCCGCACAACCTGGCTGAAGATCTGCGAGCTCAGCCTGGCCATGCGGACGGCGTAGCTGGACAGACTGGCCATGGCTGCAGAGCAGAGAGACTTGTCACACAGGGAACAGATACGACGGTATTAGCATATGCTGTTAAACTTGATCCAGTGAGATACTGAACTTTATGCTTTGAGTTTTTAACCACATAGGTATGTAGTGAGCAGGACAGAGTAATAACACACTTGTCAGTGCTGTCTGGTGGACAAACTAAGGGATGGAGACACCATGTCTAAATGACTTCATATATTTGACTATATTCTATTTCTTTCTGTATTGCAATGTCCTTGGACCTCAGGCAATTGGTCGATTAATACATTTTGATATTCACAATCTATAATGTAAGAATTTGCCACTCTTCTATGTCCTTCACAATTATAAGGTAAATATGATTTGGTTGTGATGACGTTCTGTGTTTGTAGGAGTTTTGAGTCTTGAAAAATAAAATCAGTGCAGTTTCCCTTCAATCAACATTTTACAGGTGAAGCAGAACATTTTGAAGTGATGCTGAGAATTTAGAGC
The DNA here is from genome assembly GCF_009819705.1 of Hippoglossus hippoglossus. Lineage (NCBI taxonomy): Eukaryota > Metazoa > Chordata > Actinopteri > Pleuronectiformes > Pleuronectidae > Hippoglossus > Hippoglossus hippoglossus. Next base: position 2,275,179 of record NC_047173.1, read on the forward strand.
TGCATGTGAGCCCTAACGTCTCATACTTGAAAGTCAATAACTATTTGGATACCTAAAAATGCATTTTGATAACTCACAATTATAATTCAAGATATAAGCTATTGCATGTTGACTACTCGGGATGAGGATTTAAGATATCTACTATCTACTTGGCTTCAACTGCTCAGAATTCATTTTGGACATCACCAGCTTTATTGTACTATTTCTAATATTTATACTTATATTATCAATAATTGTTTTTATATCAGAAACTGAAGTTATGATGAGTCAAAACTACAATTGAGATATATTTGATATAATTTGAGCACTGACTGGTAATAATTCCTTTCAAGATGGACAGGATCAGCAACTGCACAAATTCTTCGATTGCAATTCTGACTAGTCCGAGTTTATCTATAGATGTCCTTAATTATCATTCTAACTACTCAAAATACAATTTTAGACACTAAACATTTTGTTTCACATTCCTTTACTCTTCATTCACACCCTCAGAAGTCTAGCTGTTGCTCTGAAGGAGTTTCCATATTCTTCTCTCAGTTCACTGAAAAATGCAGAGAGGATTTTTTCTGCATCTCCCACGTTGCACTTGTGTTTCAGAATCAAAACAAAGATGGCAGCTTGCAGACTTTATGGTCTGGCACCAGTCATGTAGTGAACATGAAATCTGTTTGGTCAATTAAAAAATACAATGAACAAATATCATTGTTTTAGGGCATAAAATCAAATGGTTGAAAGTCCCCTCTCGGTTCTTCACACTAGTTTAAGCAAATCGTTCCATCTGATTCATGATTTCAACGATACACGTGGAAGCCATATCTTTAACTGTAGAAGTGAAAGAGTTCATGTTACTGTATGTGTTTATATTTTTGGTAGCTTCCACATTAGAGCTAAGTGTTAGCAGGGTCCTGACTTCACATGTTCACTTCTTCTCAACAACATGGCGTCTTACCTCAGTCTGAAGTCGGTGAAGAATAATTGAAAGTAAGTCTTAGCTGAATGACCACAGCTCCATTTGTTTCTTATTAATGTTGAAGCTCCAGTATAATCTGTAACCTTCACACACACACACACACACCACACTATCTCAGGCTCTAACGCGCATGACACTTTTCCCTGGAGCTGATTGGTCAGTTGCTTTCACTTCCGGTTTTCCGCTATTTTATTTTCTAATATACCGCTTCTACAAAACTCACAAGGATGTGAAAATGATTCACGATCATAAAGAAGAATAAATAACCCGGAATGGCCGCCATTACATGTGTAGTTAAACGGCTGTGTTATGTGATCAAGCCCTGACAGGAAGTCCGTCGCTATTAAAGAGCCGTGAGTTTGTTGAACCTTTTCGATTGTTCCGCTTTTCAATTCGCTCTAAGTTGTATAGTTCGCGTTTGAAATATAATAATAATATTTGTATTAAAAATACAAATGTATTCAACTTCATATTCATCACTGGAAAAAAATACATAGTAAATATTATAGGTATATACGTAGTAAACAGAGATTTTAGTGTAAATGCTAAGTGTACAGGGTGGATTTGAATGTGGAGGTTGAATATCAAATAAAACAAATATACATACATATACACATGTATCAATAAATGGTAGTTAAGGTGATTCATTTTTTGCATCATGCATTCACTGAAAGAGTTGTTGAAATACTTGCTTAATAAAGTACACTATAAGAAACAAACTGCATATATTATCAATATGCATGAAGGAGACACACACACACACAACAACGCACAACTTGATTTGGCTCCAACCATCATCACCACCATCACCCCTGAATGAATAATTTTTGGGCTTATCCCAAACACAATCCTTTATCTTTGTGTCAGAAGCAGTTGTATTTTCACACATGGGATTTCTGGGACAGTTTGAGCTGTGACAGTTGTTGGGAGAAGTTTGTCTTCAGAAAGACGTACTGACGTAAGTTCATCATGCCTACATCTTCCACATCTTTTTTTTTTTTATCATTGAGGTTTAAGTTATTTGAACATTTTTAGGGGCTTGGATTTAATTCGCTATGACGTATTTTGAGTTTTTGTGTGTATTTTATTCTTTCAGTAACTGGGCTTTTGGATTTTGGGATTTGTCTGTGTTTTCCCTTTTGAATTTCTCATTTCCTGTATGTCCCTCGTCTGCATGTGTTTCATCTGTGCTCAATTATCCTGCCTCCCTTGTGGAAAGAGTCTCTGTAAAGTTTCCCTTTGTCTTAAGGAGGTGGTCTGTTCGGTTTTGTGCTCCTGACGTTTCAGTTTCACTCCTCCATCGTTGTTCTACTTTGTTCTTTTGCCTTTTGGAATTTTGTATTTCTAGTTTGTCTACCTGCCTTCCAGTGACTGTAAGTCTGTATATTTCTTCTTTTTTTTTAAATCTTCGCTTGTTATTTGGGTCCTTCAAACATTAAACCCTGACACTTTGGTTCTGTTGGCGTGTTTGAATATATCTGATGATGTGAGAGAATAAATTGTTGGTAGCTGAGAGAGGATCTCAGATGCTGGTGAGACTTTTTCCTTTTTTTCTTTTTTTTGCTCAGTTCTTCTCCACAACTGCAGTAATGGAGTTAAACTGAATTTATATGTGAGGGCTAGGGCACCTGAATATTCTCATTAGATCTTCTGTGGCCAGACCAGCAGGGGGAGCTGTAATGAAAGTAGAGGAGGAGGCATCAGAGAACTGCTTGCCTGTGAGACTGGGTTTAGGAATCTGGGAGGGGATGGAAGTGGAAAACACATGATCAGATAAACTGACACTGTGTATGTGGACTTTGGAGAATGGAATGTCAAAAGTTAAACTAATATCAAGAGTATGGCCATTTTATTTTGCGAGAGGAGTCACCTGTGGAGTTCACTCTACTGAGCGCCTTTCTATTTCATCCTGATTTGTTGCCAAATGGACTTTCCACTGGGGGTGGCAGCGGAAATCTTTGTTAGAATGAACAAAAACAACATACGTGTTCAATCTAAGTGCCTTATGGATGATATCGTAAGAAATTGATTACCAGTGAGTACCAGGCCAATTTCAGAAATGTAGTGCATGCGAGTCTACACTTTGAGTTTGGATATCTGAGTTTTCTTTGTGTCTGCCTACCTTCAAACCCTGTTTGCCTTTTCAAACAAATAGTTTTCGCTGCGTGCACTGCCTGCTGCTTCTTTGGTGGGTCCTGTGAAGTCAAAACACTACAACCTGACACCAAACTCTGAATGATGGATCTACCTTGTTGACATTGTCCATTATTGCATTTTCTTTTTTACATTTGTCCGTATTTCTCTATATGGTGTAGAGAATTTGGGCAGGAGATTTGTGTTATGACTGTTTTTATTATAGGGACAAGACTCACATCTGCTCAACAGGCTCAGAGACTTTTAAACTGCTGATTATAAACATTTGAAACTTGTTGTGCAGAGGTTCTGGATCGGACAGACTAGGCTGGACAGGCAGACACAGTGTAAACAGAGCAGGCAGATGTTCCCGAGGCTCTGCACAGTTCAGTCTGACCATTCACTCTTTCACATACACATTCAAAGGGTGCGTCCGTCTCATTATCTATCATAAGTGCACTGCACAGCTGGATTTGTGGCTCAGTATCTTAACCAAGGACACTTTGGTATGCAGAATGGGGAGACAGGGATTGAACTGCTGAACTGCTGGGAGCTGTTTGTGGTCGCAATGGCTTCAGATTAAATATAATTTATGCTGATTTAATTGTTCCCTTGTATGTGTCGCTACATGGTCAAGGCAATTCACCTAGAAACGGTCCGTCTTGTCGTAGAAATGTTTGTAGGCATATTTTGTTCTTTTTCACAGAGTATGCATTGTGTTATTTTTTTGGGGGGGCCTCTCGAACAGAGATAAGAGCAAAGTCAGAGGCATCTGTCTTAATCCATTCTAAATGTATGTTATAATAAAGAGTCCCCTTCTCTCCACTGCAGAATGTGTAGGACCCAAGGTTGAGTTATAGGACGCTAGATAGATAACAACTGGAGGAAGGTTGATAATATCTCTGCAAGAGGACACTTTTTTGGAGACAGATAGGGAAGGCACAACAATGGTTTTGTGAGATGAACTCACAAAACTAATGGATTCACTGTGACATGGGGAGATTATAATACTTTTATTTTTTATTTTTATATGTTTCCCTTTGCTGCAGGAGTCCACACGTCTCAGTCTGGAAACAGCCCAAAAGCTCCTCAAGTAAATGAGTCGTTTCATGATCTGTTGTCCGCAGTTAATGTATTGTAAGGAAAAAAACATATATAATGTTGGATGGAGTTTATGCTCTGTGAACTGGAGCTGTGGTGGTCAACCACCTTTTGACGGAGACTGTTGAAGAATCTCAAGCCCAAATGTTCATTCGCTGAGACCGGGAGTGGGCGGAGAGAATTACCTGTCACGGGGGAGGAGACAAGAGAAGGGGAGGCTTTGTTTGAGACCATGCTGCCACACCAACCAAGCTATATTGTTACCAAGCAGGCAGAAGCCTTAAAGAGAACCTGACCAAAGGAAGGCCTGAAGCATTACTTCTTACCCTAGAGAACGCATTAATATAAATCATACATTATACCATCCTTCCTACACTTCCTCCATCCCTTCATCAACCTCACCCCTAGTAAATGGTTAAATGGCTCTTGGATCCTCGTGTTTGAATGTGCACACTAGCTCGAGGTTCTATGGTCCAGTCATACGGCACAACCGAATCAAATATAGTTTATAATCTTTATCTCATGGTCCTTTGAGCCGGAGTGAACCTCTAGACTGGATATGGATCCAAGAGCCAAACCAGATAGAGTTCAGATGAAGAAAGAAGTGGAAGGCCCCGCCGAGAGCGGAGGCCACCTGGTTATCTCCAAGACGACCGTACAACCAGGCCCTCACGCAGGACGGAGCAACCTGCCCTTCACCTCCAGAGACGGTTCTATTAAGGCAAGAAATGGCACAGTTGAAAAGCACGGTTAATGAACTTAAAGATAGACTTGAACAATATGAACGGAGTAATTCTGAAGAAGATGAGGAGCGAAGAAGTAATGAACTGTTTAATAGAGAACGTGTGCGAACAGCACAAGCCTTTTTACAAAGAGAAATACACACCTTATGACAAAGCGAATTCAGAGCCTGCACTTTCAGAGTCTGTACATGTAATCGAATGTGGTAGGATCTCTCAGTCAGTGCAAACACTCCCATGGCAGCAGGAGAGTGGACCACAGCATGACACTGCACAATTTGTGAACGCAGCCCACAAACCTCTGAAAACCTTAGCCCAACCGACCCGCACCTCAAGTCAATGAGAATCTATCTCATTTACCAGCCGGTCAAACGCCTCCAGCAACTTTATCTGCCAGGCAAGTGCCCCAAGTTCTTCTACCTGCCAGCCAAGCGCCCCCAGCTCACGCACCTTTCAGCCAAGCGCAGCCTTCCTATGCACACTCCAAACAACTGTCTTCAGCTCCTGTGCTTATCAACCAAGCCCATTTAGCCCAAGCATCTTCCAGGCCTATAACCACAGTGCATTTGAGTAAACAGCCTGTAGCCCATGAAACCCCGAGGCCAAATCCCACTGACCCATGTGCATTCTAGTCAAGTGCCAACAACTCGTTCACAGCATATTCATCTACCTCCTCTCCAAGCACCGATAGCTTCTTTACAGTCTGCTCATGGACTTTCAACACACGCTGCCCAAATCCCACTTCATGTTTACCCATACCAGCCTGTATGTCCACCCCCGTCTGCATCTTCATCACAGCCTGCTCCCCCTTCCCAACCTGATCAGTTGTATCAGTACCAGTTACCCCATATACCACAACCCCCGACCAGCTCCAGCTTGGCAACAGCACGCTGGAAACTACGACCGACCAAGATATGCTCCACGCATTGACGCGCCCTCATTTCCTAACTTCATACATGAGGCCCCCCCGTGAGTTTGCAATGCTAAAGATGGCTCTCAATAACCTCCTACCACGGGAAGAACTGTGTTGACTGCTTCGGCCCACGCAACCTCAAAATAGGGAGAAGACAAGATAAAAGGTGGGGGGGATTGTGCCGAACCACTCACTGCACTCACATAGAGGTACTTACCAGCCTTGTGTTGGGACCTGGTATTTGTGAACTACAGTTCGGCCTACATGTGTAGTCAAACCCTGACCACATGTTTCTTTGTTCTGGACACAAAACAGAGCCTCCAGAACTCAGTCTCCCAGGGTGCTTCAACTTCACACCGAGGTGTTAAAACGTGCCCTGGACACAACTTTCAACCACTATTGGTCACTCTGGGCCCCATGACCCACGAGGTCATATATCTTTTCACATATTGTTGAATCATAGCAGTCATCTGTTATTTTTATAGTGTATTTACCATTTATGAACAGAAGAGGGCGCCAGATAGAAAAGAAACTTCAGCCACAGACTCCTCTGGACATTTTTAAACATTCCCCTCCACAGCAGAGTGTCACTGCCTGACAGCTCCCACCAGAAGTAAAAGGGCCTGACAGCATGGACTCTGGTGGGGAAACATAAAAAGTGAACACAAAGAAAGTGTTGGCATTGGAGTACCTTCCTGCATTTCAGCTACACCAGAAGGGCTGAACAAGCAAACCTCCACATGTGGTTTAATTTGTAAACTTAACATTGTACTTCATCATGCGGACACATACAGCTCTTCTCACCAGGGACAAAAAATACGTTCGTCATGATGACTAAGAGCCGGTGGATATACGAACATGACTCAAAGCTTCTCTGGGCCGCAGATGTACCTCAAACACTAAAGTGTTCGACAGAATGAGTGACATTGATTAATGGATCAGTAGGGATGAGTAGAGGAGATAAAAGTAAATTGAGGATGGAGCCACAACAAAGGCACCATTAAAACTCAAAGAACCTTTTGCCCATGTGAGCAAATGGCTTTTATTTCCACATCCTGCAGGCATAAAGCAGCATTATCATTCATTCTGACATGTTTTGTGGCCAGTTCATGAATCCAGTCCAACATTTCCTCTCTTTTAGTTCTGGTCTTGTCTATTTAGCTGCTATATACTCCACTATGTTCAACAGTTAGTCTGTGACTTTGTAGTTTGATGCTGAGCAGATACATTTGGTTTTTCTGTGCTTTTTTTCCATAGCTGCCTGTTGGAAACAAGCTGAGTACCCAGTTTGTGGGGTAAGACTTTGTCAAAGGATACCTGAGAAAAGAAAATTTGAGATATATCTGAGGTCAGCAATCTCATAATCATGACCTTTTCTTAAGTAGATTATTGTCCCTGTAATTAGTAAGAGTCAGAGGTGCTGAGTCACCTGCCTGGGACTGAATGATAGCCAGACGACAAAATGAGAATGAACTTGCAGCTCAACTTTTAACGGAAACATCACTTCATCTGAATGACTTAATATCCTCCCCAAGCCTGAAGAGGAAAAAATATGTGATTCAAGACGTGTGCTGTAAATCCATTCTTCAATTTCAAGATGCACTGTGCTTTTAATTAATGTGCCATCAGCCAGCTCAGGATATAACGGTTTGTCAACCGCTGATAGTGGTCACATTCAGAGGTAAAGACTGACAAAAAAAATTACAATTTGTAAAGAAAATTCATCTTGGAGATGACAAATGAGTTTGACTGTGTCCCAGGTCTAACACACCATACATCTGATGACTTTGCTTTTCCAAAGTTTCTCTGAAATTCAAAAAAATATAGTCTTAAAATTATTGTTTAGTTTGACTTGTACCAAAATCACTCCCTGCTTCACTTCAACAGAAATGGTCTGATAGGTCATATGACCCACAGTTCTATTTCATAATTATGTGATAATTATGACAAGAGCAAAAGGAGGAAGTCAGGTTACATGAAGAGAGACAAAGAATGTGTTTGGAGGAGATTACTGTGGACTTGTTGGTTGATTACAGAGGACTTCATATGGGACACTTCTCATTTGAAACCGACAGTGATCATTTTTTACTTGTAACCACCATATTTGTGTGTTACTGTAACCATTATAAAGAATGAGTCTCCATTAGAACCCAAACCTGTATCTTTCCCTGAACCTAACCGATGGTAAGGTGCACTGACACTAGCACATGAATACCAAAGGAAGCCAAGTGCACTATAAAGTAGAAGATAATAGCACAAAGACCTGCTATCCAGTACAAAAGGTGTATAAGTTGTCAGTAATTTGTTCGTTGTTATTCGGTTAAGCAGCATTGATTCAGTAATATGTAGGCTACCATGTGGGCACAATGTAAGAGATGAAAGTAATAAAAGTCTTCTAAAGTTGACTCAAGATGAGGAATAATACCAGACCAGCTCTAAGCCTCATCACTGCAGTTTAAAATGTTCTAATAGTTCCAACTTCCATTTCCTGTGTCTGCCTGAAGGTCCAGTGTGGAGGATTAAAGGGATCTATGAGCAGATGTGGAACACAGTGATCATATTTCATCTGAAACTCAGAATTAGGTTTTTGGCTACTTCAGAACAAACCCCTCGTATCTCCAGCGGGAGCAGGGTCTGTTGCACGGAGTCCGCCATGTTGCACTGCCATGATTCTACAGCTCAGAACTGACGAAACAATCATTGGAACTTATAGGGATAGTTCACCGAAAAATGAAAATTCACTTATCTACTCACCACTATGCCGATGGATGGGGTGGGCGAAGTGTTTGAGTCCACTTGAAAACACTTTAGGAGTGTGAGTGGTAAACAGGGTTGCAGCCAAAAACCTGGTGTAAATTACTTAGTTTCGAGTCAAATTTGAATGTTGGGGCTTCTGGAAACTTGGATGACACCACAGGAACAGTAGTTTTTTTACGTTTGAAGAAGTGGTCACCATTTATTTAAATTTTATTGGATTTGACTACAATGCTGTTTACCCACATGAAACTCCAAAAGTGTTTTGTTTGTCATAGATAATGAGTGAATTTTAATTTTCCTGTGAACTATCCCTTTAGGGCCACCATAGACTCTCCTACACACATGCACAGCCATTCAGTTGGTTGCAAATTGCCACTTCACCACTAGATGCCACTATATCCCGCTCACTAAACTAAACTCATTTAAGTTAACCTATACATTAATAATCACAATTTTAAATAAAATGTCCAAATCCACTGGTGTTACTCCACCATTGAAAGCAGGATTTAAAATCAAGCTCGTGCATAATAAATAGGGACACTGTGGTATAGTCAGTCAGATATCATGTAGCCTGTAAGCTAACACTGATCTCCTGCAGGCTGCCTGCTGTCTGATTGGTCCATGGACAGGCCGGCTCTGTAGGAGCTGCCGTCATCCGGTCAGACGTGGTGTGGATGCTGAGTCCGACCCCTCACTCTCCTGCTCCCGTTGGATCATCCAGGTACTTTCATCCATTCATCCATCCATTCATTCATTCATTCATTCATTCATTCATCCAGGTCGATGTGAAGTTTAATTCCAGGGGTGGTTTCGTGTTCCTCAGCATGACGTTGTACATGTAGGCTATGGGCTTGTATATAAATGCAAACCCGCACGATTCTCTGTGCAGCTGTTTCCCTCCGCGCTCCTCTTTGTGCACCGTGTATCTCCCCAGGAGTGGGTTACGCACCGAGGTGTGTGTGTGTGTGTGTGTAGGCTCCATGTGACGGCGCTGTGCTGATGTGTCCGCTGTGTGTGTGTTGTGTGTCGCCCTGCTCCGACAGATGGATGCCGAGGATCCGCGGCTGAGATGAGATAAGCCTCCTCCTCCTCCTCCTCTCTTATCTCCGCCGAGCTGCTGCAGCAGTGCCGCGCACGCAGGGGGGGGAAGAAGAACAGAAAAAAAAGAGAAAAAGACGTGGGCACGTTGTGATCGGGAAAACACTGGAGTACAGGGGATTTGTGTGTGTGTGTGCATCTTCTACTTCGTGAGCTGCGGAAGCTTTTGCCTGCTTGTTGACGATGGTCCCCGCGCTGCTCTCCAGAGGGGATGTGAGCTGAGCCCGCCGAGCTGAGGGGGGGGGGCAGCCGCCGCCGCACAGGAGCTGTCCGTCTCTTTGAGGTGCTGATGCGGCCGTGACCAGCGAGCATGGCTGCCGGGAAGTTGCTGCTCTACGCCGGGCTCTCGCTCTCTCTCTGCGCCCTGGGCATGCTGGCCGTGGCGATGTGCTCCGACCACTGGTACGAGACCGACGCCAGGCGGTACAAGGAGCGGTGCCGAAGCTTCTCCAGCCGCCGCAAGGACCCGGGCTTCATCTACATCCCCAACATCAGCCTGCCGCTGCGGGCCGGCCGGAGCAGCGCGCCCCGCTGGGAGGAGAAGCTGCTGCTGGCCCGGAACCGGCGGCAGCTGTTTGCCATGAGCGCCGCGGACGAGTGCAGCCGGCAGTACAACTCCACCAACATGGGGCTGTGGAGGAAGTGCCACCGGCTCGGCTTCGAACAGGAAATCGAAGATCTCATCCGGAAAGGTAAGGGATGAAACGAGGCACCCAGAGATCCAGAGGGGGGGGGGGGTTGGAGTTGTTGCAGAACCAGCCGCGTGCATCGCAGACCCCCCGAGCATCGCTGTTACATGTATCATTCGAAAAATCAATCCAGGGCAGCTCTGCGGTGATTGTCCGTTTGACCAAAGGGCGAGCAAGGGCATCGAGCCGTTTCCTTGCTTTGCCGGGAATCAAACGTTGGTCCAGAGGCGCGCGGGGCGCCGCTGCCTCCGTGGTGCGTGGGTACATGCACGGCCTGTGGCTGCAGACGGCTTGTTGTCACGCTCTTTTGCTAAAAACAAAAAAATGCCATGGTTGAACAGCAGTAGACGTGATCCCTCTGACTGTAGCTCTCTCTGACCCTGCTACCGCAAATAGCGAGCAGAGGGATTTGCTCGGTTTCCAGGTCTGTGCGTGTGCGTGGCTGGATGCACCTACTAAGAGTGACCCCACGCAAAAACAAGAGCTGCCGGGCCGCTATTAAGAGCCCATTCCTCCCACACTGTAGATGAATACGAAGTAATACATCCAGGAATAACACAGAGGGATTTACTCACTCATCACTAGGTTTTTGACACAGGCCCGTTTTCAGGACAGGATCTCAGTGGCCGTTGATAACAAGGAGACATATAAAGCATGGTCATAAGGGTTTATCAGGTAAAGACTTATCAGGCTTCATATCTGTGTACTGTGAAATCCTTAGAGGTTTTCTATATGCCAGACGATACTGGATTTTTGAGGTGGATACTGTTGTTGATATTTGGGAGTTAAAAAAGTCTTAATATGAGATGTTGGCCAATGTGCTTGTGATGTATTTGACCTGGCTGATCACTTTTTAGGCAATTTGAAGATTAAACAAGTTGTCATTTTGTTACAGTTGCAAGAATATACATTTAATCCAGTGGCTTTTGACCCAGTGAAAAGTGACAACGTCAAAGGTTTGGACCATTAACTGGATGGGAGTTATGAGAAAACAAGGAATGAGTAATTTTTTTTCCATCTCAATTGAATCTGGAATTTTCAAAAACCTACGGAGGTGCTTGTCACAAGGCAAAAGCAAACATTTGATAAGGATAGTAAGAATATAAATGTACTAAATCTTTTTTTGCAAACCCATAGATTTATACGCTCGGGCTGATTACTGATTTAATCAGTTAATCAAACATATATAACAAATCAATTTTGAAACCAGAAATCATTTCAGTAGATATGAAGGTCAGGAGAAGTTTTGATCAATATAGAAAATTATGAAAAGTACAATTACCTGAGATATAATTTGAGGCCTGTTAATTATTTTACTGTTAAATCCTAGTCAAACAACCAGCATGAAGCTTGTTGCCTAAAAATAAAAAATAAAAAATCAATAAATCTGCTTCAAATTCAAGTTTGCACCGATGCCCTTGCTTGTTGATAATACTGCTGCGTGTTTGAAAGACAGGGAGGCTGAGGTTTCTGATGGAAGTCACTGCTCTGAGTCTAAGCTGGAAGAAAGGAGGGTGTGTGTGGCCCCCTGAAAGCACGTGCGCGGGTGTGCGTTTGTGTGTCTGCTGCAGCTGTGCCTTCCTTTGAGGATGCCTCAATGGCCTTGATGGCCGCCCATCTGCAGTAATGGGCAGCCCACAGTCGGTGTGTTCAGTGATGAGATGAATGCCTCCACAGAGGGCTCGGAGCTGCTCCAGCTCTCTGCTCCGTCAGCATGAAAAAGAACAGCGTGGCCTGTCATCCTGATGCATCTAACATCACATTGATGGGTCAATAAGGAGTTACACCTTTTTATCTTTGTGTGCTCTACATGTGCAGTCGGGCTGTGGGCACTGAGAGTTCACATTCAGCTGCGGGGTCATGATACAATGACATCCAGCAGCAAACAACAACAACACCTATAGATACTGCTACCTGATACTACTACTTGTACTCGCACTGGTCCTGCTATTACCCCTGCTAGTACCAATTCCACTGCCATTACTACTGCCACAACTAGTACTAATTCTGTCCATATACTGACCTGTGCTACTACTACTGCTACTCTTCCCTGTACTACTACCACTACTGCTACTCTAACCTTATCCTACCACTTATACTCGCCCTGGTCCTGCTATTCCACTTACTAAATGCTAGTACTACTAATTCCACTGCCATTACTACTGCCACAACTAGGACTGATTCTGTCCATACTACCTGTACTATTACTACAGCTACTCTTACCTGTACTACTACCACTACTGCTGTTCTTACCTGATCCTACTACTTGTACTCGCACTGGTCCTGCTATTACACTTACTTCTATTGCTAGTACTACTTCCAATGCCATTACTACTACCACGACCTGTGATAATTCTGTCAATTCTTCTACTGCTTTTGCTGCTTTTTCAACTACTGCTACCACTAGTGCTACTGACTGTGTCTCTATAACTACTGCCCTTGCTACTACTTGCATACTTCTACTGCTCTGCTATGGCTTCTGATATTCCTTCAACCACTTCTGATGTGTTATTGCTATAGTCACGGCAATGACATCTGCTACTGCCACCACTGCGTCTACTCTTACCTGTACTACTACTGCTACTACTACTGCTACTACTCTTACTCCCAGCACTAGTAGTACTAACAGCTCATTCCATTGTCATTTATACTCCCATTACTAGTGCCAGTGCTTCTATTCATGCTATAATACTGTTGCTGGTCTACTACTGCTACTTCAACCGCTGCTACCACTAGTACTACTGATACTACTAACTACTCTTGCTACCACTAGCCCACTATTACCGCTCTGCCAAAGTTAGTGCTACTGCTGCATCTACTGCTAATGCTACTGCCACTACTTTTACTGCTACTATGTCTGCTATGGAACTGCTAGTACTACTGCAACTTTTACTCCAACTACTCCTATCAATATAGCCTCTACTATTGTTACTATTTCTCCCACAACTACCCCGACTGCTAATGGCAGTGCTACTCTTACTGCTACTGGTACTACTTCTACCACCACTATTGCTACTGCTACTTATTCCCCTATGTCTACACCTATTCGTAATACTGCCATCATTGCTATTGGCATTTACAATCTCTAATTCTACAACAGTTTCAAGTTTATAGAGACATTGCTCCTGTTGTCTGGTTAAACTGTTCAGAGGAGCTGGGGGTGAACTGGGGAGCTTAAACTGAAGACCTCTCTATGTCTGAAATGCTAGTTACGGCCCTGGAATTCGAGTCCATAATATATTCACACTATGCATCTACTACAGCACTGTTCCTTTTATATTTTAGTAGCTTTCCTAAACACATGTAAGCCCTCCGCCCTGTCATCTGTTAACATGTAGTGTAGAACGAATATAGTTTCAGTCTTTCAGGTATTCTGAGAGGTGGAAGGTCGGGAGCACGACAACCGCCCACCATATGATGTTTCACTTTTATTCCATTTAAATCTCCCAAATCAAATCACATAGACTTACACACAGGATGATAGCGGCCTGCTGTTTCCTAATGACTCAACATCTTCCTGTGTACACATGAAGTTGACACATGAGATGAAATAACAGAATCCATTAATGCAACGATGAGCTACACACTCTGTATCTGAACCCTAATGAGTAATTTCCTGGCCATTTGAATGAGATAATGCTGGTTTTTTTTGTATAAATAAACATGATAATAGTTATCATGTCAGGAATGAATCATAACCCCCCAGCACTCCTCATACTGTCTCTGTACACGGATATCATTAGTCTCCATTCACCTTCGCTAATAACTTCATATTGAACAACTCTGAAAGTCTAATTTCTCCGAGCTCATCCATCTCTCTGGCGCGTGCACTAATGATGCTTCAGTGTTTGGCCGGATCAGCAACATCCATTCGTCTCCTTATCTCGGAGGCTTCTTGCATAACCACAAGCTGCATCTTCATGCAGATTAATGGAGGCAGGAGCGTCGGGGAGAGAGGCAGTGTAAACAGGTCAACGCAAAACACTAAACCCTCCATTTTAATGAGTTCTGCCGATACAGTCTGAGCATAATGTGCGTGCTGGTGAATACGGAGTGGGTTCTCAGAGGATGACCGATGATCTCCCTCCACAGAGCCCACGAAAAGACCAAAACTAACAATGAATGGAGCCTATAAACATGTATTTGTGTGTGTATCCAAAGTCAGATGTATCTTATTTCTCTGTTTTTCCCGACTAGATCGGTGACAATCAATCCAAAGGAACATCGCAACATAGATAACGGGCAGAATCGGAACATATGCTGTGGAGACCTGCTGGTGTAAATGATTGTTGTGGAGTCATCCTCTCATTTAAATAGGCCACTGCCATACCAGCGCCTAATTGTCGATGTTCATTCCCAGTACGACTCGCGGTGATAACCTGAACAGGTGGCATATGTAATCTTGGCTTTTTTGATGCCGTGACTGGGCGCTATAGACGTACACGCAGCCTCCTGCTGTTTGAGCAGCTCCCTCTCTCATTCTGTCTGTCACAGGTAAAGACCTCCTCGAGAGGGAGCGGAAGATGAAGAGAAGAGATAAAAGAGTGTCTCAGAGGCACCGGGCTGAAAAAAAAAGAAGTGTTTTTTTGAGGCGGAGGATGTGGGGAAAGTGAAAAACGCCAAGGCTGGAGGATGTCAGGAGAGGATTACAGAGAGGAGTCGGGGAGAAGTTCGGGGTGGTGGGGGTGGTGTTGGACTCATCTTGCACCATCTGTTGTAGCTCTGTGAGGGGAAAAAAGGGCCTTCCGGGTCCTGATCAAGATACTCACAGCTCTGTCTAAGCAGAGAGAACAGGGAGCGGCCCTGGATTGGATTACCTTACTCCCCGGGGGTCTTGTAGCATAGGGAGGGCTAAATTAGACACTACGGGAGGCTAAAGGTGCCACATAGATCCCCTGCCAATGAGCCTGCTGGCAAGGCTGCTCATCTAATAGGCACAGGGAAGGGGGCTGGAGGGCGGGTGGGGCGGCTGCCCTCACTTCCAGTGTGACCCACTGCCGGATGACTATTAGTGGAAGTTAGCTGGGAGCGGATCATTTGTTTTTCAAGGTTTAATTATAGTGACAATGACATGAGGGGTGGCACGGCGGGGCAGTGGTTGCCAGTGGTTGCCAGTGCTTCTCTGTGAGGAGTTCTCGTGCACCCTCTGTGCCTTTTGAGTTTTCCTCCGGATACTTCACGCAGGTTTGGTTAATTGGAGACTCGAAAACTCCCTGTGGGTGTGAGCGTGAGTGTGGATGGTTGTTTGTATCTATCTATTGTACCCTGCCTCTGGTCCAATGCCAACTGGGATTGGGAGAGATTGGGGGGAATTGGCTCCAGGGGCCCCCCCGCGACCCATAAAAGATAAGTGTTATATGAATGAATGAATGACTACTAATTGTCTGTACTGTTTGTGTGAGTTGTATGCAGCGTATTGCATCCTGATAGATATCTGTATCTATCCCCAAGGGTAAATGATCTGTATTTATTCAGAGCTTTTCTAGTCTTGGTGATCACTCAAAGCACTTTACATTACAGTTTTGCCATTCACCCATTCACACACACACTCATTCATACAGTGCATCTATGTCACTCACACACTCGGGGTGCAGCTGTCAGGGGGGGTTCAATTCGGTATGGGGTCGACTGGGATCGAACCGCTGACCTCTGTGGTTTTTGGACAACCCGCTGTCTCTCCCCTCCTGAGTCTGCGTCAGTTGGGGCCGAAGACCATAAGTTTGAAAAGGAGAAATATCTGGGGGGGGTCTGCAGTTTAAAAAGAAGTGGATTGAATCAGTGAAGCGATTCAAACTGGAGCTCAGCTGAGGACACTCTTGGTTCCAGTAGCACACACGACAAGCACCAGCCAAGAGATGAATTCAGCCATGTTGATTACGAGTGAAGAGAATCTCTTCCATCGTTTGCTCAAGAGATGGAGAGCGCTGATAGAATGTCTCTCAAATGCAGTCATGAATGTTAAGTACAAAAATCTTCAACATGTTTTCACAGTATCCCGCTGAGCTGCACCTGGGGGATTCAGTACATGCTCTGCTCAACCAGCATGAGGAGGAGGGATTTCAGCGAACCCATAATGCTTTGTGCTCTTTCTCTCAGTGTACCTATAGGGTCTCATTTGTCCTGTGCTCGAAACTAGTTAAATCTGCAGCCAGGTTGTAAGTAGGGTGAGGCAGAGGTGGAACAATGAGGTTATGTACGTGTGAGGTAGTTTCTCTTTCTTTTTTTTTTTTTTTGTGTGGCCACAGCAGCAGACACAGGGGTTCTCACGTCTTCCTGGAAACATTCTAAATTATTCAGACACATATGGCAGCACTCCTTGCTCATTAGTGCCCCTGCAGTCTGCAGCCCAGCCGAGGAGACTGACTGACTGCCTGTTGGCTGCCTCTGCAGCCATTTACACCCCCGAGACTAATGAAACACAGACGCAATGCAACTCTGACTGTATTATCACCGCGAGTTCCATGATGACATCCACACAAATACGGCTGAAAGTATTTCAAAGGTATCTCAAAATGCAGGAGGATTGCTCTCCAGGCTGTTGGAGGGAAAGGCACTTGACTGTCAGGAAATGCAATTTGATGGAATTTCGGACTTCCTGTGTGTCCCCTGGATAGTTATTGGAAGTGGAGGTAAGCTGTTAAAATTTAAACTGGCTTCACTCCAAACAGTAAACAAACACGTTGACTCAAAAATAAGGTACAGTAAAGTTGAAATGGTGAGTTACAATAAAACATGTTTGTGTGTTTTTAAAGCATTACATTTATTTTATTTTAGTCAACTCAAATTGGACAGGATAAGTCGCATGAACTCAATATACTGCACTGTACCTATAAGACTGTAAGAGCAGTTTAATTCTACATTAAATCTACTTTAATATACTTCAGGGTCTGTTAAGTTAAGAATTCCAGCTGAGGGAGGACCTCATGAGAGACCATATCATTTTAGTGGTACGCCTGGCTCACCATCAATACCTTCTGCTCACAACCCCACAAGAGGGATGCTTTTCACTGCACATTCAATCAATCAATCAATAGATCAATGATGCTTTACAGAATAACAGCAATGAGCTGCATCCCTATCAACGCATAGAGGAAAAGATTTCATAAATTAGAAATGAGGAAACATGAGAGGCAGGCCAACAAAGAAAGATAAAACCATGAAGATGAAATAATAAAGACTGAAA
The DNA here is from genome assembly GCF_009819705.1 of Hippoglossus hippoglossus. Lineage (NCBI taxonomy): Eukaryota > Metazoa > Chordata > Actinopteri > Pleuronectiformes > Pleuronectidae > Hippoglossus > Hippoglossus hippoglossus. The sequence continues at coordinate 2,292,763 of NC_047173.1, forward strand.
GAGATAAGGAAATGATCAAACTAGTTACACTAGTAATGACCATGTATCACTAGTAGCATCTGTAATCATTTTTGAACACAATTCCAACTTTGCCCCCAGAGCATGGAAAGCTCAGCCCAGACATTCCTTAAATTCAAGTAGATTTTAATAAATGGAACAAGTACTCGGGCTAAAAGTACAGGAAGTCAAGTGTTAGCAAGTAAAATGAAAAGACTAGTATGAATTAATATACATATATTTTAAGTGGGGCCATTGTTTACATCCACAGTGCACGAATGAGGATAAGGAACCATTCTGTGGTCGGAATTTCATGATTTAATTTGATTCCTGTTTTCACGATGTGATTCAGAATTCTTGGTTCGGTGAATAGACGATTAGGGACAAGGGTTAATTGACCGACTCCATGATTGAGCCAGTTACTAAAGCATTAAGTCTACAAAAAAGCAACGTAAAACATAACCGAGGAAGCTGAGAGACGTGCGTGAGAATAATCAGTTTGTTTTATTTAAGAAAATGAACAGGCATTGGTCTATAGGTTCTATTTCCATCAGCAGTGTCTGTGCCAAAGGTCTGCCAACCATCTATATATATCAATCAGTCAGTGAAGGTGCAGATTACAGTGTTGATACTCAGCATCTACACGTCACTTCCACAGAGATACACCAAGCTCATTTAACTCTGAAAAGGAGACGATATGATCGGAAAATGTTTGAATGATTCTTTAAATCTGACACTTAACAGCATTTTATAATGATCTTAATTCACAGAGTATATCATGGTCATTAAGAAACATGAGAAATCCAAATGTTGAGCTTTTCAAGGGAAAATGAACAAACTCGCATACGATGACAGCAGCTTGACATGCAGTGAGTAGATTTGATTACCATTTAGACTTCTGTCTGTGTGTGTGTGTGTGTGTGTGTGTGTGTGTGTGTGTGTGTGTGTGTGTGTAAAGGCCACAGTCAGAGAGCGACTCTGCAGAGACTTTGGGAGACTTACTCATCCTGAAGCCAGTCTGACTCCTGTAACCACAGGCAGAGTAGATGGGGGGAGAGACGAGCAGGAAGAAGCACGATGTGGTTCGCTTCCCCACAGCCAACATCAATTTTTGATGACCTCATGCTCTCTCCCACAGACCAGCCATAGCAGCACGGACACACACACACACACACACACACACACACACACACACACACACACACACACACATACACACAGCTCTGCTCAGAGCATGTGCAGCCGCAGGGAGGCCAACATTTATAGCCGATGCATGTGCACATTTACACACATACGCAAAACACATAATACCTACTTAGGTGGATTCGCTTTACACGCCACACATCACAGCCGTATAAAGAGCATGATTTATCCAACATGAATAATGAATGATGCTCTCAATGCTCCTCTTCCGACGCTGTGTGTTGAATGTGTATGCATATGATTCACTCGCACAGGGAGAAGAGAAGGGAGCCGCCGGGTTCTCTGCTTTTTTTTTTCTAACTGAAAAACCTTCAGGATTCAGTTTGTTGAATTGAAATAAGATTCGTAAGCCGAGCTCAAGTTGGTACGTTTTGTTACTAGAATAGCAATGACGAGGACAAAAGATTAACTGTGAACCAATTAGACACGAGGGCTGTGACAATACTTGATTTGTAGATTGTTTTTCTGCTGACAACGCTGCCATTGTTGGACTATTGAGTCTTAATTTGAAAAGATCAGCACATCACTGATTACAGTTGCTATTTGATAAAGACCGGCTACATGGTGTCACGTGTGTTTTAACCATTTATTTCAATAAACTTATTTCAATTTATTGTCAACTGGAGCAAACTTTAACCACAGTGCGGACTCTTTAAATCAACCAACAACAGGCCCAGTTCAATTTGTCGCCGTTGACATAAGTCACAGGAAACCAAAAATGTTTCCACACCAGGGAAGCAGAAAGGTTTTCGAGTTAAGGATTTGTTTCTGTGTATTTTATGCCTCTGACGGTGATGGAGACGTCTTGAAAGTGCAGCTGCAGGTAACAACTAAGTCGTCAGCCTGTCAGATGCAACTAAGAAGGCAAAAGACAAAATAAACACTGGGAGAATCAACAATTCTCCTTTGATTTCAAATGTTAAAACTGATTCAAGCTAATTTTATAGCTGAGTCATACATTGTGACAACTGTATTCCACACAAGATCCTTAGCCTGGTTCTTGGAGCTTTGAATTGTTGCCCGACATGTTCAGTTCTTTCATGAATTCAAGTGATTCTGCTGCTGTGCTGACCGACAGCTGTTTCTCTTCTAACCCTGCTCCAAATATGCCAATAAAAGCGTTATCGGCGGGATTAGGAGCGGAGAGTTGTGAAATGCGATGGATGAGATCGACGCAGTGAGATGGTGCAGGCTGTTTTAGGTCAACTCACAGAGTAAACAGCTCTGAAACGGACACTCGCTGAACGGCATGGTCAACCAGTGTTGCGAATTGCTAAACTAATCTCTGAGTAACCATCACCAGCACGGCATCTGAGTCAACTGAACATCATGTTGACGGGACAGACCCTTGACTCGCTGCGTTTGGGTAAAACAAGGAAATAAATCCGTCACGATCCTTCGACCTCTTTGATTGAGGTCGGATCGGACTTAGGCAAAAACTGCTCGGTCAACGTTAAGAAGCGACTGTGGTCCTGGTTCAGTGAAGTAAAAAAGCAACTGGAATGGCTCCGGCAGAGGTAACGGATATCGGATCGATTTTTAACGGTTTCTCCCCTGACCCATTTTGCGTAATGTTGCTAACTAACAAATAAACGCAGATAAAACCACAATGTCCTTGTCGGTGGTAATTAATCATGATTACAAGGCGAACGGATGCTGTGGCTCAACAGGTAGAACTGGTCGTTCACTTACCAGAGGGGTTTGCACCTCAGTCTGCATGTTGACACGTTCTTTGGTTGGACTCTTAACCCCGAACCGCCCTGATGGCTGTGCCGCGAGTGTGTGATAGAATTATAGAGAAGGGCAAGGCCTTCCATTTGAATGCTTGTGTGAATGGGTGAATGTGACTAGTAGAGCAAAGCACTTTGAGTGGCCTCAGGAAAGTGCGATATAAGTGCGTCTCCCCTTGATTCCCACACACTTTGGTGACACATTGAGAATCTGGTCGAACTCTTCCATAGTACAAATACAATTTATGGCCGAGTTGACATGAATATTTGCGACATGTTCTCTAGCGGATTATCCCTTTTCATTTTAATCACCCCGATATTGTTCTTCTGTCGCACTACTCTAACATTCAGGCACTTGCAGTGTTTGATTAAGATTTTAGCTGTTGTCTGAGGGTTCAGATCATCATGGATAAAAATTGGTCCCTTTAGTCTCTTCACGCTGACTTAATGTGACACAAACACCAAGAGGTGCAAGCGAGGACTGACATGCAACTCCCAGGGAGATTAAGTGATGCATGGACTCGCGTGGGGGAAAAAAAATCGTTCTGGTGACTGACGGCAGGTTGTTAAAAAACAGGATGAATAAGAGCAATTTCACCTACTGTTTAAATGAGGAACAAATTCATAATAGATTCACAGCCGAATTCTGTTTGAATGCCTTGTCACTTTCAGATCCATCAGGGAAAATCCCTGCTCTTTTGTTCATTTTACTTCAGTCATTTTACTCTCCCAGATGGTGCCCCAGATAAAAGACACCGACAGAGTAAAGAAAGTACAGCACGAGTACAAAGAGTACACATATTGTCTCCTATTACAAACAATGCACAAAATGCAATACAGCAAGAACAATTTCTACAACGCTAAAGTGCTCCAACCGCACTTGAAGTGGGGTTCTCTAAATGTCTGGCCAGGGGGGATCAGGTTTCACATTGGCAGTGATGTGGGGTTGAGTCTGGTTTACAGTCAAGGGCCGGAGGCATTATGTTTTTGTCCGTCTGTCCATCCGTCCATCCGTCCGTCCCATTCTCGTGAACGCAATATCCCAAGAACGCCTCAATGTAAATTCTTCAAATTTAGTTTGGTACAAACATAGATAAACTCAATTGATTTTGGTGGCCAAAGGTCAAAGTCACAGTGGCCTCACTAAAATACGTTTTTCTTGAATGTGATATTTTTTAGAACACCTTGAGAGATTGTGCACAAACATTCACTTGGAAAAAAGGATGATGTGGTTAGATTTTGTTGGTCAAAGGTCAAGAAACACAGTTTTAACCTCTTGAACGCAACATCTCAGGAACACCTCAAAGGAATATCTACACATTTAACATTCAGTTGGACATAAGGCTCAACTGATAACAATTTAGTGGTCAAAGGTAAACGTCATGGGGACCTTGTATGAATCTGGAAGACAAATTTAGAAACTGCACCGTGGAGAGATTGGTTGAAAGACTTGTCGAACACGGACAGCCACCTACATGAACAACATTTAACTTCTTCAGGAAGAAAAAGCATGGCTGTCCCATCTTACTGGCCGTCTCCGAATTGGCATCAAATTCCAGCTTCTTGTCAATGAGTGTTCCAAGAGATATATATATATATATATATATATATATATATATATATATATATATATATATATATATATATATATATATATACTGCTCAGCGAATTCAAAGCCAATTCCTTTGAAGGTCTGAAATAGTGGGTGGGATGAAATCCCTCTAAAACCCATGACCACATTTTTTTTTTCGTCTTTGTGGATTTCAGCCTGAGGAAGGATCCATCACACCATTTGACAAACTCATCCACCAGCAGCCCATGCTCTGATCTTTATGTAGCAGGGGGGCAATAACCCTATCATCAGCAAGTTTTAGGATGTGCCCGTCCTTTTGCTTCTGCTGAACCTGCATACAGCCGTGTATGGATTACTTGCATAGGAGCTCACTTTGTTGACAGCTCTCACAATCAGTTTTTACGCCCTGTGCAGACCTTGCTGTTGACCTTTCTGGCCGGACTGGCTGATCCACGTTAGGTAGATATGGAGTTCTTGAAGGGGTTTCACCCTTCATCCAAAAGGCATCTTCATTTTTAACTGACTGGACTGAAAGATGAAACGTCTTCGAAAATGTAATGCAAGTCCTGCTGCCTTCACTTAGCACAAAAAGTGATGTGTACAACACCTGCCCTGCTGATCTGGCAGAGGTGGATCTAGGATTTTTCTAAACTGGGGGCCATAAAGGGGCCACAATTAACATATATGCTTCCATGAACAATTCCTGATTCAGTAAGCTGTATATTTAAGTCATTACTTGTTTACATTGAATATATTTAGAAAATGTCCTTGTTCAAGCACATTTTGTCCTTAAAATAGCTTAGAAAAGAACAATTCTTAACGTATTCCCATATATTTCATTTTATAACAGAGAGACTTCAGCTGGGGCCAGTGCCCCCCTCGCCCCGCCCCTGTGTCTGCCCCTGTGATGTGGCTATAACCTGATACTGAACGGAACCATTTCCCTGGCAGCGAAATCTCTGAGAACGAGCTGCTGCTTCTATCAGTTTTTAATACTTTAAATGATTCAGATGTTTTAATGCATCTGTGTTCATTGCCCAGCCTCATTTTAACATTATCATTATAGCGTAAATTGCAAAAGATGGACGACACCGGGTCCATATTAAAGCCGAAGAATGTTTTGTTATTACAGCCTCGAAAATCCTTTCACAATGGATCATTACGACTAATGATGGGTTATTATAACATGGGCATTATGGAGACGCAAATCTAGCCACAGCATGTCCACCTAATTGGTTTGTGAATGTCATTTATAATTAAACGTATTTTGTGTCATTATTTAAAAAGTGGCCAAAACGTGGCCAGCAGCGTTTCTTAAAGTCTCTGTTTTAAGGGTTTGAAAACCACAGGGTAGTGTGGACGCCAGGCGCAAATGTGAAGTGATGCGTTTTCATATTTAAACAGAGTGTGGACATAGTCTAAAGCACTTTTCCATTATGTAACACAGCCTTATTAATGGACATAGTGCAAACAGACGCAGGATTCAAGAAGATGTCATGCCACACATTTCAAAGACGACAGTGCACATGTTGGGCAGTTCGGTACTGAGACCTCCTGAAGTGTAAGGGATAAAAAAAAAAAAAAAAAAAAAAAAACGTTTTTGATTTCAGATCACTGGACATTTCCTTTCTTTAAGAGGCAGCCCTCACTCTCCAGCCTTGTCTTCCTCTGGTCCATTTAATCAATGGCCCATCAAGCCCAGAGAGCGCTGTTGGCCTGCGGCAGGGGCCTGCATCAATCAGAGCCTTCTCTCGCCTGCCCCGAAGACTGAGTGTCTGTGAGGAAGGAGAGCAGATGAAGGGAGCTCTGTGGCCGCAGCTGCCTCCCCTCACAAGAAAGGCCTTTTTACCGCTCGAGACGACTGGACAATACGAGAATTATGTGCAATAAAAGGGCCATTGTGGTGCAAGTGGAGCACCCAGCCTGCGTGTTAAGTGAAAGGCTTTAGTTATCTTAGCCGTCTGCTGCCTTCGCCCCGTCACGTCGCCTCGCACTCACTTTGCAGCCACTCACTCACTCCGAGGTTACTGAATAGGAGCATCATCATCATCATCATCATCATCATCATCATCATCATCATCTGCTCCATAACTGTAAAGAAGCACCCAGCTTGTCCTTTCTTGCTTTTTGCACGAGTGCCGCTTGACAGATGTTATTCAAGCAGACTGAGCCAGCAGCTGAGTGAGGCTAGGCGACGGGGGATGAGGCGCGGGGGGGGCAGTTCTGTGGTGTGTTTCAGGAGGTTGGACAACAGAGCTTCCGGCTCCGGATGATGACAGGCGTGAAAAGAGAGGCCGCGTTCCCACGGCGACAGCTTCACTGTTTCCCAGCCATCCGCACCTCCACTGCTGTCTGGGTGTGTTCGCTGTGTGCTCTGTCGGAGAGGAGAGGAGAGGAGAGGAGAGGAGAGGAGAGGAGAGGAGTGGAGTGGGGCCTCGTGTCACTGAGGATGCTGATGAATGAAGCTTCATCATCACCATTACTTCTGATATTATTAAACTAACAGGTCATTCAAAGGCTGGTTGACTTGCTGTGCTCGTCTATTCTGTGCAGGTTAAAGCAACGTGAGCCTTTAGCAGAGCTACATGTACCAAACATAAAGCTGGACTCGTTGTACATGGAGCAAGCATTGTACCATAAAGCAAGATTTAGATTTTGTTCATTTCTTTACAACTTAGTGAGCAAAAGAACAATTTGACTAAAGCTTACTTTCCAAAATAATTCCTTCAAATTAAAGCTGGATTTCTACTTGACATAAGGATTTAAAGGGAATGCTTACGGACACATTTCAACATATTTATTTTACATTTCTACACGTGTTGAGTTACATTCAGCACGAACTGTGTTTAAATCTTTTCAATCATGTTGTTCCAGTCATTGCGTTATATTTGTGCTATGGATAAGTGAGTTATTATTAATTTCTATAGTTTTTAAAATGTTCCATCTTGATTTCAATCTCAACCTTGTTGCTTTCACTTGATGTTGACTCCCCTTGGCACTGCCCCACAGATCACTGATCACAGGTCTGTAACTGCAGTGCTTATGTTTTGGATTTGATGTTAACATACTGACAAGCACATTCAGGGTGTTTGAATTAGCAGTGAACACAAAGTCCACCTGCAGATGATTGGGGAGAGTCTTTGGTTTTGCAGGTCACATAAACCAATGTATTATGTCCTGATTGCAGGAGATGAAAGTAATCATATCTCACTGAGAGGGTGAACAGATTTCACCCTGGACGTCAGTGGAGGATAAACGGAGGTATTTCCTGCAACATCAAAAAATGTCCACTTTACATACAAACTATTGTAATCCATTTTGATTGGGTTCAGAGCATTAACAGCTCTAATTGTAATAATAATGTAAACTGCTAATATTATCACATCACTAGAATTCAGTATTTAAGAATTCAGTACTAGGCGTTTTTTTGTCATTTAGCTCTCGTCAGAGGTTGCTGCACCCGTTGCATGACTTTTTTTCCCTTCCAATTTAATATAGGTAAAACAATATCACAAAATAGAAATATCATAGTCAGAAATCAGAATGATGGTCTAACTCCACTGTCAGACACGCAGACTCACCCCTCATGACAAATCCTCACCTCTGCAGCTGCTTCAGGCTGAAAGCGTGTGTTGTCCTGGCCCGGAGAGGTCGTCTGAATCTGAGCCAAACCCTCTGACACAACAGATCAATAGGCCCATACATAATTCTATTACTGCATTTAGTGGTTTTGAAAAGGACAAACCTTTTGTGGAAGACGGAGACCAAGAGAGTAGAGTGTATTGCATCAGTTAATGAATAAAGTATTACTATTACTACTTCTAATGATAATGGTAATGACGATAATGATACACCTCCGCCAGCATCTCTGCACCGACTCTCCTCAGGACCCCCTGTGTCTTATGGCACAGAAACAAACAGCTTTCATTACTCAGGAAGGCTTTCCACACATAGACACACTTTATATCAACCGGTCTCGTGTTTGTGTTTTCCTTTATAGTTAATTTTGGGAGGAGTAGGGGTGCACGTTGCACCACGGATGGGCATTGCACTCCGAAGCCCCCCCCCCCCCTCTGGCCACGGGCCTGTGTCTATCTCTCATTGCCTGCATCTCAATCTGCTCAGCAGCTCGTCTCCTCGTACATTCATCCGCCCCTCAGTTTCACCTCCTTTTACCCTCATGATTCATAATTAGGACGTGCAGAGTGATGGGAGGTGAGCGGAGGTGATGTGAGAGGAGGCGCAGCGCGGTGACGCCACAGGCAGACACACGACCGCTCAATGTATTTCAGACGAGAAGTGGAGTCAGAACCGATGGTGCTACAACATTGTTTTTTGCAAAATAAAACAAATCTGTTTATATCATATTCTCAACTGCATTTATAATCTGTCATTTGAAATTACTTCTGGTAAAAGAGGACAAGGGCCTCCATTTTTTATATCATCACTCTCATCATCTCATCATCTTCATCATCATCCTCCATTTTAAATATTGAACTTTTCTTTGTGACACAATGGAAGAGCTTTTTTAATTATGCATCTTAATTGTTTCCAACTTGTGTTCCAACTTTATATTCTTGTATAAGCAACGCCTGTATTTCTTTGTTTAGAAATACTGTACAATACAAAATTTAGACACACGCAACAACAAAAAATATAATCATCACAAAATTGAATGGCAACCTTTGTTCATGGTTAACTGACAAACACCTGAAGTGGTTGTTTAAATTATGACCCTACAGCTGTGGGGGGGCACAGGGGCAGCATCCTTCATAGACCTCAGCAGGAAGTAGAACACCATAGGAAGTGCTGCGGTGAATTAGACTTTTCCCCTGGAGCCTTGACACTGGTGGGGGGGGGGGTGAGGGATGGGAGCTGGAGGTTGGGACGTCTCACGAGAGGCTTCTGATTGGATGCGTTGCTGGTAGACGGCCCGGCATCCAGAGGTGAGGTGGGGCAGGGGTGAAAGTGGGTCATCCTGTGATCACGGTGCTGAAGTGACAGCTCAATGACAGCAGGGAGGGGACACCTTTTTTTTAAAAGTTTGACAGCTCACACGTGATTGGCCAAAAGGTGAGCACGTCAGGTTGCGATTGGATGGAATCAAGGATGAGAAGGTGGAGATTAGAAAATAGCAGGAAGACTGTGCTCGTGACTTAGAGAGCATGTGCTAGGAAACAAGAATTGAATTACTTATTTTCTGGTCTCCTCAGCGTTGCCTGTAGAGGTTGAGGTGCTGATGCAGTGTCACCTCTAAAATCCTGGGAATGGTCCTGGTTAATATAAATATAAATATCTATAGATAGCAGAGGAACCCATTTTAGGTTTCAGTGTTTATGCTGTTTTTCCTAATTACCTAATGCAGCCGGCTGTGAGGCATGTGCAGGCAGCAACACAAACCCAGTTGTGTGTTCACATTAAATGGTAAAATGGTAAATGGTCTGTATTTATATAGAGCTCTTTTCTATTCTTGATGACCACTCAAAGCACTTAACAGTACACTTTTGCCATTCACACATACACACACATTCATACAGTGCATCAATGGGCACACTTCGCCATGCAGATGGGGAAGACTGGGATCGAACCGCCAACATTTTTGGTTGGAGGACGGCCGCTCTACCCCCACAGCCACAGGCGTTAAAACCTGCAGCAGGCTCCTGATTCGCGCAGCCTCTGTGATGCATTTAATTAACCGCCCTGACATGTGGCTGACGCTCTGCAGGACACTGGAATGGCTTTGACATTTGAATGACATCCATTTCTCCCTGAATAATTGGCCAGGGCCCGTCTGCTGACGGGCGGAGATAGGTGTCGAGCTCCCGAACGCTGCCTCTCCGCAAACCAGGATCTCCACAGCAGATACAGGAAATACGTGCACACACACACACACGCACACACATGCACAGAGAAACAAAACTCTTCCCCCCGCAGATAGTAAGCACCTTCCTCCGCACCTCACGACGTGCCGCTGTGTGTCCCTTATCTCCTTCACTCCACTATTTGATTCTTCAATTACTTTTGCTTCTTTGTTTTACATCAACATAGACGCAGACATGGCCGTACATCTCCGTATCTCTCCATCCCACAGTGTTCTTCCACGTTCCCAAAGCCCTAAATGGAACTGACAGTCGCGGAAACAACTTGTGGGAAAAAGAGAAATAGGCTGCGATGACGGCGATGAGGAGTTTGGAAAGCACAGCTCGGGACAGATGTGAACCGGCTGCTGCTCGCTTCCCTCTGCGAAGCTCACTGAATTCTTTATGTCAGTGTCTGCTACGAGACAAAAAGCCGCAGCCTGTGTCGTTATCTGTGTCTGTTTATGTCACAACAATATCTGCATTCACATCTGCATGTGCACACCGAGGGCTGTTAGAAATATTGCTGCCCCGCTCATCCATTCTACTGCCAGTTACGATTATGATGTGACCAAACTAATGCATAGTTTATGTAAATAGAGTTTAGCTGCTAAGAAAATTAATGACCCAGGAGGAAATTAGAACGGGTGATGGAATGGAAGGTGGGGCTCAGTGGGCCATTTCTCACAACTTTCTCTGTAAAAAAACGAAGTAATTGTAAAAGAAAATGTGTCATTATAACACACTTTGCATAATGAAAAACATTAAATAACAAAACTGCAGCGCAGTCGAAAGATTCAGATGAAAATGCAGTTTGAGGTCAACGAGAGAAAAATGAGAAAGATGTTGACAAAGATTGGACCCGTTCCCCTTGGTTATTTTCTATGCATGTTTAAGACAGCACCGGACGTAAAGGCCACGAAGCAAACATCTGCGGAGTGGACATTCTTCCTCCTGTTTACACCGACACGCCCAGTGCACATGAATGGTCATGTTATATGTGTTTATTCAGGTGTGTTATATGGATAGAGATTATTTCTCATACAGACAACATGCTTATCAGGACATAGATCATTTTCATTTTACTGTGGACGTAAGCGTAAATGATGTATTGATATGTAATTACATTGTTACAGGTTGATTTCTGTTGTTTGATTTCCATGTTGAACCTTTTTGTGAAGATTAATGGGTATCATTTGGGGTTTGCCATTATTAGTGAAAAGTCAATACAGTAGTAGTGCCTAAACAGGGGCAGAACCTTCTTAAAAAGAGCTAACTACAAGAATTTAATATCAAATATGAATTCATGGGGTCACACACAATCAAACACGGAGCATCGCGCCTCACCAGCCGTTCATCAGGTTTGTTGTGCTCCTCCCTTTACACAGGATTGTTTAGAATATGATATAATCCTTTATCATATAGAATACAGCCACACTTTTCACAGTTTAGCTTTAGGTACTTTGTTGTTGTGTTGACTCAAATTTGAGAAAAATGGTACGTGCTGTCAGAGTCACGTAAAGAGCGTGTGAGCACCAGAGTTAGGTGCTGTGTTAACTAGACAGGAGCGATGATGTTTATGTTGCCTGTGAGCAGGGCGACTGTTTCAGTACAGAGCTCAGGTGCCACAATTAAGCACCAAAATCCGTGTTCTGATTTGGTCAGGTGACCCCTAACCCTAGTGAGGATAAGTGCGGTACCCGCTCTAAACCCGGCTGTTAGGACTGGGCTGCTTGTTTGGCCTGTGGTGATGCTGGTTGCAGCTTTCTCTTGGAGACCTTAAACGCAACCTGCAGTATTTGAGCTGCAGCAAAACTAAAACCGACTGCAGGACTCACAGAACCCTGAGGCTGCACCGCCGCTGCTGCACAAAGAGCTGTTCACCTGTTTATTCAAAGTCCAGCGAAGCTCTCAACTGTAGAATCAGTTGTCGTTGTCGTGAACACGCCCGTCGTTGTGTACGCGCTCTTGTCGTGATCAATGTCACTTATGTTGATGAGCAATGGTGGCTTGTTTATTCAAAGGTTTTTTAATATTGAACTCACAGTGTGTACAAATCACACCAAACTTGACACAGCACTTCCCTGGGCCCTTAACAATACACAAGCCAAGTTTCTTGAGATATTCGTTCCACTTAGAAACAGAGATTTCTGGAATTCGTAGATACATAATTGCTGAGCACAAGCACTGGGGTGATGGCATGCGGTTCTTATTTTAGTAACTCTTCCACTCGAGGCAACATATCCCCAAAGCTATCAACTCACAGGGTTCGTGTGAGGTTTATGTCCAGGTGCCAGATGTCATGGAGACGATTTCATCAGTAATCTCGCTGCAAGTTTCAAGGGGCTGTGAGCCCTGAACCCTCAGAGAGCATGTGACAGGGTGTTATGTCAGCTCCCCGGCTCACTGTCACCTCGCACCCCAGAGGTCGTCTCTGAGGAGTCGAACAGGAAGCTGCACGGATCGTGTGTAAGCACTTCAGTTCATACACCAGGAGGATGAGGTGTTAGTGATGATTATGCGGTTGTTATACTGTTATGGTGAAAGAATCCGCAGAGAATGAGGAAAAGAGCAATCGGTTGGGATTGTGTATTTCAGAGAGGAATTCTGATCTCCGGTGTTAAAATGCAAACCAGATGCATAGGATCTAAACAGTCAACGATTTAAGGCTAATGCATTGTACCTCGTCTTATGTAACCGAGTGGGAAGTGATGTTCTATGAATGTTAAGAACTCACAGTCACATTCAAAGCAGCAGAGGCTAAGAGATCCAGGCCTTTTGTCATTGAGATCAATCTCCTGGGTTGAATGTTGCCCCATGATTCATTCACTAACAATATAATTCAATTCAATACTATTTCAGAGCTCGTTTCATAATCAGCATATTTAGACATTGTCTTCCGGTGTCAGCAGTAACCAAGTAAACGGAGCAAAAGCTAGACTGCCGAGATTTGACTTTGGTTACGAGAATATCACAACCAGTGTGGACTCAGAGTTCATTTACAAGCTCATACTCTGGAACTTTGAACCACATCTCATGGTCTTCCTCAGCAGACGGACTCGGCTCAGTTCAGTCACATGACAACAGGTGGATGTGGAGTAGGGTCGTCACTTTTTCTAAAGATTAAGTTTGAACGAATTTGACCTGACACACAATTCATTCGTTACTTTGCTGTCTACGTTGTAGGAGCCAAAAGACGCATTTTAGATGTTCTGTCGTGATTATCCACTCTGGACGGTTTTGCTTTCTTGTGATGGCGACTCCTGTGGAGAGTGTCAAATGGAAGAAGATGCACATCAAACTTCATCAACTGACTTATTGTGGAAGTAAGAACATATGACAACAGTCTACAGTTGTAAACACATGCACTGAGTCTGCAAAATGAGTGTAAACAAAGGAAATCAAACTCACGCACGTACACACACGCAGGCCATTCGGATCTGTGTAATGCTCCTCTGTGATCGAACAGTGGAGTCATAGTTTTTGTCTTTTATTGAACTGTCTTGACTCCTGACTCCAGCTTTAGAGACATAACTATTTGCCTCTTTGACACTAAGTGCCATTTAAGAGCTCTCTCCAGAGGAATGTGGTGCTTTCCCCAGCTCTGCTTCTGTCTCATCTCTCTACCCCTGTTATTTGTCAGCAGTGTGTAACTGATATCACTCAGATACACTACCATTCAGAAGTTTTAGAGCCCCGACCAATTCTCCCCTGTTACTTCAATTTACAATGAATGTCTCTTTTTTTCTATAATGGAAACATTTAACGAGCAAGTGGAGACTTTTAAAAAGAAGGAATATTGTATTCTCGTTAACTCTTTGTGACTCACAGTGGAAATCAAACATTGTTTGTCAGGTTCATCCCAGGTTGCACTCGCAGACTGTTTCGCTTTCATCTTCCGTCCAGTTTATCCCAAAAAGCTTTAAGTGGAGAGACTGTGCTGCTATTTTTCATCACGTAAGGTTTCTGTCTTCTAATGTTTCGGCTCATTATCTTGTGGATAGCGCTGTCGCAGCGAGAGGGATCCGGGTTCAGCCAGGGTCCAAAGACACACAGACCGGGGGGGTTGGGGTTGGGGTTGTTTGTCTCTGTGCGTCGGTCCCTGTGATGCACTAACGACCTGTCCAGGGTGAACTCTGCCTCTTGCCAAATGCCAGCTAGGATTGGGTCCAACCCTCCTGTGACCCTCAAAGGATAAACTGGAATGGATAATGGATGTATGGTTGGATCTTGCTTGTCAGATGAAACCTTGAACAACCAGTCTGTCGTCCTTTGTTAGTCGCATCTGTCTCACCCTTCTGATGGAAATACACAGGAATAATTCTTGCAGTAGAGCTTTTTTTCCAATGATGCATCAGAGTCTGTAGAGACACAGTTTGTTGTGCCTCGTACAGAGACACGGTTTGTGAGTCCTCACCAAAGGTTAGGACACCTGTAGGGATTGTTAACATTAACCTACCAGGATTAATTTAGTCCCATTGCTGGAGAAAACGTTGTCAATGTCCTCGTCCAGGAAAAAGACCAGTTTACATGACTGTTTTGGTGAACTTAACTTTTATTTGACCTAAATACATAAAAACTGGAAAAAGGGGGACGGGAGTATATGTGAGGCCTATACTTGAGATTCCCACCATACTGTCTGCAATAGCAAAGAAGGAAAATATTTCATATGTATATATATATATATTGCGTTTTGGTGGAGCCTGTTGAGTGGTGTTATATTTCTTCCATTCTTTGAGCATACACATATTATACAAACTGAACTTTTAAGGTCATTAAAGCAGCTATCAGTAAACGAAACAATTGTAGAATGAAGAATCGAGATGCTGGAAAGTTCAACCAGTTAGGAAAATATTAACGACATTTCAATGTCTGGCAGGTCGTCTTTTCTTTCAACAGATCAAAAGCAGTTTTATTTTTAGAGTTTGATGTGCGGTGGATGGTTTCGGGGGAAGGTGAGCCAGAGTTGGCAGAGGAGCAGGGCAGGAGGCGAGAGCTGGCAGGCAGTCAGACAAGGTGGAGGGCGAATCAGGCTGACTGGACAGGGCAGGAACGATGAGCAGGAGGAACAGGCAAACACAGGATTAAACCAAGACCAGGCGAAACATGAGAGAAACTAGAAGTAGGAGTGGCCGTGCCTTCCATATCCACGTTGTCAAACAGAACAATCAAGATGAGATTGTTGAGCCAGGGTTTATGCGTTATATTACACTTGTTTGTTAAGTAGATGGGAAAAATATTATTCCAGAGATGATTGGAGCGCTACCAGCAAGAGCCCTGTGAACCCTGATCCTCAGCCCTGACCAAAGGCTGACCAGCAGGGCCTCACCCAAAGAATTGAGACATGAATTTGAAAGGCGGCTTGGTAGCTCGGTGCCATGGCATGCATGGAGTTAAAAGTTTGATTCATGAGTGAGCTACGGGTCCGGATTGGGGATTTCCATTTTGGATGAGTCAAGCTGAAGACAATATACTGCCATGCCATCTGGTCCTTCACTGCAGATTGTGCTGGGAAGCTAACTAGTTGAGCTAATACAGAACGTTTGCAGCTAAGACTGGAGGGGGGGAAACCTTATTCAGTCACTCACCATCTACACTGCTGCTAAAACAACTGCACTTTGTCACACAGTACTCATGTGAGTCTGTGACACTATTTAAGATTCTAAGGTTCCAAAAATACCAGAGGAAAAGTTTGTTTTGTTTTTTTGGCAAGCGCAGGTGGAGGCGTTGTTGAGGTTTGGAGAAGGCATCTCTTTTCACTGTGCAATATTCTTTTGTACGAGGTCACATAGGCACATACATATGCAAAAAAATCACTGCTTGTGCCAGGTTTTGTGATTATTTTCCAGTTTGGATTTAAATTTCTCCTTTCCAACCTTAGTATGAACAACTATTGGTCCACTTGTGTGGACTTATGTGTATGTCTGTTTTTTTTGTCGTCACCCCTCTTGATTCATTATTGCAGACACCCATAATATGCAAACCAGCACCTGTTTAGCTTAGCTTTTTTCTGCTACCACACACAGGTTCTTCCAATATAAACGTTTGCATAATTTATACAACATTAGGGTGATAGGCAGTGCTGTCAATTAGCTGCGAGTCTAATGATTATTTGAGTGCGCAAGTGATCTACAGTCCTGCTGCTACCGAGACGGCGTAACTGTGTTGAGCTGAGGCTCCCAGCAGGGACGGTGTCACATCGAGAAAGCAGTAATGAAGAAATCTGTCACGGACTGTCCAATCGGCAAACCGTGGCAGATGTGGTGAAGTGAATCCAGAACGTATTCCAACCCGGTCACTTTTTTTGTTCGATTCTATGGAAATTGTTCAATAATATGACCCAATCAAAATTCAAAAAAACCTATAGTGACAAAGTGAAAACATTTCGGGTTTCAAAAATATTTACTGGGGGCATGTGCAGAGTGTGACGGCTGCGTTGTCTCCCGGGGGTCTGTTGTTCCCACAGGGAGCATGACTGCTGTGTTTCTGCTGCAGAGCTGCTATGTGAGGTTTCTGATATGACTCCTGTATTTCCTTGAATAAAAGTACTGCTATATACTCAAGTAAAGGCCAGGGCACTACGCTATGAAGCTGTGCATCTTCTGATCCTGCACATATTTCACAATGAAAACCTTGTCAAAACAAATTCAATCAACAGAACTTTAAAACAGGTCCAGGAAGTGTTGCAAATATTTGTGCTTGTGACTTATTCAACAGACAGACATTGAAACTGTGTTTAAAAGTCTATTTTGCTGCGACCCCTAAGTGGTACGTGGAGGAAACAGGTGAGACCCCGACCCTCTAGAAGAGCAGCGTGGCTCACAGACAGGACACGTGCCCGAGACGTGCGGCTCACACAGGCAGCGTGGCCCCTGTAACCAGATGACATGGCCACCTGAATGAGAAAGCAAGCTGTTCCTCTGTGCACATGCATCCAGCGGCGTTCGAGTTGACTGTTCGGCCAAAACTGCGGAACTGAACAAGAAAGGCCTTATTTAGGGAGATAACCCAAAAAACCAGATGGTCAGTGTGCAGCGCTTCAGAAGCCCGTAGAGGGAACCTGCCGGAAGGACGACCAGCAGTGCTCCATCAATCAGGCCTTTGTTGTGGAGGAGCTAAACAGGAACTGCTTTCATGAGAGAGCACATAGAACCTGCTTGGAGTTTGCCCAACTGCCTTTAAAGGACTTGAAGGAGAATGTGGAAAATGATTCTCTTGTTTGGATGAGACCGAAATCAGAATCCCTGATTGGAGATTTGGGGAAGAAGAGATACACCTTGATTGAGGCTGTTCATCTTGTTCTTTCTCTCTAGCTCCATCGGATTGGAAGTGTCCTTGAACTGTCATCTTCCAGACTTGCAAATAGGAAATCCAGATGTGCAGATCTTGTAGACTTCTACAATGTACTGAGTTTAGGATCGGAATACTTTGTAAATGAGAGATAACTTAATGAATATGCAATTCCAATGACTTATTTTGACTTGGTGTAGGTCAGAGGTCACTAACTGGCGGACCGCGGTCCGGGTCCGGACCCAGAAGCCGTCCCGAACGGACCCGGACCTACAGCCAAAACATAAGGTTATGATTTAAAACCTGACGGGGCGCTTCTATTTGTAACCGGCGCAGCTTCTGTAGTCTTTACGGTAGTGGTTTAGCGGATGAGGAAACGCACAGACCAATTGCATGCGAGTTAAGCCATCCCACGTGATACTACTCAGCCAATCAAGTCTGTGCATTCCAGGCGGTAAACATTGCGACTCTACAGTGCAGACAGATGAGAGCGTTAGAGGCAAGTTACACATGAGAAGACGGTAGAAAGAAAAAGAAAGATAGCGATACAGGTAGAGAAAACAAAGGGAGAGATACAGAGGAGTGAGACGGAGAAAGGGAGAGAAACAGAGGAGTGAGACGGAGAAAGGGAGAGAAACAGGAGTGAGACGGAGAAAGGGAGAGAAACAGAGGAGTGAGACGGAGAAAGGGAGAGAAACAGAGGAGTGAGACGGAGAAAGGGAGAGAAACAGGAGTGAGCCGGAGAAAGGGAGAGAAACAGAGGAGTGAGCCGGAGAAAGGGAGAGAAACAGAGGAGTGAGACGGAGAAAGGGAGAGAAACAGGAGTGAGCCGGAGAAAGGGAGAGAAACAGGAGTGAGCCGGAGAAAGGGAGAGAAACAGGAGTGAGACGGAGAAAGGGAGAGAAACAGGAGTGAGCCGGAGAAAGGGAGAGAAACAGAGGAGTGAGACGGAGAAAGGGAGAGAAACAGGAGTGAGCCGGAGAAAGGGAGAGAAACAGAGGAGTGAGACGGAGAAAGGGAGAGAAACAGGAGTGAGCCGGAGAAAGGGAGAGAAACAGAGGAGTGAGACGGAGAAAGGGAGAGAAACAGAGGAGTGAGACGGAGAAAGGGAGAGAAACAGACGAACAAAGTGGGGGAGTGGGATATAAGAGGGGAAGAAAGTGATTCTAAAACTGTTCAATTGTTAAGATGTGTTGAGATTTATTATCTGTAAAATTGGTTGAGACTTTTGAGTCAAGATGTGAAACAGAAAAAGGGAAATTCAAGCTTTTGCATTTTATTTATTTTCTCTTATTTTGAAATGCAGCCCTACTTTTATTTAGTTAATGAGAGAACATTATACATATCTGCAATCATACATATATGTTCAGTTCTATGTTACGTGACAATAAATATTGTCAAAAAGTTTTTGAATCGTACTGAATTCATTTGATTTGACAGTCAGGTATTTAGTACATGCAGATGTTGATACAACTACTAGGCTACTTAAATATATATCACACTAAATAGTTAGACATTATGATCTTCCGGACCTTTGCTTCAAGACATTTTCTCTAACCGGACCTTTTTAAATTTTAGTTGAATACCCCTGGTGTAGGTTATAGGTTATAGATTATTCAGTATTGAATAAGGTGCAAAGGGTGAAGGGGATTTTTCTTTCAGAACTACGTCAAAAAAGGTAGAAAAGGAAACTTGCTATTCACAAAATAGTTTGTAAAATAGTGACATTCATCAGGTTTTGCATGGAGGGGGATAATTCAATGCAGGCTCTCAGTACAGAGTGAGCGTAGACTGTGAACCTCCACGGCTATTACCTTGAGAGTTAACTTCATTTTTAGTTTGAACCTTAACACACAATTCCTTTGTTCTATTTCCCGGAGCTTGAAACAATCTGGCGGCTTAGTTTTCCCGCAGCAAAAGTATGAAACCTGTCATGTAATGTGATGACGGGTGATTGATTGAATACAACTTTCTTTTGTCACGTGACAGAAGGTCCATACTCATGACAGCTGAACCAGCTGATGATAAATGATCAAACTCCATATGCTTATCAGAACAACGAGATGTTGTTGAGGGACAGCTTTGTTTTTTTTCCCTTAAAAAGTCACCATTACATCCAATCTGAATCTTTTTTAAATTATTAAATTCTTCTCTGTGTGTATCTGTTCGTACCGTGTGTCCTTGCTGAATAGTGATGGTAAATACAGGGAACTTTACAGAGACTGTAACTTTGGAAGCTTTACACTTTGTCTAACAAAGACCGCTGAGGCCTCGTGGAACATATAGCAATGCATTATTGCAACAGACTAATTATGTGGATTTTGTCCCCCCACTGGAAGCAAATTAGAAAGGTGTATCTGCACAGCCGGTATATGGACAGGGGGAGACAGTTCCAGCAAACAAAAGCTGTTTTCAGTGCACATAAGGGAACTGGAGTATTATTTTAAGACAGACATAAAACAAATACATAAACCCATCTTTTTAAAGCTCCAGAAAATAACTGTTTAGTCAAAACAACCAATGCAATGTGTTATTGACCTAATTCAAAGGCATGCAGAAAGGTTTAATGAGTTCCCGTTCATGGAGGTGCATGTACTGTACATGCCAGGTTCAACATGTTTTGCTGAAAAGTACACGGTGAAGCTGTGATTCTGATCAAAGCTAATGGCTGAGGTGGAAAAACAATACATGCTTAAGTAGCCATGAGCATGTAGACACTCATACCTGACTCTACTGAATATGTAACATTAACATATTGCTAAATATCAGTTTACACATTTTGGGACCCGCCTGCAGACACAAGGTCCAGCACCGATGTTGAGTGATAGGACTTGGCTCAGTCGTCATCCAAGTTCATCCCAGAGGTGCCGCATGAGGTTGAGTTCTGGTCTTGACTGGTCAGCAACAGGTTTGAAAGAACTGGACTCTCTGCAACCAGTCAAGTTCTTC
The DNA here is from genome assembly GCF_009819705.1 of Hippoglossus hippoglossus. Lineage (NCBI taxonomy): Eukaryota > Metazoa > Chordata > Actinopteri > Pleuronectiformes > Pleuronectidae > Hippoglossus > Hippoglossus hippoglossus. Next base: position 2,313,364 of record NC_047173.1, read on the forward strand.
CAAACCAAACTGGTAAACCTATTTCTTTATGATTTTGTCTTTATGCCACTTCGAAAACGGCCGGTATAAAGACAAAGTAGTGTAAGTTTGAAGAAGACTGTATCAAAGGCTCTTAAAGAATCTTGGGTCTAGCTCATTCAAGTCTTGGGAAACCCTGAACATAAAGAAAAAAATGCCCCTGAGAATTGATTGATTTCATTCAGCATCAGCTCTTCCCTGATTTCTCCTCTATTTGTCTCTCTGTAAACCAACTCCGCATGCAGCCTCTTCATTGTCAGGATAGATTAAGGAAGCCATATCGCAAAGATGGAGGGGGAATTCAGCCTCGCCACGACCGCTCTGCCTTCCATAATCTTTTTATCGCTGCCGATTGCCTGTGGCTCGCAGGGACTCAGTCAGGTATGTAGGGTGAGATAACGGAAGTGGAGATTGCTGCCCACATTTTTTTTTTTTTCCCAAGATACAAAGTGATCCTAGAAAAGAAAACCGGGAATTATCAGGGATCAAGGGAATCATAATTAACATAGTTCTAATTTGAGTTGTATGGAATCAACCAAATCAGCTCAATCAATCATCTGAAAATTATTGTTTTGAAGAAAAGATATTTGGAGTTAATAAAACAAGATTGGAGGAGCGAGTTAGAGCTACTTTAACTTTCTGAGTTTACTGTTGATGTGAACTATGGTTTGAAAAAAGATGATTAAGGGGCGGCTGTGGCTGATGGGGTACAGCGGTCCTCTAACAAGAAGGGGCGGCGGTTCGATCCCAGTCATCCCCATTCCACGTCCTTGGGCAAGATACTGAACCCCATAGAGAAAGTGCTGTACATAGAAGCACTGTGTTTATGGGTGAATGGCAAGAACCTAACCCTGCTTTGGGCGGTCATCCAGACTAGAAAAGTGCGATATGAATACTGACCATTTACCATTTAAGAATTAATTAGAATTTGGAAAACTGGAAAGAGATGACATTTGGACAAATTATTAATGCGGCTACTCTCCCTGGAAGTGGGTGGAATGACTTTGAAAACAACAACAACAACAACAACAACAGAACAACAACTAAAGGCTTAAAGGAATCATTGGAGCTGGATAACATCTCTGTTCTTGAGTCTAACCATGATGTTTTCCAGCATGAAGGTTGGAGTCCTTAGCAGGAAACCGAGGAGGAAGCTTGTTAAAGTTTGCCTAAAATGTTTTGTAGACTGTTGAAACTCAGTTAGGTTGTACGGGAAGCACGTGCGTATGCATATGTGTGGTGTGAAAATGGAACTGCATGAAACCAACATGAAAACATCCTCCCAGTAGCGAAGTTGGGTGAAGGGTTGCGTCACTGTTTCCTCCGGACGGCTCGCCAAACATCAAGAGGAACACTAACTCCCAGGTTTATCAGTGTATCCCGCGGGGGGAATGTCAAGGTTTGGGTACGCCAGTTAGAGATCATTAGAAATCCGGTGATGTAGCACGACATCGACCTTTATCCGCTGCAGTAAATCTTCCTCGGGGCGACTTCAGACAGAGACAATCTGCCTTTTGGAGTGACCCAGTCTGAGTCCAGAGCTGTGAACTAGTGAACTGATGACTGTTGTATGTGAGGGCTAAGCTCGTGAGCTGAGAATTTTAAAGTAAATTTTTTTCCAATATAGCAGTTGACTCCAGGCGATATGAATGTCTGACTCATATTGTGTTGTTTCCACACACTTCTCTTCATGCTGTGTTGTGCAGTACGGTACAGTATGTGTGTTGCTGCCGTGGCAAAGTACTTTCCACACAGGATCAGTAAAGTGTTTGTCAGTAATTTGCCTGGTGTTAAAGTTACAGTCACCACAGGGGTTTCTCACATCCTTAAGTAGAATAATAAGCTTCATGTAACTGGTGAACTTCTATATTCGAGACAGACTTTTATTTTAAAAATATCCTTAAGTGTTTGTGTTTTTATTATATACAGATTAGAAGCGACACACAGAGACCCACACACAAACAAGTGGTTAGTCTCTTATCAAAGAGAGAGAGGGAGAGCATGTGTTGAATTCCTTCTGTGCAATCACTCAGTGCTGCTGTGCTGTTTGCATTGCATGCATGTGGTCGGCTTGATAGAATCTAATGAGGTTCAAATATGCTAATATTGACTAAATCTTGATCGATGATTATAGATCGAGTGTTTCGTAATATCAGAAAGCAGCTTTCTGTTTGGGCAGTTACACCTATTTAACTTATTCATCTGTGTGTGTTGGACTTTATATCTCCTCTGTCTGCTCTTCCGTATTTAAAAAAAAGACCTACTGTACTTCCACGTGGGGCCAACACACACAGTTAACTGGAAAGGTTAAGGTCAGACTCAGTCGAGCTCCCAACGATCCAAGGAACGTTGAAAGAATAAAGTCTCCTCGGGGGAATAGGAGGCTCTCCATTACTCCCTTGGCCTGGATCGAAAATCAACAAGAGGTCAAATGAGCTGCTGGAGGTTCCGAATGCCTTTAAAAGGTATTTGCCTGATGAGATTACATTTAAAGAGCTCATTGTTCGCTGTAGAGGATTGTACAGAGCCAACAAGTAAATCTTTCTCATAAGCATCCAAATACTGCTGAAGATTATTTCACCTTTAACCAGAGAGGAGCGACTACTGCTGGGGATTAGTTGTCTAACACACACACACACACACACAGATGTGTGCGTCAAAGTGGGCCGCAGTGTGAGCGCGTCCTGCGAGTCGCTGAGAATTTGACTTGTGCCAACCGGTGTCAGTGTCTCGGTGTCGGGTCGGCTCACGGGTCTCATTACAAACACCTAGCTGCCCTCGGGGGCGGCTTCCTTGCCACACTCCCAATCTCCCGACCGCTGTGACAACAACACGAGACAGATGGGAACACGCGGTGACCTCCCTGCAACGCGGTGTGTAGCACAGCCGCGGCAATCCGACCAAATCATTGGAGAATCTGAAGCCGCGGCGTGGCTGCAGCTGTCGGGTCGGAGCACGCCGGTGCAGGTTGGAACTGGCAGCACGAGAAACACCCATCAATCTTCTTCGGGGTTTAGGTATTTTCTTACTTGTTAAACCTCAGTGTCCCTGATAACATTATTAATTATGTATTACATTGCAATATAATCATAGCTGGAGCGGAGCCACTGTCAGTGTTGGTTATACCTGAGCCTTTCCTGCTCTAAGTCAAAACGACTGTGTGGAACCAATTCATTTTGGTAACAAGAGTGTTTCGATACTGACAGGTCACTGAGATTCAGTTTAGCAAGATGCACTGATCTTTATTAATAATAATAACTTCACTTGTTCACTACAGTGCATTTCAAAGCAGCTACAGCAGAGGGCTTCACAGAGACAAATAAAACAGCAAGAAATCAAGACATTAATTAAAATCAAACCAACAGATGTATAAGACAATAAGTGAAATAACAAATACAATAGTTGAACGTAATGGTGAAAGAAAAGGATAAAAGAAACCGTGTGAAGTGAACAGACAGTGACGATCCATGGGAAGTTTCCTCAGGTGAACTATCTCAGAGGGTCGGAGCCCTTACAGCAAAGTCCCCGTTGACCTTCAGCCTCGACCTCGCAGCTTAGACCGGGAAGAAAAAGTGGAGAGCTTGGGGAAAGCTAGCGTGAAGTTGCCGGGCAGCCAGCCATGTTGGTTGGGAAGCTATAGGTCCTGTAACCCTCTAAAATGGCAGAGCACAGTATATGCTATAGTTTTTGAATGCAAAAACGATGGAAGGTGGATCGTGGTACTGTTCAGCAACTCGACCGTAAAGGCCTGATTGATGCAGAGTGGCTGAGATGGGAGTCCTGGTTCTCTCCATCACTGTTATAGTGGCCACTGGGCTCTTAGTCACATCCCTGACCAAAGCCCTTCTTTCCCAGTTACTCTTACTCTGACTGAAGAAAAGTCCTGTTGTTTCCCAAACTTCTTCCATTTCACAGTTATCGATGTCACTGTGCTCCTGGGAACACTCACACAGATTTAGAATTTTTTTTTTTTTTTTTACCTCTGCCCTGATCTGTGCCAAGCCACAGTTTTATCACAGAGGTTACAGAGAGTTCCTCGGATTTCAGGGCTTAGTTTTTGCTCTGACATGCAACGTGAACTGTGGGACCTTCAGAATTCAGTTTGCCAATAGATGGACTGCGTTCAAATCCTAGACCCGTCTCAAAGACATTAAAACAAACAACAACAACACCAGGATGGACCTGATCACGATCTGGCATCCCGATAGTTCTGCAAATATGAGATTTACAAGTAAAAGTGTAAGGCAAGGCAAGTTTATTTGTACGGCACATTTCAACAACAAGGCAATTCAAAGTGCTTTACATAAAACACTAAAGGCATCATGACAAATTGTAAAAGCGTCGTAAGACAATACAAAACAGTTTTTAAAAGAAAATAAAAGAATAGATGAATAGAATAGGAAATGAAAGAGTTAAAATAACAATGTAGTGCTTCTCCATGTTTAGATTTGACTCTGGAGACAGAAAGCAGATCTGCTCCAGATGCCCAGAGGGGTCTGGATGGTTCATAACATAGAAGGAGATCAGAGCAAATGTTGGCCCTAAACCATTCAGTGCTTTATAAAACAACGATAGACTGTAAGTAGAAGGATAAAAATCTCAATCACATTTTGAATCTACAAAAAAATTGCATTTGCAAACAGTGAAGGAGACTGAATACTGTTTAAAGCCTCCACCCATAATAAATGAGCCTTCTGCTTTTACTTTTCTGTTTCTGAAATAATTTATTGGGACCTAGTTTTTACACTGACACCAAAAATTCAGTTTTAAATAAAATGAAGACAAAGTCTTATGTTATGTTTTGAATATTATGTATAAATCAGTGGTTACAGATTGACACAATCAGTGTGCCACAGATAGAAAAGAAAGCAGCAGCTCTTTACCGCACTCAAGAGAAAACATGAATCAGACTAAAACGCTATTATCAGCAAACTCCTGTGAAAGTTCGAGCTTGTCCTGTCTTGTGATTTTGGTGCTGCCTGTCTTCCCCGTGCTGAAAGTCTCCCTCCTGCGTTGTTGCTGCACTCTGCCCGGACGTCATCACCTCTCTCTCTGCTCCCCCTTGGCTGACAAAGTGGGAGGATTACTCCTCTGAACTGACAGTAAACACCTCAAATGTGCAGAATTGAAGCCGAGTCGGGGGCAGTTTGACACAAGCGCACTTGTTTGGGACAAGCTACAGCCAGTCATGCATCAGAGATCAGCTCTCCCCTTCACTTTAGAGCCCCCAGACTCTGGGATACGGTCACACCCGTGAAAAATGACAGAAACAACGGATCCAGCGACATCAGGTCTTTTTTTCACAGCAGACATTTTGACATGTCGCACAAGGAAAATCACAGGTGTAAATCCATTTTTCCCAAGTTGGATAGTAAAGATGACCTTGGATAATAAACTGGATAATGGCTGTCTACGATCAATGGGTAAAAATACACATTTTAAAGTGTAATTTCCAGCCGCACAAGCAAATCAGGGAGGTGGACAAACTTGTAAATGAATATATTTACAAGCTATACAGTCGTCTGTTTACATTTTACTATGTCACACAAACCAAAGGATGTAAATGCAAATGTATAAAAAACAGTGTCTGGTTTAAAATCATAAAACAAAAATGCAATAAACCACTCAGGTACCTCTTTTTGAATCTAGCCCCGGCTACTACTGTAGTTCGAGCGTGTCTGCATCTTAACTGGGCCTTTGTGTAATATTTGTGCGCCACTGTAATTGTACCAAACGGCAAGAGCTGATTTAATCCCAATTTGTAGAGCTTCATGTGCTGGAAAATGAAGTTGCTGTGGGTCTGTTTGCAGCTCATTCCCCCCCCCCCCCCGAGCACAGCTGAGCCAGAAAGAACATTTCCTCTCTAATTCAGTGAGCCAGCACTGCTGCAGCCTCTTTGGGATCAGAGTGGAAATTTGGTGTGAATCTTTTCCGTCTTCCCGGTTCATGGTGGCTGTTGAGTTCCATCAGGTTCTTTCCCCGTGCCGCTGCGAGCACACAACTGCTTGCTGATTTCTTTATTCCTAAAGTTGCACAGAGCGTCAGTGTAATTATAGTGCGGGCAGTGTGCAGCGGCGCTCCGCCTCACTGTGCCTCGGTGTGCACATCTCTTTGTCAGCGGCTCACTGGAACAGACATGGACGGGAATATCAAACAGGAGGGAAAGAAAACAGGCACACGAGTGCAGCTGCAGTTCACCGACGTCACACCGAGCCCAGGCAGGTGGTTGGGCCTCAGATTCACACGAATGGATCAATAACGTGCTCTAGTCTGGTATCAGGCCCGCAGGCAAGTCTGAGCAAGACTCTCATATGGATGCGCATCCTGTATTTTATGTGGACACCAGCTGATATTTATTCTTATCCATAAGCAGGGCACCACCTCCGGAGAAGAAAGATTTGTACAGTTTAGTCAGTTTAAAATCAGAAGCCGGGACTTTCTGATTCAATTGATCTCCTTCTGATCTCTGCTCCACAAGATCACACAGTCCAAATAGAACAAATAACCAAGTGTTACAAAAGAAGAATGTTAATCAAACATCAGACACATTTTTATCACTACTCTACCCGTGGATATCATGTCTGGGAATTCATTTTTAGCAGTTATTTTGATGTCAAACGTTTCAGGAGCTAAACAAATTGGAGGTTATTTTGTAGTCGTAGTAGTGGAGGCAGGCAAGCAGTTGGCATGCATCTCTGACGGGAGTGAATAAACTATTTAAAATATTAAACTCAAGTTTTGCTTAAACTAAATTGACGTGGGCTCAAAGGTTCAAAGAGATGCCATTGTAGTAATTAAAAGTAATGACAATATTCTACTGCACGTCTGCTGCTGCTCCTCTGATTCAACTTGCTGTTGAACTGGCTTAGAAAATGGAGCGGAGACAGGTTGCATGTGTTGCATTATGAAGCCCTGAGACGGGGCAAGCGACAGTTAAAGATCTATCAAAGATGAGTCTTGGTGTGTGATGAAGTCTGTGGAGGTCTTGCTTGTTTAATTCCATTTGCCTCCTGTCCTTTTGACCAATGCGCTGCTCATCTCTCTCTCTCTCTCTCTCTCTCTCTCTCTCTCTCTCTCTCTCTCTCGCTAATCTGTTTCTTTTTTTGGATCCTTTGTCTCTGTTACAAATTGTTAAATTGCAAGAGGCGGGGTCTGTAGGCTTCGAGTGTCTTTCTTGTGCCTGTTTTTACTTCCTGTCACTGAGGCCAGCATGTCCTCTACACCTTTAAAGAGCAAGGGGCAGTCTGATAAAGTCTGAAAATCATACTGCAAGAGTTTCAGTGAACTTCTTTTCACAAAGAATAGATTGTAAAAGTCAATCCTGAAGTTATGTACTGATATTCTGAACATTAACTCTAAAAAAAAAGTATGAATAGGAATGAAAACACAAGAAATGCGGAATATTCATAATCTAACTTTTAACTAACCTGTGCCAACCTTCAACAATTCAAGTAATTTTACAGAAATTGTTCGATTTCCATGGGTAATCCTGCCACTGCATGCACGCCTGTTCCCTCACACCACGTGAACTGGATGCAAACAAAACCACGAAATAATCATTGAGGAGGACCCGAGTGCAGACGGACCAGGCAGGCTTAACAGTTCAATAATTTCATCAGAGATTGTGATAATAAAGGCTTACAGGCAGACAGGCGGGTCCTCTGGCTTCCGGAAACACAAAACCAGTGACAGATGGCCTCATTCACCAGAAGGATGAAACGGGAAACATTGGGCAGAGCAGCTGTCCTTGGAGGGATGGCCCAGAATTTGGGAACACTGGGAGGCTTAAGTGGGCAGCCTCTGTACCAGATAAGAAGAGAGTAGCTCAAAAGAGGACTCCAAGGCAGGGCTGAATGGGGGAGCCCCTCAGAAAGATGACCAAATGAAAGGACAGGCAGGTGGCAACTCTCTGGACGGGGTGCAAGGGAGCTGTGGAGGGTGGCAACAAAGGAGAGAAGCTGTGAAGATAGAACCTCCCTGGAGAGAAAATGCAGAATGCGGGCAGCATAGGGCTGGAGGGCAAGCAGGATACCGGGGTTCAGGGCAAACCAGAGCAGGTGAAGGTGGCAGATAGCGACAGGAACTGGTCCTGCAGTAGGACATCCACAGGTTGCAGTGGACCAGAGGCTTCAGTGGAAAATGGCAACAGGCCTGGCTGGGGGTCAGCTGAGATGCTGGCCAGCTGAAGCTCCAAGTCACTGGAGAGCAGAGGACACTGAGCTCTATGAAGGCCAATGCTTCATTCTTCTGGGGGTTCCAACACTAGAATGCCTTCACAGAGTTGCAAGAGACTGCTCAGGTTTTTACTGGGGCAGGATGAGGCAGGGGCAGACTGATGAGGACCGAACTAGAAGCACCATGGGGAAAAGTCTGAAGAAAGGTGTACAACGCCATCGATATTTAATGCTACTTTGCAAACCAGTTCATGACTACATTGAAGTTTGATGTCAGCATTGCTGGAGAGGCCTGGTCACACAAGAAGTGACACGGAACCTATCTGGTTCTGAGACCAGTTTGTGCCAGACAGCCCATTGCGGTTTGCAGTGATCTTCCATTTTAGGAGGCCTCCTACGGTTGCAGCTGGCATCTCCGTGCCTGGCAGTAGATGTATGATTGCTGCTGCGGGCACAGATCATCACTCAGATACCAGCAGCCTCATTTCCCCTTTTCCTTTTTTTTTTAAAAGCCCAGGGCTGATCAAGACACAGGGACAAATTGAGGCCACCGTGATTTTAATAGTGAAAGCTGTATGCTCCAGAAAAGCACATCATTTAAAACACACAAACACACTCCCTCTACATCCTTTCACACCCCAGAGGAGCTGCACAGATGGAAGCACAGCAGCAGGGTTGGTGTTAATTAAATGCATGCCGAGCCTGTTTTTAGCTGGAACCTCAGAAAAGTTGGTCAAGAGAAGCAGATAAGCGCCGATGATGGATGTGTGTGTCTGTATATTTGCATGTGTGCTCTTGTGCACGAACACACGTGCCTGATGAAGCAAAGCGCTGTTGTCATAGGTGCCTAAACCTTTTGGATGCCCTGAGTAGAACCGGATTCCTCCAGCATTCCCCCCCCCAGCATTAAAGTACATAAAAACAAAAACATAACTTTCAAAGATGAAGTTTAGTTTGGGCTGTACCTATAACAAAAAATCCCTTGTTACCTTTTTGATCTGTACATTGTTTGCACCAGAGTCTACTGCGCTGGTAGCTGGCTATTTACAGTATATTAGTACTGGTTGGCTGCATTGCTGTTTTTTTGTTTGGCATAATTATTGTTGTTGTCGGCTGATTCAATTAAATTTGTTTTATCTGACAATCCATGAGTAAGGAATAACATGACAATAACCTAAGGTTTCAGTTTGGGTATGAGTCTCAAACTCTAGAGTAGCAGTCAGCTGTTTTTGAGTCAGATATTGATATTGGTTTGGGTGTAGGTCTCAGTTTAAGGCCAAAGCAAAACTCCAGATGAAACTGATGACCATAATTTGGAAATCGACTTAGATTACTATTAAAGCCGGTTTTACGAAAAGAGAGTTTAGGTTCATGAGTAACGATTTGAAAAAAAAGGCATGAGGACTAAGCTCAATGCAGCTGTAATAGGATCAACTAGTGAGGTTGCGTATGTTTCAGGGGAGGGATCTCCCCTAACTAGTTAACTCCTGAGGCCTATGACTATGACTAACAGGGCAATGTGACTAATTAAATATGCTCCCCCTGTCTGTCACACTCGCTACTTCTTGCACAGCTCTCCTTCACAGAGCTCCTGTGCGACTGCGGGGGCCCCAGGGAACTGCACGCCGCCTGGAGCTCCTCTCTCCCCAGGACGGCCTGCTGTGACAACATGGGCCCAATATGTTAGGCAGAAATGAAACGAAATGTCCTCAATGGGAAAAGCCCACGAGTTACTCAGTGTCCTGACTCAGGCCTGGAGATGAGTCCTCATATATATAAAAAAAAGGCTGGATAGTCAGAACTAGCCAGAAATAGGCAGTATGTTAAAATGTCATGATTCAGTCTGCCTACTTGTTAAACAGCCCTTTGACTTATTCCAGGTTTAGCATTTGAATTAACATAACCAGTGACTATAGACTGCTATTTTTCTTATGCTTGATGTTCTGTTGACTTACGACTGCTAGACGACATGACAGCTCACCAAAAGTGAAGTTGAAACATCTTGATTGTCCCCTATAGTGGCTGGCGTGTATAGGTCATAAACCCTGCCTCCTCCATGTTAGCAGATGGGACGTGGGCCAAAAGTCAAAGTACACACCAAATAAATGTAACCAAAAATGGATTCCGTCATTTTAGGTAGTTCTTATTACACTGATGTTCAAGTGTTTATGTTTCTGAATGAGTCATTTGATGAGGTCTACTGTAGCCATAGCGCTGTAATGTAATTACTAGTCAAGCACAGTGCTACATCGGGGCTATACGGTGGGCTGTAGCCATGTCACAAATCTATGCAGGCCGAGTCAAGCCCCCTCAGGCCTTTTAGCAGGCTGTATTTTTTGTTTTTAATAATAAACATATAAATAATTAAGACTATTTAAAAGTAATTGTGCATATTAGGCGAGTTTATGTGAGCAACGGACTTTTTTCTGATCCGACAGCTGAGTGCCAGATCCACACCCACCTCCACAGATGTGATTGTGTTTTGATTTCTGGCTGCATGGGCGCTGTCCGGTGCTGAAATGTTCTTTCTCCACATTCAATACAAAATTAGAGTTGTATATCAGATGTTTGGTGTGCCATGTGTGCTTTTATTTGGAAAACGAGAACTTCCTTTTAAAGTAACTCTGAAAATGACTATTTTCTTTGTCTTGGTCTAGCCCCCACATAGCATGTGTACAAAATATATCCTGGCCCGGGCCATGTTAATAGTAATGAATGGGAACCACTGTGGTGAACAATGTTGGTTTTCTGAGCTTACATTAGCACTACTAGCACCAGCAGCCATCTTTCCGTAAAGGGACAGTTCACCCAAAGATGAAAATTCAATCATTAACTACTCACCTCTATGAGTCACACCATGTTTCGCCCGCTGTGATCCTCCTCCTACTTACTGCTGCAGTTCTCGCAAGAACTCGTGACTGTCGCGAGGATAATAGCGATACACTGGCATTATACATAAATACAATATGAATCATTTGTTCAACCAAGTATTTCTTGTAAAACATTTAAACTGTGGAATATATTAGCTGGGTAATCAAACTATTAGAAAAAACAGGAATATATACTGTATATCTAATTTCAACAATCATCATAATCATCAGGATTATGTTTAGGATCTTGTAAAGCATTGTGCGTAACCACTTCACACACACACACACACACACACACACACGTTGGAATGACGTGCACATGTGCTCACTAAGACGTTCGTACCCACTCTGAGCAATGTGATATTGACTATGTGTCGAAATCTGCCAGCAGCCTCCAGGATCTGCCCCTCCTCCTGCACTCTGAGCGGTGCATGCTGGGATTACAGGACAAATATTAGCACTAGGTTGAGACTCAGGGCCGGTCCAGACCCATCGCTCGTTTCACAAGTCAAATAGGGGGGGGGGCACAAAGAGGAGAGGAGAGACGGAGAACACAGAGGAGGAGCGGAGGGGAGAGCGGAGGGGAGAGTGCAGCCCGCAGCAATGTGTAGGGAATTCTGTCATCATTATTCAAATGTGATGCAAATTTCATACTTCCAACTGATTCCACATTTTGCCCGAAATGGGACTTTGAATATGAGGAAGGGGAATAAGCGAAAAAGCATCAGAAGAGGATGAATCCAATCAAAACAGAGCCAATGACACGGAGAGGCCCTTATCTTAGAATCGGGGCCAGAACCTTGCTGGCTGATTAATTCACTTTTACTTCAAATTCCCCTCTCTCTCTTCTTATGCAATGCAGATTCCCCCACCAAAGGGCACTCTAATTGGACTCGGCCAGTCGGGCCTGAAAATCAGTTTCATCAATATGTGAAATAACCTTCCAATCTCCGCTCCATGGTTTAGATTATTCACCTTCACTCCTCCATTTTAAACTGAACGCAGGGAACCGTAGTTAAATGTAAACGGCAGCAAGCAGGGACATCAAATAGGTAAGAACAGTGGGGGCCTTTCAAATTTGCTATTAATCCCCTGTATGATATCCATGTCATAACTAAGCCTCATTACACAATTATGTCCTACTGAGCCTTTAACAACTACAGCTAATAATGTGTGGTCATAGTGAGCCGTGTTTAGTTGGACCATGACAGTCCTGGTTATCTGTCAGTCAGGAAGACATCAACACTTCTGTGGTTCCTGGTTCCCAGAGGAGGATTCTTATATATCTCTTTTTTTTTTTTTCTCTAAGAAAATTCATACATCAAAAATATCAAAACTAGCCTTAATATGCTGAGCTCACCTCTCAGCTGCACTGAAGACAATGTCAGCTTTACAGACAAGAACATCTAAATCTAAACAAAGGTCTCCTTCAGGACAAAGCATCAATTTAGCTCGAAGCATATAGCTTAGTAGTAGGTGCCCACTTAAGAATCAAGATTATTTTTTTAGTTGTAGTTATTTTTTGTATTGTAACTACTGTTATAAGAAATATTACAACTGTTTTAGAATTTGTTGCCAATCATTGGCAGGTTATTCTGTTTGAGCATGTTGACGATGTTAGCATTTAGCTTGTAACACTATGCTACTGTGTTTGTGAAGCCTCGCTGAACCACTTGCATTGCTGTCGACTCCTGACTCCTGGTTTGGTTGTTTCTGTATTATGGGCTTTAAGTAAGAGTGGTCACAGACTCAGGTCTTATTATTTTTAATCAAATTCATCAGAGCTCATTCACAAGGACTATTAAATATCAAATGAACGTTGAAATGAGCTGTTATTGCAAATAAAATCTTATAACAAGTTATTACAGAGTCACAAAGTAGATACAGTTAGATTATCTTACTGGTTACTGGTTCTCAAACCAGTAATTTGGCTTTAGTCAATGCCTATAATGTCAAATGACATTGTACATTCCACCTAAAACCTTTTAAGCTCGAGTTTTGTTTTATTTATTTATTTTACGAAAGAAGCAGGGGAAGTGATTTGTTTCACAAACAGCAACAGCAATAACACCAAGTATGAGAAGTGTCGGAAAACAGTTTTCACCTAAGGTGTCACTGAAACCACAAACAGAAGCTCAGATTTGATTCCTCAGCTGCCGTGGGAACAATGTTGTTCTTTTCTTTCATGTTTGATTTAAAAACCTCTTCCTGCCACACTACCATCGCAGCGACATGTATCCACGCGATGTTAGAGTCAGCGGTTGTTCGGGCGGATCAAGGCGACAGATTAACCTCAATAAGATGATCAACCACGCAGAGTGAACAAATGTCCCGTTACACCATTAGCGCAGGCAGTTCTGAGATCTGCAGATGACCGACTGAGGCCAGCGCCGGTCTCTGGCTCGTCAGCACGTCTGTTCCCCGCGAAGTTGCAGAGTGTAAAATGAGCCGTATGTGGGTCAGCTCTGTGGTGTCGTCCCAGGTTAGCACACCGCTCAGTGCCGTCCTAGCTTGACTCCAGCTGTTCCACAGTGTGCGGGGATGGCGTGACACACATTCAGGAGACGGGCCAGAGGAAAATGAGGAAATGAGTCTCGCATAAACAGATCTGACGTCTGCTCTGTCATGTTTGAATAGTCAAATTCTGCAGGTTTATGGAAATATCAATGCAAGAAATGTTGCTTGCACAATTCCGCCGTCCAACATTTGTTTTATTTAATATTTAATGGTCACCTATAATATAATTGAGAACAGTCAGGATTTTTCTCTTCTCCAACATTCTGTTCAGACCTGATATTAACATCCACCTTGAGTGGTCCAATCGCTAGTGGACAGTTCTCCCTTCAGTTGAGATACAATCACTCTGATCACATCTAAAATATATTTGCCAATGCATTTCATTTCTTTCTGGCCACCACCATAATATGATTGTTGACTGTCACATATTCATTTTTTTTAAATTTTCAAATGTGTTAAATCTTATTTCATTTTAAAGCCGCGTGAGACACCTTGATTCGCTCAGCCTCTCCTGGCTCTCCTCTCCATCTCTTTCCCTCTCATACCAACACACACACGCACATTGACAAAAGACCCATCTGCATAGTTGATATGGCTAAAAAAAACTATATTTAGTTTTCGTGAACAGAAATAATGTGTTTCTTTGCATAAAGAGCAGAGACGTGAGATTCGCTCGGTCACGGGAGACCAATTCCAATGTGAACTGACGACCTCACAGCTGCCCCCTTGTGATCAAATCTCTCAGGATGGATGTTAATACCTGGTCTGAACAGGGAATTAGAAATGGGTTTCAGTAGAAACATCCGAAATACAGCGGAGTCCATAGCCACAATACATGATTTTCAAAGTTGTCAGATCGCTGTGCACTTCACCGTGTTGTGATTGGGAGTCTTGTAGTCACTGTTGAGTTCACATCACATGCCTGGATGGCGACGGGGCTCAAACACTTTCACCACCTTTCACCAGAATATACCGCCGTCTATTATGTCTCGTCTCCAACCTATGTTTTGATCAAATCACAACATAAGGAGAGACACGGCGAGTCCGACTGATCCTTCTGCTACAGAATGACACACCAAGCTGGAGGAGGTGAAATGCTTCAGCGGGCTCCCATTTCTGTTCCCACCCAACAGACAACTAGCCGAGCCCGACCGACTCCAGCAGGCCTTCTGTTTTTCCTGTGCAAGCCAACCCCCAGCCTGATGCAGTTAATGTGGCTGCGCTGAGTTTGTGTCACCCTGTCCCTCCCACGCACGGCTATTGCTGCATTTTCCCTGATTACTCACAAGTGCAGTTTACTAAATCGGGGGGGGGGCACCTCGTCAGTACATTTACCTTCACCACCGTCACCCCGTCCTCCGGTGTGATTGGCTGGACTGGAGTTTGGCAAATCAGGGTGGAAATCATGTAGTGTGAACTAGTGCTTAGATACAGTAGATACCTTGTTCGAGGAAACAGCAACAAGGAATTATGGGCACTATTTTTAAATTCCAGGGCAAAAATATATATTACAAATGTATTACTACTATAGTCCTGTGTGTTATTCATCTAATGCAACAGAGGTTTTGCTGACATTAGGGTTTAACAGTCCACTTGCTTCGTAGTTCCCATGTCAGACGTACAGTACCTGAGTTCTGCTGTACGACTGACATTTCATCTTAAAAGCCGCCAGCTGTTAAAAGCAATTTAAAGACTTGCTTCTCCTCGAGCACACAGCATCTTCATGAACGCTTCCTGCACAATTGTCTTTGAGCTGTGTCTCTTTCTCAATGTTTGAGTGCACTTCATCTCATAGCTCATGATCAATTACCAACATCTTTGGTCAAGAATCAATCTGTAAGGGCAAACAAAGATTTACCATCTGCAGAATCAACAGCATCTCTCGCTCCTCCGCGGTTATTGGAACATGCTGCGTTTAATGAGTAATTTGTTTCCATAAAAAAAAAGCAGCAGGCCTCGCTGTCATCTCACACAGAGATGAAATAAAGTAGTGCTCAAATTAAAATAACAGCTTCTGTGCTAACAGCGAGAACCGGGGCGCCGCAGACTCTGGAAGGAACTCGCTGACAGTCACCGAGGTGCCAGTCGCATCAAAGGATCGGACAAAGGTGCCTCGGGCATTTCACAAAAGGCTTTAACACAATCTGTCACAACCTTGCAGCTCAGCAAGGACCAAGAAAATCTAAATGAATCAAAACAATGAAGTATTTCCGCTACTGTAAGTGACTCAACTTTAAAGCTGAACTCGGCAAGATTCCTCTGTTAGAATCCTGTCAGCTTTCGGAGGATGGAGCGTAGAGGGGGCGACGTTCCCCCCACTGACAGAAGGTATATTCAGTCTATAAATCCAAATTAAATTCTGCTGAGGTACTGCCACTGGTGCCAAATCTACTGTAAACTCAGAAAGTAACAAAGAAAAACGTTGTCTCCTCTTCAGCAGTCAGTTAGACAGCTGCATGCGCTGTCATTACACTTCCTGGATGCTTCTTTTTCCTCTGTAATCCGTAGCAAACTAACACCAGTTGACCCTGAAGAGGTGTTGGGTTGAAGGAACTGAATTTTTCAAGTCAGGGAATGATCATGATCGGAGTCAAAAGAAGCTAACATCGACTGTTGCTAGGAAACAGGATGTGAACAGTGGTCTCTTGTGTCGGAGACGCTTCGCTTGCCCCGCTTCCATCCACCCCGACCCTCGTCTTTCTGAAACTCCGAGACTCTGCACGAATGTTACAAAGGCACTTTTGTTTTTGCTCCTCGTAGACAAGAATCATAAGTCACAGAGTCAAACACTCGGCAGTCAAACAGTTATACAACCTTTGGACAAACGGGGATATCCTGACAGCCGAATGGTTCGGGGGGGCTATAGGGCCGACGCATTGAGCAGCAGGTTTATGGTTTGACTGCTGGCTGGCCGCACCATCTACTGCGTCCCTCCCCTTCCCTCTCACCTCGTTTCCTGTCTCTTATTCACTTTGTCCATAGAAGAAGGCACAATGCCAAAACAATGGCGTGGCTTGCGTGGACAGTCTCTGGAGGTAACACCTAACATTGATTTTTGTTATATTTCGTTATATACTTTCAGCTGCTTTTCAACATATAGATGTGTGTCCGCCTTCCTCTGCGGGGCGAGGGCGAGGGTGGACTTCAATCATTGTCAGGGTCACGGGAGGGGGTGGGGGTGGGGGTGGAGGGGTGAGGGCGGCTGCACTACTGCAATGAATCCATCATTTACTCTCCTTTACCAAAGCCTCCGAGGCATTCTGGACCCCGTGTTACACATGACTGACTTGTGATTTGTTGCAGGGGAGGGGGGTGGCCACCTTTACTGGGAAAAAAAAGCACCCACACCTTCAGATGAGACGAGAGCAGTCTGTGTGCGGGTGCAAGGTGTTGAAATGGCTGAATAATCACCGAAGATGGCATAACCTAGCACGGTGTCATTTCAGTATGTGTTGGCCCGCTGCACTGATCCAGTCAACCCTGTAGAGTAAGGGTCTGTGTATACTGGGCTGTTGGGGAAGAATGACTTGAACACTGGATCACTCCCTCCGATTGTGTTGGAGGTACTTTTATAAAACTGAAATAGAAGGCGGCTCTGGAAAGCTAAGCTTGGGAGGGCGTTAGCTGATTGACTCATTCGTAAATTCTCGAAGATTAAAAAAACAACACTTTAAGACATGACCTGTTTATATCCAGCTGTCACTTTAACATTTGACACCTGAACCTGACCGGAGACCCAAGGCTATAGTTTTGCTAATATTATGCTGAACCTAATATCACCCAAAACACAAGCTTCAAGGTGCGCAGGTACATGCTTTCTTTTCAGAGTGACAGAATGTCTATGATACCCGGGACTGCTTTTTCTTTCTACCATGATTATGATCTCTAAATTTGTTAAGTAGTTTTAGTTGCATAAACTAAACTAAACTTATATATATGTATATATAGAGGCTGGAGAGTTTGTTGCTGTTTAGCCATATATAGCCAGAATCAAGCGTTAAACGTGTGCATAGTAAGGTTGACCTTTCTCGGGGACAGCCCCATTCTTCCAGGAATAATCTTCTCGGAATAATCCTTCCTCCTTCCTTTGTGTTCTCCAGTGCCGTTCTAAATGCACAATATAAATAGAATCACTTTAACAGTCCTGGGCTGCCTTCTGGTTGCGGTGAAAGTGTGCTCAGAAGCTTTTGCATTGTTTTTTTGGAAAAGCAACTGCCTCGACGGACTGGGTCAAATGAAATCCCACCGAGCCTCGCAGGAGAAAACTCCGGGTTTTCTTCTCCCTTAATTGGTTATTACTGAAGACGTGGACCCGACAGGCCCGTGTTAGTCAGAATTAGACCAGCTAACGGTCGACGGGACCATGCTGCAAAGGACTCATCCAACTTCAATCCCTTTCAAGCTAACCACATTAGAAGCAGCCTGGAATAACCTTAATGACACATTGATATATGACCGAAGGAGCCAGACAGCGAATAAAACACAAGGACAATGATTGGTTGCTATATTCATAAAATAAAAATGATTCTCTTAATAGGCTCCTGCTTAAAAGAAACTAAAATATCATTGCATGGCTTCTTTTGTCTTTCCATGCAGATAGTTTGGGTTGAATCTGTCCAGCTGCCTTCACCCTGATATAGTGATTCAGTTTGCACCGCTGACGTCAGCACATGCTCGCGTCTCTCAGGCTGCAGTGTAGCGCTTTCAGCCTTAACACACAGCCTGTGAAGATGGATGATGCGACCCCACTTCCTCTCACTGTGCAAAAATGATAGTGCCAGTTAGTGATTGTGCTTCGGAGCCGCAGTATCAACATCCGGCCCATGGACACGCTCTACCCGCAGCGAGTCGGTCTCAGCTGTCAGTCACGATGTCTCACCGCGTTTTTTTTATAGCAGGACATAACGTGAAGATATATTTGTGTGATAAGAAGTGTGACCCGAAAACACAAGAACAATTTAAGCCTGGTTCATTCTTCGGTTTGGGATTGAGACACACACACACACACACACACACACACACACACACACACACACACACACACACACAGCTGATGTAGCCCCTAAAATGTCCTGTGAACCTGCAGTAGATGAGTTTGACTGTGGGAGGATACGGACAGAGGTAAAATAACAGACAGCTGGTGTTAGTGAATACAGAATGGTCTGGCTGTATAGGATGAACCCGGCCTTTTCCCTCCAGCCTCCAGCCCCCATCTGCCTCCGCGCATCATCCCAGCTGGGTGGGTGCAGCATCAGGATGCCTGTACCGCTGTCTCCCCCCCCCCCCCCCCCCCCCCCCCCCCCCCCCCCCCCCCCCCCCCCCCCCCCCCCCCCCGCCTGCTCTCCATTCTAATCTCGTGGGTCTGGGTGTGGGTGCAGGGAGGAGGGCCAGAGGGAGCGATGAAGTGGGTCACGCAAAAATGAGGCCATGTAGAGCTTGAACTGCAGCAGGACCTCCCATCTGGCGGGGAGCTGCCCAACCTACAGTATCTGCTGTGGGCACAAATGAAACAGGCCAAGGCAGCTGGCTCAGGTTTCCCCCTGGGGATGTTCTCCAATCCGAGTACAGTATTCACCACAGTGCCAATGATGATGTTATTCAAATCTTTGTTTTTTTTCTCCCCATAATTCATTAAGTCAACTTAGGAGAATTGAAACCTTCTTAAATAATTTAGCACGTATGTATTCTGATTCAGAAAGTCTACTGCTTCAGTTTCTATACTGCCAAGTCTCTAAAATGGGAGATTGATGAACTCTGTGATAATAAAGTTAAGAGTAAATAGCTCAGTATCATTTCTCAGAAATGGAAGGACCCAAATGCATAAGTTTACAGTAACAGGGACCAGTGAAAGTACTTTTATAGACCTCAAATACATTTGATAATTATGGTGCACAGAAAGGGGAGCTAACTG
Organism: Hippoglossus hippoglossus; assembly: GCF_009819705.1. Lineage (NCBI taxonomy): Eukaryota > Metazoa > Chordata > Actinopteri > Pleuronectiformes > Pleuronectidae > Hippoglossus > Hippoglossus hippoglossus. The sequence goes on from NC_047173.1 coordinate 2,332,854, forward strand.
TTATTCAGCTAGCTCAGAATGGATCAATTACTGTATCATTAATTACAAAATCACAATATACCAAGACAGTGAAAGGAAGAAAAGTTTTTAAATGTTTTTATTATACCATATACTTAAAAACCTTTATTGTCGTGAACAAGTGTGTCTATATTCCCTGAATGTAGAGTGTAATGTACTGCTGCCAGTAAAAGATTCTGCTTTTCTTCTCTTGTACTTACATATTTATGTCAAGGAACACAAGTATTTTATGACTACACTGTTATTCAATAAGCTATTTCAATACGAAAAATCAAATCCTACTGTTACATAATCAAACAAAATGTTTTTAACTTTTTTAAATCCTGCTTCAAAATGTGATTAAAGTAACACAACAAAATTTAGGGAAATCCTCCTTTTTTTCTGTCTTACCCAGATTGAACGCATAATAAAGAACATCTATGCAGTACAACCATGAAACGTCTTGGGACCATAATCCGTTGACCAATGGCCAATCGTAATCCTAATACTAGGAACAACTGGGAAAGCGTCCAATCTACCTCCTTTACATGTTGCGACTCGTGTATGTCACATGTCCAAACCGAAGAACTGAGGAATGACTTTCTGTAGCATCTTTAAAGTAGTAGTGACAACACGTTTAACTGCAGTAGCCTATATTTCATGGTAGCTTCCAATTAGAGATCTTCCAGTGGAAAAAAACATTTTATTTAAGTGGAAAAACGCTACATTGCTGTACTCCATTTCCCCTTGTGGTGGTTCAGAAGTTATTTGTTGTATTTGGCATTTCACCCAAAGCCCGTGATTACTGTCAGGGATATTTTAAACATCCATGCAAATGTTTGTCTAATTATTTATTTATCCATTGTCCTTGTTTGACCACCAGAATATTGTGGTGAGCAGAAATTCATGGTTTTAACAAACAAGACCATGACCAACACTTGTTTTAGGAAAGGTTAATACTGTGGTCATGATTACAACCCAGCAAACCTTGTTGGATTAAAACTGGATGTGAATTACAGCCTAACCCTCTCCAATCTCTGCTCCCTCTTTTCTACACGTACTTCCTGCGTTGGTGCTAAGACAGATGTTCCAGGCTGATCTTAAGGATCAGTAAGGGTCGGGTATGAGCCGGTCCTTGAACTATTGAACTCTAGTGTATTTTGTCCACCTTAGAGTGTTGCAGCTGGCTCTCTTCTATGAAAGCAGGCTCTACAATGTGAGTAGTTCCATGTACATGCAAGTAAAAAAGTAAATATCATATGAGTGCACAAATAAATGACTCTGAGGTGCCCATTTTGGAAAAATACACAGATTTGCTAACCTCCTTCTAACTAGGAAACTCCAGTTTAACATACAAAGTATTTATCTAGCAGCTTTTGATTTTCAACCGATAAACAACATAAGGTAATGAAATTCCAATTGGCTATTGTATGGCTAAATTCCTCTTTGCAACTTGATGACTCATCGTCTTCTCATTGATGATCCAATGATGTAGGCTAACTGATCACATCGATTTCCGGCTGTTGTAATATCACAGTTGAACTGTCATTCAGATCCATAATTATTTAATTTAGCTTGTGAAAATAAGTGTACTAAATTTAGTAGGTTTCATCTAATTCAGTGTTTAGGGCATTTTTGGGATCGAGGCCAAAATAAATGGAAAAATATCTGTTGTGGAAATTTCAAAAATAAATGTACACAATTCTTGATTTGTTGGAATGTGTATTGTCAGGCTGGCAGTGTCTGTGCTACTAAATGCATTCTTCACCTGTCTCTATACTAAATGCTTAGCGATGAACTTGATATACATTTTTTCAGCCATTTATGAGATTGACTTTAATTCCTTCCTTGGTGATACTTCACCCAAATAGCCACGGGGAAGTAAGAAGAAAAATCTCTATGTACATCACAACCCTTCATCTTTATTATTAAGACAGCGCGGAGCTAAACACACATTTAAAATTAAGCTTTCACCAAAGGTCAAGCACGATCGCTCAAGGAGGAGATTAGACTGAGTCCCTCGCTACTGCCCAGTCAATCGGAAGTCTCTGAGCCAAAAATACTCCCCTAGCAAGAAAAATCCTCCAAACAGTATGGATACAATATACTCATATGGGAAGGGATGCATACACACAGACACACACACAGGTTCAGTCCTTCAGTGGAATCACTTCTACTTGCAATCACTCTACAAACAGTGTCTGGCTGAGAGAAGTTTGCAGAACCCTGAAGGGCAATTTGGCTTAAACGAGCTAGAACTCCATTTGGGGGGGGGGGGGGGGGGGGGGGAGCAAAATGCCTCCATCTCAGGGCTGGGAGGATTGCTTCTGTTTAATAGCACCTTGTTCCTGGGCATGATGGTGCCTGTGTTCGTGCCATCTCCATGAATCCTACCTGTTCTTTGAGTGTCTCTCTCCACTCTCTGCTTGGGTGTACAATCGCAAGACTCTCCTGTAAGTCAGAATATGGTGGAGTTTTGGTGTTTCCACTCAATTATATTCCTCCGTCCTTTATCTCCGCACTTTGTTCTATGCAGTGGCCATTGTGGTACGAGAGGAGGAGGAGAGGGAGAAGGGTTGGGGTCCAGGTGAAGCTAAGACAGATCGGGAAGCGAGGCTCCGTCAGATAGCAGCAATGTTCACGTATGCCGAGCTTTGGCTTGGCGCATCCTATTATTCAGTGGAATGACTTTCCCTTATCTATGGGTGGGAATGTCAGACTCTCCTTTCTTTGACCTGTTTTCTTTCCCAGTCAGACGATTGCTCCCTTTTTCTCCAGTGAGTGGAAATCTACCTGTGTGGTGGAGTGAATCCCCATCACCTGAACCCCCCTGAGGTTCTCCTCTTGGCAGCCATTCCGCCGCACCTCTCAGAAAAGCAGTGCTGAATAATCGCCCCATGGAAAAAAGTTATTTGAGTTGATTTAGCTTTGTCTGGAAAAAAACCGTAAACTCTCCATTCATGACTGGAACTTGGCAGAGGACTACGGGACTTGGCCCTCTCATCGAGCTCTGCCCCCGAAGGATTACACTTTCATCAGCACACCCAGACTTTCTGGCCACAGTGGAGGACTTGCCGTGGTGTTCAGGAACCACGTTGTGTGTCGCCTGGTGAACGCCGGGTCGTCCTCTTCATGTGTAACTTCAAATGATTAAAGTCGGATGCACTAATCCTTTCTTTTTTTTCACTGTGTTTTTTTTTATCTACCGACCACACGGCCTGAACTGATCATTTTTTAACTGAATCCACCGGTTTTTTTCCCGACTCCCTCCTTAAGCCTCCCAGATTTCATTGCCGCTGATTTTTTTTATGTTGATGTTAGCGACAGTTTTAGCCCCAAATCTATTAATATTACAGAGTCTGTAATCTCTCTCAGCATATGTTTGACTCACAGCTGAGGGCACAGTCTTGGTTTTGCTCTTGGTATGAATATTGATTCCTTACTTCCTGAGGAGCGATATTCCATTAAATTTGTCGTCTGCTTCCCTTACACTGCCACAATATCTTTTTGCTCTCACGTCCAAAAGCCGGCTTTTGATACGGCGGACCACCACAACTTGGCTGATAGGCCTGAGCAGTGAGTTTTTGAAAAACTACACTTTGGAAGGCGTGTGTATTAATCTCTGCTTTAGTGACTCAAAGGCCATTTGTGTGTGGACGAGAGGCTCAACGAGAGAAAAGTTTGTGTGTGTTGAATAATGCCCCAAGGCTCAGTCCTTGACACATTCAAATTAGCCCCAAAATACAAGCTGGGAATGCTGAAATATCTGACCCTTTTTGTCGTCTCCAAAATAATTGATGGTCTCGTGTCTCTCAGTTAAATCATTCATAGAAATCTATAGTTGTAAATATGGACCAGGCTCTGACTCATCTGGACCCAAAGTGTTTGATTAGTTTCTCATTTTCCCAGCAGAGGAACCTTTGCAAAGCTCAAGCCCATTGCATTCCGAGCGGATATTGAAATGTTAATTCTTTTATTTCATCACATCTCGACTATTGCTGCCACCTTTTCATCTGTCTCAGTAAAACGGTTTATTCACAAGTCGTCCAAAATGCTTTTGACCCGGTCCTCCGAAAAGGTCACACGTGACAGCAATTTGAATTGCTCTTCACCGGCTCCTCATTAAATTCAGACTCCAAATGAAATCCACGTATCTAAATCTCCCATAGAGCTTCAGATGGTCGGGATCCTGCCGCCTCCCTTACACTCTGCTGCAGTCCTCTTCTGGCCAGGGGGTTTTCTGACTGTTCCTATTATTGGGGAATGCACATTTGAGGCTCAAGACCCCCGTGTCTATGTTTTGCATCACTTTGCCTAATGGATTGTTTTCTGTATTTTTTATAAAGTACATTTTTGCTGATATTATTTCCTCCGTTAAGCACTTTGTGAAGTGGTGTTGGCCTAATATTGTGTAAAATGTCTGCAGTGCAAGTACATTGTCAAGGTTCAATGGGGCTTCTCCGTGCACTCATTTGATTAAATACATTGTTTGTTTAATGTATATATTTATGTATAAATTTAACTTTATTTAATCACATCATATCAGGTATACTATTTGATTCATTCACACTAATTCAACATGATAGAAAACACTTCCTTAAAAGTCACCCTTTACATTAAACTGAACTTAAATATGTAATTGAGTCAACATTTTCCTGAGTGTGTGTAGAGCAGCTGGAGGCCAAGGAGAGTAACACTTAATGATTCAGGATACTGGATGTATCACACAAGCCTGGCATCAGATTACTCCTCTTCCTCCTTCTCCACTCTTTTATCACACAGTACTACATCCTTCTTTGTGAGGCTCCCAATCCATGTGGATAACTACAATTCAATATGCATATCTTTTCAACAAGATTAAAAAATGATGTTATGCTACATATAGTGCACCACTGCATCACAGGTGTGTGTGGAAGGGAAACGGTTATTTTAAGTTATGTGTAATGTAACCTGCTAACTCACTATACAGGGGATCATATTGCAGTGAAAAGGCAGGGCTGCTTCTCAAGACTTTTTCCAGATTCAGTTTGACTTAACGACAGGAATCCCCCGACTGTCCAGCAAAACGCTGACACACTCATGTATGTTGCCCTCAATTATCAACACGCTCCTACAGCAGCATAAAGCTTTCTAAGCCAAGTCGGAAAAGTCTAACAGAGAACCCCTCTCATTGAAATTCACTTTTTATGTTTAACGCACATGTGGTGTTTTCGTACGATGCAATAAGACACGAAAACGTTAACAACCGCATTTGCATCGTGGAACTGCAATGAACAAAGCCATGGTTTTATATGTCACAAATCTAACTAACCTGCATCATTTGTGGGAGTGGGGTTTCCCGTATGATTTCAACATAGCTGTTACCTCCAGGTATAACTATCTGTGTCCTGCAAGTTATGTTTGCTCAAGAAGCGTAGAAAGAGCAACACAATATAAGCTGTTTGATACTGTGGGCAACACAACAGTTGTACATAAAATACAAACCAACCATCGACTTATAAGTGACCCCGTGCAGTGTGTTTTTCTTCTCGGGTTCAAATCCGACTGACTGAATTACCCTTTGCCATGATGCAGTGTAGGAGAGGATTGTGTGTTTGATAAGCAGGGTTGGAGCTGCAGGCGAGCGGCGGAGGGGTGGGTGGAGATAGATACCAGGGGGTTAGCTGCATATTCATGGCCCATTTTGGACCATTACCAGTGCGGTGATGTTAAGTAACCAGTTACCAGCACGGACAAAAGGAAGCACAGAAGAGAGAAAGGTGTGGACTCACATCCAAGCCATTAAACCAAACCTTCACCCTCAGTGTGTTCCTGTGTGTTCGCCAGACGTACGGCTGCTGCTGCTCCAGAATCCTGCTCATTGCTTCACGAAGCTGTCGACTCGTCGCCTTTTCAGCCAAAATATTTTTGAGCGAAATACAAAATGTACTTCTCCACAGGCAAATATTTGTAAATAGTCCGGACTAGGCTGCTGATTATTGCATTTGACACGTTTTAGGTTATTTTTATGAGCGCTGCGTGGAGCCTCATCCCTCTATAAATATTTAAACAGGGGAGACTGGATTACCTGAGGCCAGAATACATATGAGGGAATGTACTCTAACAGCAGAGCCAAATGGGTTCATGGAATGTGCTTTTGACAAGAATGGCTGATTGGATTTTTGCACATATACTGGGAAATAATCTACCGGCAGAAAAGGTTCTGGGTTCCAACCTGCCTTTATGTGTGGAGTTTGGAAGATCTGTGCCTGCATCGTACTCCGGCTTCCTCCAACATTCAAAAGACATGGACTGGTGAAGTGACTCCAAATTGCCTGTAGGTATGATTGTGAATGTGGCCTCCTCAAAGGATAAGCGGTATAGCAAATGAAAGGATGGATTATACTTATATTTATTATAGCCCTAATTACATGCAAATTAGATCATTATTCCTACTAGGAATGTGGAGGATCGTGGCATTTGAGCTGCTGTGAAAAATGTGTGTAGGAAGTCTCGAGTCTCACTGATCGTAGCTTAATGGTGATCAAACATTAAAAAAACAGCAGTGGTACTAACATTTATTTTAGAACAAGAATAGCACTCAGTGGACACATGCCTTCGCCGACACATTCAATCAGGCTGTTAAAGTTAAAGAAATTCCTGGATCCCCTCCTTTGTCTGGGTTTGTGCCAACATTGAATGGGTTCTCTCTTGGCCCAGGTCCCATCCTTCTGCCGTGTTACGTGGAAATACTTTCAGTGGTCGTGGGAATAGTTTTGTTCTTGACAAAAGATCAAACGGAGAAAAGGACAGGGGTGAAAACATAACCTCCTTGGCTGAGGTGAATAGAATGTGGAATCTGAAAATAATGAATAAAGGTGGACTATAATAATTAAATAAACTATAAAATCATGAAAAAGAAACCGAGAGGTCATTAAATACTACTTGACGAAATAAAATCTTAATCTTAACCCCATGGGTGGACATAGCTGCTCGTAGATCTCAGCGATGCTGTGCAATGTTGTGATTGATCTGCAAAATGAGCTGATCAATACTGAAATCACTTATGAGTGGTCTCCTCCCGGCCAATATGAGATCATCTCTTTGTGAGACGAGCTGCTGACAGATCCTCCTCCAGGCCTGACACTCAGGTGTATCCCTGCTATCTGACACCCAAGTTCCCTGTGGGAGGGCAGGGGGGGGGATAGACCCTGCTGCTCCTGAGAGATGAATGTTGCATGCAGGACGTCACTGTAGATTGACACTGTAGTGGGAAATGAATACATAGTAGGTTAGTCGGTTATGCAATAGTGCTTTTTTCCCATTGCTATATGGGGACTGCATGTAAAAGTGTGATTTATGCAGGGTTTATTCTGGACTCCAGTAGACACCTCTGAGATGAGTTGATATGAATTCTCAGCCAACACGACAGAAACAACGTCCTTGTGATAGACGTCTTTTGCCCACTTTTAAGCTCCATTCTTACTCGTCTACCTTCTCAATATGGCAGCAAAATGCATCACGTTGTAGAAATACTTCATACTATCCTGTACTCTTGTTGCTGATAATCATAATATCATGAATGTAATTACAACTTTATTAATAAGCTATTGTCTTAAGATGGATATAAGTAACTTGGTGAAGACATGGGGTGCCAAAACAATGTTAAGTAATACTAAATAATTAAGAATGAAGTGAGTGTCCAACTACTTATCTTATTCAGGCTGACAAACACTTTATAGGTGTTTGTACTTTATTCAATAAAGTTTCTTCCTGCATTGTACATTTTAGAACAATTAAAATAGTTTTTAAAGTGTAGTGCTGTTGGTGGTAGGGCATATCACAAGATCACTGTGGAATTTGGTTGAAATACTCATGGTCCCTGAAGAAATGTGAAAATTTGGTGACCCTGTGATTTAGGCCAAATATTTCGAATAGGCAGGTTACTGTGAATTTTACTGCCACCACCTCATTTTTCTTTCCTCACCAGAGAATATTTCTCTATTTTGAGGTTATCCCTTTTCTCTGGAGCCAAACTATCAAGATTATTTTTGCCTTCATTCACTTGGTAGGACAGTAGACAGCATGTGTGCAATGCAAAGAGAGTATTAAACCACAGACACACGCAAAGGGTCGGGTCAGAACTGACCCTGCAGCCGCTGCTGGAGGACTCAAGTCTCCCCAAACTATCAAGCTTGCATGCAAGATAACAAAAGTCCACCTTGCTGTGACATGTATTATATATTTTTTTTATTTTTAGGTAGAAGAACGTGTTGGGTCGGTCCATAAAAACCCATTTGATCATTCATAGAGTGTTCGTATCAAAGGTCTGAAGCGGTAGAAAAAGACAAGATGAGTTTGAAATCTGCTGTCTCAGAGACGTCAGCGAGGGAAATGGAACTACCAGTATAGATTTGTCTGCATTAGGAGGTTTTCTCCATCGAGGGTCTTTGGTCCCATGCATTAGGGGGAAACCGTTCTATTTGTCAGGTTGAAGGATTCTTGCCACTGATAAGAGGAAATGTTTGCATTCGTCTGCTCAAAACCCTCTCGACTTAATGGACTCTGACCACTTGTCAGGTCCACTCTTTGAATCGAAGTACACATTCATCAAAACATTCCGCCCAGCGTATGATAGGACGGCTGTTCTCGCATAACGGACGGCCGAGTAGTATTGATCACCTGAATGCAAATGTTTATGAGAACGAGCACTAATTACAGCCCATTCTTGATTGTCTGTGCTGTATTTTCCGTCCACACTGCAGCCAATGAACCCTACAACTCCAGTGCACATAATATTGTACTGTACCCTCTTGTGGCGTCTTCAATACCTGTCTGTGAGCAGTATGCGAGCGCTGGTGTGCTGCCTTCAAATTAGTTGGTTCCGTAATAGAAGCCCAGCGCCGTGTTGCTCTGATGAGTCTTTTTGCCGAGGTCATCGGTTTTATTGGCCTATTTGAAATCCCTCCAGGTCTCAGAGGCTTCCTTCAAACATCAGGAAAATCCACAGCAGCCCCATGACTCTACTGCACAAGACAGATCCCTGCGAGCCACCTTTCTGCTCATGCTGTAACACCAACAGAAATTGTTGTTCTAAAGCCAGCGGGATCGCACAGTTAGGATCAACTTCAAACGCTTCACTGGGGGAAACGGCTCTGAGGTAACCTGAGATGACTTGTGGGAGCCTGAAGGAAATTCCATCGCCGAGTACATGAATTACACAGTACATGCATTACGCAGGAAGACCAGTGATTAATCTGTGCTGCATTTCGATGCCAGACACGAGGGAACGCGAGGCGAGGTTAGAACATTCAGTGGATGTTATTCCTGAATAGAAGCACCTTCCTGGAAACCAGAATGGAATGACATTTACCAGATGTACTGAATTACCGCACAGATGTACCATCCAATTAAAGTCTCATCCTGGTGCAGCATCGTCATACAAACGATTATATATTATTAAGATTTCAGATTTGTAATCGTATTTGTAATTATCCATCTGCTGCAGCACTGGTGAAGTCGCACAAATGTTTCAGAAGGTGTCCGGAGTTCTGCTGTGTTAATCAATAGCTGCCAGTGTTGGTTTGGCATATTCTTAAGTACGTAGCGAAGTCCAGAAACAGTCGACTCTACGTAAGCATTGGCCCTGTATGATCCAAGATGGTTTGAAACACTAGGTGGCGTTATTAGCCATGTTTTTTTCATACATTTGGAAATAAATGTGATCTGAGACCAGCATAAATGTATCACATACACAGTCATATCATTTAGTTTACAGCTCAAAAACACATTTAAGCTAGCACTGTCTCTTTAACTGTACTTTCGTCCAGCTATGACGTACTTGTACTTGAAAATGTTAATTTTATGAAAACAAAACGTGTTCAACTCCACTACATTTATACTACAGTATGTGGAAATACTGTATATACAGTTTTGTTACACATTGAAGAACCCCAGTGTGTAATAAAAATATACAAATAACAGTATTTTCAACTATAACTATAAATAACTCTATAATCATAATAATATAACTATAAAAGTAATAACCCTTTGGTAGTTTTGAATGAAATAAGGATCTAAATATGCACCACTGTGTAAATATACATTAACAAGGTGGTAGGCAGAAGAACTTCATAGCCATTCATTTGGGATTAGGTTCTCAGGCTTGAGCATCATGGAGCTGAGTGGTTGATGGACAGACTGACCAGCCCACTGCCAGACGGGGCTAAAAATAATCATGTATTGAGGTATTTGTTCATATCACATGCTGTCACCAGTTATAAAAACATAAAACCCCCAGGATTATACCAGACTAATGTATGGAGCCTAAAGAGATTATTTACAAACTGCCATCTGTTAATATTTACAATTCCTCCCCAGTTTGTTGGGTTAGGGTTAGGACAGATAACAGCAAAGACAGTTAATACAATCCATATGTCTTCAGAATTTTAAGCTTTTATAAAGCTACGATATGCACGTGCCTTCACGCACCCCCCCCCTGCGTCACGTTCTGTCCAGATCTCACTTCAACCAGAGGGACGTCTCCCCGGCAGGTAATCCTAACTTGAAGTCTCATTGTGAGAGGAGTGCTAGACCAGAGGTGTGATCACGTATTGATTGACAGCCGTTAGCTCCCACCCCTGACTCTGGCCTCTTCTTATTGGTTGGAGTTGTGGAAAGTAAATATCTTAGAATGTCCAATGAATTAGGTGCAAATTTTAAGAAAGCCGTCCTTACATCCTGTAACGTCAAGGATTATGAATCCAATTTACGGTATAAATATGATTTGTATTAGTCATAATTCAGGATGTACACAGCTCCATCTCATGCACTGTATTTTCATCACACACACCGAGTCTCTGTGTGAGCGACTGGGCGCTGGGCACAGCACAGTTAAAGAGATAGTCATGAATGGGTAATTATCATTGTCTGTAATTGTGGTCTCCAGGGGGCGTGCATGTTAATGCCAGTGTGTGTGGTCGCGTTGTTGCGTTGTTGCCTTGTGCGTGCGTGCATGGCTGCAGGACAGAGGAGAGGCAGCGGAGTGTTATCCCCCGGTTGTCTCTGTCTGTGCAGTTCAAATCTAACGGGACTCCATAAATGCAATTTTCAGCGGGCCACACATGCTTGCCAGAAATAATTAGAGCGGACATGTGGCGTAATGTAATGGTGTCGAGAGGAAGCAGTGCTCTCCCTCCACCAGCCAGAAAATTACAGTCATGGTATGAACCAATTGTGTTTTCGCAGCCACTATTCTCACTTAGTGTTCATGCTGGGAAACAGAGACACACACCGACACAGGTCATTGAGAAGATAGTGGGGAACTAGAAAAGATAGAGATTAGATAAACAATTACTGCATTTTTTGAGTCATAGGATAGTGGTGGAATAGAGAGTGGAGATTGTGAATATGATTTTGGCTGGGGTGGAAATGTGTGTGTGGATAAAAGCAAAATGTGAGGTGCAATAAGAACAGGCTGATAAATCATAATGCACACAGCATGTGACTTTAATGTCCACTGAAGCTTTGGTTCCACCAGAGAGAGCCCCCTTGTATTAATACATGAAATAAATAGCAAAATCAGCGAAGTGTAATGTCTTACATATTGATGTGATATGAAAATGTTCCTTCATATTGAATAAGGGAGGTGAGCAAATACACACAGCGGATATTGTACAGATATGAAATGGCCTGCCACCACATTTAACATTCTGCTCGATAGGAGAAAACCCTCAGAGTCCAAGTGTACACTGGTTTTCCATAACCTTCAAATCTATTAACATGTAATATGAAACAGAAAACATCCACATGTCTGAAACAACACGTAATCATAGTAAGATGATAGTATATTCAATAAAACTCAACAAGGGCAACAAGTTAGAGTTTCAGCATTCATTGTAGCACCGATCAATTAAGTACTTTTGGGACGAGTCAGTCGATACTGAGTCTCATGCTAAGTAAAGCGGTCCACATCTGAGTTGTCAGGCAGCAGTGACTCTCTTCTGTCCTCCGTCTGCCACTAAAAATTGTTAATTAGTCTGGAGTGCCCCCGTTATTGTTCCGCCTACGTGTGTCCAGCCTCCGCGACAAAGCCAAACCCGACATGAGCTCGTCCGGCGATGTCTGTGCTACGAGTATGTCATCGTGAAACTTTCCTCCATGTGAATTCAAGACTCTGTTTCGAAAGGTCGAACCAGATTAAACGACAGAACAGATTCTTTGTTGTTGTCGACCCACCTGTTTATAGCAACCACTGTAGAGCTGTACCGCTATCAAACAACTGCTGGATCCACTACAATCCAATTTTGCACAGACTTCCTTTTGCTTTAGAAGATCGATCTTAATAGAGTTGGTGGTCGCTGACTTTTCATCTAGCACAAGCATGTGGTTCACATACGTGTTTCTGAGTGTAACATTGTCATGTTGTTATGGGAGTTGACACATTTAGGAACTTCTAGCCTTCTGTGACCATCATTAATTCAATATTTTAAATTGTCCAGTAGCTGATTTGAAATTCCTGCATCTTCGGTTGTACTTCAGCTTGGTTACCCGCTTGTTTATCATAGGTTAACATGACAAACTAACATGGTGAACATGGTAAAAAATTTAAACTGCACGACATCAGCATGTTTTCTTTGTCATTGTGACCATGTTAGCATAGTGACCTTAGCATTTAGCTCAAAGCAACGCTGTATGGGTCGCCGCGGTGATGGCAGAAACAGCGGAAAGTGGCGTGAAATGGTGAAGAGCCCGGCGGAAGAGGGAACGTGTGTCGGAATAGTGAGAAGAGGATTTTAGGGAACAGGACTGCATTATTCACACGGCCACAAGATGTCACTTATCAGGAATACAGCAGGTCCTTTCAGGAAAAATGTCTCGAACCATTGTAGTTCAGTATCTCTGCACCCCGGCGCGTCTCCATTAATTCAGACACGTCCGTGCCTGTCAGTACATCGTCAGTGAAATATGTTGCGCGCAGAAGTCCCACACACATTACCAGGCCAGGGGACTCTTGGAGACGTTCGTAATTACTCGCTGAATGGTTCCCTTGACTGATTAGTTAATAGCTTTTGAAGAACTCATTGTTTCTCTGACAGCCATTGTGTCAGACTTGTAGATAATAGAAATGTATGTTGAAAGTGTTCCGTCAGCGTTGACACAATGGGGTATAATACAACGGCAGATTGCCATTGTTTTAGGGAAGATGAGTGATTTGCCAGTGTCTGGGTATTTAATTAATAACTGCCGACATGGCCTCTCCAGCTGAATCATGCCTCTGCAGAACAATGTTATCTCCACTTCCTGCTCTGTGTCATCACCGTGGATGTTATGTAATGACCCGCGAGTCATGTAGTTTCTATATTTGAAAAGATTTTTTTTTTTTAAATGTCTTTTTTCCCTCTGCAGGTTCCATCGCAAGGTGCTCCTACATCAAATATCACTACTCCTCAGCTACGATACCCAAAAATCTCTCCAACAACATCACCAAGACGATAAGGCAGGACGAGTGGCACGCCCTCCGTAAGTCTCCTACTTTTCTTTCTCTTTCCTCTACGACTACATATCGTTTTATTTTTGTAGGTAAATGCTTTATCTTATTTCACTATCCAAAGGAGTGTGAATATTTGAATAGAAAGTACAGTGGAAGATAAATAGAAATACACCACACTGGCCGGAGAATTATTCAGGTTGCTGCTCTACTTTCTTTCCTTCCTTGAGCTGACGGTGCCGGCTATTAATGTAGCAGCATTCAACAGCAAAGGTATTAAAAAGCCAGACAATTTCAATGTGATTAAAGCTAGGCAGAAGCACTGAAGTGCTGAAGCCTTCATTTTTATCGGACCTGTTTGTTTTTCACAGTTAGACTCCACTGGTGTGGACTAAAAGCAACAAAGGGTTCTCCTGGGCAGTCTCTGTGTGAAGTCAAGCAAACAGCATTTCCTGTTTGGTGCAATCATTTTAAGCATTAGGTCATTCTGCTCTAAATGATCAATGATTTTGGTTTATTAGTCACTTTAGGCCTTTTTGCCCGAGAAACAGCCACTTCTGGGTATATAATGGAACGTGCATTGTGTTGTAGTTTACTGAGGATAATTGCTCCTGAACTTTTGAAATTGAATTCCCATGATGCTTTTGGAGTTCATGGTCCTGAGAGGATGAATGCTGTCTTTCTTGTTTCCATGAATCCAGGGGTTTTTGTTTAACTACTTTCTGTCAGTAATGCCATCAGGTTACATTCATCCTTCCATTCCCTGTTAATGAAGGGTTGTTGGGGTACATACAGTATGCAGTAGATACCAGTCATGGTTTCCAGGGGTTGGACCATGTTGATCTCATCAGGTTGTAATGATAATTTAACTTTGTATGACTTTAAACATATTGTCAACACTAACCTGGAAACTGTGTGTGCATACAATCTGTCCCCAGATGATGAGCGATATGTCAATTCAACAGGTTTATCGATTTGTCAGAGTAAAGACCCCCCCCCCCCCCATCAGTGGGTTCAGCCAAAAACTCTCATCATCTGTGGTGATGATAAAGACTCAAGTCTCTACGTTAGGCTGTGATCTAGTTTGAGCTCCGCTAACTGCATATTTGTCCAGTAAGTCGTGGGCCTGGGGAGAATACACTCAGCAACTGTAGAGCTCCATCTCCACGGTGCTGTTTGCCTGTTAGATTATACCAGCATGGGTATGAGTGCTGTTAGCGGGGAGTCGATCTACTTTTAGGATACCTGCCATTCAATGAGCCGTTCCTCTGGGCATCTTGGAGCTCTTCGGTCGCCCCGGCTACTGAGCCGAGTGGTAAACACACTCTGACCTCAAACTGTCACTGGCTAGTCCTTGGCTGTCAGGTGACAGGGTTGGGAAGAGCTCTCCTCAGCTCTAAACCGCAGAGGACTGTTCTGCTGTCGGTTTCCCTCTGTCTTCCTCCCTTGAAACAGTCTGTCCTACAAAACTGGAGAGGAAAACATTTTTGTTTTCGGAGGCTATTTGAGAGCATAAACAGGGTAGGATAATACTGTGTCTGTATTGTTAACTTAAGTTATAAATGTATATTCATATATATAATATAATTTTAGAATTTTACATCAGTTTTTCCAGTTTTTGGACACAGGTAAATAAACAGACAGGAACGAGGAAGACCTCATGGAAAACAGATACATATATACAATCAAAACATGATACATGTATGAATCATCAGTCATAGACCTCTCGATAGAGGTCTTTTAATCTACAAATTTGTTCGATCCCCAGAAGAGGTCAGGTCGCCAGCAGTCGCCACAGAGTGAACACTGTTCAGGCTTCGGGGTGAAATCATTCCACTACATCAAGCCGTCCTGTCCGCTTGGTGAAGATGTCTGTGACGATCAAGTGTTGGCACAAACTGCCTTAGCTCGGGGGGATGGCTTGACTTGTTTACTATAATACGTGAATGTTTCTGTCACCCTGAATCCTGATCAAAAATCTGGCAGGTCAGTAAGGCATTGCTTGAAAGTCTGTATGAAGACAAAAAAAAAAGAACAAATAGTGGAATATTTGGATTGAACAGCAGAATATGATTGGACTGACTAAATCAGGTAGTCAGGTACAGCACTAATACACACACACATGTTTGTACGTCTATCTTAGTGAGGACACTCATTGGCATAGTGCATTCCATAGCCCCTTACCCTAAACCTAACCCTAACCCTAACCTAAACCTAATTCTAACCCTAACCCTAAAACCCTAAAGTCTCCAAAAATGTCCTCACTCTGTAGGTTGTAGGCTGAAAATGTTCCTCACAGAAATATCTGTACAAATAGACAAACACAAACACACACACACACACACACAAATTAGGGTAAGGGGTTGCATGTTGCATGGTTTCAGGTTTAGTGCTTACTCCAGCATTTCCTGCACGCAACCCA
The DNA here is from genome assembly GCF_009819705.1 of Hippoglossus hippoglossus. Lineage (NCBI taxonomy): Eukaryota > Metazoa > Chordata > Actinopteri > Pleuronectiformes > Pleuronectidae > Hippoglossus > Hippoglossus hippoglossus. The sequence goes on from NC_047173.1 coordinate 2,348,741, forward strand.
GTTGAATATATCCCATTTACCCTCCTCTGAAACAGACATGCCGGAGCCAGAACCACTGTTGCGTGACTAGTGATGAGAAATACAATATGCTCTCTGCAGTCGAAAGCAGATCAGTAATATATTGCGCCGTGTTTTTTTTCTTTCCCCCTAATCCAAATGTGGTAAATCAGTGAATTGAATCTATCAGTTTGACAGTTTATGGCATTACATTAGGCATATTCAGCTCTGACGAGTTTCCCACCAGGAGATCATCGACCCCAAATAATCTCCCCCGTGGATTGGCTTTTTATTTCTCGCCAAGGACGAATGACATCACATTTATTGGACTGGATAAGAGAGCCGGTGCCGTGGATGCACGTGCTCTGAAAATGTTTGGCTCACTCACTGCCGTTTCCTGCTTTCGTCTTGGCTCATATGCATGGGGAATGGGAAGGGGTGTGTTTCTTTGCCATCTCGGTAAGCTGAGGAAAACACATAGCTTATATTTATGGCGAGTCAGAGATGTTTAATGTCCTTATTACCCGGCCTATCCACACACCATCTCTGTGGGAGATAACTCCTCTCGTCTAATCGATGGCCTGTCACTGTGGGTATGAAAACGAAAAAATAGAAATAGCAAAAGTGTGAATAAACAAAGCCCCTGTCCACTGAGTAAGCATCCCTCACGACCAAATCAATAGCAGGCTCCGGCACAGCTCGGACCGACCCACGGAACACAAATCAAGTTCGCCCGGTGACAGTCGGCTTCGAGTGAGTCCATGAGTCCAGGGTCTGACTGCAGATGCTGTACATTGTGCAATGCATCACATTGTACATGGAGATTACAGTCCTGTGCTCTCGCCTGTCACCTTTCACCGATGAAGCAACCTGAAGATGATTCATACGTTTCTAAAGTCTCTTGGTCAGAGAGCAAACTATGCCACTAAAAGTATTTTGACCGAGAATGGGTGAATGATTGATTTAGAGCACAACCACAGAGATAGTGTTATGTAACAGCCTTGGGATAGGGCAGCTAAATTGTGACTGGATTATCATGCTTATTGTTAATCATGGACACTTGTCATTAAAACATACTTTATTGTTTATGCAATATGTGTTTCCAGATTCCGTATTACATATCTGTATTTTAAGTATGGACAAAAAGGCACTGCAACAGAGAAAAATAAAACTATAGTTCTGAGTACGACTATCACAACTACTTTGTTTTATTCAGACCTTCTGACGAAAAGTCAATGCAGTCCAGAGCAACATAACGCGCGCGCGTGTGTGTGTGTGTGTGTGTGTGTGTGTGTGTGTGAGTGAAAGGTTCCTTGCACCACAGTCCAGACCAATGGAGCAAACTTTAGTCCAACCAAAAGACATCTTAGTCCAGATCAAACTGAACCATCGTTTGCAAAGTGAAATGTTTTTGGGGATAGTCCGACTTCCAGAGTGATTGCAGGCAGTTAAAAACATCAATAAACAATAGAAGGAGAAAAACGAAACTTGTAGTCTTTGCACAGACGTTAATTTTGCTGCTACTAATACCAAAATAACATAGCCGCTGCAACAAAATGAACAAAGTGAACGGGATTATTTGTTTTCTCTATTCAAACAGGAAGACTCCTTTTTACAGTGTCCTTTAATCAAAAAAGTTTACAACATCCAAAGTGGCACCACTCCAATGTCAGACGCACAACGTCTACAAACCAATCATCTTCAAGTGTAGTTAGACGCAGCCCACTTAGGGGATCATGACAGGAAGGACTTTTGAAATTTGTGCCAGATAAATTGGTCTGATCAGATTTTGCGACCACATGAGACCACCTGAGCTGCTGACTCATGACTGCATGTCAGCAAGAAAGCGTTTTCCGGTTGTAATTCCGTATTACAGTGTATTCCATCATTTGGTGTAGACCACATTGTGACATAGCTACGTGTTAGCAGTAAAGACTGTGTGCATCAAAAGGCCAGATTCAATTATACTTTTTCAACATGAGACATAACTTTTTGAGTCATTCTATCTCGCCTCGTGCAGCCAGCCTCAGAAAGTGGCAGATTTTTTTTTTTTTTTTTTACAGATTATATTTTTTGTGTTTGGTCAGCAGGCAGAGTTTTAATAGTTTGCTGTTCAACTTCAGAGATGCCCCCCCGACTAAATCCACCCACACTGCCTCGGGCCTTGTATGCATTAAGTAAGAATGACAACCTAGTCTCCACTTTTCATGAAGTGTGTGAAATTGCACTTGGGCAGGCCCTGACAATTTCTCCCACTCCCATTGCATAGTAGACTTGAGGAACCAGAGGGGGGGGCATTGACACACTTCAAAGTCTCAGAGATGAACATGATACTCATTTGTTTCTGTCAGTCAAAAAAAAAAAAAAAAGCTGCAGCGACTTGCAGCGGCACCCGCGAAGCCTGGAACCGAAACCCCCCTTTTTTCTATTACTGCAGAACATCAAAGGCACAGCGCAGAGTACACAACATCCCCTCTCCCACCCCGTTCTCTGTCACAGATGCAGATAGCAGCAGAGGGTGCGTACATTTTTTTGACGCTGGCTTTTTAGAGAGGACAGGATGGAAGGAGTTTTTCTCTTTTTTTTTTTTTTTTTCTCATACTGCAGCTTAGGGATTTTGTTACTTCAAAAGAAAGCATAAATTGTGAGCTGGGGGAAAGCTGTCAGTGAGCGACAGGCTAATCCAAGGTAGCAGCTAAAGGTTGTGGCTGAAGCTAATTGTTCACCGAGCGGCCACACCCACTCAGTCTCACCGCGCAGATACGGCGGCTACAGTTTGTAGATTAATGCGCCGAGTGGGTCTGCATGGAGATGACAGGGATTTATCTCAATGAGAAGCACTGACTCACCGCTGTTTAAAAGCTGCACAGGGCCACTGCTTTCATCCGGTTAAGCTGACACGGTAGATTCTTCACCCGCAAAACCTCTTTTACAATCAGTTTCCCTCTCCCACACAAACAAACAGAATGACGTCCGTCCGTCGGCCTATTTGTTTTACGATCGGGGGTGAAGGTGTCCCTCAGCAGTTTGCCTGGGCAGCAGTAAGGGTTGGGGTTAAGTAAACCTTGGCCACCAGTCTGAGTCCCCCCCGATGAAACTGGGACGTTTCTGTCAAAAAGTACGGGTAAAGATGTCCACGTGTGGAAATGGACCCCGTTTAGCCTTGTAGACTCTTGGGAGCAGAATCTGTGAAGTCTTAATGATGAATCTTTTCATTTTGAGATAAGGATTTCTGGAACTCGAGAGGGCCACGCCACTGAATTTGACATGAAAGGGTCCGTTAACTTATCGTGGTTGGTCCCACAGAGACTTTGCATGTTTTGATCGGAGGCGTGACATTTTAAAGATGTGGGCATTTACCAAGGTATGGAAGGTCAAACAAACACACACCATTGAGAGGCATTGTGTGGAGACACTCTGTCTTTCATACTAACTCCGTTCCAGTATACCTGGAATTGATAAGAAACCTAAAATTAATATATATTTCATATGTGTGTGAGATACATTGGAGAAGCAGCCAAAAATCTACTTTCTAGGAAAAGACATAGTGACTTATTGGCAGCTTGAGCAGAATCACACATTGGTAGCCGCTGTGGGCGTGTTCATGTTAGTGCATGTAGTATTTGCCCCCCCCTCCTAACCCCAGTGATCACTATCTGTGCTACTAGTTGTGTGTTTATGGGCTACTTTCACTTCACAACACACATAGACTGTATAAACAACACATTTCGGAGAACAGCATGGGGCATCTGCTTTGGTCCAGATGCTGTAAGCTAATACAAGACGTAGTGCAGTGGATACAGTTTATATAACCATTAAGGATTTTACATTCAATGTAAAAAAAAATCACCAAAAACCAGACTATAAATTGCAACTAAAAGCTATTCTAAATGTGTAATATCTCATGCCTCAGATCGTTCAATGAAGATTTCATTCACGTTCCAACGTGCTCATCAGCTTTAACCATATTTCATATGTCACATCTGAAGAATTCTTGAGATGTGGACTGAGGTGATAATGAAAGCCCCCCCCCCCCCCGTCTCCCTGACAGCCCCTGTGAGTTTCCTTTATCAAAAACTGACCCCATACCTGTTGAACCCCACTGAACAAATGTCAAGCAGAGAGAGAAAAGAAGTGAAACAGCAGTAGTCTTAATCTGTTCCATATTAACACGAGGGCCCTGTGTTCATTTGAACATTATTGTCTGTGTGTGTGTATGTGTGCGTTATGAGTGTTTGTGTGTAATGGAAGGGGAGGGGGGGGAGTAGGATCAGTATTTCTCTAAAAAATTCTTCAAATGTCTTGCCAGGGGGCATGACTTTGATGCGAGGCAGATCGAATGATCAGAAGCGTATGAACGGTGCAAACAGCTGCAGAATAGTTGGAAGGCATATTGTTGGCTCGGACAGAGTGGAGCAGTTTCCCTCTGCCTCCAGCCTTTGAGGTGCACTAAGCTAATGACCTCCCAGACCTGCATCCATACTGGACACAGGGATGACGACAAACAAGATTACCCCAAATTGGTCGGCTGTTTTTTTTTTTTTTTTTTTTGAGGGTGTGTTAGTCATATACAATAGAGACTGACAGTTTTCAGATTTTCATTTCCTGTTGCCTCCGTGTAAAACAGATCATGGCACGGAATTCATTACAAAGAAAATTGTAATAATCGTATTTGTTTACACAGGGAATAGGGTAAAACTTTAAAATATATATATTTTACATGATGTTTTACATGTTTGTTGCTCTGATCTTAAAGATATATTATGGATGCAAGGGTGTAATCCACTTTAATCTGTTAAAAGGTTTCTTTATTTAAGAAATTAAATTATGATATATACAGAGCTGTCATATGTTTTAGAGAGGCTTCAAGTTGGTTTTGGTTGTAATCTGTCATAGTGGTTTGGGTTTTATCGCGAGTATGAAGCACGCCGATGAGTTGATGGATGTTTTCTTACTGAAGTGCTGTTTAAAGACCAGAGGAAGAGGAGCCACCCTTACGACACAGTGGCTAATGGGGATCTATAGTAAACTTAAATCGCGGCAACATCTATAAACCTAAGGATCGATAAACTTCCACACACTTACGAGCAGGTGCATATACGGATTCTGCGTCTACTCTGGATCATTTGTATAACGGACAACTTTATTACTTTCAGCAAATCTCCACTGGTGAGGTTATTGCTGGAAGTTCTCACTTTAGGTCCCGTAAGTGGCCCATTACTTTTCTTTCACAGCAGAAGTTTACACATAGAGATTTGTTGCCTGATGTGTTAAGCTGAGTGTAACCTTGTTAATCCACTGATTAAGAAAATGAATATACCATATACTCAATGTACAGTAGTGATGGAGAAACACATTTTCAGATCTTACTTTGTTATGTTTTCTATTTTAACCATACTCACGTCATCGATCCTATACATTGAACTTGGGATGCTTTTAGCTAATATTTGAAGTTGAGGTATTCCAGTCGTTACTAGTGACATGATGCTAATATACCGCTGCATATTAAACTAAAATTGGCACTGACGGAGCCCACCGGGGTTACAGCTTGTCAGCCCGGAGGGAGAAACGTGTCCATCACCACCTACACTGTCTAAAGTAAGCTGAGTTTGTAGCACTCAGGTTGTAAAGCCTCAATCTCGATCTCCGACAGTCATTATATAAAATTCATGGGAGAAGATTAAAGGTTTTGTCAGTATCTGACTTTTGCATGTGAGCCTGTGGCTATTTCCTAGAAGTTGTGTGCCCCCATAACCCCCCAAAAAACTGTCATTTAGTTGTTGTCGGCCCCTTTTCTGCACTGTGTAAACATGAAAGGTATATATATCACATTTATGATTTAATGTAGCACAGAGCAAGGAAAAATAATGGAATGAAAAGAAGGCAGAACGAAGCTGATAGGAGTCAAACCTGGGGAGTTTCATCCTGTAATCTTTTAGGTCTCTGATACTTTTTATTCTTATTCATAAAATTTATAAATCTACATATGCTGTCACCATTTGCATTGAAAAACCAACAGTAAATCCTGTGTGGCCTTGCATCTTAGATATGTTTGCACTTTAACTTCTTATCACATTTGACATAAACTGCATCAATTTCATTTTAAACCTTATCTTGGAAGAATCAGCGTATGGACGAACAGTGCAGCTCCACTGTACAGTCAACTTTGTCTTTTGGACGATGCAGGTTTCTCCTCACAGGGAACATTTGCAGATAATGTTCTGTATGTTCGTACTTGATGAGAGAACGGTTACAACATGCAATTAAAAGACTGCTGTAAATAACATCCTCTGTCACCTGGCTGAAGGAAACACTCATTCCAATCACCTTGACAGGGTGTTGAATCGTCAAAAAACGTTTCCTGCATCTTCTCCTCTCGTCTGACGTGACGTTAAAGGAATTATGCTAAGCAGCAGGTAATTACGGTGATAATAATTAGAGGAGAAATCATATGGTGCCATATTTAGACACGGCGAAGGTTCTGCTCATGGGCACGACAAGTATTGCTCACAGTCTCACGCACAAAAGTATGAAGTAGATCTGGAGGTGCAGCGCAGATACAGCAGCAGACATTGCAATGGATTAGTTTGCTCTGGTTGTGAATGAGTGATGGGAAGTACAATCAGGCCTAATTAGCAGGGAGGAAACTCTGCAGAAACACATAGCTGGCAGTCCTGGATGCACCTCATTAACCTGATGTGCTTCAGGCACAACGCATTAGAGGAAATCTGTTGTGTCCGGCCATGTAACCTCAGCGCCCTGCAGGCCCAGTGATTCATCGCGGCTCCTCTGCCGGAGACCTCAGTGCAGAGGGAAGAACGGTGAACTGTCTCAATCCAGCAGGACAACCACTGGAGCTCAAATGGAAAGCTGAGGCTGGTCTTTGTCAAAGCTTCACGTGCTGCATACATTGATTTATTTGCTCAGTAATGGACACTGCATACTTCTTTAAGGAAACATGTTTTGAAGGGCTTAAGGGGTGAAAAATGCTCCCTCACTTTGAAACATATTTCCTTAAAACTCTTGTTGACAAATATTTTTAACCCTCCTCTATGTTTTTTTTAATGCATGCTGCTCCAGGGAGCTTCTGGTTTCTGTACATGCTCATATAATCTAAAAATCTGACCCCTAAAATATCCTTAATGATCATCAAGTCTGCATACATGTTTTGAAATGTCTACACTACAGAATATTTTAAGTAAAAAAGTGAATAAGGAGGTTAGTAGGGCTGCACCCTGACTGTTTTGCATTCATTCAGTCCTCAGAAGCAGCTGCAGAGTGAGAGTTTTCACACTGGTCTTATTCCACAACATCCAGTTGTACTGTCTGATCATTGAAGATTTCTGGGATGGCACATGGAGCTAAAAGGCCCGGACCCAGTTTCTACAGTTCCTGAGTCCTAATATAAAACAGTCTCTGGCTTATATTTCACATCTAGTGGCTGCAAAAAAGTGATGGACATTTCCGGACACAAACCTATCATTAGCGAAGCTAGCACTAATTAACTCTGAGAGATAACTTTGCTTGTTCCCTACATTACGTTGTCACTGTCACCCTGAACATTTTCCAAAGATCATCTGGAGATCTGTCAGTTGAACAAAACATTGCTTGATAGTTGATTTGGAAAAAGGGAGTCAAATATTTGATAGCCTCTCTAAATTAATGGAAACCAACAGCTTCAAGTGTTAAATTGAATCATGACGTGCAAAAGTGGGAATAGGTTCCCTGTACAAGCAACTTATTACACAACCTCTAGTTGGCGCTATAGTAATTATATCTGGAGGAAAGAAGGAAGTCAGGTAACATATAGAGCAATAAATATATAGAGCGAAACAGTCCATATTAGGAGGAGGTTGTAACCATGACAACAATGGTCTTCTAATCTGAAGGAAGTACTTATTTTAGACCAAAACAAAAATCTGTTCCCAAAAGTCTTCTCATCAAACTGTGACCCTTCCACATGTTTATTACTGTTATAATCATGATGAAGGTCCAGTAAGCCTGCTCCTAGTTCACTCATACAGGTCTTATTATTATTATTATTATGTCTGCCACTAGTGCTCTCCCCCATAATCTACACTGCTTATCCTGTGAGGGTTTCAGGGGCCGAGGGCCGATCCCAGCTGACATTGAGTGAGAGGCGAGTTACACCCTGGACAGGTTGGCCAGGGAGGGCTAGATACACTCTAATGGCTCATGTTATTATTACCATGACTGCAAAGGTGGTGATAAATTTAGCTGCTTCTGTGTAATTTAAATTTTGAATGACTTATACTTGTAGTTGAGTGTTTTTACAGTGTGTCATTGACAAAGCTCCATCACTGATCACCGACTTATGGTGCATTCAGTTGTTGTAAGAGCTCCGCTGTGGTAAAATGAAACCCAATACATAAACATGAACCTGTGATGTGCATTAAAACACTCTTTAGGATTCTTTATTATTTAGAAAAGGATCTGTTTCACCACACCGACAATAAAGTGACAGCACTAAGACCTTTCTCTGGTAGGTCACAGGGAGTCACATTAACAGACATTGATTTTCTCTGAGATCTCTGGATCATTTGCATGAACAAAATTACATCCCTGCCGCACATTTGTCTCCCAGCTGGTCCCCACCGGCGTCCCTGTCCCCTGCTCCGCTGTTACCGCACCTTGTTCAGTGAGGTCTCATTCTGTCTGTGCAGAAGAGCTACTGAGGTCCTGAGTAAAAAGTTCAGCCTTAATCTTCACAGCCAGGTCAATTGCTGCACTGCTCCTCACTCCGTAGCTTTCTGACGAAATTGTTCACTGTGCAGACTCGGCTTTGCTTCACCACTGACAATGCAGGGATTTCGAAAAGGACTAAATTGCCAAACCTTATTTCCAAAAGTGACCACCACAGAACAGATTATTGTTGTGTTGATGTCTAATTATGTCTCACTTAGAACACTATTAATGTGCTGCAGCCTCCAGCTCCCAGGAATTTGCATCCCTGAATTCAGATTTCCAAAGAAACGAGTGTGAACTTTGGGTTTTAAAGACAAAGGTTGGTGTTTGACTTTCAGCTCCTATACTGCCCCTTCCCAGTTCCCCATCCATTAAACTTGATAACATCTTTTCATTTGACTATAGTCACAAGTACTGGATCAGGCAACACATATGAATGGTAGATATACTGTATTGTAGCCCATTATAGTTTTATTGACTACTCAGTTCTTCAGAGAACAAGTGACATTCACTTTTTCTTTCACACATCATTCATACATTCCCAGCACTGCCAGGAGAGTTTAGGATACAGTGTCTTGCCCAGGGACACTTTGGCAATTGGCACGCAGACTGGAGAAGCCGGGGATAGAACCACCCCCCTTTTGGTTAGTGGAGGCTCAGGAGGACACAGATGATGGAAACAAAAAACGTTCTGAAACAGGTGACAGGAACAAAAAACCAAACAGAGAAGAGGCCGGCTGGCCAAAGTGCAAATCAATAGCAGGAACATCATGTAGACGAGTAGGAACCTGGGCAGGCAGATGGTGGCTGGAGTGCGGAGCAAGAGGACTGCAGCTTGAGGGCAGGGAAAGAAGATGGTAATCGGAGTACAGAGGCATTGTTGGGGACAGCTGGCCGGGCGTCGGCAGTGTTGCTGTCGGCACCGTTGCCTTCTGTAGCTAAAAGGACAACACTTTCTCCTCGGGGGGGCTCTGACATGAGGATACCCCCTTAAAAAATGGCAAGGCAAGTTCAGAGGAAAGGTGACTGCAGGGGGGACGTCTTGGGTTTCAGGAGCAGACAGCAGGCCAGTCAACTAATTAAACTAGTTGGAGGCTGGCATGCCAGAGGTTAGCCTATTGAGAACCAGAATCAAGCTTAGGTGAACAGGTGGTTGGTCTGAGGAACAGGCCCTGGAAGCTCAAGGGGCCCACAGCATCTGCCAGGCGAGGCAGCAATTACTTCATCCAAGGTCTGGACAAGGCAAGATTGAGTTCCAGTTGCAGAGCTGCATAGGTCAGATGAGTCCATTCTGGCCAGGCGCAGGTCTGGTACCCACGACGTTAAACAGAACTGGTAACAGGCAAATTAGTGAGGAACATTTAGTGCAAAGCGAAAACAACATGGGAACAGAACGTCTCAGCAGCGAGCTCATGCATCTGGGCTGGAATAAATAGAAAGGAGATAAGGAAGAAAGTGAAAAACAGGTGTGTGAGTGGGCGGGGAGGATCACGCAGTGCAGGTGGATGTGGGAGTGAAGAGACTGGGACCAATGGGAAAGAGGGCATCTGGTGGGTGGATGGAGAGTGGCGGCAAAATGTACAGGGCCACGACAGTAAAAGTCCAAGCCTAGTATCACTGACTTAACATGATTCATGCTGGTTAAAATATCTCTCTGGCTTTCACTTGTGCTGCGGAATGTCACCATGTCACGTGATGTTAAAAACTTGTGGGGGGGGGGAGGAGGCGGCTGCAGTTTTCTGAGTCAGGCGCTGCATTTGCGATGACTCGGCCCTGATTGGCTCAAGGCTTCACTGACGCATGGCATTTTATTCTAAGAACTTCAGATCCAGTGCAAGTTATTTGATCACCTCTGTCTGGCAGCTAATTTTTACTTATAGGCAACATACACGACACTGCAATTTCAATTTACAGCAAGAAATCTGGGGGAAAAAAATGTTCGGGAATTTGTTATTTCAAAAGTGTTGTCCTTATATTGTATTTCGTACTTTTTATTTACATCCTCCTGGCAATATGGTGGCACTGGATGTGTCCATACACCTTATACCCAGATGTTTACATACTAAAATATGTGTGTACAGGTTTTGTAAAACAGCCTGATCTCAGTATCATCATGGCAAGACTCATATATTTGAAAAAACACAGGACAGCTGTGCAGTTCTTTCCACACTGAGTTGTGTGATCAACCTGCTGCTGTGATACAGGTGTTCAGCGCGGTGATATGTTGCTTATTAATGATGCCATTTTGCGATAGAACAGATGTTGCGTGTTCTTCTTCTATTAGTTTCTGTTAGCCTTTAAATGCTATATGCATAGACCCGACACTGACTGTCGTGAGCTCTCTCCCTCGACGGGAAGCAGAATGTGTCAGACTTGACGGCAGTCTTTTTATAATCCTCTCAGCAGACGTCCAAAAACAAACACGGCTAAGCTTACCCCTGATGACATCACAGTGATATCCGCACAATACCTTAGACAACTGTAATACATTTTTACTCCTATCCTTATGTGTAGGATAGAAGTGATGTTTATTTTTGTAAGATTTGGCTGACATACATGCAGTAAGTATGATCGGACTTTTACTTTGTTGGTTGTTCATCGCTGTGGGATCACGGCAGCCACCTCTGTATCTCACCTGTTTATGCCAGTGGTAAATCAGCTCAGACGGGTTGTGTGCTCTGTGGATGGAGGACGAGAGGCGGAAACAAAAGACCGGAGTCCTGTTGGATTGCTGGGCTGCGGCCTATTAATATTCATGAAAAGTGCGAGAGAAATTAAATTTAGACGGGCTAAGCCTTTTCAAAAAAAACTACAGTTATCCTCAGACTAAGAGAGCAGGGCTGTGATCAGTGCGGGAGAGGAGGGATTTAAGTGGCTTGCAGTTTGATTATTTACGCACAGCGGTGACAGAGTGGGTTGGAAGGAAAAGAGCCGACCAGCTCCCGTCACCTCTGGCCAGCCCTCGGCAGAGAGAGAGCTGTCCCTCAACTGGACCTGGGTGACGTGGCGAGAGCGGGAAGGCTGGCGTCCGACCTCAGGATCACAGGATCACAGGATCACAGGATCACAGGAGAGGAGGAAGTCTCGTCGTAAGCCACAGTCGAGTCTTCTAAGACAGTCTGTGTATTAGAGAACTCCTCCGCAAACCTAAGCTTTCCAATTCTTTTAGCACTCCAGTGGGGGATAATAGCTGCCTGCCTTACTGCTCCGGTGGATTAGTGTGGAGTAAACAGAAAAGGGATGATTTACTAAAAGAAACTTCTCAAGCGTTTTCACACTTTGGTGATTACAAAAAGGGAAAAATCAGCGATTCTGTGTTTTAGGAAAAAAAGTGATAGCTCAAGAAAGACAGCTACAGGAAATATTTAATTTTCATTTGTAGCAACTTTTTGAACGATTTAAATGTACAGAGCCACCTGACACACAGCAGCCCTGTACTTGACCTTTTTTCCAAACTATTACACTCTTTCCCCACCTGCTACTAACTTCTGATCATTATCTGGTTATATAATCTGTAATATCTACCCCCTTAGTATTTACATTTGGAGTTAATAAGGCTTTTATTACCCATTAGCATTGCTATATCGCCATATGCCAATGTTTCAATCTCTTTGCAGAATCTCAGATTTAAATGCAATTTCAAGCTTGTCTATATCATAAGCAGTTAATAAATGATTTAATATTTTGTTCAACATGTGCAATAGGGTTAACAGACCACTACTCTCATATAGACTTGTGTTTATTCCAGTGCAAGATGAGACGATGTAGATTAATAGTCATCATATATAACAACACAGCTGAGTATACTCCTCTTCATATCACTTAAGTGAACTCATATTAGAATGATAATATTCTTTTAAAGTTGAAGTGAACTTGGTTTTGTATGTAATCAAACACAAACATGTTCACACAATGAAAATAAAGGCCCAATACAAAGTCAGTGTAATAAGTGAGTACTAATGTGACCAGAAGTCAGTTCATCTGTGAATCTTGCAGCACGTTTGATTATATCTGTGATAAGTCTGGTTGGATTATAAAAACAACCTGTAAACACCACAGCTGTTTGACTCCTGGCCTCAGTTGTGTATCATGCAACATTACATGCATTACCTGAACCAGCAGGAAAACAGACTGTGATATAAAGATGAGGAAATATCAGTCGGGTACTGAACATAAACTGAAACACAGCTGCAGCAGTGGTTAGAGGGTAGAGGAAGATGCTTTGCTACAACAGGAGGTGAAGTGCATGAGAATTTATGCAGCACACAATCTACTTTGTTTACAGGGTTGCATTAAAAAAACTAATGGGGAAAGTGGTTTTCACTTGGCACAAGGATTATCTGCGGAAGTTTGTGTTTGAGAGCGATCAAACAGTGCAAATGACAGAACAGAAGTCAACCTCGTCGACCTCTATGGACAAAATCCAAGGAGAAAACCACTGGTTACAAAACGGCACACGCTTGAGAGACTGAACTTTGCCGAAGAAACACGAAAAAGAGGCCTGATGGATGTTGGCAGCACAAATTTTGGCCGGATCAAAACAAAATAAATTAGTTTGGATCAGGTGGGGTCCAGCTCCGTGCTTTTCTGGTCACAACAGTTGTTAAGAGGGGTTATCTTGAGCTTCTCTGTCACCTCCAGCCAGTCTGACCATTCTCCTCTGACCTCTCTCATCGACACAGAACTGCTGCTCACCGGATGTTTTTTCTGTTTTTGCCGCTATTCTGAGAACAACCTCCGGAGACGAGACGTTTCAGAAACACTCGAACCAGCCTGTCTGACACCAAAACACACGTCACAGTCAGAATCACTGACATCATCATTCTGATGTTTGATGTGAACAGTGCGTAGGATTCTATATCTGCACTGGGGCCACATGATTGGCTGATTTGCATGAATAAGCAGATGTACAAGTCTTCCGTGTGAAGGGCTTGGTGAGTATTTACATGGTCATTGAGGGTGAACTTTAAAATCACATTATTAATTAATTTCAAGACTAGTATTGATCTTGCCATAATCAATACATGACCTTTCATCATCTCAGCGATCATACAAATCATAGATAACTGTTCTTGCGATCTGCACCTCAAACCTCAAATACAACTAATATAAAAAGCAAAAATGATTCTGAGCCTCGAGTGTGATATTTAAATATTTACTGTAACCTCTTTGATCATTTACACTTCCATGAGATCACGAGGGAGAATGGTAAAGACAGCAGGAAACGGTAATATTGAATGAGCTCTTTGGCTCTGAATTCAACATAAATCTAATTGTATAGCCCGTATCCTAGGTGCTGCATTTAGAATCTATAGTGCTTCTGCTAATCCACTCTCTGCCGCTCTATATTTGTCCATGTAGATAATCCCTTTCTGCATGTGAGCCCTTTGTGTCTCCTACTCCACAATCCCAATCCGAAATAGATGGTGGAAGAATTGTGCCCCATCGCCGCGCGCACGGTTAAGTGCATACATCAGGGCAGAGCTTTGGCTTGGAGGATTTGCGTGTGCGAGTGCAACCTTTACTCCGTAGTGATCCTTCCATGGAGCGGCTGCAAGTTGCATTAAGTCCATTTTCCCTATACTGCCCGTCTCTTCGCTGACCGTAACTCATTTATTTAATTTCAAACCGAACCACGTTTCAGCACCACAGAGGTTTCGTTCACCTGACCGACTTTGTTGAAATGCTGTGTCCTATTTACGAAAAAAGTTTGCAAAAAGTCCAAATGCAAAAGAATCATCAGTGCTCAAGTCCAATTGGTGGAGTGATGGAAAACAGGTCCCTACAGGCGGGGACATATTTTAACTATTGACAGAAGCTTTTGTAATTGAAACATCTATAGAAGCTTTTAAATAAATTACAGCCACAGTGTCTTGATTTCTTTTGACGTGCAGATAACCAAATTAAATGGCAACTACACACAGCTACAGCATTCAGCTAGAAGCCTCTCTGTGGGAGTCGTGGCCTCGAGGCTTTGTAGTATGTGATGTAATACGCAAGACGCGAGGGAGACTGGGACGGGAGGACGCCCAGAGCTGCTGGTCAGCTAACCAGCCACGAGAAGCTGCTGCCAGACTTTATCTTTGCTGGGAGGAGAGGGAGTCTGTCGGAGCTTTGACAGTCACGACAAGCTCTTTGAGGGGGTCACTGTGTGGACGTCTGTGTTGGAGCTGCAGCCCCTTCCTCCAAGAGACTCAGGTGTGTGTGTGTGTGTGTGAGAACACTGCTGTTTATCACAGTTAACGTTACTGTGTGTCAGGTATATCACCTTGTTAACCTCTGAATGCAGCCCAGTTATTGGTGGGCCCGCATGTTGAGTTCAGTGCCACTGAAGAGGAATGTCTCTCACCCATCATTCACCTCTATAATGTCACCAGCCGCTTTGTGAGAGGCGTAAACTAAGGTAACAGTTAGCTCAAACTCTGCTTCTTATACTTGGCGCTGCAGCTGCCATCACAGTCAGAGGGTCACTGTTGCTTCTGCACTCCAGGTATTTGGCATAATTATAGTAAGTGGTGCACAGATGGATGTGATCATGGTCTTCAGCTCTCTCCGAAGCTTGCTGCCATTGGCCAGGGGCCTGGTAGAAATTGTTTTCCGAAGGTCGTGGCGCCGACAGCACCTGTACAGCTTTTCTGTTGTTGTGTTTCCAGCATGCCGAGCTGAGTGGCCAACTTGGTCCTCTGGTTCATGCTCGGCCTCCGTCTCCTTCAGGGCTTCTGCTGCCCCTGGCTTTTCCCATATTCCTAAAACCCAATGCGTAGCACATCCAGCTGGCAGGTTTTCACACACATCCAGGCAAAGTTTACCCATACAGCTTTTTTTCTTTTCTTAGCAGATACTGTATGTGCAGCAGCAGACACACTAGGAATCAGCAGTAATCATATTTGTTTCATCTATTTGTACCTGATTTATACGTTTGCATATTATATGATGAGACATATTTGTGGGGTCAATATATTTCCTTGTAGCAAAAGCCTGTAGTCAGGCTTAATTACTAAAAAGCAAAACAACAAAAAAAACATATAATATATGACATGATATTCTTTCTATTGGTTTCAGGTTTTTCTAGGTTCTTTTTATGTTTACCTCTCGCTACTGGAGCTCGAGACAGACGTCTTGGTTTGACTAATGGTAGAAACGTCTCTGGAATTTATTCTCGTCACGGTTGTTACTCCACTGGAACAGCAGTTAGATTCACATGCCTGAAAACACAGGGAAATGCAAACATGCTAAATCTGACATACAGTATAACATGTGTTACAGGGCACACCACATATAACATGCACAGGAAACTGGCAGGCTGCTGCTTATTTGCAGCAGGAGACTGACATAATTCGCCGGCTGAGTGAATCAGTTCCCTCATATTTGCCCTGAACCGTGAGTAATTGGGAACAGAAAGCCCCATCTCATGGTTGTCTGCAGCAGCACTTCACAGACATCAAAGCAGAGCACCACCTCACAGAGACGCCACTTCTTCCTCGTCTCTCGGACAAAAAACATCCTCCTTTTTATTAGAAATTCAAACATTACTTCGAATGTGGGGGGGGGGTTGTATTTAACCTGTGATGACCCTTTTTAAATTAAAAAAATACAGTCTAGAAGCGCATTAGGCTGTATCAGACAGTCTCCTGATCCAGCAGGGGGCGATCAGCTTGACTTATTGCATGCCCTCATGAGCTATCGTTAAAGTAACCCAATAATGTTTAGTTGTTTTGCAATGGAAATGGAGGAGGCGAGCAAGCAAAGCCGTCCTGAGGGGAAAATGATGACGTCAGAGCATCTGAAAAACGTTGGGTTTTCAGTTCTACACCATAGGCAAAGTAACAATAAATGGTGATACTGTTTGTCATATTTGTATGATGCAACTGCCTTATAACAGGTGGTGATAAGAGTGGAGACAGCTGCTGAGGATAATTCACCTAGGTTTGATTTTCGGGAAAGGGTAAATATACATCTACTGCACTGGTCATATTCATGAGCAATGGTCCAGGACATTCTCACTCCCAAGTCATCACATATGGACGCTTGGTCAAGACCACAAGACCCGGTACACCTTTAGCATAATTTTCTCAATGGGCAGGATAGTCTGATGGACTTCCACTGTGCACCGCTGCATTGAATGTTTTTGCAGGAGTCAAGCAGACTGCAGATCAAGATGTGAGAGCAATTTCTCTATTATTGTGTTTCTGAGCTGGAAAACGGTCCATTGGAATGATTCATCACGTCAAGATTACGAAGACGCTAACCCCCCCTAACCAAGACAAAGTTTAACTATAAATGAAGGAGGAAATAGTCCTATGAATCGATGGGATGCTGGAAGGTACTAAAGAATGATGTTTGCCGTCCACGAAAGAGGATGGAGAAACAAGATCTTTAATGGAGGACTTGTGTAGGACACATTCATTTGGGAAGCAAGTATTTTTGCTCTACCCACTTTTTTCTCCATTAGCAGTTTATTATTATAAACTGTAAAGTTGCATGTGTGTGGTTGCAGTGGGAGTGTATCTTCCATGTTTTTAATGCGGCATGTGTTGCCATTGCGACAGGGGATGATGAGTCCACACTGCATTTCCCCTCCCATGAAGTCCTAGCTAGCCGTTAATCCGGTTCGTCACATCACAGAGCTTCTGTATTCGCCAGCTCGGAAATCCTCAAGTCATTTACCCTGACTGAAAAAAAGAAGAAAAGAAGAAAAGAGCTAAGCTTACTTTGACCAACTGCCACATGAGATTTCACAGTGTACTGCTACCCTCCTAGTTTACTGTAATTAGCTCAAAGTTAGCCACCTAAAGAGCTGCTCTCCCGCCTTGCTCCGCCGTAGAGGATGTGCCAGCCAGAACGCACTCACTCTGTTAAAGTCACTTTTTTGATGAGTAGTCTGTTTCTATGGCAGCGTTTATGGGATTAGCTCCTTGTTGACTTTAGATAGATAAAAGAAAGCTGGAATAAATATTTATCATTTATATTTGCACTTTATTTTTTTTAATCTGGGAGCATGGTAGCCTTGCTAAACAGAGGTTTGGAAGGTCAAACACATGGAGACTGTACTGCCAAAAACAGCAGCATGTCGTTTGTTGAAATATCTTACGTGCAATAGCGTTCGAACAGTTCATCGTTTTGGACATTTTACAAACTATCGTTATTGGCAGATCTGGCACTGATACTGGCCGAGGGCTGCGCAGCCTCCACCGGGCAGCTGGGACATAAGACGAGGGAGAGCCGGCCGGGTGCGCTCCTGCATCACGCGTTAGAGGCTTTAACTGCTTCAATGTAACTTTCAACTTTAAAAAACGATCGTCCAGATTTTAGAAAAACCTAAGAGACATTATTCTGTTGACTGGTCATAAAATAAAAATGTGGTCTCGGTGAAAAGCTGATTATACTGAATGGCATTCAAGTTCTATCTGACCCTTTTACAGTAACCCACAATGAGTAAGCCACAATGGGCTAAAACTCGTTGTCTGTGCCATGTTGTGCTTTGTGGAGTTTGTCTTGAATTTAATCTTGATCTACGTGTCTCTGAGGGAGGAGAGTTGGTGGAGCTTTTTCCTTTTTTCCAACTTACACTGTAAATCAGGTTACCTCTGAGTGACACCATAAGTTGTTGTGTTTACTGTTGTGTCAAGGCGAAGCTCTGGGAAACGAACCCTCGCCGTATGAAACATTTTCACCCTAAGATTTAAAGGGATAGTTCACTGAAAAATGAAAACTCAAAAACTGTGTCATTTACACCATGTTTTAAGCCTAAAAGTTCTCTGAGGAGGTTCTCATGGACAAACCGGAAAAAAGGCTTGCGCTCTCGCCCAAGAGCACAGGTTTTGCTACGCCCGCTAGCATCGCTACTTCCGGGTAGTGGACTATTAGGCTTAAAAACATGGTGGAAATTGCCTCGTTTGGGGTCTAATATGAATGTCTGGGCTTGCAGACACTTGGATGACACCACACGAGCAGCATGGAGGCATGTTATGTGTTCTTTCTGTTGTTTTATTACCCCTGCGACTCCTAAAGTGTGTTGTGGACTCAAACACTTTCACCCACCCCTCCATCGACATAGCGGTGAGTAGATAATGAGTGAATGTTCATCCCTTTAAGCTAATCCTGCGCCCTGAATACTGATTATTTGTTTACCTGCATATTCCAATCTGGTCAACACACAACGTAGCAAAGCATTAAAATAGTTCTTTTTACTGCTGTTGCTGCCACTACTACTTTTAAAGCTCTACTATTCACGACCATGCAATGGTAATTAAGGTTGGTTTAAAATGAGTTTGTATATAGGGCAGATAAGGGGACACTGTGTGGGGGTGTGCACATTTTGAATGGAAGCGTCGCATAAGCAGTTGGCACAGTGTTCCTGTACACTGTATACAGCCTATCTCAGCGCTGCGGAAAGACGGAGTGTCCAGCTTTAGAGCCGCGTGGCGTCAGGGTTTGTCAAGTTGGCTCCTCAGCACTGCTGCTTATCTCCTCAGCGCATGTGGGCAGCAGGGCAACTCCACAGTCTGAGAGACCAAGGTCATCTCCCGACTCTGCGCCTCTCTCTCTCTCGTGAGACTTCCTCCTCAGACAGTGAAGCGTGTGCTGACAAAAGGGAAAAGCCGGTGGACGCGGAGAGAGACGAGGAAGAGAATGTTGTTCGCACATGTCACTCCTTACCTCAGTTCACTTCAGTAGGAGTTTAGATTTACATAAAGAGAAGAAAAGAAACACTGATTAAATCTTTATAAATGGAAAAAGTCTGGATATTAACACAACTTTACGGACTGCATTTATTAGTCATCCTGTACCTGATGTAACCCGATGACATTGTTTCCTCACATTACCTTTCACAGGCAAGCCTACACGATGACAAATAAGACTATCATTCTTACATTGAGCCTCAGTGTATTGGAAGGGTATCTGTTCCTATGATGCAGTGCACACAGAAGTCTATACATGGCCGTCTCATACAGTAAATACAGAGACAAGTTCTCATGTCCTGAAACAACCCTTCAGGTTATTTTAGGCAATATGTTTAAAATCAAAAACCTTTATTTAAGAATAGGTAAGCACAATGTAAACTAAAATCCTTTACACTTCACTAATTAGTATTTCGGTATAATAGCACAAATAACTATATGTATACTGGGCAGTGTAGCTTGTTAGTGGGGAATTCACTGAGACGTATCACCAACTCTCCACTTCTCCCTCGGTAGATTCTTAATGTTTGGGTTTAGCACCGGCAACCTCCCTGTTTGGGATTCGCTCTCTGTGCTCACATGGACCTGCCGTCTAGCAGCATTACGCAGGTTTGCATTGACAAAGCTCTGATAAACCCACTGCTCACGACCTCCCCAGCTCCAACCAGCAGGCGCTTACTGTAAGAAAATAGCCAGTGGGACATTAAGCGGCTAAAGAAACACATGTTTTTCTCTGAGAATGAAAAATGGACCGACATTGATTAAGTTGAGCAATTTGTTGCTCTGTGTCCGCTGAGCTGTTTGGTATCACAGTCATCATATCAGCTTTAAACAGTGATAATGTGTTTACAGTTGGTTCCCCAAAGAGGCCAATTATATATATTAAAGCCGCTTAAAGTCTTTAAACTAATTTTACCCTGCAAAAATAATTTGTAAGCCAGGTTTGGAAGATGTTACCATATTAGTCTTGAAGATAACTGAACTTTTAATTTGTAACTTTACTGCCTGAAGTTCCACAGAAACATATACTAAATGAAACTTCTATAATTTGTTCAAACCTCATTAAAACATAATTTTTAGTTCAGGGAAGAAGATTTCAGCACGGTGCAGACGCAGGACAAAGGCAGGAAGTTGCAGTGAGAAGTGTTTGATCAGAATAGATGAGTTTACTGAGGCTCTGGTGAGCAGGTAGGCAGGAAAACAGCAAGTCCACATTCTTAAAGAACACAGCAAACAACTTCAAATGAGGAGCGGGAGCTCAGCCACGCTGCCTTCAAATGGAATTTGTGAGGTCGAGTTACGACGTGGAAATTCATTTACATGTGCTGTGAGTTCAAGTCGTTGCTGTGAGAACTCCACTGCTAGGCAACAACAGTATAGACGTAGTGATGTATAATTACAAAGAAAAACTCGGCATGACTAATGTTACACTTCATTCATTGGGCATGGAACGAGAAATGGACTTGCGGCCTCAGCCATTTCTGAAGACGTCAGCAAACACGTCAGCTCGGGAGAATTTCCAGTTCTTTCAAACGACAAGAGGGGGGGGGGTGTTCATATGTCCTCTTCTGAACCCGTTTGAAGGCAACGCTAATACACAAGGAAGTCGGGGATGACTTGAAACGGGTGAAACAACATGGAGAGACAATCGTGAAAGTAACGGTTTACCAGAGCGAAAAAAAATGTAAAATGCAGCACTTGGGAAACAATGACATCACAGCTTACTTTGTGCATGCCCAATGGTGCATTATGTAATGAGCATTTGCCAGAAATATGCACTGCAAAGTCTAACAAAAGATTTTTACTGTAGACTTTATCACCACCTATTAGCCAAGTATGCTTGTTTGAGCGTTTTATAGTCAAGTGGTTCCTGTGTCCTTTTTTTTTTTAGGAAGAATAATACCAATTAAAAAAAGCATCCAAAATTGACAAGGGCCTAAGACAGGAAGTAAAACACACAACAGACAAACTAGATAGGAAATATCAAAATAAAGCTGGAAATAAGAAGTGCAAATACGTTTAAATAGTCCCTTCAAAGTCGCTTATAGGGCCAGATCATAACAAGATGTAATTCAAATAATAATAAAAAACGTTAACATTTAGACTGACAGCACAAATGAGAAGAAATATACATTATTAAAACACAATGAATATAAATAAAATGGTTATTGATTGCTATTAAGTATTTTTTGTCAATTAATTCTAACTTATATGATAAAATACAAATTTCTCAAGGTTTGGTCAGCTGTACAATGTCATCAATTTACCCCATCAGACATAAACTTGTTCCAGGTTGCAATCTACATTTGCGAACCAGCTAAAGTCGTCTCATTTCCCGAGTTCGACCTTCTTTTTCTTTATTTCGTTACAAATGTTCCCTCACTCGCCTGCAGCACCGAGCGGCGGGTGTCTGAGGACGCTGTGAGTGTTGTTGTCCATCCAGTCAGGGCTGCAGGTCACCGCACCAACTGGGCGATCATCAGCAGGGCAGCAGGAGAGAGTGAGGGATGATGGGATATCTGTTTCTCAGCTGTCCGCCGCCCTGCTGCCTAGCCACAGCTCCGCGGCACCTTCCTGTCGCAGTCACATGCCGCACAGCTCCATCACAGGGTCAATGAGAAACACCTTTATCTGCAGCCGCTGCTTAGAGGATTGTGGTTAGTGTTGCCCTGGTGTTTTCTTTTTTTCGCCAACACACCACATCACAGGTCCTCTTAGTGTGGCGTGATGGAACTGCTGTACAAAAGAGAAGAATAACACCTGTTGATTTCCAACAGGGACTGGCAAATGGGTGGGAGTCCTTCCATCAAAGGCAGAATTTTTTCCTCCTTCTGTTTGTTTAAGCCAACCCACAGCTCTCACTCCTCTCCATCTGCCCTCTCCTCCCACACTTTCTACTCTGGCTCTCACCCTCTATGCGTCTGTTGCTCCACTTTTTGGAGAGAGAGACGACTTCCTCTGTGGAGACGGGCACTTCCAGCCCGAGCTGGAAAACCTACAAGACACGCAAAGTCCCAGCGGAGAGCCTGGCAGGTCTGTTCACTTCAGATGACACAGTCTGAGTTTAGTCACACAGCAGATGCCATTGTGAAAGAAAAGGCCGTTTCTTTATTGTCTTTGTACACTGAACGCCTTTGGAGTAGCTGACATAGTCCCACCTCAAGGTCAAACCAGTAGCTGTTGTGGAGTTTTTGATCAAATCCTGTGACGACAATCACGACTAAATGCTGTATTTCCATTTGTCAAAGAAGTGTGAGCATATGAAGGATCCATGTTGGTGTAAAGGTAAAAAATAAATTATGAGGTTTCTCATCTGGAGTATAGATTAAGAAAATGGTGCTTAAAGAGTACTAACATTGTTTCACAGCTCTTAATATTTTAGCTAAGGCTAATGGGAGCATTTACCTTTCTCTTTACTTCCCTTGTGCAAATGACAACAGTCGTTTTAAAGGTGTCACCAGCACAAGCTGCAAAATGACTGGGGCAGCACAGAGATCTCTTACACAGCCTAATATAGGATGACCCCATACACACGTTCTTATTGAATAGAAAATGTGAGTATAACACAAACCCTAACAGAATTATTTGTGGTTTTGTTCATAAACACTAACACATTTATTTATTGTTTTTATGTATGTGATTGAGCTGTTTTTGTTTGTTTCATGCTTGGAAACCAGGATGAGGAGTGTGGGCTGTGCAGTGAGGTGATTTTGGCTGCCTGGCTGCAGATGGTAGTGCACGTGACGCACCCAGAGCTGAAAAGCCCTTTTCCCAAAGTGTCAGGAGCACTTGAAAGCCATTGAACACTGTTCTTTGTTACAGATACCCTAAAAGGACCATTTGTATAATCAGAATTTGATCCAGCAGCATGTCACTGCCAGGGAAGAGCACAACTGAGCATGCTCCGTGGGCACAAAGGAACAGCAGGGAGAGGAAGTCCACTGAGGCTTCACACAGTGGGTCATCAGTGAGCAATTTTCATAGGAATGAATGCAGCATCCCGTTCTCCTTCACTCATCCATGCCTTTAAGGCCTTTGTGGATTCACCATAATGGAATTTGCTTTAGTGGAGCATACAGTATTACCCAGCATTCAATTTGCAGTGAATCAAATTACCACAAACTAACCTGGAGTTTCCCCCAAAGGACGGAAATCCAAACTTTTTTTTATAACAAGGAAAGAATTATAATATATTAATAGTAATAATACAATACATGAATTGTAATCCAACATCAGTATTATAAACACTCCTTCAAATTTAGAAATAAGATCGTGCTAAAGACAAATGTCACCTGACCTTTTCACATGTATTTATCTTTATTTTATGGCTAATAATAATTGAAGGATTGTACTTTATAGTCCTTGAACATATCAGGGACCTAAGGTGGTGTGATGGCAGCACCCAGTTACATCCGTCACCTCATCAGTTCATCTCCCGCGGAGCTGAGAGGGAAAGTGTATTTCCTTTGCCCTCTGTCTCCGTAATCTAGCTCCCCGCAATTTAAGAAGTAATTACTCTCACCGTCTTCCACCGCCGCCCTCGTCCTGCCGCCGCCGTCTCTCCTCCGTCCTCGCTCCTTTTAGCTCCTGCTGGCCCGCTTATTTAGATAACAATCACAGTATATTTCAGACAGGCCTGACTGAAAGGATAAGTAATGGAAATGGAGGCAACTCGTGCCAGAGAAAGAAGAAGCTACTTTTAGTGACTGTGGCCTGCGTGCTCTTATTCTGTAGTTGCAGTCTGAATTTTGGGGGTCACCAGTTGTTCAAGGTGACAGGAGAGGATCAAAATTTAAGGTTAAGATCAGGAACTAGATTAGGTGTAGACTGGAGTCAGGATTAAGTGGCTGTATACTCTGTTAGAACTGCTCATTGGATTGGTCATATAACTTGGGAAACCCCCAAAAATGAGGGCAACTTTCCAAGAGGCTTTTTTCAAATCTGATTTGTGAGAATTTTGAAATTAGAATTGGACTAGAAGTATTTTCAACAGGTTAAAAACAGTCACTCTGATCGATGAACATCTCGCACGAAGGCTGTAACACAGTATTGTCCTCACAAGCACTGCATTGCATCAGCCTCGATATACACGTCACGCGAACAGCTTCCCAGCAGTGCAAACGTTCACCATTTCCAAAATAATCTCATTTGGTCTGGGTTGGCCAGCCA
Organism: Hippoglossus hippoglossus; assembly: GCF_009819705.1. Lineage (NCBI taxonomy): Eukaryota > Metazoa > Chordata > Actinopteri > Pleuronectiformes > Pleuronectidae > Hippoglossus > Hippoglossus hippoglossus. The sequence continues at coordinate 2,373,295 of NC_047173.1, forward strand.
AAGATATTCCATGCATGTTTCGCGTCCCCAGGCAATGCTCAATATAACCACAATTATCTCGTGAGTTGTGGTATCACGTGACTTCCACTGTTGTCCATTAACAGAATGACTTTTAGCAGCCTGTATGAAGAGCCACCCACAGAAAGGAGGGGAGAAAATGACAGCCCTCCACAGCTCACTTCCTTTCTGCCTAAGGCAGAATGTTTGTTTTTTTTTCATGGTAAAGGCAGCAGCCCGTGAAGACCTGAAAATTACAGCAGTCTATTATCCACACCATGCTGCATGTCCAGGGTGATACTTAGTCCATCACTGAACTGTAATCATACGATATGAGGTGCTTATCTCTTTCTTTCTGTTACCTTCCCCGACTGTTTCTTGCGTTTTCAGGTCACATCATTTGGCGATCTGTATAGGCAGCGCTGTTCTGCTGTTTTACTCTTCAACTTACTCAGTGGCCTCACTGCGGCGCACTGTATACAACTAAAACAAATAAATGAGAACGCAATCATCCATGTATATTGCTAGCACGGCTTCCCTAAAATAAAGCTTGAGGCTACTAGCCGAGCTGATCGTGTTTGTCAGTTTAAAAAGTTTGCTCTCTCATGATAGATGTCAGATTAAAATAAGTAATAAACCCCCAATCAAAATAATTTAGATGTGTCAAACACATATCACTGTCGATCATTGTCAGGTGATGGTGACGTTTTTTTTTATGGTGGGATTGCTGATCATGGGATTTCTGCCGAGTTTGATACGAGGGAGGAATTACTGTCATTTCAATCCATGCATAGTACTAACAAAAGTGAGAATTTGTTTGAGCATGGTGTTTTGGATAAAACCAATTGTTAGTACCATCATCATCATCATCGTCACTGACATCTGACATCAAACACCTCCCCATGAAGAAGCAGTTCTAGCCATTGCATTGGAGAGGTCAGTGTGATATATGTATGTGTTCAATAATTAAGTAAGGTCTGCAAAGGATGTTGTAAAAATTTAAATTGAACCTGATGGGAAAGGGATTCCCTGCCCCTGATGGAGAAGAATCAATCTCAGCATATGATAGTTACCAGTCCAGCCAACGCCCTGTTGTAAACATGGAAATACTCAACTACAGCCAAATCATTTTCAACTTAGTTTTACCTTTTGCACAAACATACCTTCATGTTTTTATACCAAGAATAAGTAAATTAACCAGAACTCCCCTGTCATTTCCTCTCTGTGTTTCTATCCTAGCTTAAGCTCCCAGCCCTGCACATCCCTTCTAAATGAGCGACATGCTCATTTACATGCTCCGAGCGTCTAGAACTAGAGATGTTAATGGCTAAGAGCTTTTACTATCTCTCTCTCTCTCTTTGAATTCCTTTCACTGGTTTCGCCGCCTCTCCCTCACTCCTGCCTCCTGTTCTGCCTTTGACTCATTCAGGCAGCTTTTTGCGAGTCCAGGCTTGAGTGTCACTTGCTTAACAACTTGGCATCAGTGCTGGAAAAAAGATTAAGAAAATCTCCTTTCAGAAAAGCGCTGAGTCACCCAAGTCCCGTTTTTATCGGCAGTACCAGTCAAAGGGACGCACAACAGCCGTGTAGAAAACGCCACTCAAAACCAACGCTTTGACGGTGCTGTTCAGGGATTGGCTGTCAGTGTCTCCGCTCCATCTGCGGCGTGTCGTCTTCTCCTTATAGAAAGACAATAATTTGCATATCAGCAGCAGAGTATGTGATACAGCTTGGCAGGGGAAGGAAACCGCTTCCTGAGGCACCAGATTGGACCATTTCCTTTTTCTCCTTGCCATCTGTTTTCTTTCTCTGTTTTGTGATAATCAAAAGCTTTTGCGATATGAACTGTAGTTTCCGACTTTGATTAATAGAAATCACTATCCTCCTCATACAGTTTTTGTCACCCTTTAAAGGTGCTAAAGGTTAGCTTGAGGTCCCATCATGATTCCAAGCATTTTCAACATATGGGTTGCAAAGTAAAATAGATGCACAACCCCTGGAGAAGACATTTACTAACTGTATGGAGTCATTCTCCAGAGAGGTTATTTTATTTAATTACATTTTTTGCAAAGGTTTTGAGCAACTTTCTGAACTTTCAGCCAAATAAAGTGTGAATCATTGTGGGTTGCAAAGTCCTACCTCCATGCAATGCCACGGTGTCCCAGTACAGACAACATGGAAGAGGATCCAGATCTGCGCATGGAGAAATGTTAGGTTAAAGACAAGAGGCAATGGTGAACACCAGAAGCCTTATCCCTTCCTCAGGTCACCAACTAGCAGCATGTCAAAAACCAGCAAGAACTCCAACCTTAGCAACAATAGATGTCAGTTGTCAGTGGAGAGTGACTCAAATATTGTACATCCCTCTGTCGGCTACTATTTGTTCCACTTTTCACGTGAAAAACAAATAGCCACAGTGTGAGCATCTTCCTGGAGAGACCGTCTTAAAATCGGAGCAGTCACCCGAGTATTCAAATTCAATCACGTATCCCGTGTCTCTTTGATGGCCGGGCTCTTTCACTCCTCCTCGGATATCTTACAAACTCGATGTGACGGACCATTAACTGGCCCTTGAGGCTTGGGTATGCTTAAAATTAACAAGTTTGTACAAAATGTTGTCCTTACACTCCTCACAGCCACGCTCGATAGCAGGATTAAAAGCCTCATGTCACAGAGAAGGGCGAGACAATTGTTCATCTGGACTTGATCGTGCAAAGCCCTGACATCTCTGCAGTGATTAATATGGTCTTAATAGTGGTCCTGGTTTGAGTCATGCACAGGGAGGCCGAATCTTTTGTGGGGTTTGCTTGTTCGCCTGCCTGCGGTTCTCTAAGTGCTCCAGCTTCCTCCAAAAGTCCAAAGACCTGCAGCTTATAGGTTGATTGTCGTCGCTAAATTGCCAATTGCGAGCGTGAGTGGTTGTTTGTCGCTATGTGTTAGCTCTGTTATAGCTCTGTTGTAGCCTGTTTAGGGTTAGCCCCAACCTCCCTGCAATCCCCAAAGCAAGAAGAAGGTATCTCATAACATAGAAGGCATCTACCACAGTGTCAAGGTGTATCGCTAAAAACCTGAGCTTTCAACTCATTCTCACAGCTAAATGTCAACTTTGTCTCGTGACATTTACTGAGCACGAGGGGATAACCTCTTTGGATTTTTAATGACCCCTGTCCTATAGCACTAAGTTGCCAGGATTTCTTTCTATTGTTGAATAGAAAAAGAAAGATTCCTTCTTGTTCCACTTTTGGATGTGTGATCTTTGCAGTCTCTTAGCCAATACCTCCTCTATTATTGTTGTGCTGACAAGGCTTCGACTTCATGATTGTAGCGAATTAAACGTCTTATCAAACATCTACCAGGGTTCCATCTCTTGTTGTCATAAAGACTTGCCTGGACAGCTGATAAGAATGCCTCTGTAGTAACACTCCCATACGCCAGCTTTCCTGTCACCATCCTTGCTCAGTACATGCCCGCCCGAGAGAGGTGATTGATAGCTGCTGACCCCTTCAGGGCCAACTGGCGGCCCAGGGTGTCATCTTGTCTCCCCCTCGCTCCAGTGTCCAGGCTGCTCTCCAGGAGACGGCTGTCAGTTGCAATTCCCCATGCCCTTCCTCTGTCTACCCCCTCCCTCTGCATGTGCTCGGCTGACTTCCTCAGGGGTACTCACACTGCCGCTGACTCACGCACTATGAAATTACGCATATGGGCCCCCCACTCGGGAGGGAGGCTTCACTACAGTGCCACACAAGCCACAGGGCATTGTGAGGGCTTCCTCAGCAAATAGCACATATGTTTAAAGGCATTAACTCTGCTCTCGCTGCTGCCAACTCATCCCCATCACACCCACCGCCCCCCCCCCTTCCTGTCAGCTCGCTTAATTTGATTTTCCCACTCCATTGTTTTCTCCCCAGAGGCACTTGACATGGGGTAATGAAATTAAGCTCAATAACTTGAGCTGTGGCTGCAGGCAGCCTCTGTGACAGGGCCACATGCTTACAGTAGCGAAAGTTGAGCAAATTGCAAACTCACAGAAACGCCTCCTCTACGAACGCCCTGTAATCAAAAATGCTGGATCACCCCCCCCCCCCCCCCCCCCCCCCCCGATGTGAGCCCTGACACTGCAGCAGGTCCCACTGTGGATGGCTTTTCATGGGCAAACCGGCATGAAGCCTTGAACTTGAGGTCAGACGCGCAAAGTCCATTCATTCTGCTCTCAATATCACCAGGAAATTCTCAGACCAGTCTCCATGACATGGTTCTCTAGGTTTATCCAAACTTTGGTCTATTTTTTTTTTTTTATAATAACTAAATACTTTATAAGCTGGGAGAATGGTGACAACTCTGACCTGCTACAAACAATCTGTTGATGGTTTCAAGCCTATCTGACTTGATTTGTTTCCACCAAGTTCCGACAAGTTAGCGATTACTTTGACTAGTAGATAACTGTTACAAATCACGGACTCTTCCAGGCTTTTCAATCACATCTCACAATCATCATCGGTGATGTTTTGGGCTCGGTTCTCACACTATTTATCAAGGCTGCTGCATGTCAGCCGGTGTCTTGTCTCTGGTCGCTGGTGAAAGTAAATAAAGGCAGAAAAAACAAACAGATGCTATTGCTTTGGACGCTAGGACACCAGGATACAGTGCAGCCATGTTGGGGTTATAGTAAGTTTCGGGAATTGTAGGAATTAAACTCAATCAGTTTACTCCGATAAAAAAAAAGAGAAAACTAGATACATGTTTGTATGTATGTCATTACGAGATTATATCTTTATATGATTTTAACCTGATTACATCTACATCTTATATTGTTGTGTCCCCAGTGTCCACACTGAGATCTGATTAAGGTCTGATTATTCCGTCCAGCTCTCGAAACATCCTCCTCTCATTCGCGCAGGTCAAAAGAAACAAATAAATAACTGATAGAAGCTCCATCTGTGAAACTGACTTATTTGATTCTCTGCCTTTTTCTCTGGTCTCGCCTTGACTCCATCCACAAGCGTCTTGAATTGCATGAGGACTGCTCCCTGTGTTTACTGGTCAATGGCTGCTAACTGCTGCTACCTCACTGGTTTGAAAGAGCACCGTTCCATATTGCTGCTCACATAGTTGCTGTATGTGGATTGACAATGTCCACCTGACCACCTCCAGAGGTAGATTGACCGATCAGATCACAATCTGTCCTCAATGCGTCCTGGGCGAATATAAACCTGTGAAGTGTAAAAAGCATATTTTAATGCAGGTGTAAATGTGGTAGTAGATATAGTAAAACATGATGGATTGTAAATGTGTGTATGCACATAGCAGATCAGTAATATGACTTTATTTTAGAAGCGTGGCTTGTTTACTTTCACTAAAGTGATACATAATCCACTCAGTCTGTCGGCACAGCACGGAAAGGCAGAGCAGAGCTTTTCCTCGCAGCGTGAATGTGCCTGAATTTAACAAGAAGTCAAATGTTTAGTGTAGAGAGCAAACTTCTGGAGACTCCTTTGTGTTAGTCTCAGTTTCAGGCCGACTTTGGATGGAATTATTTCACAACACAAAGCTGAATCTCACGGTGATCTCTCCTTTCATCCAGCTGCTCTGTTCCTTCCCCCCCCCCCCCCCCCGTCTGCAGTCTCTATTCATGCACATGCATACATAAAAAGCAGATTAGTCACCTGGTTGCCTGTATGTGTTCTCCCGGAGGAATTTTTTTCCCAAGGAGACAGGTTTGTCTAATCCCCTACCCCTATCACGGACACCAGATTTCTCGTTTACATGACATTTAAGAAATCCGCTTACCGGACGGAAAAGAAGCGCGGGTAAACACACTGAATAAGTAATCAAAGTAGGAGCAGATGAGGCTAATGTGGGTGCCGCCAAAAAGTAAACTGCCTCAGGCCCCAGACTGAAGATCCACTGCAGCACTTCACTGTTCACTGAATATTTGCTTCAGAGTTACAGAACTGCATATTGGAACGGCGCATCCAAGGCAGCAAACTGCTGATTAACAGGCAACCTTTGAGCTGTTCCAGACGAGACGTTTCCCTCTCCATCTTTCTGACGGAGAGAAAATAACATTTCCACGCAGGCACCAAAAGCCATTTCCCTTTCATGAAATAACGTTTCATTGGGCCATTGGTCCTGGAGCGGAGGACATAATTAAAAAGGAATTGCAGCAAGGAGCCGAACAATGGAAGCTATTAAGCAGCAGAGAAAAGCAGACAGACACCAGCCTGTCCTCCGCTGATACAGTAAACAAATGGGCCGTTTTTTTACCCGCAGTCATTCACAGTGCAGCATCAACAGTCAAGAGGATTCGACGACGAAGACGGCGGCTGTTCTGATCATCTGCGTCCCTTCCGTTCTCCGCTCATTCTTTTCCTCGGGACGTTTATTGTTCTACCGAACATTTCATTATTCCAGCCATTCATGTTTCTCTCAGAATGGCAGCGGCTCCCACAACTTTATTGCAACAATGACAACTGGTTTTCACTAAAGGAGCATTAAATGGTCTTTTACTGCCAGTAACCGAGACAATTGGAACAAATCTGTGGTAAAATTAACGGCAGCCGCGAGGCGACGGGATGGAGATAGAGCATTTTTGTAGAAAACACAAAGTAACGTCCTTGTAGAGCACGAGGGAGTCACAGATTGTTCCTCACTTGTCACTGTTAGCAGAGACTTTAGTGTAGTTTCATTCCCCTTTGCTCAACAAGAACTTAATGATAATTCCTGATTTACGGTTTCAGCTTTAGCCCACAGAGCACAATTTCTCTTTCTGTGTGTGTGCGTGTGTGTGCGTGTGATTCAAGTGGTTCAAATGGTTGGGGTTGGGTTTTGTTTGGTGTTTTCCGATTCTATAGTCGATACTTTTAAATTGGTTCTGGTGCCTAAACAGTGCCAGAACTGATACTGTTTTTCGTCATCTTTCTACAGTTCATGCTTATATTAAATATTCTGTAATATAAGTAAGTGCACTACACTACAATAAAAAACCTCAACATCAATTGTCACCCCACCGCCGGGACCAGGGACGCTCACACTTGACTACTACAGACCAGTGGTTGAGTAGTCAAACAAAGGCACTCAAGTGTGGTGATGTGTTTTTGCCTGTAAGCAGAGCAGCTATTTCAGTACAGAGCTCAGGCACCGCAATCTGCGTTGTGAGTCGGTCCGGTAGGTACTGGTCGTGTAGGAACTGGTGCCTGATTGGCACTGGATTTTGGCAACCCAACCCTGGCGTAAGAGTTAGAACAGGTCATCAATTAACTACAGTATCGGAGGTTCGATCTCCAGCTCTTTCAGTCCGCTGTGCTGCTTGGAGGCGGCGTGTGAATGAGACTTGTAGTGTAAAGCTCTTGGAGTGGTTTTCTATATATATATATATATATAGTGGGTGCTTTCTCCATCTTTGCCACTAGGCCCTGTCTCCCTATATTAAAACATTTGGTCATTTGATGATTATTTGAATGTTGATTATCAATTAGATTATGTAGATAATCTGGTTTTGAGTTGTGTGTTGTATTATTTTACAGCAAGTATGTGTTGACAGTTTATTTTGGTATGTCTGTGATGTTGCTCGGGGTCCGATCAGCAGGTCGATCAGGGAGAGTGACAACAGGTGTGTAGGATCAGGTCTCTGAGAGAGGAGGGGCTGGGCAGACTCAAGGTGACAGAGAATGGGTGAAGTTTACTGCATTAGATTACACTTTAGTCAACCTATTGCATTTATCTGCTGTATTTTTGAAGATAGGTTGAATTGTGAGGTCAGCAGTAACACAGAGTCCAAACTGGGTCTTGTCTTGAGTGTGGTTTCTCTTTGTCTTTCTGTTTAGCTCACCTTATACTTACAAGCACAGGTGGTAGGTTCCAAGCAGGTGAGGCTATAAAGCTAAATGCCAGTCAGTAGTGAAGGGGGAGAGGAGATGGCAGCTTGCTGTGAGGCTGCAGATTTGTTCTAGTTTTGTGCTCTTTTTCTTTCTCTAGTATGATTTAGGTTTTTTTTTTTTTGCATCTCCCAGGGATATTTTTGTCTTTCTGAACTAGGGGTATGAACATGGTCTCAGCATGAATGTGCAGATGTTAGCATTTTCCGACTGCGCCGCAGTTTAGTCCTTAAAGAGTGTGAGATACGATTGCTCAGTACATATCGGGAGGTGCTCTGGGACATGTGGCCACTTTATTTTGCTCTGTGGAGGAAAATCTGTCCTGGGCCACATTGAAGGACCACCTATTCAGTTTGTGTCCTCGGAGCCAATCGTGATACGGGATCACTAGAGACACATTCTAATGCCATGACGTTCTCAGAGCTGTCAACTTATGCTCAGATCACCCAGGACAGATGTTATTATCAGGTGTGAACAGGGTGGTGGACGCGAAACCCCTGCAAACTGTAAGTGGCTTTGAGCAGAAGTCATGTTTTGAATGTGAGCCTAACAAGCACCACATCTCAAATACCACCCAGTTGATGCTGAGCCCAAATACACTGCTTGGGTAATGTCCTCCATAAAGTCAGTTCAAGCCCACACCGCCACTGAGACAACCCAGCAGGTGGTGTGTCCACTCAAGGTAGCAATCGAAATGCATCAAACTGATTATACTGAATGTCAACCTCCCTCCGAGGTGTGCAGGGGCAATTAGGCTCCGTTTTGACGCTTAAGGTTTTCCACTCTGAAGGGAGCTTTTCGCGAAGGCTTGTTTTTCTCTCAGTTAGCCGGCTCACATCGCCCGGCGCCTGCAGGGAGCAGCCGCTTCGTAAACAGTGCTGCAGGGTCTCTAATTGAAGATGCCTGGACACTAAATGCTCCCCTGGTTTCTCCTCACAGCTTAATGCAGCTCCGCTCACAATCTGGCTGTAACTGAAACAAGACTATTATTTCTAATTTTATGTTTTCGGGTCTCGGTATTCTTAGTTTTACAAATATATTGTATCCAAAATGCAAATAAGATCTGTAAAGTGAGAAAATGATCATACAATTAAAAAAGAAATTCACAAGTGACTGTATTTTCACATTAGCAGTGAGCTAATTCAGTTGCCAGCCAGAAAAGTTAATGATGCCCACTGCTCTCCTTCCCCAGCATTTCCCCGGATACTAGCACAACACACAGTGTAACCCAGGGTCTATCCGTCACTCACGCTTCTCAAAACTTAGCAGAGGAGGTGAGGTGTAGTTGAATGCAGGGGCATGCATGAGGTCTGACAGCTCCCAGCTCCGGCCGACACACAGGCCTTGTGCCCTGTCTGAATTCTGACGGCTGGGATGTATCCCACCCAGGACGGAGACGTCCGGATGACAGCCGCGGGCGTGCATCAAACTGTGCATCAACAGAATGTCTCAGCGAGATATCTGCATCAAACGTGACCAGGCCCAGTCACCCGCAAACGGGAGCTCGACTCGGTGCAGAAGCAGCAGACCGGCCATTGTGTCCGAGTCAGCTGTCAGGCGACACGCTGTGGGAACTGAGTCTGAATTCACCAGCCAGACTGAACATCCATCTTTCCATTCATGTACTGTTAGTGATGCAGCCGCCGCAGTGGTGGTGCATTGGACGGACAATACTCAATATACAGAAATAGGAGTAGAATTGTACTGTTTGGAGTAAAAAGGCTTTTTCTCCTTATTAAACATGGTGATTATCATTTCATGCATTCATTATTTGAGTAGTGTTCATTTTGTTGATGGAGACGAGATGATGACGAAACGGCACAGACATCATTCAACACAAGCCGTGACTATATCACAATCATGCAACATGGAACTAAAATACATGATACAAAATTTCCACAAGTATTTGTATATGATGAAAGAGAAGAAAAAAATGAAATATTTGGCCATACTGCACAAGTCTCTTCTTGCACGCTCCAATCCTGTTTCCAGAGATTCTGCACAACTGCGAACAGACTATGGACTGATGGCTGTAGGACATTGGACAAATTCCAGCTGGGGGGACAAACAGGTTGACATTTGGAGCAGTGGAGCAGAAATGAGAGGGCACCTCAGTCGGATTATCAGGCAACAGCTCATCATATCTCCTCGAGTTCCAAGTGTCTCACCCCTCCGATCCCCTCCCCTCAATTTGGTCTTCCTTTCACCCAAAGGTCCTTGTGGCTAAGAACTTTGGCTCGGTGTCAGATCTGGACGGGGGGGCCTGGACCGTGGTGCTGGCAATTTTGGGCTTCATGCCTGTAGCACGAGGACAGCACATTTGAAATTGTTAGATGTAGTGGAGGAGTGTTTTTTCCCCAGGCCTCTGCAGTAGAGTTTCCATCTGTCTGAGCAGCACTGTAGCTTCAGAGCCAGAAGTGTGTTGTGGTGAGGACAATGAGGACACCTCGGGACGGACCTCAAAGGGAACTCAGCACATTTAGCTGCTGCCAGCAGAATTCAGGTGGTCACGGAGCAAAGAAAGGAAAAATGAAAAACGTCTGCACCGGCAGAGAGAGGGGCCACTCACAGGTCACACACAGACCGCTCGCCAAGTGGAACAGGCCAGTCATGGTCCAGAGGCAAGGAGCCGACTCCGATTATGAGCTGGAGGAACTACAGCAATTTCCTCCTTAAAGGGATAGTTCACCGAAAAATGAAAGTTCACTAATTATCTCCTCACCACTATGATAATGGAGGGGTGGGTGAAGGGTTTGAGTCAGTTTCAGGGGTAAACAACCCTACAGCTAAATCCAATAACACGAATTAACTGGGGACCAGGTCTTCAAATGTAGAAAAACGACAGAGAAAAAACATGGAAATGCCTCCATACTGCTGCTGTGGTGTCGTCCAAGTGTCCATACATTTAAAATGCGGCTCCAGAGGAGGATATCAGAGGACTTTGAGGCTAAAAAACGTTTCGAGTTCAATTTGAGTGTATTGTTCTGAGATGTAATGTGTTATGTTGTTCTTATGAACTCTTGAACTGCTACAGAGTCTGTCTTTTCACCCCCTGGCCTTGGCTGAAGGCAGGATAGGGTTGTATGTGTGTTTCAGCACATGCAGGAGAGGGGGGGGCAACGCCGTGGAATCACGGGGCATCTTCCGCCAGGGGCCAATTCTTCAATAGTACACCCAGAGGGGGTCTACTCCATATTTGTTCTTGGCAACGCTTTAACTTGTGGAGTCCCGCAATGACCTGCAGGGCCCAGGCTCATACTGGGAGCTGATCTGAGCTGACAGAACGACTGTCGGGGTGCAGAGCGAGGGGGCAAATCTCCCTCAAAGTAGGGCAGCGACTAACCCTGACCTACATCAGTGTTGGCTATAGCCTTTAGCCTTCTCTTATTAAATCATGGAAGCAATAGCTTTTTTTTTTATCTTAATCCTTAACTCTCATTCAACCTCTGCGTAAAAAGTAAAGGTTGAATGAAATAATAAAAAACAATGTGAAAACTTCAACCTCTGGGAAGTGCGAATGTGCTCAGTGAATCTCAAGCTGTCTGCTTGGTAGATCATCACTTATGTGCAGAGATGAGGTTTTGGTCTGAGGTGTAGGGTAAGAGGAAAAGTCGGGGGGGGGGGGGGGGTCACCAAAAGTATGAGCATGAATACTCAATTGTGTTTAAAAGTCCCAGAATTAACATTGTGTTTAAATAATAATAATAACACTAATGACAGCTTGTTTTAGCTTCAGGACCTTTTAGATTCAAATCCATCAGCCACACACCTCGCTGAGCTAAAGGTAGACTGCTCCAGCATCATTATGAAACTGGAGGCATGTCAGACGTGTTTTTCAGTGATCTATTTCTTCGCCTTTACGTTGCTATGACTCATACGCCTCGATCTCCTTCCATTGCACTGAACACTAGACATGGATTTAGTGAAACAGGTGAAACCCCCCCTAGTGTTTCCAAGTGGTGTTACAGTTGGTGCCACTGTCTCACCGACACCAAAGCAAGAAGCAACCATGAAAACGCTCAAGTTCAACCCCAGATCTCAGTGTTATGATGAAGGCAGAGTCAGTGTATGATTAAGAAGGAAAGTTCTGCTCATCCAGTTAATTACATCTATATATCCATTTATGCAATAGTCTCACCAATGTAGATGATTTGAATTTGGATGATTTAAATAACAAACAAAAACAAACATTTTGTTTCATAGTTCAAACCGTGAAATACTAAGATAGCCGTTGAGGTAGACCTTGGATTGCAGTAAAGGTAAATGTCCTCACGTAACCTTCTGTTTTACATCCACACCTTCCTCTTCCACTGTAATTTGAATGTCAAACCGTTACCCCCCCCCCCATCATTTCTCCACTAATGTTCAGGCAGAGAGGACGACAGATGTCTGTCCTTTTCATGCTCGCAGCAGGTAGTCTGTGTTCAACACGTCACACTCCTCTCGCTTCATTTCCCCAGATGTCAACTGTGATTCCGGTTTTATTGATCATTGTCGTAACAAAGACCTCCAGAGACCTGTGAAACGGCATAACAGGTATTCTTGCTGTTGGAGTCGTACAAAACAACGCACCCTTTTGGTTTTGTTTCTGGATAGTGGGAGGAAGGCGAATATTTGTATTAGTCTATGAAAAAAGGCTTCACTCCAAAAACGATGTTATCTTGGTTGACATCTTTTCCACTTCATCTATGGCCCGGTACACACCTGGTATTAACTTGTGGTTTTTTGTGATCCGATCACGAGTACAACACACTCAGATTGGGTATAGATCTGATCACACCAGACCACATTCGGAGGTGGTCTAGGCTACATGTTTCCACATTGTTTTAGCAGTGTGAACGCGAATGTGTCCTGGGCCACATACAGTATGAAGGACAACCTACTCCTACGTCCTCCGACCCACCACAGTTTCACTATGAACTGATCCTATATTTACTCTTATCTGTGCTCATACGCTGATTTGTTTTTGGCCATCACCAAATCATCAACAATGACGACGACGTCATGGCCAACACTTTTTCTTAAAATGGTAAAATATTTATTCACTGCAGCTGCACAAGATTCATTCATATCAAATAGTGACATCGGACACATCTGTAAACTCAAAACAACACAATTTGGTCTTAACTAACACGAATGACGGAATTGAGATCCGATCCCAAGTGGTCACAGGAGGAACATTTTAGTGCTGGCCACTTGTGATAAGATCTCTCAGGACAGAAGTTAATACCAGGTGTGTACAGGGCCTATGTTGATCAATCTGCAGCCATAGGCGATGTTGGTGATATGCCGGCTGTCCATGTTGTCCGTGTTGTGCATGTTGAGCTGCTAGCCATTGTCAAATGTGGCACAAGGGCATAAAACACACTGAAACTACTGGAAATGCCGATCAATATCCATCACAATTTTCTCCATAGCTTCCTAGTTAGCTTCCTAGTTAACGCTGCAAGATTTTTAACCAGATTTTCCACTCGCTAACAGATTTTGTAACTCGTCCACAAAATCCCCTGATCCGAACCACATCAATGTACGATTTGCAGTCCCCACTCGCAATGTGAGAACCTCGAAGAGGTGGTTTGAGAGGCTTGCCTCCCGTTGAAAGGTCATATAGCGTGTGACCCCATGTTGCCAGTCATTCGTGTAGTATGAACTCCAAATGACTGAAAGACTCCTGATCACAAGACAGTTTGTAGTAGGAACTTCACAGTGATCTGATGACTTTGAAAGTTTTATAGTTGAACTTGGCATACATTTACGGGGAGAGCAGAGGGAAATCCATTTCATTAGAACTTTAGATTTTGTTTTACCCATGTATGTGTTTCTTTAATCAAATGTTGCTTTTACATATTTTGTTATTTTAGATTTAAAATAAGTCATTTTAGCTGTTCAGCCTCTATATTTGCATTTAACTTCAGTCACTCAGAGTTCACATGTCCCACAGAGCAGATATGATACATAGTGTAAGTGCCGACAGAGCACTGAAGTTATACTTGCACATCATTACCTTTGACGTTAAAGCAGCTCCACTTAACGTTTATATATTATCAATCGATAAAATGTGCAAAGTAAAAGGGGTCACTCAGTGAACCGACATAATACGTCCGTGTTGTGCGTGCTGCTTGTTCTAACAGGCCGCAAAAGCTCAGGAAATGAAATAATGCAGCTTTAAATATATATATATAATTATAGTATGGGCCTTCTGCAGGCGAACTGCAGACCGCTTAAATCTTCATCCCTCAAAATATGAGACTTTACCGTTTAAAAGCTTTTTATTTACGAGAAACTCAATCTACGCTCTCTCTAATCGTGATATATGATGGAACTCATTCAATAGGCTTTTAAATGTTTAAGAAAATGTTTTACGACTTAAAAGCTTCCTGCTCAGTTCATAAACTATCATCACAAGACATCTATATGTGCTACTCCGGACTTTGTGTGTTTTCCATGTTATACAATTTTGCAATTTAACTGTCGCTATCGAGCATTTAGCAATTTCATTTGGAAGGGGTCGAAATGTTTCCTACACCGCTTCCTGTTCTGTCCCGCTGGTTGTTATGGCATTTCTTGATTGGTTAGAGGAAGATTTCACGCGCTGGGGCCAATAACAATTGACGGCCATTACAGTGGCGGCGGCGTGTGAACGTGTTTACAGATGAAGGAACTACACGAGCGTGGGTTTGGCGTTTGTTGCTCTTCATTTCTGCTCCCGGGCCAAATGTTTTGACCTTTCTCGCTCCGCCGCATGGTGTCCTCCACCCGGGCCTTGTGCCAGCCCCCGAGCCCCCTCCCCTCCACCTCCTGGCAGCGTCATCTCACCCATGACATTCTAATCTACTCGAGGAAGAGGGGGCTTCGCTTGGAGCTCTTCATCTTCCTCCCCAGTCCTCCTCGTATTTCAGCCGCTCTCCGCAGCTAATCACTGTCACTGTCATTACTCTCCTGCCGAGCACACTGCCGTCCTTGTGGCGGAGCCTGACCTTATCCACACTCCCGGGTTTCTTCTCTCCGCTCGCCGCCACAGCGCCACCGGCTCCGCACAATGGACCACATTTACAAAGCTGCGCTGTATAAAAGATTTAGAGATGCACTTGAGATCACCTCATAAAATCATCTCGAGTGCTCTTTGTGAAGCTCATACTTCATTCCTTTTAATTATCATCTGGCTGTCGCTCAGGTGGTAGAACAGGTTGTCCACTAATTACAGGGTTGGAGGTTCAATGCCCGGCTCCTCCTGTCCACGTACCAAGGTGTCCTTGGATACCGTAGCCATCGGTGAGCTGGTTGCTCTGATTGGACAGTATGGATGCAAAGGCTCATGGGACTTAGTTAGTCCTAGTTAAATTAAGCTGTTTAAGTTGTTATTTCAGTAATATTGTGCTAATGATCTGACCTGGTCATTGTGGTTTTTATGTTAATGTAATCAAGATGGTTTAAGTTAATTTTTACGTTTACTGATTATGCTCCCACCACATGTCTGGTGTCTTTGATAGGATCCAGTCCCTCTTTATGTGACAGTGCTAATGTAGCTGCCTGCTGTGTTACGGTGTATTGGACACAGGTTGTGAGACAAATCAAATTATTTGTCTCAATTCAAACCCAAGCACTTAGCATGGCAGCTCCACGGGCACTGATGCGAGTGAATGAGAGGCAGAAACTGCAAAGTGCTCTGTAAACCGATTAGGTAAAAAAGGTGCCACATTCAGTAACTGCAGTCTGTGTTTTTATCAGAAGGAATTCATTAAAAGACGATTCACTGAGCAAACATCATGGTCCACACACAGTCACAAACTTGTATTCTGCATTTCATTTAGCACTATACTGGATGTTTCTGTTCTCATGTTTTTAATGATAATATCAGCCTCATCCTCTGGTAATCATCAGTGGAATTGAATGTATTCAACAAGTAAAGTAACTATATATAATTATAAAGTTCATATGCAGTCGCTTCAGAAAGTCTTCAGACTCCTTCACTTTGATTTAAATTTTTTATAATTTCTATTCTACCAGCCATCTACAACCCAAAATCCACAATATAAACGTGTCATTATTAGTAATTTATGTAATTGTATTAAAACGCATACACTGTGAAATCTAAGTATGATGACCATTTGCTGTGTAACTATTGAGAAGTGTCTAGAACTTGACTGGAAACTGAATTGACATAATTAAGAGAGGTACATGCGTGTGTAAATAATTTCCCACAGTTCATACCGCTATGTGAGTAGCCGTGCAAAGGGGTCTTGGTCAGGAGCCTTGTGATTGACCAACAATCCAACGCTCACTCTGACAGAACTTCAGGAGTCCTCTGCAGAGATGTTAAACCTGAGGATCATCTCAGCAGAAACACAGAACTGGAACTGACCCAGCAAAAGCCCAGATTTAAATCCTGTATTCCATCTGTGGAGAGACTGGAGATGACAGTTCCCAATCCAATCTGAGGGAGCTTGAGAGGATCAGGATAAACTCCCAAATCTGAAGCTGGATTTACTGCTAATACAGCTTCTACAGAGGTTGGAATACATTTGTAAATGAGAGGTTTTAGTTTATTATTTCAGTAAATTTCCAAAAAACTGTTGGAGTCAAAATGACAATTCACTTTTCCAAAATAAATCTTCAATAAAAGTTAGTGAAAAGTAAAGTGGTCTGAATACTTTCTGAAGCCAATATATGTATATATGCATTAAAGTAGCGGCTAAAATATTAAAATCATTCACTTCCATATGAATGTAATTGAATATTGTTGTGGGCAGCCAACCAACACACTATTTACAGTAAGTGAGATCACTGCGCTTTTCTATTCTATCAATGACTCAAAGCACTTTACAATATACGTCTCATCCAAACATTCATATATACTGATGGCATAGAATCAGTTGGGGAATCAGTGTCTTGCTCAAGGACACTGGTCTCTGAAGGAGTTCTGATTTCTAGATTCGCGCTTCTCCTGCGCCTCAGCCTCCGATAAGACGTCCACCCAGAAGATGATGCTCCTGCTCGTTAAAAGTTTAAAGGTTCAGTGTGTAGGACTAATATCTCTCACCTCACCTTTCCCTTCCAAGCATAGTAGAACCTACAGAGGCCTTCAGGTGATGTTAATATGTGAAAGGCCCTCTCTAGAACCAGCGGTTGGTTTGTCCATTATGAGCTACCGTAGAAGCATGGCAGTTCTGTGGAAAAGGACCCGCTTCTGATGTAGCTATAAATGGTTTATTTTAAGGGGCAGAGAATGATCCTTAGTTGCAGGTGATCACGCACAAATGAAAACATCATCTTTGATATCCGAGTACCAAGCCATGCAGGACTACAGCATTTCAGACGTAATTTGTGGCCACTTGATATAACATGGATCCAGTGTAATGTTCAGGTCTGGAATACTTTAATACGCCATAACCTGCTCGTGATGTACATATGAATCAAGTACAGAGAACATAGCTGGAGAGGTTTCCTATCTCGCAATGTTATAGAAAGAGAAAATAAAAAATCAGCGCCAAAAGTGATGGCTTCTTCCTTGGGCCAGGCCCCATCACCCCCCACACAATTTCACGATAATCAGTAGTTTCTGTAAAAACTGCCTTTCTGTAACAACTCCATGACACCAAGAGTAAATCGATTACAACATTAGCTTCCATAGACTTCAGACATGCACTTCAAAATTAGCCGTTTCTGATTCCACTGAACTTGGCTGTCTTCGGGGGGTCAGGTCTCGGATCTTCATCACATTAGCGACGGGAGTGTTTTCTTAATGCTCATCTGAAGAAAACACTTGTAAAGACTTAGAAACTCTTAATGCAGCTTTAAAGTGTGTATGTTAAATCATAACGCCGCACTTACACACGCCGTAATGCGTTCTAAGGTGGAGGCAGAATCAGGTCGGCACCGTCTGCCGTGTCGCGTTAGAGTAAACATTTTGACATCAGGTGTTTAATTTGTGAGAAAGTCTGCGGCTTAAATTGGACTCACTGTTGCTGTGACATCATTTGAGACTTAAACTTAAAGGCTTTTCCTCACTTGCAGGGACAACCCAGTTTTGATATGTTAAACCATCATGTCAAAATGGATCATCTGCACAGCTTTCATTAGAACTTGACCAGTGTGTCTGGTAGTGTCAGTACTGGTCTTCTGAGGGTGTTGGGTTCTCCTCCTCCTCCTCCTCCTCCCACGGATATCTATCACATTTATTAATCTCTTCTGACAGAATGAACATGTGTGCGTCATGTTCTCTCTCCTCAAAACGTCCTGTTCAGGTCTGTGTTAAAGTGTTATACTTATTCTGTTCCTCTCCCATGTTGTCTCCCCCAGACCTGCGGCGGATGACGGCAGGTTTCATGGGTATGGCGGTGGCCATCATCCTGTTCGGTTGGGTCGTTGGCGTGCTCGGCTGCTGCTGGGACCGAGGCCTCATGCAGTACGTGGCTGGTCTCCTCTTCCTCATGGGAGGTGAGTCACGTGTGCATGCACACTCACACAACACACACTCATATACAGTCATGTCTCCATGGCTTCAGAGGACATTGGTACCCTGGAGATTAGGTCTAACTTTAGGGTAAGTTTAACCGTTCCCATAAGGACGATAAGTCCCTGTGATGTGTGTAACGAGATTTAGGTCCTCACAACAGGAGTAATATCTTTATAGACTATGCCCAAATCTGAACCACACACGTTTTACTACGTTCATGTTATTGATGTAATGCATTTCTTAGCCCTTAACGCTAACCTTGCTCCTCTCGATTAAATGCCTAACCACAACTTAAACCTAACTTGAGCTTTAACCCTAAAACCCAGTCTTCACCTTCAAACTGCCACGTATTCTTCAATGGTTTCCACTCTTTGTAGCCACTATGTGCCCTTTGGATATTACCCAATCAGGCAAAGATAGGTTTTTATATAGTAATGTCATTTTACAATAACATCATCATGACATCATCTATACCACATGATGACCGGTGTTTGGTTAATCTAAATGCTGTCGATTGTGTCCCTAATCTTAATGGTTGCAAAAGTTAATGTATATGCATTTTGTTAACTATAGACATTATGATTTTCTGACTTCATTGTGACTTTTCCAAGACGTCAGTTATCATATGACATATGATGGGGATGATTTTCTGATTAATATAAGCTTCAGACTTGACTCCTCATTATTTACAGGAGATATCCTGGACATGTTTTTCAGACCGTCATTTTGTTGGCCTTAACCTTTGACCATCTAACTGATCAGCTCCAAAATACAATCATCTCAAGTAATACACCCACCAAGATTGATGAAAATCTGTCAATGGGTTGTTGAGTTATGTTGTACACACACACACACACACACACACACACAAACCTAGAGAGAGAATGAGACAGAGAGAGAGACACTTCCAAACAGGCAAATATATTTTAGGACTATAATAAACTAACGATCAACAAAATCATTCCCGTTTTGGTTTTGGTCTCTGTACAAACTCAATGAAGCAAACCTTACAAGAGTTAGGGGGTGTGCACAGTCACTACTTGTGTCCCACTTCCAGACAACATACTAATTCTTCCATTTTAGGTTTATTTCTTGTGGGCAATTTGAATGCACTTATTATCTGGTGATAGTGGAGGGATGACAGGGAATGAGAGCAGTAGAGATGCACCAAAGGCCCCTGGCTGGATTCCTCTTCTGTGATGTTACAGTTCATGTGCAGCGTCTTAACCTCTAAGCCTCGAGCTACATATTAATTCTATAATTCTAATAAGCTTTTCAGTATTTGCTGGAAAAGTGGCGAAATTAAATACAGTCAGTGGTGCAGACTAATAACAAGAGATTTTTGAGTTTGCTGGTGTAAACTTTTTCTCTCGCACGGATTGAACAATGGAGATGGAGGAACTGGTCAGATGTGATACACATTTATATATATTATATGAATAATTACAAATACGGCTGAAGAAAAAATTTGCAATATTTATTTTAGTCAGAGTATGTTGATTTTTGTCATAAAAAATTGACTAACTACACCGCTAGTGTGTATTATACAACTGTGATATAGTCACTGCACCTGACTGTTGTTTACCAATAAATACACTAGTTACAGCATGTAAAAATTGTTATTACGTTTGTCTGTTTGTGTACAGAATAAACAAACAAGATACACGGTGTTAATGACTGATCTTTTGAGGTGCTGAGTGGTGTATTTTTTTTATCAAGCCAGTTGTTTCCCTCCATTTCTCCGTCTTGGTGCCAACAAAACATCTCATCCTCAGACACACGACTCTATACCGCTTATTGTGTGAGGGTCAAGTGGGAGCTGGAGCCAATGCCAGCTGACATGAGGCCAGAGGCGGAGTACAGGTCGCAGAGATGGCATACCAACCATTCACTTTCAAATTCACACCTTCGGACGGATTAGAGTCTTAAATTAAATGAACTCCACTCTGCGTGTCTTTGGACTGTGGGAGGAAGCTGGAATACCCAGAGCAAACCTACGCTGACACGGGGGGTAACACTAAACACCAGCAAAGCCCCTGGATGAACTGTGGTTTGAACCTTCTTCAATTAGATTTGAGCGGGGTAACGATTCTGAAACAGTATAAATGTCCACAATCTCTTATTTTGATACAAGATGATGGAACTGCAAAACCCAAACTCGCTGCATGTGCAGTGTTGAGCTCTCCTTCTATTAGTAATCTAACATAACCCATTTTTCATTACGCATTAACACCATAAAACTTCCTAGAACATCACAGGATGAGAATTCTATTTAAAAACCCCGGCAAGATGTACATTCTGTTTAATATTACACCTATTTCATTGTTTCCCAGCTGTGTCGCATGAATATTGTGCCCAAAACACGATCGAGTGATCATCCCTGCGATACAAGTTGGAGTAGTTTAATTAGCTCAAGATGGTTAATAAGACTGCGACTACAGAACCCCTGGACATATTCGAGTGCAAGTGGGAACATTACCATAAAAACAAACGAGGTCTGAAGATGAAAGTATATGAGCGTGTGTGTCTAGCCCATGCATCACCCAAGCAGACATACACAGACACACACACACACACAACCCCCGTGTGTCCCACTTTACTGGCAGTGGACAAACCGGTAGTGGCTTCACATATACACTGATGTGTCGTGTGCTGCACAGCCCTTGCTTGGCAGGAGGCTACTGCACACTCAATTATGATCAGCCTTGGATTAGTGCTGTGCCCTACAGTTGTATAATGAACAGGCAATTAAAAAGTCAATTATGGTTGCTTGGTAATAAAGGCACAAAAAAACCCGGCTGGGTCAGTCCACCGCAGCCAAGTCACAGCAAAGCAGCCCACAGGGTCACCGAGCTCCTAAAATGAGGCCAGATTTAGTCTGCATCGCCAACTGCATCAACTACAATCAATCCAAAGTCAAAGACTTGTTCACAGATGAATTGGAGAGAATTGAAAAAATGGTTTGGTGGTTTGTCGTCTTGTGATCTCCTGATCTCCTGGGTAAGTGCTTCTGTGGTTTCGTCAGATTGGGGCCATTTTTTTTATAGAAATCCACTTTTACACAAAGATGGTTCAGGAAAAGATCCATCAGAGAAGAAGCAGGAAGACAAACGCCTCCAATAAAATCGACAGCGGTTCAATGCAGACATAGTAGAGTGATGAAGTGGGTGGGATTATATAAGGCAACCGGGGCTCTGGAAGTAAACGTCCTTGACACTTCATGCAGAGACAGCATCAGGGGGTGGTCCATGGGAGAATTTCCAGCAGTTGATGGACTTTAAACATTAACGGTTGAATCATCTCTCAGACGAGCCAGAAAAATGCTGCAAATGTATTTTGTAATGGAGCAAACAGGATTATTTCTAGTAATCACACCTATTTCCACTCAGTGTGTGTCTGAAGGTGAGAAAATGGACAAGGTTTGAATTTCTCCCCGAGGCTCTTTTTTTACTCTGTCACTTTTCATGTGAAAAAAATCGAAGAGAGTCATTATCATCAGTATGGCCACTTGCAACCGCTACAAACACATTTGCACTTTGGGCAACACTTCATGTGAATTAATGTCACATCACCAGTAGAACTATTATGATGATTTGTTGCAGGTCTACCATAAGAGTCCATGCCCACTGACCATTATGGTTGTACTAGGTCATAACAGACCATAACACAATGTAACCTGGATGTCTTTGTGGCCAATCAACAAGAAGAGCATGAAACTGGGGTGGGCTTCATCTCTCATTGATCTTGTTGTGTCCTCTCTCTTTCTGGCATATGTCCATTGGTTGGTTCATATGAAATAAAACAGCCGTCTCAATGCTTGGCAATTTTTAAAACGAGGGACGCTAGTTGGTTTTAAGCATACCATGACCTTTTTGGGGTAAAGAAAATGTGGTGGTCTTGTTGATGGGGGAAAAGGTCAAAGCTTAATTAAAAACACAAGATGATGTGTGTCAATTTAAATATGTAACCAAAACCACTGTCTTTGCCCAACAGTGACCAAGAGTTTTGCTCATATAAACCAATCACCCTGACAAATGAACTGCTCTACAGGAATCTCATATTATCCTGGATGGGATAGAATAGTGCCAGTGACCATAATCCAGCCAATTTTATTTCTACATAATTCAGACAGAATTGGAAAATAATAGTCGGGTATAAATATATTTTGTTATAAGGTGTACCTCGCCTCTCGTCCAATGCCACCTGGGATTGGATGGAGCACCCCCGCGACCCTCAAAGGATAAGCGACATAGATAATAGATGAATGGATGGAAAGACATATTTTGTAGGAGACAGGGTTGGATATTGTCAGCATGTGACCTGTTAATACCTCATGTCAAGGTGGTCAAAGATTTGGATTTGGGGAATGGTTGCTCTTTTTACTCTGACAGAAGTTTGATGTACAGCGTTTCTCTCCTTCAACCTCTTTTTCTGTCATTGCAGGAACCTTCTGCATCATCTCCCTCTGTACCTGTGTTGCCGGCATCAACTTTGAGCTTTCCCGTTACCCACGGTATCTGTTCGGCCTGCCTGATGACATCGGCCATGGCTACGGATGGTCCATGTTCTGCGCTTGGGGAGGCCTCGGCCTGACCCTCATTGCCGGCTTCTTCTGCACCCTGGCTCCCTCCGTCCAGCCGATACCCAGATCTACCTGCCCCAAGTCCCGACAGGAGAACGGCACCGTCTGCTAAAGATGGCAGATGGAAGACCGACTCATCCCACAGATCAACGACAAAGAAACAGAAAAAACTATTCAACATGTTCATCCATCCACTCATCTCCAGTCTCTCCTGGTTCCAGATCTTTTTTTTTTTTAAATGTGTGTGTGTGTTTAAAAATGGGTGTCTTGATGATCTGCTATCTTGAAAATACCAGAAAAAAACTGAAGAACTGACAAAATATTATCACATTTTTTGAAGTCGTGCTTGTTTTGTTGTTGTGCAGCAGACGATAAAATGGACCATGACCACGAAAGGGTTGCAAAGGAAATACGTGGAGACACTGAAAGACCTAATTCATGATAGTAAGTGGTTGTAGCTCGAGTGGCTCGAAACCTCAAAAGGTGATTGACAATGGCATTGAACCTGTGAACTGCGTATAGCTCATGTTAACTGGTCTGTTGACTGGTCTGTTAACTGGTCTGTTGACTTGCGATTGAGGAGAACTGAAGGAATCAACAGTATTGGAGAGAAGCAGTCTGATCAATCCAAGATCTTGTGGAACGTTCTTCTTGGAGCCTCCTGTGGTATTAATCACAAAGGACTCGACCAGACATGAAACCATATAACTTGCTTAACTGGGATCACGTTAAGAGGCCATCTATTCATTTCCAGTATTCCAGCTTCTGTGGTCCCTCCAGTTACGTGGGACATGTGGGCAGCCGGGACCTCCAGGACCTCCAGGACCTTGACTGTTGTACATTATTGTACAGAACATTCCAGAGAAGTAACAACCAGGAAATGTCATGTTGGACCATTTTCATTCTTGTGTAGGTGCATTCCATTCCGTCTGATGACCCCATACGCCATTTAGCATTTTATACATGTATTATCTTTTCTTCAAAGTGTATTTGCCTTTTTAATGAACCCTTCCTGTTTTGAGCGAACTGTCGACTGAGCGTACGTTCAGAGCAAATGTTGTGTTTTTTGATTTTCTCTTTTTCCATTCTAGTCATAGAGGTACCGTAAATGTGTGCGCGTGAATGTGTGTATGTAATGGGAGGGGTTATTTCTAAGTCGCTATAGAAAAAAAAAATGTAAAAAAAGATCATAATGACATAGTGGAGCTCTGCCTTGGGGATGTATAAAGGCAGCAGCAGACAGGTGTAATAGGGAGATGCAGTATCCTGTTTGAACCCAACTGATTTTTCAAATTTGTCATGTTTTCAGGACATTCTCAGCAGACACGGGAAACAAAGAAAAATCGTTATAAAGAGGGCCAGCATGTTCAACTTTGTATTCTACTGCTCTGACTCTAACTAATTGCTTCTGATGAGAATCGGGGGAAGCTCCAGTCGTTCAGAGTACTTGGCTTTTTCCTCTCGAATATCTTAAACCCTGTGCTTTGATACTGTTCTGTTAACATTACAAAGGTGTCTCACCTTACTCAGTCAAAAGACGTCTAGACTGGAGACGAAAAAACAAGCGTTCCTCTTGGCCTCAACCACCCATCAGTCAGAAATTAAAACATACACAAGCACTGCCTTGACCATTTCTATAAACATCAGGCATTATGAATGTAATGCGATACATGGGTAAATCGACTCTCATGAGGACCAAATACAGCAGCGAGCTGTGCGGGGCCTTGGCAGAAGGAACAAATGGAGAATAGCTCCAGCAAAACATTACAAAATGCACACAATGAAAGGTCCTAAGATCACAGGCTTTGTAATTCTCCCATTAAAGCCATTTATTGAAAACCACAGTGTAGCCAATCTAAAAGCTAAAACCTGAACTGACTTCTGCTCAAGAATGATTCCATTTAATACAACTTGGGTCTTATTTTTGTCTTCCAGTTATGATTGGCTGGAGTTTTTTTGTTTTCCGTTTTCTGCATCCTGGTTTAAAAAAATACCCGGGAGTATTCCAATACTAGGTTACAGAGGCTTAAAAAGAGTCTGGTGTAGGTCATATTGTCTCAACCTTATTTTGGACCTACGTAACACATATGTGTTGCTCTGCAAATACACTGGCAAAAACCCCTAGTTGTTGGAGTGGTGTCTATGCTGCTCGATGTGTACCTGTATGACAAATATGTAAACAATGGATCTGAAGATTGTGTTGCAGTTGGAGTTAAGAGATGTTGAACCACTGCGACAGAAAAGAAAGAAAGCGTTGGAGGAGGTGATTGGCTGAACTGATTTAGGCAGAGGGAGGGTGATTTGTGTGTTCCTGTCCGGCCGCTGAGAGACATTGATGAGACATGTCACCGAGTCGACCAATCACAGCTGGTCCGCATCCAATATGAGGCCACACTGTCTATCTAAAGCTCCCTTTTGTCATGTAACAAATCTTCATCTTTCAGTTTTCACGTGGATAACCCAGAACAATGCTATGATAATCCCCCAGGACAGACAGTGTGTAAAGTGTGTACATTGAGTTTGATTTCTGAACCGGTGTATGAGCCAGGTCTAACTTTTAAACATTACCCAAAACGTATTGGATAACAAATATATATATTGAGTATAAGCCCTTATTATGAATGAAGCCATATCTATAGATATTTGATGTTCTTGTCAGATATCATCTTTGAGCCAACAGTGCTTGGACTGGGGCATGGTTTGGATAAACTGTATTAACGCCCTGTCCCATTTCACCCCCTTAGCCCAGCACCCCTTGGCCCCACCCCTTCGTTTTGCGCATTGGCCATGACGGGGTAGTGTTGTCCCATTTCTCTATATTTTTTACACCTGTACATAGATATATCTTGGAGAGAGAAGCCTCTTACAATTTCATTGTACCTGAGTATGATGACAATAAAGACCTTGAATCTTGAATCTGAATCTTGAATGTAAGGGTAATGGTCATCCAGCCCTTCAAACACCCCTTAGTGTATTCATGACCCCCCCCTAGAAATGAAGGGGTAGACGGAAATCCCTGAATGCTTTACGAACGGATTAATGTAAGAAATATCCAGTTTTTTTTCCAGTAGCAAAAGAATTTTGAATAAAACCTCCCCGCTCGTGTTATAACATTTTCAGTGCGAGGCAGAAGTTTCTATGTAAGGGTCTAATGTTACATTGAAATAACATGCTGACTGAATGGATCAATCTGTCCTGCAGTTGTCAGATGTGTCACTGTTATAATGTTGTTTGATAAGGGTTGTTAAAATAATGACATTGATTGACATTGTTAGTCGCTGTAATAACATTGGTTAGGGTTCCCAAGATTTTCTAACCCTCTCCTTTGTGGCTCCATCTGGAGGGGGACACTCCCAGAAAAGGACGTTTCATATCTAGAGTTAGGGCCAAGGGAGGGGAAATGGGACAGAGCCTTACTGTTGTATCGTTACCATCCTCTCTGATCATCTGACTGTTCATATTTCTTGACTTGTATTGGAGTTTTTTACCATGTCCAGTGTTACCATGTTCCCAGATCTCATCATTAACTCAGTGAGCAGTGGCAAAGGTTACAAAAATAAGACCCAAGGTTGCAACAGACCTGAATTAACCTTCAATGACAGAAAGGACAGGATCTTTTGGCTTCTTCCATGCAGCCATGGGTCACAGTTACATCACATACCGTACGTACAAACCAACATCTCTCGAACGTGTTGGTTTGCCGTAGGACTGGCTCTATGCAAACAACGCGAAAAGATTTCAGAGGCAGGATAAAGGTAAACGTGGTGGGGCTGTAAATGTATTCAGTAATGTTAAAGACATAAAATAAAGTGGTTTTATCTCAGAATTGAGTTTACAGTGACAAGAGTCTGCTCTTTGTGGGGTCTAAAGGAAACTCTACAGGGTGAGGAGGAGAAAGGATTTGAGCGAAGTGTTTCAGGACACAGCGGTTAAGTTGATTTAACGCCTTTATCACAGCTTCTTTAGGTAGCGACTGCCCCTACAAAAGGGGTTCAATGAAAACCACTTACCCTTCTGTACCTGACACTTACAGCTAGAGACCAAGGTGACGAGGTATGACGGAGGGAGTGGATTTAAATATATAACGTAATTATAGTGCTATCTGGGGACATCAAATGTGGTGTTCTGGTGATCAGGATGTCAATTTTTCATTATAATGGGTTTAGCATGTTCTGTCACAGTCTGTTTTTATCATGGAGATGAATCTCTGCGCCTGGCGAGAGGCTTCTAGGGACACCAGAGCCTAACTGACAGATTCTAAACTGTGTGGGTAGGTCAACACATGCCGTAATCTCATCACATATATAATGATGATGAGGAAGTCATAGCAGTGTAATTGACCTTTTCCCTGAGATAATGAATATGAAATAATACAATTTAAAGTCATCATCTCTGATAATGGTCCTGAAAAAGACGAGCATCACAAAACCATCCCCAGAAAATCAAATAAGGTGTAATGGACAAAAAACAAGATCATCAACCATGGCTGGTGTTGGAGCCCATAGATGTATCATGTGTACTAATGAATGAAAGCCACTGATCATCTTAACCATACAAGTCAACTGAGGCCAGGGTTTCTTTTTTCAAACATAGATGTTCCCTTGGACACAAGCTGATAATGCAATTGAGCATGAAATTACTTTAAATATACTGGATTTAAAGAGCTGTTCTGTCCAAACCGTCCTCAGCAAAGAGCTAAGTACAAACACACACACACACACACACACAAATCAGTATAACAAGACCAGGACATAAAGAGGACGGGGGGGGGGGTTATCAAGCTATTCATTAAAGCATCATCTTTATGTAAGATGATTTAGAGTTCTGCATAGGCTCGGCTCAAACCTGCATCCTGGTGCTGCCAAATTTGTTGACCAAATATTATGACCCACGACATAAAGTTATGTACTAATATACAGATACTATATCAGCACTCTGGATGTCAAAGTGCTGGCTGTAGTTAATTATGATTACAAATCATCAAGCTTTGATTTCATGATTTATTTTAACTGCCACATGGGGAATTTCAGGCAGGAAACATGTAGAGAGTCTGGTTTTAAATGGAACAATCGGATTGTGGAGTTGTTGATTTCATAGATGTTTGTGGATTCTGCTCTGTTTTTATTTGCTGGTTTATTTAAGTTTCAGAATTGAAATTTACTGTTGGAGCAGCTGATTTAAAAAAAGCAAACCATTTTGTAAAACTGAACTAACCTGCATTACTTTGATTAAGCAAATTGAAATGATGAATATATGTACATATATAGGCTATATAATGGAAAAATCGTGATGAAATGAGATTTCGTAATAACACATTTTATGAGTGGGGGTCCGTAGGTCAGCTCATCAGGCTAATGCGATGGATTGGTCTTCAGCTCTCCACATTGGTCATTGCATATGTATATGTGACAACTGACACACATGGATGCAGCCCATTGGCTCAGTCAGAGAGAGAGAGAGAAACGTCCAAATAAATTATTTTTGAATATAACTTCACCGGAACCCAACCCAAGTCTGCAGCTTTATCTAACAAAACCACCCCAAACAAGACTGGATACTTGGGTGAGACATGTTGAGTTTGGATAAGGTAACAGAGCGCTACTTCAACATCCGTTTGTTAACTGCTGTCGGCTACAATCACATATAGTCAAGGGGATTACTCCCAGCTTCATGAATCCTTCAGTCATGTCAACATGTCAGAGGTAAAAAACGTTTTTGAGTAAGTGTAAGGCAGTGATAAGTTTAAATACGTTCTTTTCACGCATCACACCAAATTCATTGTCACAACCACTAAAAGCGGAGTTGTCACACACCTAATAGCAGGGAAGTACACAGACATGCTCTTAGAAAGTCAGATTACACCGTGACTCATCAAACAGTTAGACTATGTTCTACCTATAACAGCCCATAATGCCCAGAACAGCTTTGTTTTCAGCTACCCGAAAACCTCATCATGTCTGAGCTAGTCCACGACAGGGAGGCCGAGGATGAAGAGGTTTCAATACAGAGATACTGCAACTTCCTTTGTGGACAGATATTGAATCCAAAACTGATCTATCAACCTTTTAACATCAGTAACGTGTCTGTTGAGTAAACATAAAATAGGAGGGAAAAAAATGGAAATGTTCAACTGTGGAATGTAAAATCACATTAAAATAAATCTCATCGGTGTGTTTACTAATGCTGTGGGTTGTCGTGCGTGTTGGTGAATGGAATGTGCAACGTGAGAAAGAGAACAGAGTAGTATTTTTAAGTAAATGGTCTGGAAATGATTAACTCGGGGGCGGCTGTGGCTCAAGGGCGAGAGCAGGTCATCCACTCACCAGAAAGACGGCTGTTCAATCCCAGTCGTTCCCATCATCGCTTGCTGAAGTGTCCTTGGGCAAGAAACTGGACCCCGCAATTTTACCCTTTTCATAGACAAAGTGCCGCTGTATGAATGTGAGAGTGAATGACAAAAAGCTGTACTGTAAAGTGCTTTGAGTGGCCATCAAGACATTAATAGTGCTACATAAATACAGACCATTTAACATTTGACTCTAAGCTACGAGTGGGTTTCGAGAGGCAAAACCAAGAGAAGACTTCACCACACGGCAACAAGATGCGTTTCCCCTTCATCATTCCGGGGGCAGAGATGTGGATGTTTGCCTTCAGATGGCCCACTGGTGATACGAAATGAGATCCTCAAACCAAACAGGCAGGACGAGCACAGGCCAACGACTGCTCCGCCTGGCCGATGTTATCTGCAGGTTTAAGCCAGCTGCTGATAAATCGGATTTTCTCATTTGTAACCGCTGATAAGAAATAGTAAAAATTAAAGTCATAGAAAGTCAAAGAAAGGTGCTTGAACTGTTTTTATGACCAGTGTCGCTAATGCATAGTTCATCCACCGGAGAGGACTGTGACTGCACTGTGGGCAACCTTCAGTCAGCGAATCTGTCGTCATGGTAATGTGTTGATTTCCATATTACTTGAATGGTAATAAAAGGTGCCCCCCCCCCATCACTTCTCCTTTTAATTGAACCTCTAGAAAAAATAAAATGGCAGGCCCTGACATGGGAGCCATGTGTGTGTGCATGGGATGTTGGCGTCAAGTGGACTCAACACCTCATGCATTTAGTTGAGTGGTGAAGGCTAATAGCTCATTGGTGAGCTTGATTTTAGCTGCGATTACGCACCTGCTTCCAGTCTATATGATAAATAGTTAGCCAAGAAGCTAGCTAATGCCATCGCTTGCTAGTGGAAACTAATGAGCTGTTAATCTATGGTGTTAGATGGCAGCTATGGGTCAGGGGTTAGAGCGGACGTCCTCTAAACCAGAAGGTCAGGGGTTTGATCCCAGTCTTCCCTCGTCCGCATGCCGAAGTGTCCTTGGGCAAGATACTGAACCCCAAATTGCCCCTTCTCAGACAGAAAGTGCTGCACATAGATGCACTGTATGTACATGGGTGAATGTAAAAGTGTAAAGCTCTTTGAGTGGTCATCAGCACTAGGAAAGCTCTATATAAATACAGAGTGGTCACTTGCAGTATTGCACAGAAAACATTCCTGATAGACCACCATTATTTAAGAGACATTTCCATTACTGACCGCACGTGAGTTTTATTATATACACAGTGTAAAGTCCCTGCTAAGCTGGTGCAGTATTTCCCATTAGACTGTGGTGTGGCCCACCATATTCTAATTTGTCCTGCCACAATTTCATAAAGAAGCAAAATAACTTTTTTACACCTCATGATGACATAAGATATCTCTGATTAAGTGTTTGGATCCATTGCTGTATTGTATAGCTGTGTGCAGCACTTGCCGTGTGCTTTCTGGAACTATCGTCCATAAAGTTATTAGCGCCCATGCAGAGAGTCAGACCTCATAATTTCAGCTGCAGTTGTGAAATTACCCACAACTTCTTTAACTTCTCTAAATTAGTCTGTGTATCTGTGGGAAATGCTGGGGCGTTTCTTTTTGTTTGGTCTGCGGCCAAATGTGGTTTCTTGCCAGGAGTGGGTGGTGAAGATGGTCATTTATAGATTTAACATAAGAGGTTATAATATGCCCTCTGAGTATCACTACCTCTTCGAGAAAACTGTCTCATTATCGGATAGTACTTATCACTTTGAACACAAATATTGAATATGTTTCACATTTTTTGACAAATCCCATTGATCCTGTGATGAAGGATTTGGCATTGCACACCTACACCATTTCCAGTCCCACAAGTGTCACAGTTTAGATTAAAAAGGATATAAACGTATTTAACAGAATCAGATCCACTCTCCTTTTATAGCAGATGGGTTTAAGTTATGCTACTGGCAGCTGTAGCCTCAAAACAGAGCTGAGGAGTAGACTACAGAGACATATTTGAAACATGGAGTCGTCTGACCCAGACCTAGACTGAACAGACTTACTGAGAATTATGCATTACATAAATCAGCTGTTAAATATTTGCAAAACATATCTCAAAACACACTTTCTCAGCACAATGGCAGTAATTGACTTTGCGTTTTCAAAAACTTTTTCGTGCCCTGGTGATTTGTGGAGATTTGTGATCATGATGCATTTATACAGTGGTGCTGCAGGAGCTTGTCTAGACTGATTTCAGGGGCCAGTCAGAAAACACCACAGGAAACTGAAATCTGGTGGGGGAAGAAATTAAATTGTTATTTTCATTTATTAGTTGTTATAGCTCGGTGCTGGATATCTGCTGATTCCATGTGGTTCAAGGTGGTGATGTGTGTGTATGTGTGTGTTGACAGTCCCTTGTGGTGGCCAATGGTGGTGCTCTGTATCAGGTCTGTCGGGATCTGTGTCGGGGGGTCTAAAGACCTGTTGATGGGGAGTGGAACTGGCTGGTGGGGGGTGGGTAGTGTGCCCAACCAGCATTGCAAGAGGTGTGCTGGCACCCAAAGAGACCTTTTGTGAAGTGGAGCTGGACTGTCGTCTTGTAGATATCCCAGACTGTTTTAACTGTATACTGGGATCCCAGCAGAAGACAAGGCAAGAAAGACTACACTGAGACATGGCTGCTTACAGTTAAATAACTTCTACACCAGGGACATTCTTAAACATCAAATTCAAGGACTACCCAGGCCCAGATTCCTTCAAATCCAAGGACCCCAAATGGCATTGAAGGAAAGATGCATGAAGAAAAACACAATTGTTTTGCAACAATAAACGATTATAAAAGAAGAAAAAAAACTTCTGGTGTTGTTGAAACTGTGCCCGACACTTGCTTTTTGCCCCTTCACTTGCTTTTCAGTTCACTCACTTTGACAATAGTCTTTTTCTCAATTTCAGTTATATGTTCTTATTTCTCTTAAAAAAAGAGTGATTGAAAGAAGAGTGGTACTATGCTCTCTGCTTCAAGTGCAAATCAGGCTGCTGCGGACACAGGGGGTCATCAATGTCCTCTGTCATTTTCTTCCCTCTAAGTTCATCTATGAGGTCTCTTTCTGTCTGTCCTGTAGGACATCCAACATTAACTCAGTCATCAAAAAGCCCCACAACTGTTTGTACCTTCTGCATTCAACCTATAGCTCAGGAGCTGCTGACTTGTGCAATCATCGAGTGTTTTCTGTACGCGCGCATCGCTGTCTAGTTTTTGTCAAGCTATCATCGGCCAACAAACGGGACAAGCACAGAGAACAAGTGAAATCACTGCAGAGGTTAACCGATAGGGCCCCACGACAATACTCGTCTGTGACCTGGATGACCGCCTCTACAAAACGCCACGACCGTCAGGCAACTGTCCTCTGTCCCTTCCTGTTCCCCCCCTTGTTCACCTCCTGTTGCACATCAGGTAGGAGGGGAATGTGAACAGCAGGGCCCTTTTACACACACCCAGGGACACACCCAGCTCCACGTTTCCCAGAAACTCGGATATTTCAAAGTCTGCATCCAGATGCTGCAGGTATTTCTGGGACCGGGGTGTGAATGTTGAGAGGATAAAAAGACTCATGTAAGTGGTCGGGAAGGTCACAGCAGGTCCAGCAGTCGGGACAATTGCTTCCCACTCTCTCCATGACATGCTGATAGCTCCCACTGGTGCTCCACACAGTGCTGCAGGCGATCTTCCCCGCTTGCGGCGATCAAACTCCTTATCTTCTCTTAATGCTGCTGCAGCAGAGACGTCAGTGATCAGAGAATATGCGTCTTTGATAAAAACCCATTTCTTTCTGCAATCCAATCTATTGACTACAGAACACACAAAGACATTGATCTCTTTCACTGCCTGTTTAATAAACACTAATTTCACATATGTTTAATATTTACTTCTTTATCCAGCTACAATGTGAGCAAGCAGGCCATTCCCTGTTCTTACACAGCACCATCATTTCAATATAACCAACATCTCCTGCTGTCAATTCTTACAGCTGTGTCTTTATTAACTTGAATGCCTTATGTAACTTGCCAACTGAACCATCTGGCTGTAGTTTGGTTAATATGCTCGCTGCAGGCCCGTCTTTGTAACTGGCCCATGCATGATTGCACATGCCAATAACCTTCTCTTTTTCTTGGGAGGTTATTTCATTTTGAAGGGGGGAAAAAAAAACAGAAACACTAAAAAACTGCTGTAATTTTCCTTTTCTTTTTCTTGTCTTTTGTCAAAGCTTCCTCACATTGTATTTTTTTGGGGGCCTGGCTCCTAGCTGTGACAGTGGCTGGGACTGTCCCGCTGACTGTGCCGTCCCAACAGAGGCTGTGAGAAACACCCAGGACAACCAGACGAGGAGTTGGACAGGTTTCCAAAACTGATGTCGATGTTCGGTGACGGTGTTCTGAGGCCCATCCTGCCACTCCTTCACAGCTATACTCTCGTCTCTACACAACTATAGAGTATAACACTTCACATCTGTAGAGAAGAGAACTAAACAGGAAGAGAGGAAGCCAAATTTAGGAGGCAGGGTTGATAGCACTCTTGTTGATTGCAAATGTAGCATGTGGATTTAAGCACTGCCTGCTACCACAAAACCCTGAGCTTCAAAAGCTGCTAATTTATACTTTAAGTGGCTCATTTTACCTCGCTTCACTTCTTTTGTGTGTTTTACTCTGAAGCTTAGAAATCAGAATTTTTGAAGCCGGGGGCAGCTACAAAAGTCTGGAGCCACACGTTATTTGGTCACAGTCAGTTTATTTTCCACTCAACTACATTGTCACAATGTATTGTTCATATCGTTTTTTAATATTTTTTAAAAGTAATCCATAACGAGATAGGACGTGGCCCACTGGTCCAATCAGAGCGGGCACTGGTGAAAAGGGAACTCGTGAAATGGTTCATAAGAGGACTGACACTCAGCCACATTGATGAAGTAGACTGTTGCATTAGGGAATAGGCTGCACCCTGCAAGTACTTTTACTTTTAATCAATCAAATTTTATTTGTATGGCCCATATTCACAAATCAGAAGTTGTCTCCTTGGGTTTAACAAGGTGCGACATCCTCTGTAAATGGATTGAGGAGTTATTGTCAGCAATGGTAGAGCACGTGACTTGGCATATTGTATATCAAGCAGTTTTGTTGAAAATAAAAGTTCATAGTTCTGCCACCATGATTAGATGGCACCATAATCCACACATCGTGATCCACCATCAGCTGCCAACACAATCCGCCATACTTAAAGTATATTTAAAATCAAGTACATACTTGTACTTTATTTAAGTAGAAAAGTTAATATGGTTCTTTAACTTTTGTCTATTTCTTTTTACGTTTACTTACTGAGTACTTACTGCACTGGGAAGATTCATTTAACCCTTGGTTTGACTTTTTAACAATTTTTGTTTCACATATGTTGTATTGGTGTTTGCGTCTCCTAATCCAATTTTAACACTTGGTTTAAATCATTCACGTGTTTATTTATGTTGTGTTGTAACGTGTCCTTGGGTGTTTAGAAAGGTGCAGTGAAATAAAATGTATTATTATATATTATTGAAGCCAGTAGGATGGGAAGTAAATTATGATGACCAGGACCCACGCAGTACCTTTGTCTAACAATTCTATTCTAAGCTCTATAAATGTCATAAATTTGTCTCCAACTGTATTCCTTAATTGTGGAGAAGACTAAAACTGTACATTAAAATTCATAGTTTGCTGCATACTACACAGCATAATCTATCCAATAACAATAATTGGAATACCTAAAACGTGCTAATTCGGACATGAGGTTTTTCCCACTGTTGCCTGTTTCCTGTGCTGTAAGATGGAGTCAGGTGAGTGTGATCTGAGATCTGGTTTTAAAACCGCAGACTGGAGATGCTGCAGCAAGTTGGGGCCAATCATTCACCTGCCATGTTTCCTCCTGCTGCCCAAAACTGGTACATGGCTGCGCTGGGGTTCGGAGCCGGGATCATTTCGAGCTCAGTCTAGTGAGACCCGGCAGACAGCAGGCCTCATGACGAACACAACCTTTCCAGTTACCATGGTTCTGTGAATGCTAAGTACTAATCGTCAACATGATTGTAAGTCAACTTCTTCATTATTCTTTATTACCCCCCCCCCCCCCCCCCCCCCCCCCCCCCCCCCCCCCAACCAGCTTCCTGAACGATCGCTGGAAAGAAGAGACTGTGGAGATGCAATAAAATATCTTTTTTTTTACATGACTTGAGGTGTTGCCATTATTTCAAGCATTAAGTCTAAGGAAGATTCTATTATTTTATAAAGCTTTTCAATTAAATGGCGCCGAGCAATAACCCCCAAAACATGAGTGATTAAGAAGAAACAATCCTCCCTCAGTATTCCCCTGTGATCCCTGCTTAGCCCTCGCCGAGCCCCTTTTTCTCATTTTAATCAGGCTGTCAGGCACGGAAGCATGACTGGCATTAACATCGTCACCTATGTTGCCATTTGCATCCCGAGATAAACAAGCGCTGCCATGTTTAATTCATGAGAGATCTGTCTTCAAAATCAGTTTTAAACAGCGTACCCAGTGCCAGTGCTTAACGGGGGGGGGGGATTTAGCACCGAATTAGCTGATATCTTTCATGAGGATGGCTGTCTGTCAATGAAACCTCTTCAACTGGTCTTACACAACAACCAGTATCTGGTTTGCCAATTTCTGATAAACTGTTAATGGTATTATTATAGCCTAGAGTGGTAGATAATAGCCTACAACCTGAGAAAATGTTTGGATATAAGTATTATATCCAAACATTCATGTCCACTTTGTTTGAATGGGTTTTGAAGCAAAACATGGTTGTTTCCACAGCAAGCAAACACATTATTACCTATTAGAATATTCTCCGAGGTTACAAGCTTCATAAAAAGCTCCCTGCAAAACATTCATAATGTTGTCTCCCAATTCCATGGATGCCAGTCCTGGATGCTCCTACTGGGACCGGCTGTGGTTCAGGAGGTAGAGCGGGTCGTCCACTGACCAGAAAGGTGGGCAGTTTGATCCCTGTCTCCCCCCATTCCGTGTGCTGAAGTGTCCCTGGTCTAGATAATGAAGCCCAACTTGGCCAGCAGTGTGCTAGTGATGTATAATAGATGCACCCGACATCTATGTGTGTGAATGGGTGTACGGCATGAGGTCATCAAGGCTAAATATATACAGAGCATTTACATTTACTACTGGACTTACATTAGCGAAATGAGATGCTACTATTAGATTACTAACATGCTTTGAAAAACCATATTAAAAATAACAAAAAAACTAAAAATTATTTGAGAAAAAGGTGATTTGCATCTTGTTTTTTTCACAAAATCTGAGGTGGGCAAAATCTTCCATACTTAAATTGAATGAAACAAAAGCAGTCAATCGACTAAAATGTGATTCAAACAAAAAAATCTAATTAAATTGAACCTGATGAAAAAAGGTATGAAAGACAAGAGAAATAACTTTTGAGAATGAATGAGAAAAAGACAAACAGCAATAATTAGCAAGCTACTCGTTCTTCACTCTGAGTCGTCTAATATGAAAAATTGCTCAGAGGAAATCGTAGATAAATCATATTCTTTTAAGTCAGTATAATTTAACTCCTGACTCCAAATGAGAAATGCCGAGCTGAAGGTTTAGTCCATGGATGGAAGACAACACCACTTTTAACTGGCAATAAATAAATTAATATCATTAGGCCAGTGGGGTAAAATGTTATAATACATTAGGCTCAATACTTTTATAGGCGTCTCTATTTTAGTGTGGACTGAAATGAGGAATGATTTAAGGGTGCGCCTCTGTAGGAGTGCACCTTACAAATGGATTTTAGGTCAGGCCGCTCCCAGTAGCTGCTGCCAAGCTCCGCCACACCCTCACAGCTCTTTCCATCTCTGGTCTTATCTCAAGCACAAAGCAAGGACATTACTTGTGATGGCGTTTACAGATAAACCAGGAGGGATGAGACTGAGCCTGCTTGGTGGCGTGATAAAGATGCTGGGAAACAAACGGCCGGCTTACAAGTAACGCTGCAGAAGTAGATGATGTGCTGCCACCAAGTGGTCTATACATGAAGATATCTTTACCCACAATGCAGTCCACGAAAGATGATGTCATGTTCTGCAGAAACGGTCCCTCTGAAGACTAAATCCACAGAATAGACACTCTGTGTATTTGTATTCATCTCCAAGTGTGTTTTCTGAATCCATCAACATATAAAGGTATGATGCTGGATGATAATAATTGCCAAGCTGATACATGTGCTCCAGTGTCACTGCTAAGAATTGAACTCAATTTCAATCAATCAATCAAATTTTATTTGTCTGGCCAATATTCACAAATCAAAATTCGTCTCATAGGGCTCAACAAGGAGCGACACCCTCTGCCCTTAACCCTCAACAAGAGTAAGGAAAAATTAAGTAATTTGAAAGAGTGTCCTTTAAAAAGGCCGTGACTCAGGAGGTTGAGTGGGTCGTCCATTAGCCAGAAGGTCGGCGTTCGATCCCCTTCTCCCTCATTCTGCATGCCGAAGTGTCCTCGGGCAAGATGCTGAACCAGCAGAGGGTAGTGCCGACAGTGTACGAATGATGTGTGATAGGGGAAGGGCATCACATAGAAGCACTGTGTGAATGGGTGGATGGCAAAACTGTCCTGCAAAGAGCTTTGATTGGTCATCAAGACTGGAAAAGTGCAATATAAATACACACCATTTACATTAACAAACAAAAACCTTGGCTTCTGGGTAAATGGCAAACTATGATTTGAATAATATGAATGACATGTCTGTATAAGACAAATTGACGTTGCTTTACAAAAATAGGATATAGATTACCGAGAATTATACAAAGCAATTTGTTATTTCTTTTTTATAAATTATGGATTACTGGGATGTAATTTCAATGCACTCTCCGCCTCTTACCCCTCAATCTTTGGATGCAGTTTATCATTGCACCCTCTGATTTATAATGGCTGAGAGAAACGAACTACACTGCATTATTTACTTATTGGCAAACTCACTGGGTACCTGACATGTCTTATTAACTACAGCTCGGCTTCACACTGCACTCGCTCCCGAGACTATTTGGCCCAGAAAGTCAATGTGTTCGCACTGAGATGGGGAAATTGGCTTTTTAAGTGGAACAACATGCAGAACGGAGTCAAATTAGACATGTTAATCCCTCTTGATCTTCTTTCAGTTGACTCAGGGCGGTGTGAATTATTTAACTCGAACTTGTATTGCTTTTATTGTGTTCTATTTGTATATGTTTACCTCTACCAAGTTAGTGATTATTTCGTTTTTTAGTTTTTATTTAGCAGGATTAAGCGAAAACTACCGGACGGATTTACACGAAACCTGGTGGAAGGATGTGGTTTGGTTCAGGAAAGAACTCTTTAAATTTCAGTGTGGATTCAGTGTGAAGTATTTGCTATGTATTTATCATTGTTTCTTATATCTTATACTTGTAAAAGACAGCTTGATCTCAATGGTCTTCCCTTAATGATCGGAATGAAGGAAAGAACAGTTAGACACCACTATACATGTGTACTGATCAGATCCCCCAGATTTTCTCTCCTTGATATCCACTCTTACAAGTGATGGGGATTCCCCCCAGCCGAGTACTACTGATACTGGGGGTGGTGGAAACCCACCTAGAACTGATGACGATGAAAGGTGAGTGGGGGAGCTGTGGGAGCTGTAGCCTCCCCTGTGAGGCTGCTAATTCTCTGAGAAATGTTTGGAGTAGGGGAGTCCTATGGGGGCCCCCAAGCCTTTCCTTAGCAGGGGTCTGTGATTTCTGTACCTGTCTTCAACACAGTCCTACTCCTCTATGAGGTCAGCCCAGAGCCCTACGAATGACGTCAAAGGGGTCAAAGCCCAGATCGTCATCTTGTTGCTGTTAAGACGATACAAAGATAAAGGCTGCCTGCCAGATGGTGGACAATGACACCGGTATGGTATCTCTCTCTCTCTCTCTCTCTCTCTCTCTCTCTCTCTCTCTCTCTCTCTCACACACACACAATGGTACATGGTGTGCAGGGCCATTTACAGTATATAGCACTTTTCTAGTTCCGATGACAACTCAAAGCGCCTAACAGTACAGTTTGTGGCATTCACCCATTCACAGAGCAGAGTTTTTATGACAACTGAAGGTTACCCCA
Organism: Hippoglossus hippoglossus; assembly: GCF_009819705.1. Taxonomy (NCBI): domain Eukaryota; kingdom Metazoa; phylum Chordata; class Actinopteri; order Pleuronectiformes; family Pleuronectidae; genus Hippoglossus; species Hippoglossus hippoglossus. Next base: position 2,412,729 of record NC_047173.1, read on the forward strand.
TGTTCTCTTTCATGTTTGGGGGGGGGGGGGGGGGGTGATGAGTACTCAGCTGCAACATGCAACTTCACCACTAGATGTCACTAAATTCTGCACACTGCAACTTTAAAAGACCAATACAGGCTCCTATAGACCAAAAACCTCCTGTAACCTTCTTGCTTTGATCTATATAGCTGCTTTGATCTATACTGCATATACTGATATACGAGTATATGCTCGTCCTTTACTTGTTACACACCAATAAGCCAAAGACGAAACCAGTCAAAGAAGAAAGACAATTGCAATTATTCTCAGATGGTTTACCGAGGCGAAAAACAAGCCATCCAGCAAACAAGCGACAATAACCATACCTACAATAACTTACAGGCTCCACATACAAAGAAGATCCAGGCTATAATTAACAAGATGCAGTCAACTATTGGGCTCCAGCTTAGTAAACCTATCGTGGCAGTAAGCCCCAAGCTGAAAACCAAGAACCAGGCGGCAACTCCCTGGCTCCAGCTGAAAACCAAGATTCAGGCGGTAACTCTCTGGCTCCAGCTGAAAACCAGGAACCAGGCAGTAACTCACAGCCCCAAGCTGATAACTAGGAACCAGGCGGTAGCTCCCTGGCTCCAACTGAAAACCAGGATTCGGGCGGTAACTCCCTGGCTCCAGCTGAAAACCAGGAACCAGGCGGTAACTCACAGCCCCGAGCTGAAAACCAAGATTCGGGAGAAAACTGCCTGGCTCCAGCTGCAAACCAAGATTCAGGCAGTAGCTCCCTTTCTCCGGCTGACCCCCGGTGACCGTGCGGTAGATCCCTTTCTCCAGCTGAAGCCCTGTGACCGTGCCGTAGATCCCTTTCTCCAGCTGAAGCCCTGTGACCGTGCGGTAGATCCCTTTCTCCAGCTGAAACCCTGTGACCGTGCCGTAGATCTCTTTCTCCAGCTGAAGCCCTGTGACCGTGCCGTAGATCCCTTTCTCCAGCTGAAGCCCTGTGACCGTGCCGTAGATCCCTTTCTCCAGCTGAAGCCCTGTGACCGTGCCGTAGATCCCTTTCTCCAGCTGAAGCCCTGTGACCGTGCCGTAGATCCCTTTCTCCAGCTGAAGCCCTGTGACCGTGCCGTAGATCCCTTTCTCCAGCTGAAGCCCTGTGACTGTACGGTAGATCCCTTTCTCCAGCTGAAGCCCTGTGACCGTGCGGTAGATCCCTTTCTCCAGCTGAAGCCCTGTGACCGTGCCGTAGATCCCTTTCTCCAGCTGAAGCCCTGTGACCGTGCTGTAGATCCCTTTCTCCAGCTGAAGCCCTGTGACCGTGCTGTAGATCCCTTTCTCCAGCTGAAGCCCTGTGACCGTGCCGTGAAACCCTCTTTCCAACTGACCACCAGGAATCGTGCAGTGAATCCTTGACTCCAGAAAGTACCTGTGTGGGCAAGGAGGAGGGTTTGTAGAGCCCCTCCAGCTGAACCAGGGAGAATGATTGGCACAGCTAAGTGACTGGTCAGAGCTGAGCTGCCACGACAAATTTATGTGAAGTTCAGTCAGACAACTCACGTTCAAACATTTATTGCAGCATTACAACAGGTTTTGTGTTTGGCGTCTAGGCTCCAACTTAATCACTCCCCCACATGATTACACAGGAATGATGGGAGTGATGAGCAAATACTTGTAACCCCCCGTTGGAGCCTACAGGTGGATGCTGGGGTGGTGGAGGGGCTGAAGTAACTGGTAGCCATACTGCTGCAGCAGTGTGAGCAAAGGGGATGATGGGAAATTCCTCTCTGGTTAAATAGACCACCTGATAAGGTGGGTGTGTAATATAGATGGTTGTGGAGAGTGAGGTTTGTCACATGATGTATGTCACATGATTGGCGCAGTGCAGCTCGAGTTGCCTGCCAGAACTAGCTCACCGGCGTCGCCACATTTATTTGAATTAATGTTTGCCCCATTTCTCTAATAAATATATATATGGGGATGCTGTGGGAGACATCTTCAGACTGGGGGGGGACAATTGCTCATGTTACTGTGTTAGCGTTTGTATATTGTTTCACCTTCTGGTCTCCTCCTTGATGCATCAACTCTACATTAAAATCTTCTGCATAAGACATCAAGCTGCTGCCTGAGTTCTCCTTTCACCAGCTTCCAGAAAACTCCCATAACAGTCTTCATCCGGCCATCATGTTTCATAACAGCATCATAGTAGCTGGTAATGGATTAGGAATGGGGGGATCTTTTTCCTTGCAAGGATTACGACAATTTATACAATCTTTCAGGGGTCATGGGCCTACGACATTACTGAATACATAATATCTCTGTAACCTCTTTGATGAGGCGTCCGATGTCAGATGGTAGTAGTGATGATGATGATGTAGCTACTATAAGCTGGTCTTCCAGGTTTGTGTCAGGCAGAGAAGTGAGTCAACAGTTGGTTTTGTTAAAAAAGCTGCTCACAGATGTAGGTTGTCCCAAACAGAGATGAAAACTTCAGTGCAAATCTCCTTAGGAAGTGAAAATCCTCAGGACACTCCAGCAGAGAGAGGTTTTGAACTCATTGTTACATTGATATTGATAATGGCTGGATGGATAGATGGATGGATGATGGTTGGGTGGATATCTGATATTGATTTGAAGTGTGTGAGATATTAATTATTTAATGTTATCATTATTACATATAAACAGTGCGTTTATAGACAGTAGTAATGATAAACTAATGCTCTATATTGAGAGGTTGAATGTTTGTGGGATTTTCTGTTTTTTTAATGATTTAGAATTTTTAAAAAAAGACAAATATGCTGTACAGCCTCATTAAAACTCATTCTTTAATTTGGGTGTGTGGTGTAGAGAGTCAGTACAAACAGTAGATGGAGATATTCGCTAAAAAAAAAAGCTCTTAACACAAGACCTCAACACAGAACAAATAATATTTGAATCCACTTGTTCAAGACATATTGAATTTTTGTATTTCCATATTGATTTTCATTAAATATACTTTATATTGAATTATCAGTAATGATGACTCTGTTTCAGTGAGCAGCTGTTTCTTCTTTTTTCTTTTCAAGCTCTATAACAAACATAACTTGACTGGAGAGGTTGCTGTATATATAATATCAATGCATCTTTAATTATATTTTGACCCTTTTGCATGCTTTGAGAACAGATCCGTGCTCTCTTGCTCTCTTCACCTCCGTCTCCTCCTCCTTTCCTGTCCAGCCTGAGCTGAACAGCCTGCAGCCTCCTCCCCCTCACTGCTGCTTCTTTGGCTCTTGTTGCTCCAGAATATGCTTTGCATAGTCGCCTTTATTTTCTTCTTTCAAGAGACGTGCTCCTGAAAAGAAATAGGCTCTATTTAATTTTGAATAGCTGATTTTGAATTAATTAATTAGGAGTGCTATTAAAGTCTACAAAAAGCATCCCCTCCTCTGACTCTCATCATGGCGTCGGCCCACAGCTTTTCCACCTCCTCCTGTCTCCTCTCCCAGCTCTGCCTCCTCTTGAACCTCTCTCCCAGAGCGTTGCACCTGTTGACGCTCTGCTTGGGTTCATTTTAATTTCACCTTCTATGATGCTGATCACATTGTCCTTTGTGTCACACTGGTTTTGATCGGCCGTCGGGAAGGAGGCCCTCTTCCTGTCGTATTCCTCCATCCAGAAATCTGCAAGGAGGCTGTCTCCTCGCTCTACTCTCCCTCCCTCCTTTTCATGTTCAGATGCCCCTCGGTGTGAACTTTATGGCCGTCTCAAAGTAAAGACAGTCCCCCTTCTTTCTCTCTGATTGTTTCCTCCGTCTTCGTGTTCTCACCCTGGCCTGCGTCTTTGTGCCCTCTGGAGTCTTTTCCCACCTCTTGATGCTCTGTTAATGTGCAGCAGACTTTCTGCAGGCAGACTCTCTCATCCATCACTTTGTGTTTTGCTTCCTGGAGGCCGGCACACTGCTGTCACAGTGCAGCATTTTCTGAGGGCCAGCTTCCTGTGTGAGGAAGCACAGTTGATTTTGATGAGATATTTGCAAAGGCGGCACACAGCGCTGCGGCGTGTGATGTTGCCACTCTGCACTTGATCCATTTTACTGGAATACTTTTACATACAAACGTTTAGCCAAAACCAGCCAGTCCCATAGTTAGTAGTGGAAGAAGCACAGATCCCTTTATTAATTAAGAAACTGTAGACACTAAATCAAAGGTGCAGAAGGGAATATTTACTGACATAACTTACAGCTTAATAATCTATTAGCTGTCAGTAGTAGTAGCATACATGAGGCAGATAATATCAGAAAAAATCTTGCTCCTCTGGCCCCACCTACTGCTTTGCATGCGATTTGGAAGAATACAATGCTCCCGTTTTCTAAACCTCCAATCAGAGACAGGAGGAGTGCCTGTTGGAGTGTCAATCATGACTCATACTAAATAATATGTTTGTGTAACTCTGTGCTCGCCCCGAGATAAGATAAGATGAGATCAAACTCAGGGAAATGTAGTTGTTACAGCAGCATGTAGGTCAGAATGAGGTAGAAGAGAGAATGACACATATTAAAATGGCAATAGAAAAAAAAATGTATGAGTATCTACATAATATACATATATATATATATATATATATTAATATATATATATATAATTCACTGTAGTGGTTTGTACAGAAATGTATATATAAGGACATATTGTGATGTGCAGAATACAGTAGTAGTTTCCCATGCACCATAAAGTTAACCATACGTCTACTTCACAAGCAATTAGCCTAGCATGCTGCAGTACTCATATATGTTATTGCAATTAAAATGTTGATGAAATTGTTGTCGTGTCTCAGAATTGTTTTTCCACTCATTTGTATATCTTTCCATCTAATCTAAACCACTCATCAATAATAAATGAAAAGGAAACAAATATTGTCATAGCTGATAGAAATTCCCTTTATAAGTATGAACCTCTAATGCACCTGTGTGAATCTTTCCTCAAATCTTCTACAAGTCTGGAATCTGTATACTCCAATAAAAGATGACACCTCTGTGTTGTGCTTTGCAAAAATGAATCAAAGGCTTTTTTAAAATATTTTGAATTGTTTGTATATTTCCATCCAAAAGTTTCATTTGGAATCCTGACTGTAAGGTTTTGATCCAGTGAACCAGGCTGCTGACGACAGTGGTTTTTTCTGCACGGTGAATGCAATTCAGGGGGAAAGACTCACACCAGCAAATAGGTGTAACGTGGTGACAGATGTGTGAACAAGGCAGGTTTTGTGTCCTGCTGTAGAATCTACAAAACTTCGGAATAAGAAGTTTCATTGTGTTAATTCCAAATCCGGTGTATGACTGATGAGTGCATGAGTCTCTAAGGCCGGTAGACGCTTTGCAATTGACGACAAGAGAGTAGTCAAGAGCCAATCACTGTATGATCAAATACAAATTAATAAGGGTAAATAAATAAAGAGTTTCTCTTTTTATGCTCTAGAATAATTTTATTATTTGCAAATAGGAAGTGAAGCGCAACCTTTTTGTTCTATGAATTAATAGCTGATTCATAAACATATACTAATTGATAGTAATAAAATAAAATAAATTTGAATTTCAAACCCTCTGACGTAGACTCTCTTCTCTTTTGGTTTTGTCAAACCAGGCCCAAACAACAACAACAACGGGTGGACGAGGCAACAGCGCCCCGCGGCGGAGGACCGCGGCGGACACTTACTCGACGACCAGAGAGGTTTTCGGCAAACTTCGACTCCGGTCGTATACGAGGGAGGTGTTGTGCCAAAAAGTGATGGTCTGCCACAAACTGCTCTCCGTCCGCGGGAGCGCGCGCGCTGTCTGTTAAAGTTGTACTGCCCCGTTCATGTGCGTCTCCATTCACAGTGTACGGTCTGCAGCTGCTTTTATATGAATCAATCCGTGTAACGGGAGAATACACACAAGTTTATTACTATGCATGTATTTATGTATGTATTCAATACAACATAACATAACATTTAACGGGCATTGGAACCGAATGAGCACAATCGAGGCCATGTAGTTAATTGTACAGTCAGACATGACAGTTTGGTGATCACAGGCAAAATGATTGTCACCGATTATATGTGTTTGCTGTCATCCATGTTTAGGTAATATTTTGAAACTAGACTGTAACTAACAACGTTTATGGATGGGTCACAAATAAAATGAATAAATAATATTGTTTTGCCATCATCCTTAAGACTCTGCATTATTTCTACCTGCTCTGGGCTCAAGTTAGTAGCTGATCATGTCTATAGGAGCAGGTTATGGATGTTTGAAATCCACTTCTCGTGCATCAATTGTGATCACAGATACATCCCTTGGTTATCTGATATAGACTATATATAATAATATATAGTCAATGTGTGTGTATTAGCACGTTATGGCGGTTTGATCCAGATGAAAGCTGCAGTCACATAAACACACAAACGGGACGGTACGACTTTAACACGCCGCGCGCGCGCACTGACGCCATTCAAGGGTTTTCTGGCAGACGATCACTTTTTTGTCACAACACCGGAGCGGAGCCGTCCGGAACATCCGGCTGTTGCTCCTCAACATAAACAGCTATGGCGGAGGCAGCAGCAGCAGCGTCCACGGCGGCGTCAGGAGTAACGGGAGGCTGGACCAAACACGTAACCTGCAGGTGAGACAACCCGCGGGCGTCCGCTCGGGCCCCGTCGGGGACAAAGACATGTTCGCGTCGCTTGTGGTTTTGTCAGCGGACCGACGGGCGCCTGTCAGCGGCGTCCTGAGGGGCTCAGCTGTTAGCTCGGTGCCTTTAGCTCCACTCCTGTGTGTGTGTGTGTGTGTTTGTTTTCTGCAGCGGCAGCTCAACGGCCGCTCGCTTCGTCGGGAATGATAAACACGGTTAGCACGCATGTCAACACTGTGGCGCCGGGCTGCCCCCCCCGTTACAGCTGTCACGCCGAATAAACGGCAGTACAAATCCAGCTCCGCTCTTGACTTTCACACCGGCACCTGCTGGGGCTGTCGCGTCCAGACTCTCGGGTTAGCTGACCCCCTCGTCAGACCCAATTGTTTGTTGACACCGCGCTCCGATTAGCAGCGCCCCTGCCTTTTCCCGAGAAACGGGAAAGACGACGTTCAGACCGCACTGCCGTCGCTTCCTCGAGTTGGGTTCAATTCTTGTTTTGTTTTTTTTTTGCCCCTTTTTCCCCAGATATTTCATGCATGGACTCTGCAAAGAGGGAGAAAACTGCCGATATTCCCACGATCTGACCAGCAGCGAACCTGCAGCCATGATTTGCAAGTTCTTCCAGAAGGGAAACTGTGTGTTTGGGGACCGTTGCAGGTAAACACACACACACACACACACACACACATTGATAAAAGTCCAATATGCTGATCGAAGAAGTTAAATGTGTCCATGCAAGGTTTTGGATGTCTGCACCCAGCTGTCAGTGGAGGTGCATGACAACTTCCCTTTCTAAAAGTGGCCGTGCTCTCGGGGGCCAAGTGACAGCGCAGCAGCTCTAGCTGGCAGGGCTTCCAGGGAGCCGTTGCAGTTTTGCCCCTCAAGTGCAGCTGACACCCGAGACTGCTCCTTCCTGAGGTCAACATTCTGTCGGTCTGTGCCTGCACCGACTCGCTTGTAGCTCCAAGGAAGTGGGATCACTTGCCCCCCCCCCCGTGGCGTTACAGCATTGCCCCAGCTTGGTGGAATTGCACATTATGAAATATTGCAAGCTTAACTTGAGTGTGTGTGTGTGTGTGTAGAGCTGGTGGAGGCTTATTTGTGCTCGGTAGCTGCAGCTGAAGTGAATAGGACAACACTTGTAGTGCAGGCATGATGATTCCAGGCTGATGAAACACAACCGGTGACTCACACAGGCGGGATGGCACAACTCATGTCCTTGTGTGGCCTGAAAGAGCGCGAGTGGCACACAAGGTTGATTTTGTTTGAAATTGAAAATAGTCGTGTAATTGCGTGGTTTGTCGCTATAACAGCAAGCACACACAAATCTGATAAACGCATACATATCAGAGTGACACATCTTCAATTCTATCCAATGTAGGTTGCTGAACTATATTTTCTGAACACGTCTTTCCGTCAAGAAGACATACAAATAGATTCTCTATTACTCACGTCCATATTATTTAAACCCTTGTTTCGACACACAACACATTTAAGTAAATGTTTGTGTCCGGTAAATATTTTTGCTTTTAATTTCAGCTGTGTTGTTCCTGCCTGGCACACACAGCCAAGTATTCACTTCACAGCACTTTGGGCAGTGTGTGTGATTTACAGCTTGCCTATATAAGGTAATCTGTGTCAGTGAACATCATGTTTAGTTGTTTTTTTTCAATGTCAGATATGCTGTCATTGCATGTGTGCCTACAGACTTATCAGAGAGGAGAAGCAGACACGGTTCAGTTTCACAGAGGAAACGTCACCATCACTGCAGGCAGATCTTTTTCTCCACACGAGATCTAGGCCTGTGTTGTGACCTGTGGCTTCCTCACAAATCTAGAGCACTGCGGCGTGTTTTGAATACATTCATCGGTGTAGATGTATAGTAAAGGGGCTCAATCATTCGGCGGCATGGGTCCTCTGAGAAACTGATTAGGTCTGTTGTCAAGCTTGAGTGTGCCCAGACAGCAGCAGCCAGCTGGTTCAGACAGCGTCTGCTCCATGTCTGGCTTCACCAGCATCCCTATAGTTACCAGGGCACTTGTAGGACCACCCCAACATCACCAGGGAGGCATTAGTCCCCCACACACTTGATCATTTTTCCTCAATAGTTGGTATGTCGCCTTTTAGAAAGCCTTCAGCTGAGCGTATATAGCACTAAGCCGCTGCTGTTGTTGTTGTGTTGATAAGTCACATTCCTCCATCATTGTGATGGAACTGCAGCGAGGAAGATGTCCTCATTATGTCTGTGACCCCCATGGGGCTGTGCTGCCTGTATTATGGGTCCTGAGAAAAGCTCTCAGTGTGGGGGTCTATTATGGTTGAATTCCCCGAGCTCGATCTATTGTGACTGGCTCTGTCTCGCTCTCTCACTCTGTCTCTGTGCCGCTCTCCCTTCTCTCTCTCTCTCTCTCTCTCCTGCAGCCCCCAGGGCCAGACAGAGTGCACTGCAGCCTGCATGGCAATTGCATAACATTCTCTGTTTCCCTCCTGTTTTCTTTCTTTGAGCTGCACGCCCCCCCCTCGCTCCTCCTCCCTCCCTCTGTGCTGTTGCTGGGTTCCCCAGGTTCACTCCACTGCAGCACCCTCCTTGCTCATTTATTTATGCGTAACTCCGGCGGCCCTCCTCCCCTCCCTTCTCCCTGGGAACAGACTGGTTAACAGTGGGTTGCGGTGGCGCTCGCCATCAATGGAGGAAGCTAAAGGAGAGATAGGCCGGGTCTTCCTTTTGTATGACTGTGTGCACAGGCTGTCATAGGCTGTTAGTCATGCTGTATTATAGCCATGGACTTGACTTGCTTTCTATAACGAGGCCGCTCTTACAGAAAGCTCCATGCGGACAGCTGAGGGTCTGTTCTCATGGTGCTCCATTAATCATACTATAATGTCCGGAGAATATATATTTTGAAGTCATCACAATGGTTCTGCTGTGTTCATATCAGCAGGAGTAGTTGCATTGTAACGCTCCTCACTTCTCATTTGCTCGATCAGAAAATGTGAAAAGTCTGAAAAACACCACATGACAAACTGTGCATGACCAAATTGCTCATAAAAAAAATTACACTGTGTGATGGAGATGGGAGAGTGTGAAGGTTTTTATTGGACTTTATTATTTGGAACCTACGAAAGACTTTAGCATTAGCTCTGTCGGTGGGTGCTTTAATCTTTTCACATTTAAGTATTCTATAGGGTAACTGAAATGCAGTATTCCCTTGGGCTTCATTAAATACATAACTACTATGCTTTTCATATATGTTTACAAAACTTTCTTTAAAAACTCTGACAGGAAGCTGTAACAGTATGTTTAACATGAATGAATACACAACAATTTGGTTTATTCTGTGTTCATACAAGATTGTACACCGCATACAAAATTCTCAAAAGTTGGCTGATATTTATTTAAATGTAAATGAAAGACAAGTGTATTATGATAAACTATTCAATAGTAAAATATGTAAAGTTTAGATGAAAAAGAAAACCGGAGAATTAGTCCAGTTAGTCAGCAGCGAGAGGTGTGGAGATCTCTCCATTCCAAGATGCAGCGCATCAAAGATTATTTCTTGATTCAGAAAAGTCAATCGAAATTCAGTTATAGGATGTGCTTACGGGCCTTCTCTGGCACCCATGCAAAGCAGCGCTAAACATTATGCACATCTCCCCGTTCAGCACCCACATTGTTTAAATATACAAATGCACTTGCACGCATATGATCATGCACAGGCATGTTGGTTTTAAAACGAGACGTGCTCCGATGCATTGTTGACACATTGCTATCTTGAGGCAGGGAATGTGTGTGCACAGGTAACGGACAAAAACCTAGTCTGAAATGAGTGTTGCAGTATGTCACAGTTATTTTAAGGATGCATTTTTGATATTAGTATTAGTAATTTAATCGACATAGTTGGTACAAAGCACATGTGTGTGTAACTCTACTTGTTACAAACTGGGACTTTCAGAAGTAATGACACTGATAAAATTATATTTTCCCAATCGTGACAATACACGGGTATGTAAACAGACCTGTCATGTTTAGGGTGTCTGTCAAAACCCAGCAAACGAGTATTGACAACAGTTTACTCTGGTTAAGCATTCATAATGTTCTTTCTTACTTCACATATCTGCCACTGCACTCTGAGTGCCATCATTATTTAATTGACTTAGTTCAAGATTTTTGAACCAAGTGCCTGCTGAGCTCCTCTGATTTTTAAATTACCACAACAAAAAACACCACAGGCAGTGCATCACAGAGAAAACGGCATCCGTTACTGACGTTCATGCCTTCCATACAAACTTTACTTACCAGAACTAAAGTACCACAGCTAACACAATGTTAAACTGTTGGTATTGCCGGTAAGCACAGCAGCACATTCACCTGGAGTTGACATTGATGACGCTGAATCTTGAATGTTGAGTTAAAGCTCCGCTTATAGAAACATGTAGATTACAGAGGTAATATTACTCTGTCACAATGGAATGTTTTAGTAAGATCAGATAGAGGCGACTTGCTGTGCAGTACATATCCTGTACCATCCAGACCCCTCCTCTACTCTTATCCCTCCTGTTCCCCAGACCCCATCCTCCTGTTAGTGCTAGAAGTATCGTATACATAGCAGATGACTGATGACGTTAGTTACCAACTAATTTCACTATCGACTAACATCAGTCATCTCAACAACAAATCAATAATGTTAGCTGGCTAGCTAGCTAACATTATCCTTTCTAGCTTGTTTTGCCTGCAGACATGTCAGGTCTGTAATTACCTTCAGTCAGGACATTATGTTTCATCTGCGTTGCTTTGTTTCTCTGTTTTTCTTTTCACTCTTGTTTAACATTGTGAGATATGGCAAATGTGTGTGAATCTCAATGGAAAAATTCAGACACATTTAGGGGGTTGGTGTTGATGAATATGTGCGATTTTGTGCAAATCTGGGTCGAGGTAATTAAAATGCTGTTTATATAGGGATATGAGCTTTTTCCAGCTGCTGTATGTTTACTAATGGGACTAAAATTCTGTTACTACCACCGACATGTAGCTGATGAACGTAATGTGGCCTTAGCTATAAGGTTTGTTTTTAATATAAGGGGGCTGTTGGTGGAGGTATATGCTTCTGGTGTTCTAGTTGAAACTGTGTGTGCACGTGTGTGTGTGTGTATGCTGTGCAGGATTATTGACAGTTGGAGCTTAATGAGTGGGAGCCATGTGTGTGTATATCTGTGTGATTATGAGATTTTTTTCCCTAGATGTAGCCTCATTATATTTATTGTGGCTCAGCCTCTGAATCCATAAAGTATAAAAGAACAATACTCCCCGTGAAGCAGGTGTATTTTTGTTCTACTGTTGTCGACTGTCTGCATCATGAGATAAACTTTGATCCAAGTTTCTCTGCACTTTTTGCATTTTTAAAGATCAACCTAGTGGTTTGTTGCGGTAATAGATTGGTTCATATAATAACAAGAGGAGTCAGGTTACAGCTGTAGGCAGCTGTCCTCAAATGACATGAGCCATAGATTAACGCACGTCAACAGAGAGGAGCTTGTTAGTCCAGGGTGTGATCCTCATCTGACATACCTGCTTTATGTCCCAGACATCACGTACATTATGCAACGGTACAATATGTAACATTCTAATATTGGTTTTTTTTTTTGAAAAATTATCCTGAACATATATGTGGAGAGGTGCCATTAAGGGTTTCCTTCTGAAGTCAGTGAGTGAGCTGCACCCTTCGAACCTATAAGAAAAGGCCAAAGTCAGGGGTGGGAGCTCACGGCCTTTCAATAAATATGTACTACTACTCCTCATGCAGCAAGGCTTTAACAGTGTCAGCTGCTGGAAGACGTAGGTATGGCTGACTCACAGGGTGGCAAGCTCCCCTCACCTGCAGTACTTGAGATGACACAACAAAGACGTAGGCGAGGGGCTGGGTGGAGAATCATGGAGCAAGGAGACTGAGGAGGAGGAGTAGTAGGAGTGGAGTGGTCTGCTTTTGAGCTGTTTAAGCTACTAGCTTAAATATTAGAACTTGTACTTTGTAGTTTTTAGGAACACAAATTAACCAGCTAAACAATTATTATTAGCTGGTTAATTGTACAGTTTCAGTCCTTAATTACAGTAATTAGGTTAATAGTTTAATTTGGTTGAATTTATCAAGTCTCCAAGACACTTCAGCATTATCGGGATGTTCTGAAATGACTTCTTTAGCAAGCTAAAGTCTTCTTTTTTCAAGTTAAACGTTGACATGGTGTTAGGCCTATATGGTGCTATATTATTTTTATTTCTCATAAATATATTATTTAACTTACGTTTTGCACATTTTAACAATACAGTGATTATGAGTGGTAACGATAACAAGTCTGGTCGCTTCAATAGTGATACAACATTTCTGCTGTTATCTTGTCCATGTTCTTTAATGTCAAATGTGACATAACGTCGCACTCTGCGCCTCTAATATTTTTGCCGTGGCTACTGAAGGATACTGTGTCTGTCTCAGGGAAACACTGTGGAGATCGACCTACACCTAAAAACAGCCCAGCCCAGGAAATGACAGTTTACATTCCAGTTGCATGCCTATTATTTACAGTGGGACGAGGAAAACCCAAATATTCTTTCAACTTCACAGCACTGGAATGTACAGAGCCTTCTTTTATCAAACCTAAAAGAAGGCTCTGGTCTGAACAGGCTGTTATACTTAAGGTCCAGTATCTTGGAGTTGTCCTTGTCCTCTGTATCTGTGGACTGAAGTGTCAATGAAGTCTAAGGCACAGATCAGGCAGAGTTTTACTTACTTACAAAAATGCGCACTGCTTATTATTGTTAAAGCTTACACTCTTTCATGTGCATGTTTTGTGTTGTCCACCCATTCCAAGCGTGAATTAAATTTGCAGATAAATCACCTGTCCTTACCCTAACTTAGATTTTCTCACAGATCTTTACGTTATGTAAGTATGTAGGCTGCAGACTGTTCACAAACAATACAGTTTACGACCAGTTTTTTTGTTTGTAATTATTTGTACCGTTTAAATGAATGAAAAAAAAACATAGGCACTAATGTAAAATTTTTATTTTATCGACTTTAATCAGGCAGTCTCATTGAGATGTTCAATCTCTTTTTCAAGAGAGGCCTTAAAACAGAACATTCCCAACCAGCAAATAAATACAAAGGAGTCAATAAATACAAATAACACAACAAGGACTAATTAAAACAATTACGCGAATCATGAAAAACTTCTGATAACAAAGTTTTAAAATCACCAAGGGGAACGTAAGACTGCAGCCGTAGTACACATTGCAGCTCATTCCATTTAAAAGTTGCATAATACCTGAGGCCAAGACTGCCAACATCAGTGCGAGTGTAGGGGATATCTGAGGTGATGTATTTACTGCATCGTGCACTGTAGTGACTAGTTTAAATGAGAGGAGAGATGTGAGGTAGTTTGCAATGTGCCTCCAGACCTGCTGTTTTATGTCCAGGTCTTGCTAACTGCCATTTTCAATGGTCAGAGACTGTAAGTAAAGATGGGCAGCATGTCTCTATTTCTTCGCACTATGCAAAGGTGAAGCCAAAAATATCTCCGATTACGGATGCTGCCATCTTGCTTCTAGGGACATCATTTAGAGCCTGAGTCTGCACAGTAATGATGGACATTAACAAGTAATGTACATCACTGTGTTGAATCCAACTTGTATCGAATTAGTAATAAGCAGTATGACAACATGTACAAAATATTATTTTGGTTTATAAGCTAATTGCCAATTGAACAACCAGTGTCTGAGCTGTGTGCAGTTTACTGCCAAACGGATGCAGGCAACGTGGAGGAGATCAAATTTCAGTTGACAGAGGGGGAACTCGATGGTAAAAATGGACTGAGGGACTCATGCTTTCCAAGAAAACATAGTATTGTGTCTGAGCACAATAACCAATGGACGTGTGTTGGCTGTTACCAACTTGATAATGGTTAATCATACAAATGGGAAATTCTTAAAAGTAATATATATTGTTAGACTCAGTGTTTGTATTGTTCTGATGCAACCGCAATGTCTACGACTTCAACTTGGGCTACATCCATACTGCTACAATGCAGTTTAAAAAAAAATATCTGTCCATACTAACTCACCTAACAATGTATCCCTAGTCCGCAGCCCACTAACATTATACATACCTTATGTTATGTCTTGTAAGCACCACGAACTAGTGTGCTAATGACTTGGTTCAGATTTTTTTTTTTGTTGCTTTTTTTAATGGTGAAAATCCTGTGTGCTCTACTTATTAAATTATGAAGCTATTATAATTGTGCTGTTAGTTTGTAGGTGTAGACTCAGTTATCCTGGGTTGCACATATATAGTGTCTCAAAATGACGATTGTTTTCAGTTAATTGTCAGTTATCAACTTAGGTTAAACTGTTTTGAAATCGAGCTCCTCTCCTTCCGCCCCGTATCTTTCCTGTGATTGTAGCTCTCGCTGTATTTGTGTTTTGGGTATGGTCAATTATTTTCAGTTAAACAAACCCGGTCCCATGTGACTTCCCAGGTTTGAACACTGTAAACCGGCAAAAAACGAGGAGCCACCAACACCGCAGATGCTGCCGCTGCCCTCCGCCGGCCCGTCAGACCCAGAACCCAGTGAGCCAACACCTGGCACAGGGGCACAAGACTGGGTCAACGCTGCTGAGTTTGTTCCAGGACAGCCGTACTGTGGACGGGGTGAGTGACTAGCATTGGTTACACCAAGTTTGATATCGATGCTGTCATTTAAACACCATCTCTTATGAAGGGACGCCCTCTTTCATGATGTCCCTATTCGATCTTTATGTTTTACTCAATGAAACAATCCAAACTTTCCCATTTGTGACATCAATTCACAGCCACCTGCATTTTTGTAGCTACTATCCAGTTTATTTTTGATCAGCAACAGGCAGCTGTTCACATCACATATTCAAATCCTATCATATGGTATGTTGTGAACTTGCCTATAATGATGTGTCAAGGGCTCCAGTTTGACTGTGAGCATCAGTGTCTTGTTGGACATAGAATATTAATCTGTGGTGGCAGGGAAATGGAAGAATCAGCCAATAAAAACTAACGGCAACAATGTATGTCTAGTTTTTGTCTACAGCTTGAACTAAAAGTCAATAATTCATCTTTTCTCCTGTGGGCTGCACTCAAGTCAGCTGAACAAGAGGCCTAAATGATGCCACATAGCTTGCAGACTAGACTTCACAGCCATGTTAAAGTGTAAAGATTGGTTGAAGCTGCCTTTTGACCAAACGTGCCTTGAAGTCCCACAGTTTGTTTGTTTTCTCTTTTTGTTTTTTTAAGAAACTAAAAGGCTCCTGCAAACCGTTGTTCTTGTGCGGTTCTGACGAGGTCTAAAAGATCGCTGACTTTAAGGAGGACATCCGGCGGCTTTCGAATGAGCTGCGGAACAGAGACTCTGTCTTGAGCCGCTTCATTGATGAGCAGACAAAAATACTCAAGGCATGAGCCCTCCACGTGTCCCCGGCTTTGATCCTCTTGTGAGGCTTTCTCACCACCCCCACTCAATCTTTCCAACCGCCTCACTGCCTTGTCTGATGACTCTCTGACACATCCAGCCGATCTGTGGCACTTGATCTCCCCTCTCGGGATCATTCTTTGAAAACAGCACCTGTTGGCCTTGAGCCCCTCCTCCCTCCAGTGGATATCAGTGTTCCTGTAACTAAGCGATCCACGCCAAAACAAACTCAGCGACCCCCATCACGAGTAACATCCTCACACCGTCGTAGGATGCTGAAAGAGGCTGTGCTCCGACGCTCTGGATCTCTTCCTTGCCCAGAATCGGGAAATAATCCTTCATTCAAGTCAGAGGTCGCTCCCTCCTCATCTACCTCACCTACACATTCACCACATTCAGTCAGTGGCATCCACACCAAGCGTGGAAGCAGTTCAGGCTCGCTCCTGCCAAGCACAGCGTTCTCCTCGCCCTCTTTTTTTCCCCACAAACACTTATAGTGGGTGATTCCGTAATTAGGAAAGTCCGTTTTTTCAATGGAGTCACTCATTGCATCCCCGGAGCTACGGTCCCAGTCATCCTTGGAAAACTCCCGGGGCTACTGCGCTCACTCCCTCCGTCCATAACCCGAGTGATAGTTCCTGTGGGAATCAACGACACGGCTCGTCAGCAGTCTGAGCTCACCGAGATGGATTTTGAACAGCTTTTCAACTTCTTGAAAACTTGTGGCAAGTCTGTCTTTATCTCCGGTCCTATCCCCACACTGGGCCGCGGAGTTGGGCGCTTTAGCAGAATCCTCAGTCTTAAAAGTCAGTCCGCCGGCTAAGTTCACTGCCTCGGCTTTGTTGACAACTTAAATTAATTCTGGGGGCGCTCTTCCTTCTTCACAAACGATGTGCTCCATCCCAATGTGCTGGGCAGCAGAATGCTAGCCGTGTTACATTCGATTCTCATCTGAACTTCAAAACACATGTTAATCAAATAATTAAATCCTGTTACTTCCATCTACGAAGCATTTCTAAAATCAAATCGGTTCTATCTCTCCCTGAGCTAGAAAAACTAATGCATGCCTTTGTTTTCGCCCGTCTGGATTTTTGCAACGCCCTGTATACATGCCTCAGCCAGACCGTAGTTACTCTTTTGCAGCTTGTTCAAAACACTGCTGCTCGTATTTTACCAAAAACAAACCGTAGGGCTCATATCACGCCGATTCTTGTGTCCCTTCACTGGTTATCAGTTAAATTCAGGCTTGACTTTAAGATAATTAAAATCAATTTTAAAGCTCTATATGGGCCGGCCCCCACATACATTTCACAGCTCTTGACTCTCTATCGTAACCTGAGATCGGCCAGCCTGTCCCTGTTGGCTGTCCCTAGGTCAAGGCTGGCTACTCAAGGTGACCGGCCTCTTAAATTGGACTGAACAGAATATCTTTTATTACAATCGATTCTTCATTTTGCCATGGACTTTTGTGTGAAGCACTTTGTAACCTTGTACAGTTATTATTATTATTATTATTATTATTATTATTATTAAAGACCAGGGAAGAATGGGCAAATTTAGCCTGTTGGCCTGTTGAACAACCGACAATACAATATGCCACTACAGCCCATGAAATGCAGAAGACGTCAAGAGTACGATGACGCAGTACTACAACGATGGTTCACATAGAGGGGATTCAGATCATGCTGCTGTTAATCAGAAAAGAGATGATTACTATTAACTAAGCATATCTGAAATTCTCGACCTATAGTCAATAAACTGATCTAAAGAGCTCAGCAAGGGATGATCACCTGAAATAAACTGACTACTCAACCAATCAGGCATGTTGAGAGCTACAGTCCCCACCTTTAAAGGGCCCATATTGTGTAAAATACATTTTCTGGGCTTTTACTATCCGTAATTACTTGAAGGGGGTCAGTAGGGACCCTCAAGTAATGAAAACAGTCACTCCGCGGACTTTTTCACTCAGTCCATTCTAAGAAATATGTTATTGAAACGTCGGGTTTCGTGCTTCCTCTCCGTATGATGTCATCTTGAAACCGCACTCTTCTCTCAGCCCCACCCAGCCGGTACCAGTCCGGCCTCCAAACCCACCACCCCCGCTCCCCAGATGTAGACGTTACTCCGTCCTGAAACTCGGGACTGTAACCCAGGACTGAATCTCGGGACTGAAACTCAGGTTCATATAGCTACATACCCTCCCGAGCTGGGACCAGTTGATTTTCCTGGAACTTAATATAGACCCTGGTCCCGGTGGTGAAAACGCAGTTCCTGCAAAGGTTCTTAGTTCCTGGGGAAATTTAAGCTTCAGTTGCATTTTGAGGGTTGTCTGTGAGCTAGATAAAAGTTGAGTGCAGAGGGGAAAGTTCAGGAAGTTTTCAGATCAAATTTTCCTCGTTGGCAAAAGATTGCAAACACGACAAGTCGTATGTTCTCTGACTAACTTACCAAAATAAATGTTTGTCAAACAGTCTTTGCCTCTAATAATGCTGCGTTGCTCTTGTCCAGCTGAGCAAGTGAACGGGGAGAGCTCCGGCCCGCTCATCGAGGAGTTCGACAGCGACACGGCACAGGACAACAAACAGCTGAGGAAGCAGCTCTGTCCGTACGCCGCTGTCGGAGAGTGCCGCTACGGAATCAACTGTGCCTATCTCCACGGCGACGTCTGTGATATGTGTGGCCTTCAGGTGCTCCACCCCACTGACAGCAACCAGCGCTCAGAGCACACTAAGGTAACGCTTACACACACAACCTCGTGGTGCATTCACATTAACAATGCTGGTCGGGGGACTTCATTGTCCTACTGTATCCTGCAGTCCTTGGATTTATTAGAGGGCGAGGGAGGGGGTTATAGATAAAGCAGAAATAATAGAACTGACACATTTCCTCATCTATTCATCCTCGTGGTAACTGTTCTGTGAGGAAGCTGCATTTTTGAAGAGCAAGTGAAGGCTTGAATGGACTTCTGACTCTTTTGGAGTTGTTTAAACTGCAGATACAGAGTGGAGGTACTTCTCTCACAAATCACCTTGGGCTGCGACCTGAATTATTTTGAGTCATTAGAACAGAGATTTTTACAAACGTCGTGCAGATTTTTAAAAAAACAATTTTTCTGTTTATCAGTGTGTGAATCATCACAGCTTACTTTGGGCATGCCCTCTGTTGCTTTGTGGAAAGAACATGTGCCAGAAACAACAATGGTGGCTCGATACCAGTTTTTCTACGTTCGGCGAGCACTGCTAGGTCTAATTATAAGTTTGCAGCTTAATTTAGCATCGCTAACACATTGCCTACATTCAGAGGCGTCTGCCTCACCTACATGGTCGACTGCATTCGTCTCTCTTCGATTGCATGGTAAACATTAGCTTAAAGCTGCTGTCATTACAAAGTCATCAGCAGGGAATGAGTGCTTAACATGTATTTACCTGGTAAATGCAGTGTTGCTGGATGATGTTGAGCTGCACAAAAACTTGAGGTTGACTTATTTGCCTGACAAGGACCACAGCTGTGTCAATACAATGGTCTAATTTAAAATGAATGAAGAGGGCTGTTTTTTTTTTTTTTTTACTTTAATCAAGTATTACTGCCGTTGACCACAGCCTGAGCACATAACACAGTCTAGTCCGTAAGAAGTTTAATAAAACATTTGAGGTTGAAATGAAATTCTGATTGATCAGGTTTGGGTGTTGATGATTGAACTGTTCCCTCCCCCTAGGCGTGCATCGAGGCCCACGAGAAAGACATGGAGATTTCGTTCGCCATCCAGCGCAGCAAGGACATGATGTGCGGTGTGTGTATGGAGGTGGTGTTTGAGAAGGCCAACCCAAGCGAGCGCCGTTTTGGTATCCTCTCCAACTGCAGCCACTGCTACTGTCTAAAGTGCATTCGCAAGTGGAGGAGTGCCAAGCAGTTTGAGAGCAAAATCATCAAGTGAGTCATTTGTTCTTGACAATGAGGGTTTGGGAAGATATCTTTCTCCGGAATACTTTGTTTTTGTCAGTTGAAAGACTGAAGTGTCTTTTGTTTGTGTGGTAGACTGTGGTCTCCATAGCTCTCAGACGACATGGTGAATAATTCAAAATCTATATCTGGTCGATTTTCCAAGAAGATTGTCTAATAGATATTATGAGCAGTTTTTCCCCCTCTCGCTCCTTGAATGTTTTAAAAGCCCCAAAACATCATATCAGAAGCTTAAAATCCTATTGATCCTGATTTGAGGCCACGATTTTAGTGGTTATTTCTCTGTGATACGGGCACTAATTTGCAAAGCAGCAGTGAGAGTTCTTTTTGACATTTTGTATTGAGGATGTCCTAACTATAATGTTCTTGGGCTCCTTATTTTTGAATTTTTCTCTGCAGGTCTTGCCCAGAGTGTCGAATCACGTCCAACTTTGTCATCCCCAGCGAGTACTGGGTGGAAGATAAGGAAGACAAGCAGAAACTCATCCAGAAATACAAGGACGGCATGGGGTACACAGACCATTTTCTATACTCTGGGATCATAGAGGATACACATCCATGTACTTAGTACATGTTCCTACGTCAAAAGCAGTATCACTGTCTCTCTGAAGCAGTTGAAGCAGTCTTCTAGTAAAACAGAAGCTGATTTCTCTTTTCCTTTTAATAAAAAGAGGCATTTCTCTGTTATCTTATCTAAAATCTGGTCTTCTAAAGCTGTTCTACTAAACAGTTGAGTGTCCGCAATTTCCAATCTCCCTGCAGCATGGAGCAGAGAGATTTTGAGGAGAAAGCTGTCGTGGGTGGATGTGCTCCGAGTCATACAGGAGTGGGATGGTGAATCTGTGGGAGTGGGCGGTAACGGTGGGAAGAAAAAAACCTGTCCAGTGCAGACCTATTCTGAAATTTTGCCGTCATTCAATAAAAACAAATCTCCACTGATAACTGATTCACCTCCTAAAGACTCTAATGACCGATCTCCGTTGCTTGATTGGTGTGTTTCTGTGTTTTTATTTTGAGACGATCTGACCTGACGCGTGTGTGTTCTCTGGTTTGTACCCTGCAGGACTAAATCGTGTCGATACTTTGACGAGGGCCGCGGGACATGCCCTTTCGGCTCGAATTGCTTCTACAAGCACGCCTTCCCTGACGGGCGACTGGAGGAAGCTCAACCCCAGCGAAGACAGACGGGCTCGAACAGCAGAAACCGGGTAACACTCGCTCCCGAAACCCTGAGAATGCTCTTAATTGACCCCGTACATAAGCTTTACCCAGATAGTTTCAAATAGTATATATTTTTTTTTAAATCATGGGGGCATTAATTATGTTTACCTCTAGTGGTAACAACCATAACAACACCTCTTTAACTGTGGCACCCTCTGCTGGATGGCGAGAAAAACAGGAACCCTTCTGGCGTGCAAGAAAAAAGGATAACCCTGTAATAAATACTACTTTACTTCAAATAGTCTGTATTTATAGAATCTAGAGTAAGTCTCTTCTTACTTTATGTATTGAGTCAGTATTGGCAACACATTTATAGCATATGTACCATTGACCAGTATCCATACACCTAAAGCTGCAGCCTCAACAATCAATATATAAATATAACAGTAGTGGTGTTTGAGGTTGTGTGAAATTGCATCACAAAATTTGAATTAGATCAAATAAGGCAGATCACAAGACTAAGAAGTATTCTTCCTAATTGTTGTGGAACCTTTCTGGAATCTGGTGAAAGGAGAACTCAGGCAGCACCAGAAGAGACCAGAAGGTGAAACAATATAAAAACGCTGACAGAGTAACATGAGCAATTGTCACCCCCCCAGTCTGAAGATGTCTGCCACAGCATCCCCATATATCTCCCTCACCCTGCGTCACCCATTCCAACAGCACATAATTGGCTAGAAGTCACTCTCTATGTTAAATGTAGGTGTTTGCATCCTATTGGATAGTTAAGCCCAAAGTATGCATGACCAAATCACATTGTGTCCTTGCGTCTTGCCACTGGTGAAGTACACAAAAGAGTTAAAGTCTGTGAGAGTTGAAGTTGTTGTCTCTCTGTCTGGCACATCTGAGTTAGATATGAAAGTCCCTCAACATAGACACTACAATGCATTGTTGGTTGGCCCTTTATCTAATGTCTGTGGATGTTTGAAAATTCCTCAACACTAATGACCAGAGCATTGTTTGTGACAACTTTGACAAACATTGATTAGTCAGCGCACACTACAACTTTCTGATGTAGTTTCTGTCGTTTCTGCAGTGCCACACTTAAAGTAAAGGAAACAGATTTCACGAGCTATTGTGGAGTTTGTGGAGTACTTGACCGATCGGGCATTTTCAGTGCTGCAAGCCTCACCCCAAAGGTTCCTTAACTTTCGTAAAGCACTGCCCCACCAGGAGGAACTTTTTGGGGTGTAACAACATTTCTTGCAGAGGGTCATTGTCCTGGGGAAAGTTCCGATGGATGAAACGCATCTCAACACAAAATGCGACTAAAGGTCCAAATTAAGATTTCTGTCTTGTTTTTTCTTTTTTTCACTTTTATAATTGGTTAGATTGAAAGAGGTTATGAGATACTGATAGCTTCGAAATGATTTGTTCAGGAAAACGTGTGTTAATGAATCTGACTTGGTGTCATATTTCCGACCGCCCTTCTCCTCCTCAGAGCTCGAGGCGAACACCGCTGTGGGACATCTTTGATGAGAGGGAAAGCACCGACTCCTTCGACAACGAGGACGAGGAGATGGTGACGTTCGAGCTGAGCGAGATGCTCCTCATGCTGCTCGCCGCAGGAACCGACGACGAGGTGACAGACTCAGAGGACGAATGGGACTTGTTTCACGAGGAGCTGGACGATTTCTATGAAATTTACCTATAGCAGCCCCACCCACTTCCCCCCCCCCCCCTGCCCCCATGTATACTAGACACTAGAATGGACTGTCTTGTGCGAGTGATGGACAGTAGCTTTTTCCCCACCCTCTGTATTGTGGCAGTGCCTTTCAGCAGGCCATTAATAAATGAACTTGATAAAAGATAAAAGGAAAAAAAAAAAAAATCCAACATGTCGGTGCGCTCGTGCTAAACATTTTCTAGACATCTATCCTTGTGAGTCTATCTTGTGCGGTTCATGTTAAAAGGAAAAATAAGAAAATGACAAAGTGAACTCGATATAAGACTTAACGGAAAATCATAACTTTCTTCAAATATTGCTAATAAAAGTTGTTAAGTTCATTTGTGGGTGTGGGTTTGACTTGTTTATCATCTAGCCAGGTGTTTGTACATAAAACTAAAACTCTGAGGATGCACTCGAACTTACTCGGCACCATGTACTGTAACAGTGATGGGCATGTTGTAAGATTTTACAAAGCGGTTTCTGAAGGCCGAAATGTTTTTTTTCTTTATTAAAGTTGCTGAGAGCCAATATATTGTGCTGATGTTTAATAAATTGACCATAATCACTTTCATGTTGTACTGGAAAAGTATTTTCCGTGTCCCCCCCTATAGAGGTCTTTACTTTCTTTTTTGAAAAAAACCTTTTATGAGACATTTGGATCATTTACACCACACAAACTGTGTGTGAAACTCGTGTAGGGTTTGTGTCTTTGCACCACGCGGCAGGGGGAAGTCGTGCCCTGATCATCGGGCGGCCATCTTTGTTACTGGGACGCTTAAGTCACTGAGGGGCTCATTGAATAAGTTACTCAAAGAAAAATGAAAGTCAGGAGGACACTCACTGGCTGGAATATATGGGCCAAACCTATTTTGAGCTTATGAAATGAAGTTTAAAGTTTATGAATGTGTAAAAACAAAGTTGGGAGTTGTAGAAATAACGAACATGTTTCGAAAACCGCACAAATCAATGATCGGGTTACAAAAAGCCTCTCTTTTGCAATAATTTGTATATTACATGTATTAACACAACTAAAACTTTGTTTTCATCTCATAAACTCAAAAGTCTTTTTTTCAAAGGATCTGCAACCATTGAAAACAACAAAAAATTCACGCCCATAGAGCGCTGCTCAGTGCTGCCTCTGGTGATTGAAAGCTGTATTGCAGCAATACTACTGAACAAAATACACTGTATCTTTAAGAGTAACGAGTTTTAGGAGCTGCTCAGTGACTGGAGGGTCTCGGTTACAGGGGCCTTTTGATTGTGTGACAGGTGAACCCCCACCTTCCTCTTGTCGGCACACCCTCTGTAAAGCCTTTCAATCGGTCTGGGAAACATACAAAGTGATTTCACTGTAGCTAAGGTCAAATGTTATGTTAACGTTAGGATTTTCCAGATCCGTTTTATCGTTCTGTGATTTCCTACCTGTAGCTTCGGGTCCCACGTTCATCAGCAATCGGTCAAAATGGACAAAATAAAGATGGAGGGAATTGTTCTCCCTTTCACTATTCTGAGTCACAGTGTCTGCGGACGTCTGTGTTACCACAAGACAAATCTCAAAGGTCAAACGCTTGTGACTAAAAACTCAGGAGCAGGCTTGCAGTGCAGAGGGGTCAGGGAGCTGAGAGACTCTCTGCTCTGTTTCTGCTTCTTGCATTGTGAGCTAGGCTGCTCATCCACTGACTCCTGATGGCGAGTCTCAGCCCGTTGAACTCCATTGGAATGCATATGTTTATACTGATATGTGTGTTTTCTATGTTCCACAGCCATCCATCCTAACTTGAAATTAAAGTTTATTATCAACCTCTACTGTGTGCTGTCTCATCTGTTTTTAATAAGTGGGTACGACACCAAACTCGGCGTTGCCAGATGTGTGGTAACGATTGTATTTGTCCGATAACTTAGCCCTCTGTCAGCTATACGATCAGTACTGCCAAAATTCCCATAATGTACGATAATTTCATTATTTAGTGACAGTATTAGGAGTTATAATTATCAGTATCGAACAGTGTTGAAGTACGTCCCTGTATGAACATGCTTGTTGTGATGTATGTGCATTAATATGGGCCGTGTATGTTTTTTTCCACATCTCTTTTCCGTGAAGTCTCTCCTGTCAATCATAGTTGGCACACTGGCAGAGGATGTGGATTTGTAGGCGGAGTCAAATACTTGTTCACCCTAATATGTTTTAGGAAAGTTTTGTTTATTTAGAATTTAGTATCAGATCGACAACTCTACAGTTCCCTGTTGGCTCAACTTCGCTTTTTTAGTGTCTTTTAGGTCGTTGTTTTGGAATAATTACCTCAATTTTCCCCCCTTTTATCCGCATTCTTTCCAGCAGCTAAAGCGTAGGGCAGCTGTTTTCACCTGGAAAATCTCCAGTGAGTGCAGAACGCTGTCTGCCCATTGCAGCCGAACAGAAGGCAGCGTTAGCATCTAATCATGCTGGAGCATTTAGCAGCTAAACCAGTACAATATTTCCCCCAGGGTTCAATGGAGGTCAAACCTAAAGTCAGCTACTTATCAGTGTTGATGGAACCTCACAAAGCATTGAACCACTGCCAGGTTCTTCACTTTTTTGGGTCCCCTGGAAACATTTCCATTGTCCTTTTTGCAATTTGCAGCGCGTTTCTGTATTTGCATGTGTTGTGACTTCTTGCAGCGCACGTGTCGTCAAATTGATAGTTGTTTTCTTAATTAACACGTGTTTTTTACTACTTGCATGTGTGTTTTCTTAATTTGCAGTGCGCTGGGCTCTCTCTGACACCGTAGCTTAAGGGGGTTTCCAACCAAAGAGTTGTCGTTGTTGTGGACTAATGTCATCAGCTGTTCTCGGGCCCTCTCATTTGAAAACACATTTGGAATTTTAAAAGGAAACTTATACGCTGAAGTGGAGCATTTAGATACTTTGGGTTTCATGCATGTACAGTATTTTCTCTTTCTATTTCCATGGCAACGAGTTTTACTTGGCCATATTGAGAGTCTGCTCTCAACTCTGAACCTTTCAGCACTTAGCAACAGGCAGACACCGCACAGCATTCTGTTTACAGTGTGTGGGTATGAAGGTATTGACTTGTTATCACTGGCGTCAGTCGATACGCAACACCGGCACACTAAATACACTGCTGATGACAGGAGTCTTTGATAATGCTGCATTTGCAATTTTATTTGACATGTGCTTTACATAAAAATGTGTTATTCACTGTGAATTTTCCATTTTACATGTTTGTATGTCTGCACGACAGGTCAAGAATGTTTCATTGTAAAATAATTTCTTCAAATCAATGATGTAAATATCGTAATTTTGTTGATGTGTTCATGCGACATCTATTACCTCTGTCCGTCCCAGGAGAGGGATCCCTCACATGTGGCTCTCTCTGAGACTTCTACGTTTTTTACCATGTTTTTGGTAGATTTCCCTTCCTCTTGTTGAGGGTTAAGGACAGAGGATGTTGCACCTTGTTAAGCCCTATGAGACAAACTGTGATTTGTCAATATGTGCGTTACAAATTTTTATTGATTGACTGAAAATTCAGAATATGTGGTTTAGAATGAACAGAAACAGATAGAATAAACTATTACAAAAAAAACCCCAGCTCCCTCAAGTCTAAAAATAAAAAGTCACACACACACACAGAGTTCAGTGAGGGCAGCCCTTCGCCCTCCACCCTGGAGTCTTCCATGGCAACAGCACCTGTGTATTCCATTCAGCCAATCAAATTCCCCCCTGGCCCTTGAGAACCAGAGTCACATGATGAGCAGCACAGCCTTTGACCTTCCTCCATGTTGTTGTTATGATTTCATTTATTTTATTTTTAATGGAAGCAGAGATTTCAGTCCAACGGTCTGGGACATCAATCGCCATCCAGCCAATGAGTTTAGTTCCAGGGCTGCCATCTGATTGGTCAACTCAGCCAATTGCTTTTTGTCTGTCTGTTTTTTTTAATGGTTGTTCATCTTTTTTTGTTGTTTCAGGGGAATATGTCAGATGTCATCTCCTGATGGTTGGAGTGGATATGAGCATCACTTTGACCACATGGAGGTGCTGATGGAAACATGTGATTATTGTCATTAAAAGACAGAATAAGACAAAAAAATAACAATAATGATGATAATAAATGACTAATAGATGTATGAATACATAAAGAGAACTGCTCTTGGCCTGTAAACACACACAGGCAGATGTTGGAGGCATCTTTAGTCCATTCCAGCTGCCTCGGTCCGCGCCTGTCTTTGCGCATGTCTCTGCCTCCACCTTGGAAAGCATCGGGGAGGAAGGAGAGGAGGAGAAAAGGAGGCGAGCGCACAAATACAATGGTCTCGGAAACTGGCAACGACAATCTGAAGGCCGACTATCTCCAGTACGAAGCGAGCTACTCCCCCGACTCATCCTCTCCGGAAGCCGGCCAGCTGAGCAGGAGGCGGGACACCCAGACCACCAGCGGCAGCATCAACCCGGAGGAGAGCGGCAGCATCCGGCCCCTGGTCTCCTCGGCCGCGGCCGCCTCCTGCATCATGACATCGGGGGAGTTCATGCAGAGCGCCCCGCTGCTGGCGCACCGGACCAAGAGGAGCCTGCTGTACAAGGCGCTCTGCTTCCTGCTGCTCGTCTTCCAGGGCGGCGTCCTGGACTTCTACCTCATCATCTTCACCGACCTGTACTGGTGCTCGTGGATCGCCACGGACCTGGTGGTGATCTCGGGCTGGGGCATCTTCTTCATGAAGAACGCGCGGAGCAAGCGGGAGCGGGCCTGCGGCTTCCACCAGAAGGGCTCCATCTTCGGCTGCAACCTCGGCGAGTTCACCTACGCCTACCTGGCCTGGCTCATCTATGTGATCGCGTGCACCCCCAAGGTGGTGCTCATCCTGGAGACCTCCATCCTGGACCTGGTGGCGCTGAAGGTGCCGTGCGGGGCCACCGGGTTCAAGATCGTGGTGCTGCTCTCCGCGCCGCTGCTCTACTGCCTCATCAACTCCATCATCGAGGACCTGAACGGGGCCACGCGGCACCACTCCCACAGCTGCTTCCTGGGCACCTGCCTGGACCTGCTGGACAGCTTCACGCTGCTGGAGATGCTGCTGCGGAGGGAGATCCCCACCGCCTACCTCAAGTACACCGTCATCTCCGTGTACTTCGTGGCCCTGGCCGTGCCGGTGGTGTGGCTCTACGCGCTGACCGCGTCCGAGCTGCGCTGCCGGTGGCTGTGGGCGCGCTTCGCCACGGGCCTGCTGGTCAACGCCCCCCTGCTGGTGGTGCGCTGCTTCCAGGTGTACGTGTACGAGATGCCCGTGTCGGTGTTCATGTTCAAGAACATCTTCTTCCTGGCGTGCGCGCTCCTGGAGCTGGTGGAGCAGTGCGCGGCGGTGCGCGGGGTCCGGCGGCTGGCGGGCGGCAGCAACACGGCCCAGTTCTCCCACTGCGTGTCCGAGAACGACATGTGTCCGCACGGATACGTGAACACCCTGGCCGTCACCCAGTCGTAGAGGCCCCCCGGGGGGCTGGGGGGTGCGGCTGGAGTCGTGCTGCGCGCCTGGCACAGCTGGAAAAACTCTGAATCACAAGTCAAACCTCTGCTCCGGATAGTGTCTTCATTTAGACCAGTGATGACCTGAATAACAGACAAGCATAAAAAAAAAAGTAAAACTAATTTACTATCTGCAAAATAAATTAGGATTAAAAGGCCAAAACTATCCAGACAGGTCGAACTTCAATAGCCACCTCACCTAAATACAGAACAACCTCCAACAGTGAGAGGAGATTTGTATTTCTAATCCTCCGGTGCTCAACGCAGTGGCAGGGCTGGATTCACCTGCTGACAGGCCCCAGGGGCAACAGGCCCCCCCGAGGTCCCCACCGTAGTTCTGGTTATTGAATTGAGGCAAAAACTTTAAATTGTTCATGCACTTAAGATTCTGGGCTGTTTTGCCTCCATATAATGTCAGAAAACAGCCAAATGCACATGTAGGTGTTCATTTATTTGTCCATTTCTGTCTATAGATTGAAATCACAATCGTTATGTTGAAAGGGTATTTTTTTCTCATATTCTGAGTCAGAAATTTCAACTTGCACCAAACTCTCCAATTTAATTCCTGTCTATATTCTGAAGGTTTTTCCAGAGGGTTTTGATCTTATTTATATTCCACAGCCTAATTTATAAAAAAAAAATGTATTCCTAAAAATGTAGGGAAAATGTTACTTCTCATGGCTGTGTTTTCTGATTTATGGAGTCATTAAAAGAGATAACACATAATTCTCTCTGTAAAAACCTTTAGCGCCAATATGTCAACAATATGAACCTGGCTTCATCCAATGTTCTGGAAATGTATGCAAATCAGTGCATATTCTGCTATGTGGTGCCTCATTTGCACATCCAGAAAACTTAACGTAATATAAACATAATAACTAGGGTAGTTTCATGGTGATATCAATTCATAAAGGTTACTTAAGCTCCTCCCTAGTAGTTTCTAATGTCAACTGAAATCTTAAGGGTATTAAAGCTTGGTTTAGACACTGGACCTCTCTAAAAGATAGGTCTTGCAGGACCATGTCCCTGTTAACTGGAATATCAGTGGAGCAAACCGCAAACATTTATTTAGTGGAACAACAACAAAATAACCAAATCATTTCTATGAAAACTGTGTGTACTTTAGATTATTCAGTTACAAGGACATTCCTTATGGAAATAGATGCTTTTAAAACGTGGTGGGCATGAACTGAATCCCATCCGCCTCCTTTGTATTAGGGTGCAGCCAAAAATCTCAGAGATAAATACACAACCATTAATACGACTCAGTTTTTCAGTTATATATTTGTTTTTAAGTTGCAAATAGGTTCGTGGTCACATTTTTTTTAAAACAAGTTGCTGTTTGCCTCAAAAGGCATCTTAAGGCCGTGTGCAAGAACTCTGTTAATATGTATTCCTCTGATTTATCATATTTCCGCGTGGGCACAGGTCAGCAGCTATATTTAAAGTGCCGCCTAGTACCAGCTGCTAGGCCCAGTTAATCTGATACAGAGCCTTAAGGTAAAATTTGGGGTTTGGGTAGTTCCAATCCACCGGGCCTGTTTACCGGGTGATAACGCAGGAGCTACCTTTGGGCACTATTGGTTTATATTAACCAACAACTCTAATGTGATTTCCACATCTACAGCCTGAGGCAGTGGCCTGCTCGGTAATCCAACCATGACCAGCCATGTTGAGCCAATAACCACACTGGAGTTAAGGTGGACTAAAGACTATAAGTTATTTATTTAAGGCAAAAAAACAACAACAACCTGGAGCTGACTTATCATCTGAGGTTTTGATTCAGAATTCTGACGACTGTTCTCCTATAGCCGGAGAACGGGTTTACACATTTTTGGACACGACTAGAAGGCATCATCTGTACCAGCCTTACAATGCTCCTTTTTTTTTCTCCGACCAGTCATCAGGTGCTACAGTCAAACGCCAACGCCTGCAACAACCTACAACGAATGGAGGACGGACGAGTGTAGTGCAACAGACCTTGTTACGTTGTGTGTGTCCAATCGGAGCGTTTCACCGCTTGCACTTGAATTAAGTGCAGAGAGACGTTCGAAACGTAAAGTGCAATTTGAAGAATCCTGACTCTACTCGTGTACTTCAGTGTTTTCTATTGATGACAGTGTTGTCTGCTGGTGTTTGCTGCTTCTAAATGCTGTGTCCGGTCCCGAGATTAGAGTTAGACACGTGTGTGTAAATTGGTGCCATGCATAAAGACCTAAAGACCCGATAGTGCCATGACAAACAGGTTTTTCTACAGCCCTTTTAAACGGACCCCTGGCCAACAGGAGTTTCCGCTGGTATTGCTGGCTCTGCTACTGTTCTACTACTTCTGTCACGTTTTGGATCAGGAATCCCAACAAACAATCCCTGGGGACTGTTCACTCTTTCACCTGTCGATTTAAAGGTCTAGTTCTCTCCATCGCCCGAGGGACCAGCTCTGTCATTGGCCCACAGTATTTCTTGTTTGCTTAAAGATCAAAGCCATGTGTCATGGTCAACACGTGTAGTGGTGGGACCACGTGGAATCTCATTGCTCTTAAGATAGTCATTTATAAAGGTTAAAGAATAGTAATGATGAAAACAGTCTGAGTCTATGTCTGAATCCAGTAAATCATAACTTTTACATGAGTATGTGCTAATCAATATTTTTATATTAACCGTGTCTTACATAACTGTTTTGGTCATAGTTAGGAACCCACAAAGATTTATCCCCAGGCTTCTTTCAGCTCATTGACTTGCTGTGTTCGGTCCTTGACTCCACTTCTATTCCATCCACTGACATTTCCAACCGGCAGCAGTTTTAAGTAAAATTCTATGATGGGATGCAATGTGTTCTTGTGGGCGTCAGAGGATTGTTGTGAGAAGTGATGTTGCGCTACCTGCTGTGCTTACATACACGCCTGTAGAGAAGATCATTGTTTCTTTTTTTTATGTCTAATACCTCAAGACTTTAGAAAAAAGAAGCGCTCTTAATTAATTTGCATTTCCAAACCAGAAACTTTCTACAAGAACTCATTTCCACTGCAGGCACCAGGGTCGAAATTAAGTTTTTCGGAAATCTTTTTTTCCCTCCTAAAAATGTCGCTGCTTTGTGGTAGTACTTTCTGAAAGTAATAGAACCAAGATGCCTGTTTGGTCGTGTAATAGTTTTCGATGTAGTCTACAGCAACATTATTCACAGTTGTGAAGTTGAACTTAATATTTCAGAATCTTACCTTCCTTTTTTTGAATACATCTGAGTCAATCTCCTCTATAGGTCGTACAATATGTTGCCTTACTTTAAGTTGAGCATTTCAGGCGTTTTGAAAATGCTTTGTTACAAGTGCTTGTCTCTATGCTGATCGTCATAGTTGTTGAATTGCCATCTTGATTACCACCGCCTGGTGGACTGGAGTGGAATGGCTTGTTGTCAGTCAGGATAATTTGCCTCATCTCTCGTGGTTGAAAGACCACAGTGGAAACACACAAACAGAAACCTTTTCAGTTTTTTTTCCCACTTCCTGGGACTAAATGTTCCAGATGAAGATGCGTGATTGGTCGAGTAAAGTTTCCAGGACCAAAAAATTGCATGCACTTAGGGTTGAAATGCAGCTGTAGTCATTGAAACTGTTGGAGAATGTCACAAGACACCTTTTTTCCACAGTGGGCCTAATGCAAGAACTATTCTATATTGTCCTAAAGTATAATCAACACTAATATCAGCCTTTTGGGCAACACAGTCAAACCATCGGACAGAAAAAAGTCAGTTGAAGTGATCAACGGACCACCCTCAACAAATGAATAGTGGCACACACAGTGTATCCAACAGGTTGTGTTGAAAATGGTCTTTTGTCAGAGTGTATCCAAACAATCACTGGTGAATTGAACTGGAAACGATCTGTGCCTGGCGCTGCTGGGCACAGACAACACTGGGGATTCCAAAGCTCCCTCTCAGTGCATTATTTACCACAGTAGGTTTACTACAGTGACATCATGGCTTTGTTTGAACAGTAGGAATGTTATGTCATGTCGTGTCATGGTCAGGGTTCTCCATGATGAGCTTACAAGTATTGTCAGGTATAGAGTTTATGTGACTGAAGAGTATGTACAGTCAAGAGATTGTGCAATATGGGTCGGAGGGGTTCAAACAGATTTTAGTGCCTATTATTTACGGAGTTATAGATTATATAGTAATGAATGAAGGTTGATTCATTATGGTGTATTTAATCACAATGAGGGTATCAGTGCAATTTCACAGCTCTGTTTGCTTCAGTGTATGCAGGTCAGAGGTGAATAGGACTTGTGCCTTGTGAGCAGCATAGGACAGAGGTTTCCAGAGTAGGAGGTGGGGTGGGTGGTGTCTTTTTCCAGGCTTTGTCCGAGGGGAGGCCCACGACCTCCGTAAAAACCTCGGTCACACGATGACTGCGGAGGGGTCGGACTTGATGAGGAGAAAGGGAGGTCATGTATTTTAGCTTGCTCTCAGAGCAGTTCTGCACAATCATTCTGGCACGTAGCACCAACCAGGATTAAAAGCTCTGTTAAACCCATTTAAAATTAACAGAACTGTGGTTAAAGATGACATCGTGAGGTTGTTTGTTCCCAAAAACCTAGTCATTTGAAGATATGTGAATATGCAGCAAAATCCAGGAATTGTTCATTTACCTTCAAGGATTCTCACGCAATCACGGTTCCAGGTCAGGGTCCTTAAAATGGACACCAGTGACGTTTTAATTCACATTTTCAATTAGGATTGGATCTAAAGAGCTTTTCACTCCAAATTCTGTATTTACATCTTAAAGTGGATGGCTTTGTTTGAAAGGGAACCTCCATATGAATCCTGGAAAAACAAGGAGATTCTAATAACGTAAACTCGGATAACTGAGGTTTCTAGCTATTGGCTGCTACTGCACAAGGATGAGCGGATAAGTGTGAGCGGTGACTGTATATTTGACCTATGCTGAAGTACAATCCTAAACCTGCATCTCGTTGCATCTCATGGAGCTGAGTTGACTGTTTATAAATCCTCCCCCTTCCCCTACAGGGGAGGGTGTCACCAGGTGTCACTCCTGATTCCGTCTGAAATGTCTTTCTGCTATTTTCACAGCGTGGGTGTCCTTCCTCCAGCTGCCTGAGGTCGTAGGTCGGCTGTGATTTCAGAACGATGGAGGAAAGGGGCAGGATTTCAGTCGGTTCAGCTGCAGGCGGTGCAGTGGAATGTTTAATCGAAATAATAGGTTAATAATTTAGAATTATGTCGAACAATTAATCAAATAGTTTGAGAAAATATTCAGAATATCAACTTTGCTTTGTTTCTAGAGCTTTTCAGCCACATCTCTCAGTCTTCTCCAGAGTTTCCATTAGTGTCCTCATGTGTCCAAACTGTGGATCAAAGTGGTTTTAAATGGAGGGAGGATGGTGATCACTGGTAATCTAGTGAACTTTCTCCAGACTCTTGGTCGACTGATGTGGTGTCACATGTGACATCCTGATGATGTCATGCATCAACGCCAGTCTTCCTCAGTTTTCCATCTTTATAAAAACTTGTTTAGGTATCTCCATGACAAAGACAGAATGCAATGAGGTAGACCATGAGATGTGGTTGAAAACTCTGTGAAGTCAGCAGATCTTAAGATTATTTTTTTATTACAACACAATACAAGTCAAAGGTCAAAGCCGGAACTTTCACTAAAATGTTGGACAGTTGCTTTGTCCCCTCCGCAGACGCCAGGGTGCTGCTGTGACATTGTCCCTGATGTGCGACGTGTCTGTGGACGGTTACAGATCATAGAGGTGCTGCTGCACAAACAATGTAACGTGCTGACTGAGAGCAGAACGGCCTCCGATTGTTTGTTGCTTCTCATGTATTTTGCCAAAATTTTAGTAATGTTATATCATAGTATTTATTATAGTATTTTATATAACTTCCTCGTGCCAGTAATTTAAACCTTTGCTTATGCATTGTGACGCTCTCTGAAAACAATCTTTATTTGGATTTGCACACAAACTTCAACATCCCAACCACACAAGCAGTTTAATCACAAGCAGGACCGTTTTATTTACATGAAACTTTAAACTGACGTATAGTGGACCTCTAACCTTTAACCTGCATGAATAAGCACAGTTACACTGAAACTACCAAAGGCTTACATGGACGTGGCTATTCAAATTAGCCAGTCATGCTAAACAGATTCAAATGTTTAGTTTTTTTTGGGGCTGTGTGCACTTAAAATTTTTTCAATATATGGGTTTCCCTTTTTCTTCAAACTTGTTTACAGGGATAGGCCATTGCTATCGTTTACACATAGGACTATACTCTGTACTATAAAGTTGTGTGGTGTATATCTGTACCGATATAATCAAATCTATGTACTGTAGATGTAAATCAGAGTATTATGTGGTTGAAACCTGAAATAAATCTGAAGAAATTGCTGTACAAAGTGTTTATTTATGAAGCATTCTTTTATCGGTGAGGGAAAACAAAGATGAGTGCAAGTATTTAACAAAGAAAAGTTAACATTTACATGACATGCTGATAAAAATGTTATTTGTGATTCCAACGGGTTTGAATATAGATGATAACAACACATCAACTCACAATATTTCCTTCAATACAGAATAAAAATCTGCAAATTAATGTTTAATGGCTTCACTGCCAGATTAACCCACTAGTGGGTCCGGGTTAAAAATTTGATGTGGGGCATAATAACCCACTTGTTTATATTTACGTATTAATAGCAGTTTGACTGAGACCAAATGTTTGCAGTAAAATGCACCATGTCAGTACAATATTAACTGAAATATTATATATATATATATATATAAACCTAAAACTCAATTTTAAGTAGATAATCTAAGTGCTACTTTTCTCAAGATTGTGCTAGCATACAAATGTGATCTTAAAGCTCCTATCATTTTGGTTTCGAGAGTGTTTGGAAGAGAGATTCTGGATCTGGAACCTGCAGATTCTGAGGATCCTGAAGATCGGGTGTGCGCTGGGCAGATTCCGCTTTGCTCAGTTTATAATCTTTCTGTCTGAGACCTAAACCTTGTTCATTCAGCTGCAGTTCCTCTGATGACCACTAGATGTTGGCTCCATGAAAAGAGTGTGCAAATGTCCAACATCCATCCATCCATGGGCTATACCTCTTATCCTTTGAGGCGCACGGGAGAGGGAGCCGGGGGCCAATCCCAGCTGGCATTGGGTGAGAGGCAGCGACACCCTGGACAAGTCGCCAGCGAATCACACGACCAACATACAAGAGACAAACAACCAGCAACACTCACATTCACTCCTACATTCAATATAGAGTCTCCGAATAACCTAATCCCAATCTGCAGGGGTTTGTGGGAGGAAGCCAGACCAAACCCACATAGACACTGGGACAACATGCACACTCCACACCGATAGACCCCGGCCAAACTGGGATTTGAACCGGCAGTCTTCTTGCTGTGAGGGGCAAGCGCTACTCACCAATGAATAAATTGGGCCAAATCCAGGTGCAACATCCACGTACGTCTATGTACGTTCACCTGTTTATGTTCCATGAAGTCACGATCATATTGATACTATTAACATATTGATAATGTATGGATTATTATATTCAGAATTGTTTATAACATATATTATATGTGCACTTTACTGGCCACAAGTAATGGATTAGCACTGTCCATATCCACATACAGCATTTAGAGTTCTTGCTTCCTCCTACATTCTGAATTTATGGTGCTCACACAAGTAATGTAGGTTAGAATTGGTAAAGTCTGGTACCTATGGCTAATGGTGGACTATGAGCATCAGTCCCCCTCAAGATCTAAATCTGAATATCTGAGATCCTGCTGAAAGAGCTCCTCCTGCAGCCTTGCCAGCGCCGCCAGAGGGTCTTCTTTGAAGGGGGATTCATGCTGAGAGGGCATTTTGGAGATGTAGCCTTGATCAGAGCCACTGTTTGGACCCTTTCCACTGGGCACCAGAACCTCATCCTCCTCCATCTCCACGGGCACGGAGCGGCCGATTTCAGAAGGAGGGAGATACTCACTCCTCGTGTTTGCACCTGAGGAGTCTGAAAGGTTTGAGTTGTGAGAGTTCTGTTGGGCCGAGCTTCTCAGGTCCAAGTGAGCAGAGGGTTGGCTATTTTGCAGCAATGAATCATCTTCATCATCCTCAGTGGGAACTTGACCCTGTGGTTCTTCCTCAAGTGACAGCCAGTTCTGTCTTGGCGATGGAGGATTGTGTAAAACAGGCTCAACTATGTAGACAGATTCTGGACCGGGGCGGTGAGGGTGCATGTGATCTGTTAACACTTCATCCAGGTCTGATGGATACTGATGGTTGTACTCAGGGTTTACTTCTGGTGTAAGTTCTACCACTGATGGCAGTGGGTGCTGGCAGCTCAGTTCGGGTGTGAGGACATAAACACTGTCACAATTTTCAGTGATCTCTACCTCATGGATGCAGACAGGAGGGCCGTCTCTGATTAGAGGAAGACACTGTAGGACTGGAGGGATCTGCAGCTGCTCAATCAGCAGGTTGGCGTCAGTCATGACCTCCTCCTCGTCATCCACACACTCCCTCTCAAACCAATCAGGATTCTCCAACTGGTAGGCCTGGAAATTTTCGATGGCGTTCTTCAGGGCTCTGCCCGAGGGACAGTTGAAATACTCGTCCCCGCCAATGCCCTCGATGTGGTTGACCTGACCTGGCTGGTACTTTTCAATGTCCAAAATGCGGAAGTACAGCTCTTCAAAATGCTTCATCAGCTTGTATTTGACCGTGATGTCGAAAAACGATGGTATGTCTTGTTCGCTGCTGATGTCATCGAAGTATGCCGCCATGTACTTGCCCTGCATGCCTGCCTGGTGCATGTCTGGTAGGAAAAGGTGGAGAAAGGGGGTGAGCATGTCGTCTGTGGGGGAGAGGAGGTCCTCCCTCAGCGTCACCCGGCCTTGACCACACAACGCCCTCCACTTTGCCTGGACGCCTTGCGAGCACAGCACCAGAATTTTGTCGGACGGGTTTTTCAGCTGTTGCCGTTGCCACTCCAGCCAGCGGAGGCGACCCACCATGCCAACCGAGGTGGAGTCCAGCAGGTCTACCAGCACCTTGGCGCCACACTTGACCTGGAGGAAGGCGCAGAGCTTTAGCACTATGTCCCTGTAGAGGTAGTGGTCCTGGGAGTAGATGACCAGCACTTTGGGAGGCTGTTCAAGCTGATGCTGTGCCGGTTTGAAACCATGCACAGGTGCTGCAGCATCACCAATTTTGGCTGAAAGAGAAATCGCCAATAACTGTCAAGGCACAAATCAAAAATAGTTTTTTGAAGTTAGGACTTAATGAAGATAGAGCTGAAACTGAATGTATTTGGAACTGACCTGGCTTCCTGCAGAGGACACATGAAATAACTGCCGCCACTACACACGTCAGCATCAACATCAGGATGACATATGTGTACAAGGGAACACCGGGGATGTCTGGATCTTTCGGTTCTACTGTTGGAAACATGGTTCATTGATTAGCTGATGCCATGAAAGAGACCACTAGTTACCATTTTCAAATTTTCATTTTCAAGGCAAGTTTTGGATTATGCAATCACACACTTTACAGGCGTCTTTCACTGTTTTTATTTCGGGAGAAATCAGCCATTTTAATGTGCATTTCCAGGCGAGCCATCACCACTGTGATTGGTTTAAAGAAATACAAACAATCCGTATTTTATTTTGCCTATAGCAGAATAATAATGGATGCAACCAGATCATTTTCCAGCACTGACACTGTGGAAATTTACGTATGTGTAATGTAATAATTAAACATACAAGTATAATTACAATTATCAGTGTCATAAAACTATTTGACAAATATTCTTTGCTGTTAAACAGTGATTTTGAAGATTTTTTATGGGCAAAGGTTGAGGTCACTCTGACCTCACGTCTGTCTCAACAATAACTTGAAGTGATAAGAATTTGTGGTCATAGGTCACAATAAATCATGTTTTTGGCTTTAACTCTAGAATTAATATCCTAATTATGACAAAACTATAGAGAAATGTCTGACAAATACAGAATTCACCATGTATCACAATATATAAGTT
The DNA here is from genome assembly GCF_009819705.1 of Hippoglossus hippoglossus. NCBI lineage: Eukaryota > Metazoa > Chordata > Actinopteri > Pleuronectiformes > Pleuronectidae > Hippoglossus > Hippoglossus hippoglossus. Next base: position 2,451,274 of record NC_047173.1, read on the forward strand.
CACATATGTTTTAGTAACTGTGTCGACCCAGATCTCTGACAAACAAATGATATTCACCTCAGCCTCAGCTGTATTTGCTTTTCAGCAAATGTTGGTATGATAACCTGCTCAACCAGAATGGCAATCAGGAGAGTGCATACCTCCACCAAGGCCCAACGGTCCCCTTATGAATCAACTTCATTGTACCCATGTCAGCCTTTAGATATTTTGTTTACCAAAGTCCCCTAAAGAGCTAGTTCCTCTAAATGTTGTCTCATTTCTCTCCTTTCAATCTTAATCCCTCCCATTCAAGGAACAAGGAAGAGATAAGGTCGAGGAGGAATTAAGGAAACACATATTTTGATAAAGGAGACTTCCTGGACTTAAAGGTGACAGATGGATCACTGCTCTGGGGGCTTGAACCTGTTCTGTAAGACCTGATTGTCCATGTTGTCATTCTGAATGTACAGTAGAAAAAGTTGTTGCTAATAGAAATCTATAAACATGCCAAAGTCAACAAGAAGTTCCGATCACAGGTGGCTGTATATCCTGGTATAAACTGAAGAGCCACTGTAGATGTTTTCAAGAAACAGGGGAAGATCTTTCTGTCCTGGCACCTATCCAGTACTTTTATCTATTTCATCAGAGCACACTTCCTCTTTACAGCCAGCACGTGGTCCAGGCGTGAGATATGAGGTTTATCTCTTTTCATTTTCACCCTAATGGCAAACTACGGTGAAGGTGCTGCTGTCAGATAATGGTTTTCAAATACTAAAAGAAATATGGGAATGCTCTTCTTTTTTGACATGAACATCTCTGGCTAAGGTGAAGTTTAAGTACTGTGGAATAGGAGACAAGATAATGCTGTTTCAGCTGAAGTGAAATCAAATCTTTATCACAATCTGAACTGTTAGTTTTGTTATTGGTATATTCTGACTGTGCTATTTTCAATCTGGAGGTCCAGAGATACTTCTTGACCATGTTGCGAGTCTCAGCAACGTGGGATTATAATCACCAGATCGAACGTTCAGTCACTGTCCTGCTCGGCCATGATACTGATATTTCAAATCTGCCAACATACCATCACAAATATCCCCAGTTCCTCTCTGACGGGTACAGTCCTGGCCACACTGTGGGAAAAGAGGTTCGACCTGCAGGGAAGAAGAAGGTCATGTTAACTCAGAGAAGGGCGGAGGAGGCCGTGGCGTCACCCAGCAGAGCAGATTTGAAAAGATTTACCTGAACGTCGAACTGGCAGCAGGATCTCGGCCATTTATCAAGGCTGAATGTCGCATTCAGAGTTGTGCGATTGGCCTGGAAGACAGTGAATAGTTACTGCAAGATTCTGTGATAATTAGGAAAGTTATACATTCCCATAATTACATTATTTTACAACATGCTGTGAATAAAGAAAGCACAAAACACTGGAGAATTAAGAAAAGATCTATTTTGACGACACGTGCACAGTAAATACTCAGACAACACATTTGTCGGGTGTATTTGCAGTGCATGTGTTTTTCTGATGTCGCAGTGCACCGAGGCCCCATCTCAAGTTAAAGGGGGAATTCTGGTATTTTTCAGCCTGCTGCTTACAAATGTGGGTGAGTAAATTAATAGTATTTACAAAAACCATTAGATTGACTCCGCTGCCGTCTGCGACACAGCAGCAGTGAGTACAATGTGTACTTATGGGGAAACTGCAAGAGTCCACGATATGTCGACTAAAAATCCCTTGTTTCACCAATAAAAGGCTCCAAAAGTTTCCGTTGTACCAATCGTACGACATTTATAGACATAGAGTCCAGGCTGACAAACAGCATATGATTATATACAGTAGGCAGGGATGAGTCTTAGCTGAAATGTCACTAATAATGAACCGTAGCAAATGATGTACTCTGAATACATCTGAATAAACTTTAACACACCAGAGACGACAGTGCTGGAAAGCCAGATTTACTATGTGTGCGCCTGTGCAGTTCTACTTGTTTGTAAAGTCTAATGAGCAATCTGTTCCACGATCAGCAGAAAAACGCTGCAAGAAACAGTTTCCTGCTCTGAGAAGTAACAAACAAAAAAAAACTGGGGTAAAAAGTAGGTCAAGATACAAAGCACAGGATGTTTTAATGAGCACCTACATTTCCTCGTGTTCTAGGTCAAATCGCTGAAAAAGGAAAACTGCGTTCATCTTCTGTAAGAGACGGAGGCGACCTACTGCGCAAGTACCCTTCAAATACTTTGTGCTATGTGGGTTTACCTTGTTTACGCGGTCTGCGTGTTGAGAAGTGGAGCAGCTCACAATAACGATGTACTCCTCACACAGGGTGTCGGGCCTGAAGCTGACAGCCAGCGCAGACCTGCCCCCGGCTGCAGGGACCTTAGCCAGACTGATGTTCGCCTGCCACAGACTCCCTACGGCACAGACCACGGGACGACGTGTTAGAACCGGTCTGTGTGATTCAGTCACTCACCCTGAACGTGGGGGGGGAGGGGGGGGGTGTCGGTCACTCACCTGTCTCGATGCAAACCTGGGTCATCTGCATTGTGGGATCTTGACAATCTGAGAAAAAAAACAGAAGCCGAGAATCATCAAAGTCAAGAAGACTGAGCGTTTCTTTACTCCCCCTGGAACTTACAGTGGTTGTTTTGAAAATTGTGCTGTTGAGTTGTATGAGTGCATCATCTCACACTGTATTCTTATTTACAGACCTACATGCTGCCTGTCTTGGTTTTACAGATATTTCACATTTCTCTGTAAAGCTTATCTGAGGTTAGCAACGTAGCAATGTAGCAACAAAGGGAACACAACACCAGCAACACATGTGGCCCAGTATGTCGCTGTTCTTTGAAGTTTCATGATCAAAGTAGTATGCACCTACATACAGATGCTGAACAACCCATGTACTTTCTTACATGTCTTTCTTACTAACCAGCCATCAGACAAGCAGTCCACCTGGGTGCAAGTATAACTGGTTTTCAAAGGTAATGGGAGACAGGGCTGTGAATGGTTTAATACTGGTTATTCCCTAAACACACCCATTAGTCATTATTCTGAACCATGCACTTGACTCTTTTCTCTGCTGTTGATCTAGAAAAAAGTGCATTTGGACGTGTACTCGTTTCATGATCTTTAGACCAGGAGCTTAGATTGTTTTTGAGGAATTTAAGGGATTCGAGTAATTTCTAGGAAATCATTGCCCCCCACCTTTTCATAAATATTCAACTTTATGCAGGAAGGCGATCAATTAGTTACATAGTCACAGAGGCCAGGATGATGACATCATGTCAAACCCACTCATAACTTCAACAGTGACAGTAGCATGAACAGACCAGAAAGACAGACTCTGTGTCCACAGCAGCAGCAGCAACAACTAAAATGCTGCCTTCCACATCAACTCACCAGGAACAATGACCTCCTTACTGATGTCGTAGCTGCTGTGGCGCACCTCAGGTTTGGGGATGTTGACCACAGAGACCCGGTATCTCTGACCAGGCTCCAACACCACCATGTTAGCTGAGAACGACCACTGAAAACAAGAAACAGGCAATTACACTCGGACAAACTGTGAGCACGGATTACTGTGTTACTATGACGCTGGTCATCCAGAGTCAGGCCTTTCCCTCTAATCTGTAGCATTTAATGTTGAGTCTCTGCTGTTCTGGTTAATCTGAGATTATACATCATTTTAAAATGTGAACTGAAAAGTGTCCAGTACTGAAAGTGAGTGACTGAGTTCTTCGTCTTACACCTTTAAGTTTGATCAGATAAATTCCTTCCTTTCTTCCTTCCTTCCACAAATCCATCCATCCATCTATCCACCCATCCATCCATCCATCCATCCATCCCCCCATCCATCCATCCATCCAGGAGCAGCTATCCTCCCTCTGGATGTCCAAAATCCTCGTTGAGTCCAGCCACATTATGGACAAATGTCCTTTTGTCCGCTTCAATCTGCATTGGCATTCTTTCTGTCTCTACCCAAAGCTTATGACCAAGAGGGAACTGATCACTGATCACTTAATTCAAAACATCAATATGCAAAAACAATAATACCATGGAGATGAAAATGAAACATACAGATCTGAAAATATGCACTATCAATGTGGCCAGAAATGATTTGGACCCACCAACCTTTTCCCCTGACGGACTTCTCATCGGGAGTTTGCCTTTGAAGGAATATCGAACACACAGGTTCTGATTTGTGGACATCACCAGAACCTGAAGCTCTGTGGCCTTTAGGTAATTGATGCTTCCTGAGAAAACACACAGCAGAGTCACATCCTGTCTCACTGCTACTCAGACCCATCAAACATCTTCGTGGTGATGTCAAAACGCACATCACGTGACCACTCGCGTACACTGGGCACGTGCGTGCCAGTGGGATAGAAGCCTGGCGAATCAGCGAAGGCTACATCGTGCCCTTCCAGACTAAAACGTGGCCATCAGCATTTCCAAACGTCTACGTTTTAGCAGCTCTAAAACTCTGAGTTGATGTTTTTTCAATTGAAAATATAGCAGTATGGTTGTAGCCTCATCTGACTCCTCCCCCTCCACAGAGAACCTATGGCGGCTCTCTAAAGGTCCCTATGCTCCCTATGAAGGACACATTCTAAGCTTCTAAGTGAACGTGAACACAGTTCGTAATTTCAGGTAATTATACATTAATAAAAAACATAATTATGAATATCATATTCAATTTCAGCGGATATATCCCAATAAATCCTACACACTGGACCTTTAGCTGTAGTATTCAAGTCATCATCTTAACTTAAGTGTTTCATTGTTTAATTAAGTGTTTGATTTAAATAGTCATCATCAAACACTAATTTTGATTTATGAATCTGAAATTCGAACAAAGACTAACTCACCATCATCCCTTATCTTCCAGGTGGCGTCCAGTACAATCTGCAGGTGTCCTGCCTCGTCCCGCCTGGTGTCAACAGATGCCTGCAGCTCCTCTGGACCGCTGGGAGTGTATTTGTGAGTTTCCAGCCAACTTTTGTCCATACAGTTACCTGCACACACACACACACACACACACACACACACACACACACACCTTTATAAAGAAGGGCCCTGTTTACATGCAGTTCGGAATGAACAAGAGCAGCATCTACTCACTTGTCGTGATGGTACACCACAAATCCTGTGGCAGAAAAAAAATCAGATAAGAGAGAAAATTGGAAATGAGGATTGTATATTATCATTCCTACAAATACACTGTGGATTTGACTGTATTTTCAACCTTTGACCATTGACACAAAGTCAAGTTATAAAACAGTAAGCCCTGCTGAGTAACTGCCACCAAGGCGCTTAACACGAAAACACTTTACTGTCGTGCTGGGATTTTTCTGGTTATTGTATCAAAACAAAAGTAATGTTTTAATGTTTAGCATTAACGTTTGATGTTTAGCATTAACTATGACCTAGTAGCCTGCAACCTACCACCACATTAGGCTTCCTAATGGGTATAGAAGTGTAATGTTAATTTCTCGTAAAAATTGTCTGTACTGATCCACCCAGTTCTACTGTTGTTGATGCATTATCGTTGTTTCATAGCAGCCTCAATGTAACAACATAGTCAAACATTGTTACATTAGTTAAAGGACCAAGTGAAATTTTTGAAGAAATAAAAAAACGAAAAGGACTAGAATTCTGAGTCACTTCTACACATACTCTTTTTCTTTTTCAAAAGAGCTCAGCCACAGGTCTTGACCCTAAAGAACCTTGAGGTAATGTCTGCTGTCATTTGACGCTATTGGATTTAATCTTCTTCCAGATTCTGCTTAATCTATTGTGACTACAGATTTTTTATTTTTTGTACCCAATCTACTGTTACAGTTTGTATTAATTACCTGTGTCCCTCTTCTGTATTCTCCTTTATCTATTGTTTCTATATTTTTTCGCAATATCTACTGTTACGTGGCTGTACTCATATTCTGTATTTAACATTATTTATCATTACGTTGTATGTTTTATTTCTGTTCCACATTTTACCCATTGTTGTTGTTTTTTTCTTTTTCATGGCACTCATAATCAATATTACACTTTATCTGTTGTGGCTATCATTCTATTACTGTATTTTTAGTTTCCCCCACATTATCTGTTGTTTCTGTTTTTCTCCTTTTTCCTGAAACATATCACATGCCTCCTATCCTCCATATTTGACTACATTCTCTCGGTGTCTTTTTCTTTTTTGCCCTAATTCTCTTCTACTTCAAAAATGGCAACTTTAATTTTCCCTCTCCAGAAATAAAATCCACATTGGCACTGTTGATCTCCCTCGGTATAGAATAATGGAGCATAAAGGATCAATAAGAAAACAAGAGTGTTGAAGTTGAACTTGAAGAGTTGGAGTTACCTGTGTGGAGCAGTTGAGGGGGGGCCATGTCAACACCTTCACTGAGGAGGACAGACCCAGACACAGCAACAACAGAACTCCTCTGAGAATCATCTTCTGTCTCACTGATCCTCTCTCAGATTCCATCAGTAAAACGTTCCGCCATAAGAACAAGCTACAGACTAACGTATGGACCGCTGTGAGTTAAAGAAAGTGTCGGCTGACGGTGGATGAAGTAAAAACTTCCTGTTCGAGGAAATAACCTGTTAACTGGAAGTTACCTCATGCTGCCTTCACAGCACATGGGGAATCAGAGAACTTCTGACAAGCGCTGCGTTTGATTGTTCACTTAATCACTGATGATTGCCTGAGTGCATAACATTTTAATGAATGTCTGAGTGTGTTGACAAGAAGTGGGGACACAACTTTGAAACCTTGTGAGATATGCACGTGTCATTGAAAATCAACTTTCATCTGATATGAGATATTGTTAAGTTTTTATTTTTACGAATAAAGCTCTTTTTAATCATTAAAAAATATTAGTATCCATTTTATTGCACATGAATGATTGAACCCTTCACTGTGGACATGCTGTTTTAGATGTAGTGGGAAGACAGTAAGTGTCAAAGATTTTCTATTATAATAATTAAATTAAATTGAAGGACATAATTGTGTTGAATACATTCTTACATTAATCCCTCATTACATCTACCTTTGAAAATATTGTTTTTTTGTTGTCATTTTTAAACCTAATAGCAGTTTCAACTCTTTCTAGAATCAGTGATACCTGAAAATTAGCAAACACTTTAAGTATTGTGACATTTTATTTTGAAGGTTGCTGCTTAAGAATAAACAAAAATTAAAAAATTAAAAAATATTAATTTTCCTGCTCAACACATGCATAGACAGACACATACCTCGTGCACTTGAAACCTGCAGGATTTAGTCTGTGACATTTTTCCTACGGACCCAAATGCACCATGGAGAGTTTACTCAGGGCTCTTCCTGGTTGTGTGGGCTCACACCTTCCAAGTACAGACCTCATGGAATGTGACGCACAGGTGCACTGTGATACATTCACCACTAGGTGGCACAGAAACACAGTCTCGTTCACTTCAATCTGTTGTGTCTGTGCTGTAGCTACTGTACTTGTTGTTACCCTCCATACCAGCTTAGCCAGAAGAGGTGTGTGTGTGTGTGTGTGTGTGTGTGTGTGTGTGTGTGTGTGTGTGTGTGTGTGTGTGTGTGTGTGAAAAAGTTAGACTATTACTTGGAGGTGATAAACTTGTGGAGCTGATCAGTCAAAGGTCATATGTAGAATCTGTCTGTGAGGAATATGATTCGAGTTTTGACCTCTTCAAGTTTGACCGAAATGCATCTGCTATAAGCTTTTTAATGTATCTGCAATCACATGCAGACAGCTGTAATAGAGTTTAGCTTAAATGTTAAATCGCTGTATCTGACTACACCAGAAGAAAAGCACCAACATATTGTGGATTGGCTCCAGAGGCTAATTCATCGTCAGGAGATAGCTGATGGCTTCAAGAGAGATGATTGATTGATGATCTAAAGAACAAAGTTTCCAAAATATCTACTAATTATAGAGGATCTAAAACATATATTCATCGGAAAATGATTTCCCATCAGATGATGTTACTTGATAAGTGACATCGTGCAGAAATCACAGTGAAGTACGAAAAATGCACGTTTCCATGTATCTCTGCATCCTAAAAATAAGGATTGTATGGAAAGAATTATTTCGTCATGACATCATCATGATGTCAGACAATGATGTCATATAATAGATTAATGTTTTTAACTTTTGCAACCAATATAATTTGAGACAAAATCTACAGCCTATTCAAATTGACCAATCATTCATCATCATATGGTATAAATGTAAATATGATGACATCATTGTGTCATTTTTACATTATAAAAGGTAGCATTGCCTGGAGTATAAACAATGTGCACAAGTTATGGCTCCCTACTCTGATGCTTTTCAAATTTTAGTTGTGATTTGTTTTTTTTCTAATCTGGACAAACTGATTCCTCAGGTTTCTTAACTTCATTGTAGTGACATCATCATATTCCCAGAATTAACGTGAGCCCAATTTAAACAAGATGGTTCTACAAGTAATAAACTGGTATCATCCTGTAGTATCCTCTTTGAAATGCATTTGTCAGCCTCATAAACCAACCATCACTAAATCAAAGAGAAGTCAGTCCCTCATGTCTTCATCCCTGACACCTGGATCTGACAGTTTAATCCGCCACACCTGGATTAAAGCGCCCTCCGCCTGCAGGGACAGTACTGTACCATGGCGGCCGTGGTCAGAAACAAAGCTCACTGACAGCGAGCGAAAGCTGAGTATCAGTCATGGATCAGTGTGGGCCTGCAGCAGCAGAGCAGGGGGCCTCTCCACGGAGGTATGAGCAGCAGAAAGCCTGCTGGCTGACATCAAATGGGGAAACTGCGCCTGGCTGTGCTGGATGAGGGCGGCCCCCAGTGAGTCCAGGTGTGTGTTTACAGAGGTTTCAGCCGCTCAAACGGAGATCAGGCCTACCAGAGATAAGATGGAGCTTCTTTTCACGGGAGGTGGGAATGTGGACAGTCAGTGACAACATGTGTCGGTGCCGTGACAGGCCGATTTGTACCGAACAGGCTCCTCGAGCACAGGTCACTGAGATGACGGTGAACTAGAAACGCTGTCCCATGCTACCACCACACATCTGTGTCCACATGGGAGCAAAACACAAGGTGCCTGGGTTGCTATGTTCCAATCCAGTTGCAATCGCACGTCTCTGGATCAGGTTTGAACGCTACTGCGAAAAAGCAGAACCTTTCAAATAAGACATACTTTACAAAAAAAAAAACACAAACTGATCAGTTGATGATAAAAACACAGTAAAACTAATCAAATATAAATAATGTTGTTGTGGATATTGATCATGGAGGCTGATCGTGGATTATAACACCATATGCCGACTCACATATATTACTATTATTGGTAAGATCTCTATCATTATAACTGTCATTACTGCTTCCGTCATCTCTGTCAGACATGTTCTTATGTATACAAAACACTGATACACCTCTTCATTTGGGTTAGATGCTGGTTTTTCTCATCAGTGTTGTAAATGTTGTCGTTTTGTTCAGTTACTCGCAGCATCTATTGCACTTCTGTCCGTCCCGGGATCCTCCCATGTGGCTCTCTGAGGATTCTTTTTGAGGTTTCTCCTAATCCTTGCTGAGGGTGGAGGGCAGAAGATGTTGCACCCTGTTTAAGCCCTTTGATACAAATTGTGATTTGTGAATATGAGTTATACAAATGGAATTTGATTGTTTGTTTGATTTGACTTTAAACAAGTTAGTGTTGGAGCACATGTGGTGAAGTGCTCCCTTCGCAAGGATCTTAAAAACCCAGACTTCCACCATTTTTACGTTCAACCCTGGGAATCACCAGGTAGCCTGAACCAGATGAACTAAGACCTCATAAGAATATCAGATAAGCAGGTCAGACAGGAATTGTGACTGTCATGGTTTTGTCTTCCTAGTGTGATTGAGTGTTTTCAGTTTAATTATTATTACCGCCTCGTGTTTCATGTTTATCCCTGTGTTTATGTTTGTTTATGAGTTGTGTCTGTGTGTCATGTTTGCCCACTGCCTGTGTTCTGTTTCCTGTTTTATTTTGTAGTTTCTGCTCCCAGCGTGTTTTCTTTCTTCACTTCCTGTCTCTGTGATTGCCTGCACCAGTCCTCATGTGTTCCACCTGTGTTCAATCGCCCCTGCCTTCCCTGTGTGTATATAAGTCTCTGTGCTTCCCCTTGTCCTTGTTGGTTCGTTGTCTTAATGTCTGTCTTATCCCTGTCGTTATGTTTCATCTCCTGTGCTCGCGTCCCCTGCTTCTTCTCGTCTCTTGTTAGCTCCCCCCGTGTGCTCTGTGTTTTTCAGTTTAGACTTTTTTGTGAGATTGCTCTGTTTGTTGTTTTTTCTCTGGACATTTTCCTATTAAAACGACACCTTTTGTTTAAACTCTGCATCAGCTTAACCAAACCTGACAGTGACGTAAAGAAATCCCATTTTTTAATCAATACTAACTGGAATGTAGTAGAGTTCCCTTAAATTCAATCAAGCTGAACAGATCCATAAATTATTCCCTGGCAAAGTTGTGAGAATTATACATTGGAGGATCCATTCTATTGAACAAGAAATTCCCCCTTTTGAATTTACTGGTCAAATTTTGCTCATTTATTTCCTCTGTCTAGTCTTAAGAATTTGTCAATGTTAAAATGTAAAGGATTTTCAATTCAAAATTGAGCAGCTAGACCACATCATAACACTTTTGTTCCTTTATTAGTCTATTTTTTTTTCAGAATTTGATCATTGTTCTACTCTAGTAAAGTAAAAAGTATTGAACGATGAGATGAATACACAGTATTTGTCCAGGCTCTGGGCAGGTTTGTTTTGTGGAGTTATGCTTCCAGAAAAGAATACAGGGCACTGACGTCTTATGGAGGAGTGCACTCCCTGATACAGTCACGACAGATCCTCAACTCTTTGTGTGTGTCCCACCTATTTATTTAGTTATTTTTCTGAGGAAGATAAATGTGTTCCATAAATGGCGACCTCCTCCAGCATGTGGGTGAAAATAATGATCTGACATTTCCCCTTAATGGACGTCTTTATTTCCGAGTGGCACTCGGCACAAACGGAGAGTGCTCGTTTCGTCAGCGCGACTTGTCTCTTCTGTTGCTGTGTTCGTCATATTTTTCCTCTACAGAAGCCACACTGCCTATTTGCTCCATCTGGCTCTGGAGATGATGTCCGGTGGTGGACACATGATGGGTAGAACACGACACAGGTGGAGGAGGTGCAGCGATGTTATTAATAACCTGTGTGGACAAGAATACAATCCTGTCTGAGCCAAACAACATGTTGAAACAGAAACAACCAATAACTGGATTGTGGAAAACGAATTGACAAAGGCTAGTGATGAAATATTCGAAAGAGTAGAACTCGAGGTGCAAACTTTGAAGGCACCAGAGTTTCAAACAATCATGCATTTCTGCCTTTTAAATGCAAGACCACCAAACGCCTGTGAAAATAACAGCTCCAGCAGAGAGTGGCGGAGGCCGGTGTTAAAATAATCCATCACCCGTCCTGCAGAAGCAACATCTGTGCTGTGATAATCTATGTGGGAGAGAACGGTCATACTGCCGTCCCTCGGCAGATATAGACGCATATCTCCACCCTGCCTACATGCTCCCGTTCAGTGAAATGACACAGCAAAGGATATTTCAAAACCTTCTATAAATATTAAAAACTACAAACTAAACAGTCACTTATCCTGAAAACGGATGATGAGCAGCAGAAGTCTTGGGGGGGATCTGCCCCCTCAAACGTCTCTGACACTGAACAGAGCTCATTCCTCTGACAAACTGTCAAAGTGCTTTTCATATCTGCTTTAGCCTGTTTCAAGCTCAAATTATGTATGTCAGGTTGCTGCTGATTTACATTATGTGATAAGATGCATAATAGTCAGTAAACATGATGGTGATAATGTAATCTTCCATGTCGGCCTCCCTCAGAGTCAGTCACAATCACACTTGTCCTAGCTACTGGATAAAGGTCCAGGCTGCCTACTCTTAGCCAATGTACTATTGGTTTGTATTCATATACATTTAGGACGTTTTGAGTCCAGACAGCCCCTTTGGTTTGCTGAGACTCTCACAGTTGACTAGGATGATGTCACCATGAAGTTAGCAGATAAGTTGTTGGTGCTGGTACATGTTGCTGAGTGGGCACTGGATGAAATCTTCTTTCATCCAACTTATTTTTAGAATACTTTGTTTCATGTTTTTAACAGTTCTCCCACCTATTCCCACCCTCGGTCTCATCCCATTGAAGTGTCTCCCAGAAAAGGCTCCCCTGTTGTTGCAGCCATACCAGACCTACATTGTCATGGTTACAATAATAAATGTGTGGTTAAGGCTCATGGATTTGGGCACAAAAACAACTTGGATAGGTTTAGGAAATGATCATCATCAAAGTAAGTGCTTTCCGAATGTAAGACAATCTGTCGTCATGGTTACAGTAATAAACCTGCATCTTAGGTTGAAGAGCAGATATTGTTAACACACCAGTGACTGTGGGTTTTGAAAGGAGAAACAAACAGAGGTCTCCTGTGTAAAAGTATATATTTACCCATCCATCTACCCTTACCGCCTCATTAAGTAGTCCTATTCATGGAGTGCCTCAAGGGTCTGTTTTCGGTCCGATTTTATTTTCTATTTACATGCTACTGTGAAGTCTTTTAACTCCATGTTTTGATATATATTTTTGATTTGTTATGCTGATGACACTCAGAAGTGTATAGACTCTGTGAGAAGCTCACATCATCCTCACATGTTTTTGTTTTTATAGTACATCGACACCGGCATCGGCCGTTATCACCAGAAACCCTCATAACACCTTCTTCGGTGTCTTCTATGTGCGTGGCACTGCTTTTTCATCCTGACTAATTGGATTCTATTTGTTTTTACATTTTTGCGTCTGTTTTGTGTTCTCCTGCTGTGCTCTCACAGCAGCTCCTTCGGATTAATATATACAAGGGGGCCAGACGGAGAAAGTCTGGAGGATCTCCAGAGAATCTCTGGAGTTTTTAAGACACATATTGGTACAGTAAATGTTGTTGGCTCCTTTTTAACAACTGACTTTAATCTCCCACAACTCCCCCTTGTCAACAGGATTATAGTAAGAAAGCTAGATAAATTATTTTTGGTGAGTCTGCTGTTGTGGTTGCGTTTTTCAAAGCAATCATTGCTGTTTGCAATGAGGCGCTGCAGTGAAACACAGGTTAACCACAGAAACACGATGAAGACATGCATCTGAACATGCAAATTATTTCCCCTCCACTCTCCTGGCCATCTTGGAAAATCATTTTAAAATACTCTGCACGAACACAAAAACATCACTCTTCATTTTGAAGATATTTACTAAATCACAGATTGAAATGCTGACATTATAATTCATAACAGACTCAACTGCCCATGTTGCCTTGCTCTGTTAGAAGTGTCACTTACCTATTGATAAAAACTCATTTTTAACTCATTACGTGCTTTAATTTGCTTTATATGTCAAAATGTTCGTTTTGTAAATGCCAGTTTTTTCTTATTGGTTTATAGAGAACCATTAACATACTCTTTACAATCACAATTCACAATCTGTTTGCAACAACAAATTTCATACAAATGATGACAAATACTCAAATGAAATAGATGTGTCCAGTGCATTATGCTGTGGATGTCTACGTACATATCCGACCTCATCCTGACCAGTTTTTAAGATTCACACTGTTTTCTTTTCATACAAGATTTAGTCTTTGATTCCAAACAGCGAAACTGTGCACGACTGGAGGCTGACATTCAATGATTATACCTTTCTGGAGAAACTACAGATAAGGCCCCAGCAGAATTTCCTCTGAACTTAGTGGACCCCCTGAAGGAGCCTGTGCCCCAGGTGGTGCAGAGGGAAGTAAATCCCTCAGGAAATCCTCTCTTCCATCTCCAGCATTTCTGCAGAACGACGTTGATCCAGAGGAAAGTATAACTGGCAGCTCAGCTGGTCCCGTCGTCCACAGTGTTTACAGCTAATGGAAACATGCAGCTTATCAGCGCGTTATGTAAAAAGAGGAATGCCAGGGGGGCTGTGGGCCTCAGAAGTCTGCAGTTATTTAACTGCCATACCTGCACATGTTATATCCATGGGACTCTTTTTCCCATCTGGACCCACTTCACAGGAAATGATCAATTTGAAATATTGTGAATCAACACTTGTTACTTCAGAAGCCCTGTGATAGACTTGAGGAGAAAAGATGGGGTCAGATGTGGACTTGCAAGGGAACCTACCAGACCTGACAAAAACCTAAATTACAACTAACTACTACTTTCTAGTTAGACGCGTTATGTACAAGCGAAGTGTTGTGCAGCCCATCCAACCTCTATGGCTGCGGTGAAGCTGAAGCACTACATTGTCCCTTGTGCAGAGGAAGAGGAACTCCTCTTCTTAGCAGCTGTCCTGAAGCATTCAGGGAGGGATGCACTTGCCTGTGCCGTAACCACGTGCTGAAGGTAAAGGGGTGGCGTGCATAGTGCATGCCCATTGAAGTGGGGACAGGGGCTTTGCAGATAAGTCACTGTGCAAAGCATGCAGGCTCCTGGGCATCAGCAGCATAAGGATGAGGAAGACTAGTCAGAAGAACTTCAAAGAAAGTTCAGAGGTTTTGGAGATCCTCTGGAGTTTCTCCAGCTGAGGTGCATGTGCGATCGCAAATGTCCGAGTTGGAGCCTCTGGAGTTCCTCTGCAGGACGTGTCTGAAAACAACTTCAGATACGGACTGAGAACTAATCACTCCTGGTCGGCTCGTCTTAGTTAGTTACTATCAGTGATGATGTGTCCAAGTGTATCAGTAGATGCATCAACCTTCTTGTATGTCCCCATCTTGTACGCATGAAATCTGAAGTGACAGTGGTACCAGAGGAAAGGTCAGGGGTCACCCGAAAAATAAAGAATAATTTTCTTGAGACTGTGATTATATAAAGAACATTTCAAAACAACTTGGCGTTTGACCACAAAGGGCTGAATGGACAATGAGAAAATTTGCGATCATTTCACTTTTCACTGAGATAGTCAAGAATTCATCCCCGTGATCTAATTTGACTTTTTTGTTGACCAACAAAATAATAAAACAGCAATTTGACCTTCATGTTGGTAAATTCAATTTTTAACTGAATATTTCACTAAATAAGTCAAATGCAAAAAAAGAAAGAATCAGAGACCTTCTCTTTAGTTTGTGTCAGGTGCTTACCCTCAGCCCTGACTTCACATATTGGAACAAAGACCTGAGGAAGTAGGTAATGGGCAGGTCCACAGAAAGCAAGGGGCTGGGAGTCAGTGGTGCTGTATTATCTGTAAATATAATCTGTAATTCACTGAACAGATGATTAGCCTGTTTGTCAGAATTTCAAAGAAAGTTGGAAAGTCCCATTACTTTTGTGTCGTGTCTATTGTCCACTGAACCGTTTAAAGCAGGATAACATTTCCCCTCTATACTTTCCATGCAGCTCCATCAACCATCTCATGAACTCGTCAGTCTAGTTAAACTAGTTCCACCTCCAGCAGTATGTGAGTAAAATGCTCATTATAGAGTGAAAGTCAAATCAAAGTCAACTTTATTGTTGGACAGAACATATAAGTACGCAACATAATAAGTACTCAGAACAAAGTACACAGTACGACATGGTATGCAGTCATAAGGTACACGTTGGATTGGATGAGAGTAGTGCAAACTGGAATAGTGCAAGAGACACCTGCAGTTTTTAGAATTGATTTTAACATCATCTGCTTGGTTTATAAATTACTTAGTGGCCCTAGTTCCTCATCCCTTATTCCCCTGCTCTTCAATCTGCTAAGCAGCTGTCGCTCTGTGTACCCGGGACAAGACAGAGGGTGGTAGAGCTGTCGCTGGCTCGAAATGACCTTCCTTTATCAGACGAGCTTTACCTCAGTGCTTATAAAAGGCCTCTGAATTAGACATCTCACCCATTATTCTCTTGCATTAACTGTGTAAACTTGTATTTGCACCATGTTTTACTGTTTTTATGTCACCAAAGCTCTTAACCTATTTTTAAGTTATATAAAAAGTTAATAATAAGTTAATTATTATGATTATAAATATCATATAATGATGAGTTTTTAATACAGGGATTTGACTTGTATAGGGGGTTTGCAGCTTCTATGGCTGCATATTTCTCATTATGATTTACTGACTTAAACCAGAATTCAACAAACTGTTGACTCAGTCTATCCTACAGTCTGATTCTGACACTGGGAGGAGGAGGAAGAGGAGGAGGAGGGTCGTGCAGCTAATTGAGGGGCCGCCCACTGGCCAGCATGCAGCAGACTCCAGCAGCTCTTCCCCTGCAGGTCATCAGCTCTGTGGCTCTTTACCTCCTCGGCTCCTCAGAGTGATGACATCTGAGGGAGATCACTGCTCCGGACACTGAACTGGTTTCCACAGCCAACATGACTGAGATGAAGATTGCAGTGCTGGGCGGTGAAGGTGTTGGCAAATCAGGTAGGACAGCTGGGACACATGTTACTGAACATAAGTCAGACAAGTTTGTTTAATTTAATGGACCTCACCTGACTGTCTGTACCTGTCTGTCTCCATGTACCTGTCTGTTTGTACCTGTCTGTGTGTCTGTCTGGACCTGTCTGTCCATCCGAACTTGTCTTTCTGTCTCTAACTGTTTGCCTGTCCACCTGCCTGTCTGTACCTGTCTGTCTCTGTTTGTCTGTCTGTACCTGTCTGTCTGTATCTGTCTGCAGCTCTCATCGTCCGGTTCCTCACCAGGCGTTTTATTGGCGAGTACGCATCATCCTCAGGTAATAAACTAATTCATGAATTATCTGTGTTTAAATACTAATACTAATTACTTGTCCTTTTTGTCCATTATTATCCAAAATGATTCAATAAAAAAAGAAAATTTAATAAATAGTTAAATGTACAGGGAGAAGACTTGGATATATTGTGAACATATTTAATTTCATTTGACTTTTTTGTCTCCAAGTCTTCTACTGTAGTTATGTATAGGCAAGTTTAAAGTTGTATAGAATAACCTTTGAATGATTCTCGATGAAAATATTTCTTTAAAAATGTCCAAAATGATCATTTTAAATGTACAGTAACTATTCTAACCATGTCAGGACACATGTCAACGTGGGGATCCAGATGGAAATCCTAGAGTTGGAACAGTTTGCTGCACAGCATAACATGCCAAATTAAATTAACTCGACAGGCAATTGTATTTTTCATGTGCAAAACATGAAGTTTATACAAAGACTAATCCTGCTTAATAGTAATGTGCAAAAAGTTACCTTTTTACTTGCTTACTACATCTACTTTTTCCAAGTCGATCCGTGAATGATGCATGTCCTGCTTTAAATCAAGACACTTTACATAGAAGGTCAAGACCTTAAAAATGATAGAGAAGCCCAACAGTCCCCACAATGAGCAGCACTTTATTCATTCTTGTATCAGATTGTTCCTGGTTGACTTCTAACTGCAGCTCAGTTTTCAGAACAGAGCCCTAAAACTCTCTGATCCATTCATCTCTTCTTATTTTTGAATCTGCCACCGTCTGCTCTGAGGAGCCACGCTCCATGAAAGGTCATGTGGCCTGCACAGAAAGTGACTCAACACTGTTCTTAGATAGAGGCTCAATATGCCTTTTTGTTTTCCTCAGAGTAATCTGGTTTCATGTGATCGTGTTCCCCTCTGAGTGTGTCACCGTTTTGTCTTCGGTCCAGATCAGATCAGCAGAGCCGAGAGTGGCTGCTTCGGAGTCTGTGTTTACCTCTGGCCTCAGTTACATGATTACACGTGAAACTTTCTGGCCTGATTAAACTATCTACATTCAACTGAGAGCACACATCAGTGTTGTTGATTTGGCTCCACAGTTTATTCGATAATGCACTTTGCCATTAAGAAGGTGCAAGGCTTCAGCCAGTGTTTTTTGAGCCTCACCACTTCTTAGCAAAGGGTCATAAACTCTGTACAAACAGGTTGTCACACAATGAAGGGTTTCACAGATACAGTGCATAGCAATAAAGAGACATTAGTTTCACTGTTGGTGACACACGCATGGTTCGTGATCTACAAATACAGACAAAATATACAAAAGCGTGTGATTGTTTGCGAAGGATTATTTTTCATCCAAAAGTGCATCATCCAATTAAAACATCAAGTATTAAAAAGTAAGCTTACATTACACTCTTTTATTCTGTGATTGTCTTCCACAGAGTGCGTGTACAGGAAGTGTCTGTCTGTGGATGGGAGGCAGGTTCACCTGGAGCTCTATGACCCCTGCTCTCAGGTGAGTTCATGGAGGAACAGAGTCTCAGGATTGTTAGAGTTAGTATTATTTATGAGGTCTTTTTGCACAAACAAATCCAAGCACAGGAGAAAATAAGATCGAAGACCAGAGGAGAAATCCAAAAGCAGATGTGTAACGCGCACACAGAAGTAACTTGAGGACAAGAGCTGAAGCTGGAGCGCAGAACATCTGTCCAAGCAACAAAATATCTGAGTGCAAGCGCACAATTCGAGCTCAAGCTGAGCAAATCTAAGCACAAGCAGGGTCTACTTGAGTGCGAGCATTACAAAAATCAATCATGAAATCAATAAATCCTTCTCTAAAACTGAAAGACCACACACTTGAATAAAGAGGTGAGGTGGCACAGTGGTAGAGTCCTGGATAGTGGTATAGAATTGAGAGGATTGGTGAATTGTTGTTGTGTTTTGACTCTCATGGCCTCCATATAATTCCGGCTGTATGTTTGAAGGTGTTGTCATGCTACAGAATGTAATTTCAGGCTGATCGGACGCCTGTGTCATGATAGATAAGAACCTACAGGGGGCACTTGGAGCTGTGCGGCCAAGTCCTCTCGCTGCAGTCATTCCAATTGTGTGATTGAAACATAAAGCAAAACCCCGTCAGTATCATCCATCTTAGTTTGCAGAGCCAGTCATGCATGTGGCCGTCCTCAGCTGAACCACTGTCCAGTCTCAGGTCCATTCATCTGAGTTAGATATCAAGGCAAATTTGAAAGTCCCCTCACAACCACAAACTCTAAACCCCCTTTAAAGTATTTATATTTACTCGGACAGTTGGACTTCCGCAAATTCTTGTGACCACAAAATGTAACATTCATGTTTTGTATGTATTGACTTGATTCGATATCATTAAACTGTGTTTGTCTCTGTTTCAGGCCTGTGAGGGTAAGTCTGCTTTAAAGAGCCAGATCCACTGGGCTGATGGGTTCATTTTGGTGTACGATATCAGCGACCGCTCCTCCTTCCTCGCCGTCAAAGCCATCGTGCACCTGATCCGAGAGCTGCACCGGGGATCTGCCAAAAGGTGTGGACCAAGATCACTGTAAAACTACCTCCGCCCAAGGTTAAAGCCCAAACTAGCAATAGTAAAAAGGGACGAGCTGAGAATTTCCAGAATCTGCTCCTTTAACTGGATGTTCCCCAAATTTTAACAAGTTCCTTCTTGTCCCATCCTTTAACCAAGATTAGTGGAAATCTGTCCAGTAGTGCATCTAAACAGTACTTGTGAGCAGAGTGTCCCATATTTCAAAATGTAAAAGTGATGCACAGATACGCCTGTGACCCTGCTCTGCTTCTCTTCTTCCCGCAGGGACGTAGACTCGCTCATATTTTTGGTGGGCAACAAACAGGACCTGTGCCACATGCGAGAGGTGCAACGTGAAGAGGGTCAGCGTCTCGCCGCCGAGTTTCACTGCCAGTTCCACGAGCTGTCGGTGGCTGAGCACTACCAGGAGGTGGCGCTCATATTCTCCAAGATGGTGCAGAAGGCCAGTCTGGGCAGCAAGGCCAAGGAGCGCAGGAGACGCCCGAGCGGCTCCAAGTCCATGGTCAAGCTCATCAACAACGTCTTCGGCAAGAGGAGGAAATCGGTGTGACGAGGACAGCTGTCAGTCAAGACTGGGACCAATGGCTTCATACCTTCATCATGTTTAGTGTTGCTGTTGATTAACATTGAACTGACTCACAGTGTAGAGGTGTAGCAACTGTCAGAATTAGTTTGGAGTGGGGGGGGGGGGTTAACCAAAATGTTCCCACATCACTTTCTAACTTTTTCTCTCACTTGATCACTGATCATGATTGGACCAATATTGTCACATGACACATGCGGTTGTACGACAAAACGTACACTGTAGCTTTCCTTAGCGTTAAATGATTAACATGTGTTTAAGTGTTGGTGTACTGCGGTTCCTTCGTCCCATATCGTGATATTAGATTGTCGTGGTTTGTATCCGGGTTTAGTCTTCAGTTTCAGAATCATTACAGCTCTAGTGTGCAAACAGCTGTCAGCGTGATAATGCAGTAATACACAGCTCGTATTTACTTTATGACCTGCTTCCTGCTTCCTGTAGCTAATTCATACTTTTAATCTTTGAGATCCTTGGAAGTCTTTTAACGTGGGACGTCTCCTGGATCGTATCAGTCAAAGAAACCAAACTTAGGGAAAAAGTTTGTAACATTTAAATCAAGAGAAACAAATGAAGTTAAAGCTATATGATGTGTGACTTAATGTCAGCGTTGCCAGATCGGTAATTGTTGAACTATCGAACCAGAAGCTTAAAAGGAAAATGATCTTACTCGACCTGAGTAGGGATGGAGCACTGAATACCGACGTTTCGAAGCTGTGTCGAGGTTTAAGTGTACAGAAACGATCATTTTCAATGCACAAGGCTCTTATTTTGAAAC
This sequence comes from Hippoglossus hippoglossus, assembly GCF_009819705.1. Lineage (NCBI taxonomy): Eukaryota > Metazoa > Chordata > Actinopteri > Pleuronectiformes > Pleuronectidae > Hippoglossus > Hippoglossus hippoglossus. The sequence continues at coordinate 2,471,954 of NC_047173.1, forward strand.
ATGTGACAGAAAAGACTTGTGTTAAGCTTGCGAAGGTGTCACGCCGCGATGGTCACATTCGTAATCCCAAGCTTGATTGGCTGAAAAGACATCATGTCCAATTTCAATTAAGGTGAAGTCTGACGGTGGATAAATCTTGATTAGATCATGTCATGGTATATAATGTAGATGTTTTTGCATCAAACACAGAGGTCCAAAGGAACTTATAATGCTTTTACTTATTTTCTGTCAAATATGTATTGTTACAATATTCCATATCCATATTAAACATGGACAACTCCTTCCTTAATAAGCTGACATCAGCCCTTCAGCTCGATCCCCCACATTGGAGCAGTGTTATAGATAATAATGTGCTGCAGCATACAAATAACCAGCTGTTCAGGTTTATTATACAGTCGCTTGTTGACATATGTTGTGGTCACTGGGTTGAGCCAGATTCAAATTTTTAAAAAACGCTGATGTTTTACAGCTCATTGGGCATTTTAGCTGAATTCCAACACATATCTACTAACTGGAGCATATATAGAAACATGTTTGTGTATATATATATATTGTGTTTGAAAGAATAAAGCCACTGTTATGTCACATAATAACCAGGTAACAGGTGTATTATTTACTAAGACCTGATACTTCACTTCACATCCTTGTAGTTATTCATCATCACCCAGCCAATGCTAATGTCTTATTAATGATAAGTGATGATGAGTAGGGAATATACATTTGCTCTGTCCATCGACTGCAACTCGCTGTTAAGTTCTGTCTGTGTGTGTGTGTGTGTGTGTGTGTGTGCGTGTAATGTAAGAAGCTTGTTGTCGCCAAATAAAAACAACTTCTGTTTTAGTCTGTAAATCATTTTTTAAAGTTTTGTTACAGAAATATGTGGACATGGTGGGACCATTGGACACAGTGGAGTTGAATAGAGCAGCGTGCAGTAAATAGCGCTGCAAATTCCCATTACTACCATCAGACCGACTGTCATGGTTTTGTCTTCTAAGTGTGATTTTTGCCTCTTTATGAAGAGTGTTTTCTGTTTAATTATTACCTCGTGTTTCTTGTATATCCCTGTGTTTATGTTTGTATGTGAGTTGTTTCGGTGTCGCATGTTTGCCCACTCCCTGTGTTCTGTTTCCTGTTTTATTTTGTAGTTTCTGCTCCCAGCGTGTTTTCTTTCTTCACTTCCTGTCTCTGTGATTGTCTGCACCAGTCCTCATGTGTTCCACCTGTGTTCAATTGCCCCTGCCTTCCCTGTGTGTATATAAGTCTCTGTGCTTCCCCTTGTCCTTGTCGGTTTGTTGTCTTAATGTCTGTCTTAATACCTGTCGTCTTTGTTGTAATCTCCTGTGCTTGTCGTAATGCTTTTCGTATGCCTTGTCTCCCGTGCTCCCGTCTTCTGCCTAGTAGTAAGTTCCTCGTGTTTTCCCCGGTGTTCTCTTAGTTGTTTTTCAGTTTATATTTTTGGAGATTCCTCTGTTTGTTGTTTCTCTCCAAAAGACATTTTTGTTTGATACTCTGCTTCTTGGTCCAACCTGACACCGACCACAGACGTGTTTACATTGATATTGGCTTCTCTTCTTGTAGATGATAGATCATTAAAGTGGGAATGTGGATTTTATTCATCTATTATTGAACAAACGCAAACCTCAGGATCTTACAAGAGTCATGATGTTCAAAAATATTCAGATCTTTTACTCTAGTAAAAGTACATTTCCAACACCTCATTCCTACATTTCCCATAATGCAACCCATTACTTTTCTTTTTTAATGTAAGTCCTTACATTTCAAGTCAAATGAATTGGAATCACTCAGCAACCGTTATTTCAATTTCTGTGACTTCCCCTGTGCACGACGGCAAACTTACCAATGAGACGTGACCTCAGCCAGCAGTGCAGAACCAGTTCAGTTGCGAAACCAGTTCAGTTGCGAAACCAGTTCAGCTGCAGAACCAGTTCAGTTTAGGAACGATCTGAACGCATCATTGCAAGTTTGTAAACTCAGTACAACACATTTCTGCCCGACTTGGTGAGAAAGTAAAGTGTTTCCATGGAGAGAACGTTGAACCCGACACTGTGTTTGGCCTCAGCAGGTCCGAGTTGCGTTCAGTCTCTGTGGGAGCTTATCTATCATGAGCTGAGATCACGTTGGAACTCCAGTTTCACATTCCAGCCCTGAAATGTCCCCAGTTTGCTTTGCGTCTTGAAATCGAGTTGTCAAACAAACAGAGGAAGTAAGTGTGCAGGAGGTGAGAGCCGGGAGGGACTCCTGACATCAGAGTCACATTCAGACTCAGAAAGTGAAATTACATGTGTGCTGAGCAAAAACTACCACAAATCCAACAGCTGCTTTGACTAATGTCTGCTATTATACTATATGATGCATTATTTTATATTTTCTGGTAAAATTGTCCCCACAATGCAGTATTATAGAGAAACTCACAACGAGCAAGCACTTGGTGACAGCGGAGAGTAAAAACTCCCTTAAATAACATAAGAATCTGTAAAAAAAAAATCTTTCATTAATACTTTGAGCAGCATTGCTGATCAATGTCATCACAGCTGAATGACAGACCTGCTACATGATTCCATTGACTGTAAATAAAGATGGACGACACGTCTCCACTTCCTCCCACTATCCAGGAATGAAGATAAAATAATCTTATACTCTGCAGTAGCGATCGGGGAAAGGAGCAATGGCATCGAGGTCCCGCCGATATATAGCTAAGTAGTAACTAGCTAAGATAACATAAACCATCTTCTAGAAAAATGTATTTAATGTCTACTTTGACTTTTTACTTTGGTTCATGTCCCATCTACTAACATGGAGGAAGCCAGAATTATGACCCATGTGGCAGCCAGCCACCGGGGGGGATTGAGATGATTTGGCTTCACTTTGGGGAGCAGTCAAGTCCTCCATCTTTATTTATAGTCTGTTTCTGCTACCAACACTGTAACTTGGTCAGTGTTTACTCAGTTATCTGAGGAGAACAGGCAGGTGGGATGTTCCAGATGTGAGGTCCCTCCGGGCTTTATTCAGCCGACAGCTAATAACCAGATGATTCTGTGAACCTGCTCCGTGGAACAAGCTGCAGGGCATGAAGGGTCCTCAGTGGTGTTGTTCACCTCATCTCCCCGTTACAGCAGCTCCACCAGCTCTGAGCTGCTGAAACCCGGGTGAAGCACATCCAGCTCCAGCTGCAGGCTCCACAACATGTGGAAGAGAGAAGAAGCCACGTTAATGAACTCAAATAAAACACTTAACTTATATAAGCATACAGGCTGGTGTAACAGGAATCTGCAAACCTACACTACCCTTTTTTTTGTTTTTATTTAAAGTCATTTCTTTCACATTTGAAAGAAAATGGATGAATGACTTCTTTAGTTTTTTATAAACTGGCCGTGATTCATTTAAAGATGAATGTACATTATATCCAGACTGTAATGCAAAGAATAAACAGGCAAACTACAATGTTTTTCTTCAGGTTTGGGACAACTCCAGGCTAAATGTGTGTTTTACTTGGAAACAACCAGAGGTTCAGGACATGGGGTGTTGAACTAATCAAACTAATTGAATTAAATGAAATTATTTTACAATAACTTTATATATTAGTACTATTATTGTTCACTTTCAGCCCATTTTAGCTGTAGCAGAAACAGCAGAGAAACCAGTCTTGTTCCTTGGGTCAACATAAGTGATGAAAAGCTTCCGTCTGTCACTCAACACTCACACAGGTAAAGATGAGGAGGAGGGGTGGGGGGGGGTCTGTACATAGATCATATCTAAATCCAGGTTGGGGAGGGGGGTGGGGGGTCGAGAGGCTCTGGAATCTTTTAGATGTTGGTGAGAAGAACAATGTCATACACCTGGCTCTGGTTAAAGAGCTTTCTGTGGGTCCAGCAGCTGAAGGCCTCCAGCCTGATAGACCCCCCCCCCCACACCCTGCCCCCCTCCGTGTTATGACAGTGGATTTAAAATCAGCTCTGCGTGCGGTGGCTCCTAAGCCGTTCCAACCGTTAGAAATCCCCCCCCGACTTTCTCTCTCACATTACTCTGCAGATCCTCCTGACGGACGGCTCAATGGGAACCACCTGCAGCCCAACACACATGGAAGTGCTGCTCTGCCGTGTCCATAGAAACCTCCACTGTGAGGAAACGAGCATGAAGACATGAGGGTGTCTGCGAATCCTTGACATGTAATATCACAATATGTGGTACTAGTTATAAGATAATATAACTCTTCTTCTTCAGAAACTTAGGAAGATGCATTTAAGATGTTTTAATTCCTTCTACGGCTCTCAAACTTTTCAACTCCTGTGAAAACGACACAACAGATGATGTATGTTGGGATTAATAATGCTGCTTTTAGCCGTCACCTCCTTATGTAAAGTCTTAGTAATGGTCATTCATCATGTAGACAGGAGAGCTGCTCTGAGGCTGAGAGGCTTACAGGGATTCTGTGTCTCATGAAATACCTCAGGTACCTTTTAAATACACAGAATAAAGACAATGACACATTTTTATAGATGTTCTCCTAGTTCTGATCTAACCATTTTATGTTTAATTTAATTGTCTTAACTCTTTTCTCATCTGTAACTCTGCTCTAAGGTTGTGTCATCTTCAAATAGCTTATTTCTTGTTTCTTATTGTTTGCCTTCAATGTTTAATTTTTACCTTGTAAAACAACTTGTAACTGTGTTTTGAAAGTTGCTATAGAAATAACGTTTATTATTGTAAATAAATGATTCGATTATAGATAAGTGACAAAATTACAGCACAGAAACATAGCTGCACCAGTGTGTGTTTCTACATGATGCAGGAAGACAATCCATAATGTAAAAGCCTTTCTGTCACTGCTGTAGTTTATATATCAGACAAACGGAGTGAATGAAAGATCCTGTGAAAACAGAGAACAGAGTGTGGGTGAATCAGAGAAATGCATCAGTGCGGAGAAATGTATTCCAGGCTAATCTCATGCCCCCCCCCCCACACACACACACGCTGCGAGGGTCACAGGCTGCACATGACGCAGACACAGTGAACAGACGTGAGGGAAGTAACACAAAGAGAAACACTGACACGTCACAGACACAATGGAGGTGGTGCGTTCATGTGAGTGTCGGGGGGGGGGGTCGAGTGAGAGTGACGGGAGATAACTAATGACACAATCACATACGTCAGTCACACTCTGATCTCAGAGGTGGTGAAGTGAAGTTTATCCAAAAGGAAAATGGAAAAGCACAAACTTTCAGACTCGTACTGAGGTGGAAGCATTTGGACACAGTTTTCTCCAACTTTCAAATGTTTTTCTCTCAGCTAAAAGGAAGTGATGAAAGAAGTCGTTCCATAGTTTCACATCCCACTTTATCATAGCACCATAAACAACATAGACGTATCGACAGTCTCGCCCATTCCTTGGGCAAGGCACAATTGCCCCTCGCAGCTGTGCCGACATGTTTAGACTGATGTGTGATAGAGAGAGTGCTGCACATAGATGCACCGTATGAATGTGTGTGAATGGGTCAATGGATATATGAATATATAATTACAGAGGATTTCTCCCTCATTCTACTGACAACACAAACAGAGAAGAGCCAGCTTAGACCTGTCTGCTAAACCTTAGCATTGGTGCGTGAAGGTGCAACAGGGAGAAGAGTGTGGAGCATGAAATCACAATCATAAACTGAGGCTGATATCAAATGCAGTGCAGTTGTGCAACATTCATAATTTTTGTCTTAATTTATTTTAGATTTTTTATTTATCAATTCAACATTTGCAACGACAAACCAGAACTTGTACCATATTCATCATGGACAGTTCACACACAGAATAAAGGTTCATTCTTCATCCCAAGTCGTGGCGTAGATTACGTTCTACATTCGTGCATTACATAGACTACAAAGAAAATATATAGTGAATGATAAAGGATGGATGTTAGACCTATATACTATCCTACTATTAAAATGTCAATACACTTTTTTGCCTTGCACTTTCTGTGACAGCTCCTCGCAGCCTCCTCAGCACCACTGACTTCCAGCATCCTTGGTTGTTGCTGAGTTTAGCTCCATGTGTGGCTTCAGGATTCAGTTCAGTAAATTTCAGGATATGTGCTGTTAGGAATCCTCAGTAACTCATTATAAATCATATATATGTCACTTTAAATGGTCCATTTCTGGTTTCACATATCAGCTACAAAAAATACCATGATGATTACCATTAATGTTGCAATAAATGGTTAGAAGCACCTGAATTAAAACTGTGTCATGGACGCGGAAAAAAATATAAATAGCTGTTTTTATATTTCCTTGTGCCACCCTCGGGAAAAACTGTGTTTTATGCTTTTAGCAAAGTAAAACTATCCTGTGATATTATTCCTTTGACAAATTTAGAATTGGCTCTGGAAAAATTACATCTTTTCCAATATATTAAGTTTATAATTGTCAATTGTCCCTGCTGTCCAACAGGGACGCTGTTGAGCTTTATCAGGATGCACTGCAGTAGTTTATAAGATTTGTCTTTGCCTCCACCCTGTGTTCATAAAGCGGTACTGCAGTTTGGACAGAAGCAGTGATGGAGGTGTGAGGACTGAAGTGACCACCGACCATCATCTGTCTTCTAAAATAGAAACCTAATCACTTCCTGTTCTCTGCAGTCCACATATAGAAGCGCTGAATATTTAAAATATCCTCATTAGCGTGACACTGGCCTGAGCCACCGCTCAGTTAAACATAGATTTATATCAAACATCTTCAGATTTGTGAATTTACCCTCGAAACATATTTCTAATGTCATGTGGTTTAGTTTATTTCTGTATTTTGGACTGATAAATGATGGGTCAGCCGTTTACTGTGTGAGGATGAATGACACTAAAAGTAAACTTCCAACTTGATGTAATGTGACTTTTTATTCTTCCTTTATTCCTCTTTGTTCTAATGACCTTTCACTTCCATTTCCAACAATCTTTTGTTGGCCTGAGTGAACAGGAGGGACACAACAGTTTCAGTGTTCATATGAGCTCCTCACTGTTATTGTAAAAACATGAAACCCTTTAACACACTGGTCTCTGGTCCTTATGTGAGTAAACGTGACGAGAAGTGTGTGGGATTCTTTGGATTTCTCTAATTTTACATTCTAATTGACAAGAGCCTTTTATTTTTTTAAATATAAACTGTTATAACTGTGTATCCATCTATTGGAAAATCAAAGAGCTGAAAAACACAAACACACAGCGACTGCTTTTTAGAGTTTTATTGCAAAGTTGCCATCAATTCCATTCCTTTGTATGATTTGCAAGCAGCTTTACACAGAATCTTTAAAAAACACGAAGAATAATATAATTAAAATAAACTGTAAAATACCCACACAACTTTTAAATACAAAAAACAGAGTTAGTAAAATCTATCATATAGAAAAGAAGAATATATTTGTTGATTGGCTCATTAAGGATATAATAAAATGTAGCATAAAGGATATAATGGTGATAATGTAAAAATAAAAAAGGTATTTAGATAATCAGCAGTGAACGACCAGGTTTTCATGCCTGGTTGTTCACATTTCACTGAAACCCCCATAAACACATGATGTCATTTCTAAAATACAGTGCACATGATTAAATGCACTTATTGAACATCAAGTATGAAAAGACAGACGTCCCCACTGTATGTCTCCCATGTCAAAGCTATGAATACCTGCTGTGTATTTGGCAACAAAACAATCAATCAAATCATACATTTCTATAAAAATGTCTGAGCAGTGATATGACGTCAGGGCTCGTTCTGTGGCTGTGATCAATAACGTGATAATTCATATATTCATGTTCAGTTGGATTAAATGATGGCATGCAGAAGATGAACAAAAATAAATACCATGTCATAATAATTGTTAGTTACTCAATAAATAAAACATTATGAAACAAATAATCATATTATTAAATATAGTAAAATGCATCAATGAACCAATAAACGGCTAAATAATTAAACTGTGTAATGAAACAGAAAATGACTGTGTAATATTATTTCTTCATTTTTATGGAGTCTTATTTCATTGTTACATTGGAATTTAGTTTAATGATAGACATCGTAATTTAAAAATAACTAATTTTAAACGTTTATTTCTAAACAGCATTTTTCTTTGGAGTGTGTGTGTGTGTGTGTGTGTGTGTGTGTGTGTGTGTGTGTGTGTGTGTGTGTGTGTGTGTGTGTGTGTGTGTGTGTGTGTGTGTGTGTGTGTGTGTGTGTGTGTGTGCGTTCATATCTTTCTATGGTTCTGAGGACAAATTTTGGTTTAAACCATCATTGGGCAAACATTCTGGTCTGATAAGGACATTTTGGCATTATGAGGACATTTTCCCATGATGAGGGACATGTTGGCTGAACCTTTTGAAAGGCTACAATTAAATGTTAGAGTAAGAATTATGTTTAATTTAGGATGTGGATCAGTTTGAGTCTTTAGCGTTTAGAAGTGATGGTTAAGGTGAGAGCAATGGAATGCATTCTGTCAATCAGTGTCCTCACAGCTATAGAAAGATTAATGAGTACGAGTGTGTTTTTGTCTTTAGAAAAAGGGGCCTTGGGAAAGAAACTATTTTTCTGTGATAAACTTCAATATTAAAATGTTTGTGTGTGTTTGTTTATCATTACAATTTTTATATTTTACTCTATTAATATGATTAATCATTTCATAATGTTTATGGTCATTTTTGTATTTCCATCCATAATCACTACTCACACTTTGGATAACAGAGAATTCCACATGGCTGCTTCATTGCTTGTAAAGGTGATGAAAACAGCTCAGTGGCAGCTTCATGTTTCAAGTCAGTGAAAGTGAGCGCAGGTGAAGATCACAGCCACGCTTGTTTCAAAGCAGTGACGGTCCACATGTTATAAAGTGACTTTCCTCATGTATTTATAGTTTCTTTAGCGGCTATTCAGATCTCTGCTATTTGTATTTTTGTCATTTCTTGTGTCTACAGTCGGCCGGTAAATGTAATATAAAATCCCGACTGAAATAAAAAGATGAGTGGAAGTGGTACATTTAGGCACAGACTGTGAATAAGGACAGAAGTGGTGAACATTCATCAGATATTTGGTTTTCAAGCAGCACATCGATGATACTTTATATTGCACAGGATGAGCAGAGGCTGAAGCTGCTGTTAGTAACAAGCCAGACTTCTCCAGACCTCATGTTAGAACAGTGAAGGAATAAAAAGGAGGCCGTGAGCAGCTCAGACAAACAGTAGCATGAGCGTCGCGTTGCAGAGTGGAACACAGACGTCAGTCTGAAACAAAACTCTCAGACTGAACCGTCCTGGATCCACCGAGACGCTGAAGACCAGTCGGTCCATCAGAGGATCACACAGCCAGAGGTGGACACCTCCACACTGCTGGACACAAATAACAGGTTTCAAATCATATTCAGTCAGAAACTAATCATATTATCAGCAGCCTGCACTTTGAAATATGCCTGAGCTCGGTACAGATCTCCTTCAGTCTGACTTGATTTCAACCTACAACCAAGTAAAAAAAAAATACTTTTTATATCTCATCTCCCTCACTGAAAAAATCTGGAATCTTTGAATGTGCAGTTATTGTTAATTTTAAACATTGAACTGTAGAGTGTACAGTGTTTACTGTTTAGTGTTCAGGTTAATGATGTCTGATATAACGTCTACAACTTTTTCTAACAGGAAAAAAGCAGAAAAAGATGTTTAGTATTATTTAGAAATGGAAAAAAAGAAACATGATAGATTAATATCAGACACAACAAACAAAAAAAATACACTTTGTACCTAATAATCATTAATAATATTAATAAATCATTACATGTAGTCCCCTGCTCTTAGACAAGTGAAGGAAAACATTAAAATACAGAGTGACAACAACCAACAGTTACATGTAATAAACTGAGCTTTAAGGAGAGCACAGAGAAACGTCACTTGTTCAGCAGATGAAAGTGAAAAACTGTCTGAATACTTCCTGAAGCAACTGTACATCATTCTACACAGTGCAGCTCAAACATTCAAGTGAAGGAACAATAAGCAAAACACATTTTTAAGTTGAATGAAGATTATAAAGCTGTCCCACCTCTGCCCTGGAGCATCAGATTGCTTCATCCTCTTGGGGGCGCTGCCCTCCCACTCAACTGGAGGCTTCTGAGCGCGTTCCCTGTCCTCACTGGTCTCCTGAAGAGAGGTGGTGATGGCAAATTACACGGGGTGAGTATTAAAGCTTTTGAAAAAACTGCTTTTAAAAACTTTCTTTGCAGTGTAAAAATATGAATGACTAAATAAGCAACCACTAAGGTTAAAGTTTGAAAGGAAAAATCCGATGGTGATTTGCTTTCATAGAATTCATGACTGTACATACAGTAGGTAAAGGGAGAGGCTCAATGAAATGACAAATTACATGTTTCTAGTTTTCATTATCACAGTATGTCCTGTAAAAATGTGCAATTATTTCTCGACTCTCCGACACTCGGGGGAGTTTTTTCTTCCAGTGTCCAATGAAAATTCTTGAATTTTTGACTTTCTCCCCAGAACCCATGACAAAAAAAGTCTCCCAGTTAGCGAATGATCTACACTGAATAATCCACTGGTTCAATCAGAAGGGGAAGGTGGTGGTGAGAAGTCCTCGACAACAAACATCACCAATCCAAAATCCATCATTTCCTCCATAGTTTTGTGTTTTTACCAGACACATGTAAATATACAGGCTCTTTGAGATACAAGTAACAAACAACCACACAACTGTCATCCCATAATCCTTCACTTCAAGCAATATTATAATTCTATCACATGAACAGTCAAGACTCAGGATTATGATTATTATTATTACTATTACTATCATTAAATCTATGAATATCACTCTTACTGGTTATTATTTTCATTAAAACCAGTCTGACAGAGAAATAATTAGATTTTATGAATTTGTACAGTACAGTATTCCACCAAATAGGACGACTAAATTCAACCTGTGTCTGCTGTATTTGGTTTTATGCACCTGGATGAGGAGTCTCAACTGCATCTTTGGTAGTGTGACGGTACCGTAACACTGTGTGTGTGTGTATCTCACCATGTTTCTCTTCCTGACAGGGTTGCTGCTGCTGCTGCTGCTGCTGCTGCTCGGTGTGTTGTGGCTGTCAGCGGCGGCGTGCAGGGCTCTCTGGCGCGGCGGCGGCTCAGCTCTTTGATAGACCACGGTCTCTTTCGACTGCAGCTTCCTGTAGAGACAACACACGCTCAGTTAGCAGCTGATCGAGTTCATACGGCTAAGTGACATCCAACACATCAGTAAACCCCTCACTGCAAAGAGTGTGTGTTTCTGTTCAACCTCTGTGTGGTCGTGTTTTATGCTGCAGTTTGTGCTTGTGTCCCTCCTTTCTCCTAGAGGCTGCTTCCAATGTTCAGTCCACACAAAAGACATACCCAAAGGGGAAAGGTGACTCACCTGTATGAGTTTACAATGTAACAAGTGTCCCCTGGTGGACGGACGGTGTAGTGGACTCAATGTTTTTACTGAATGACCTAAAACACATTTGTCTCCTCATTGTTCTGGACACATAAAGGATAAATAAAGAAAAATTGGCCATAATGCAGTGAAATAGGAAATATGCAGTGGCAAAAACAAAACTATCTCAAAAACAGAATTGTCATTTTTGTCTCTGTGATGTTTTTCTTTGATGTTCCTGTACATCACCTTGAATCGACCTCTGTATTTAGATTTAACATACACAAATAAAAATAACCTAAACCAAGTTAAAGGGTGTATATTGTGATAATTAGATTAATGTGTGATTTGAACCCTATTCAGAATTCCTCTTCATATTGCCACCAACTTAACACAATATCACACATACTGTAAACTTAGTCACACATTGTGAGCTTGGTTACAATCAATGATTCCAGTCCTGGTCGACGTCACCTTTTAGTTATTCCTGGTAACAATGACTCATAAATAAACAGACGAAATAAGTCTTCTCTATCTATGAACCCCTCAGTTCAGCGAAGAGTTAATAAATGATAATAAGGAAATCGTGACCTGCTACACGATTATGAATTTATCTCTTCGAGGTCGGCCTGAAGACCCTCTCCACCTTGTGAAGATGAGAAGTAAGTCAGAGTTAAACTGTCTTTAGCCTTCATTACATCCCTGGTGGTCAGGCCTCATCCTGCCCCACCATTCACTTAGTGTCACCGAGCATTGATCTACACACTAATTAAGTCCCCTGGCTAGAAGATGTGTGTGTCTGTGTGTAGGTACGAGGTATTAGTACGATTTTTGTTGAACAAAAGGAAACACGGAAAAGAAATTCAATAAGGAGTTAAAGGGAAGAATGTGTGTGTGTGTGTGTAAAGTAGATGTTTTGACTTAAGAAATAACGAAACCATGCCCACCAGTCTAATATGACTCAACCACACAAAAATAATAAATGTTTGATAATCTCTGGGAAGCAACATCCAATAGATTCAGAGATGTCAGTCCAGAGAGTGTGTAGTCTTAGTTAAATCAATAATTCAGCTGTGTGTAGACACACACACACTCACACCCCTCCGCCCTGCACTTCTCCCCAGTGGTGTGAGTGCTGCTGACCCCTGGTCCTCTCAGCCTGTCCCCTCCTCGGTCCTCCATCACGGCTAATTACACTCCCTGGAGTTTAGAGCCATCAGCCTGCAGCCTCGGCCCCCATCTGCTGCTGCGGCGGCGGGCGGCGTCTGAGCTCTCTGACAGCCTCCTCTCGCTCTCCCGCTCTGACAGAGTGATAAACTAATAAGCCTGGCTGGGCACACAGAGGTCGTGGTGAGGGGGTGCGGGTGGGGGGGAGACCTGAGCAGAGCTGGACCCTTCCACGTAGCCAGGCTGACTCGGACCGTGCTCGGGGGAGGTGGGGGCCAGGCGGGCAGGGAGTGGAGTTACTGAGGTCTGGCTGATCAATGCTGAGAGACAGACAGGCCCGAGGTCCAGCATCAGTGTGTGTGGAAGTTTTATTAAGAGTCACTGTGAGAGTGGAAACACTCGCCGCTCACAGATATTCATATTCCTACTAATGCCTCATTAGCTACATGCTTCTCATCAGATCATGAGACAACACATCCAAGTTGGACACTTTCCTAAAATACAAAACGATGAATATACACCATGCATCACACATGCTTACAAAATCAACAACTACACATCAACTAAGCTCACAGCAGCTTAAACCCTGTGGACAGCTCTGAGTACAGGTGTGAGCGTGCTCAGATCGGACAGCGGTCCAGTCACGCCGGACCACATTCGGACGTGGTCTGGGTCACGTGTCCACATTCTTTTAGCAGTGAGAATACGAATGTGGTCCTGGGAACATGGATAGACCACCTGCTCAACTGACGTCCTCTGTGTTAGCAGAAATACACACAGAGGATCATACAGACTGTAGCAAGAGGCAACAACAACAGTAGCGATTTGCACTGCTTGAACGTCTGTGTTATTTTAATTTATTTTTCTCCTTGCTGCTTTGCACCATGCATTGCATCTTTTCGAGCGGAAATGATTGACGTGTTTATGTGCATATAGGGAGGGGAAGTGGGATCCGATCACAAGAAGCATGTGGGTCCACATATTAATGTCAGGTGTGTACGTGGCCTTACATTCACTAGATCCAGATTTTTATTTGGATGTACACCTAATTGCACACACTCAAATATATATATATATATATATCCTCCTAACATGCCTGCCAATTTTCATCAAGATCTATGAATTATTCTCTGAGAAATCAACAAAAATATTCCAGAACTCCAAAAAAAAAAGTACAAAATGATCCCTGGATCTGTACCACAATTTAATGGGTTCTTTCCTGACCCACACCACATCCTCCCAGAAAGTTTCGTTATGCTACGTCTAGTGGTTTTTCCGTAATCTTGCTTGCTAACAGACAGGAGAGACAGAAAAACACAGAAGAAAACATGACCTCCTTGTTTCAGGTAACACAAAATATGAAGCTAGAAATAATGAATATTGGAATGAAAATCATTTTAAATATGTATCGTTTGTGCCATAATTATTTTGAGGGCATGCAGGCTTTTTTTAAATATTCCATATTTTAGGAAACTATTTTATGAAAAATAAATCTGTAAAGTGTGTTTTTGAAAGACACCAACCACTGTTTGTCTGCTGACTTTAATGTATGTGATGTAAAATACATCTCCAATAGAATCCATTTGATGGAATGATGCAGACATAACATTGATGGGTTTTAATTCTTAATTAAAAATTAGCCTCACTCTCACGCACAAATCCAAACAACACACAATACCTGATGTTGCTTTGTGCTGCGTTACATTTAAAAGGACAAACGGGCTAATTGAAGGAGAAGAGTTTACATTTAGAAATGCATCAGCTGTTCTCAGGTGGGGCTGCGTGGGTTGAGGACCTGTCTGGTGTCTCATGACTATGGACGGCTCTTTGACAGTTGCTGAAAACCTGGCATTAAACAGAGCCCGGGGCTAAATTATTAAAGACTGTGGCGCTGATAAGCTCTGACGTTATCTGTCCCGCCCTCTGTACCGCAGAAATTAAGAAAATAGGTTCCCATGTTTATTATTGCTCAATAGAAGTTATCTTGTACGTTTTTTTTTAATTAAGACATTTGTCTAGGATGTTTTTTCAGTCTCTCTCTCTCTCTCTCTCTCTCTCTCTCTCTCTCTCTCTCTCTCTCTCTCTCTCTCTCTCTCTCTCTCTCTCTCTCTCTCAGCCACGTTTAAGAGTGTGGATTGTTTAAGACCAGTTTTCAACTGCCCCTCTAATAGTTCATCAGTCGGTTCCTCAGATATGTTTTTATTATCGTGGCAGCCCAGAGAACACGCATGTAGATCCTTCATGTTTTTATGAGAGGTGTATAACATTTTGTTTGATCATTAGGAAACTGTGGTGGGACAAATGAGACTATGGCGAGGCAGCCTCAGTAATTAATGTAAAACAGGGTAATGTATGCGAGCAGCCTGGAGCCCAAACACCAGGAGTTAACTCGTTTATACAAACATGGCTTGATGTTTAAAAGTAACTGTTAAACTGCTGATCGTTATGTGTGCGTTCACGGATCCAAATCGGAAATCGTCTGAAGTGTCGTTCAGAAATGGTCTCTTTGAGTTTCGCATCATTCAGAGCTGGAGTGGATTTGGTGCAGTGAAAAGTCCTGTGTTCAGTTTTTCACTTAAGATCATTTTATGAGCCATTTTTCAGACATGACCTCTGGGTAAAATCCGGAGAGTCGGCTGGGGAGTTTACCCGCAGTTTGCCTTTCACACATGCACAACACAGCGGGAGGCTCTCAACACAGACGCGTTCACAACATCAACAAACCCTTTCACATTATTCAGGCGAGACCTGGAGCAGCCAGGTGCAGTAGACAGAAACAGGAAGTGACCTGTTAAACTCTGCTGCGTAAATCACGTGATTTTGTTTACGGCACCCCGACACCGCCGTCAGCTCTTATCACCGCAAACTCTCCTGACGTCTTTGTCGGTGTCTTCTACGTTTGTGACATCGTTTTTTTTCACCAGGAGATATTTGTTTTCTTTTTTGCGTCTGTCACATGATAGAAGCGTCATCGCCCTCCTCCAGAGAAAATACAGAGGAACTGCGGAGTCCAGTGCAAGACTGAAACTAGCTTTATAGAATGGATCTATTAACTTAAATAGAATTAAGTATTTATGTTTTCATTAGTGTATAACCACCTTTAACTACGGAATGTAGAGTTTGTATTCGCTTAGATTGAGCCAGTAAGAACCGATAAGAGTACAGGATCAATAAGGAGTGTGTGTGTGTGAGTGTGTGTGTGTGTGTGTGGGTGTGTATACCTGATTGCTGAGCTCAGGCTTTGGTACCAGTCATTCAGATCCTCCTGGTTGCTGGACATCAGCAGGAGTTTGGCTTTGGGGAAGGTTAACTGGAGGAAGACGAGGTCGAGGAGATGAATTAGGATGATTGTGTGTGTGTGTGTGTGTTGTGATACACGATGGCAAGAACAGCACAGCACAATAAACATAATTCCAGTAAGATTGTAGTGAGAGGAAATGTAACTCAGGACAGTTTCATAATTTGAGGTTTTTAAAGAGGCACAGGAACCATTGACATTTTTCTATTTATCAGCTTTGCGTTGTATTTTAGAAGCCTCACCCTCTGTCAGTCATCAGAGGCTGAAACTGCAGTAACACTCTAAAAACAGTAGAGGGTAGGCCACATTAAGCAAAATCCTTCCCACTCTGTCACCTCATCATCCGAGCAGAACCTACGGCTGCTCCTCGCAGGCATCCATCGGCCCCTACAACTGTGAAATCCGAAGGTGAAGGAGACGGAGAGGTAAACGGCGGGGGACAGAATCCGATGCAGTCAGGTCACATTTAGTGGGAAACTATAATCGGGCTGGACAGAGATGTGTTCTCAGACGTCTTGCCCGGCTTGTCAGCGTCCTCTTCCTTTGAGTCAACAGTAATTATCAACTCTCTGGCGCACGTTGTTAAAGCCAGACTGTGATTGTACTTGTCAAACAAGCCAATGGGAGATGTCTGGGCCCAAACAAAAGGGGCTTTTAGAGCAGCGTAATTACACTGGGAAAGCTATTACAGGGGATCAAAATTAGCCCTTCACCACATTTAAATGGCCTCTCCCGTTTACCTGTGCCTCCAGCCTCCACGCGGGCGCCCGGCGGCGGAGGAGGAGAGCGGGCGGCCTGAGGTATTGATCATTTCCATGTGTATTTAGACAGAACTTTAGGCTCGAACAGAGAAGCATATAGCTCATCAAACATAATGATGTTTTAACACAGAGGGAGGGGAGTGTCTCTCATTATGCATTAAATAGATTAAGATTTCAAATGTACCATCATCAAAAGTATTATCTAATTACAGAGTTCAGTGAATGGGGCCCGATTTTGAGTGGCGCATGATATTAGGCACTCGCTACTTGGGGGACGGCGGCTGATTTATGCACAAATGCATTCCACTTCTATTGGAATGCAGTAATTAGGGATTTGTCAGGAAATCTGACCCTCTTAGGTAGAAATTACTTTGTATAATAAGAACGGCAGAGCATGGAGCCTCATCGCCGCACATAATTTAGCTTGATTATTTATACATCAAAGAGAATCTGTCAGGGATGTGGGAAAATATTCAAGTAGCGGGGGAATATTAGCAGGAGGAAGACTGCAGACAGAGAGAGAGAGAGAGAGAGGGAGAGGGAGAGGAGAAGGAAGGTCGAGGTAGACAAAAGGGAAGAGAAGACAAAAAGAGGGGGAAACGGGCCGAGGCACATGTAAAAGCCGGCTCTCCGCTAACATGCAACCAGAGAGAGAGCAAAAATAACAGGAATTTTAATAAAAGCATTTTTTCCCCCCCTAAACTTTGCATATAGATTGCCATGGCATTTACAGCTGTCAAATTTAATTTGGCATTAATTCTTCATGGCCCTGGATGACGAGGGCCCTGGAGTGCTGACAGCCCTTTTCTTTGAGCTTAGGTAGGGGCCCAGGATCAATAATGTGTCCTTATGAGAAATTACATGTAATGCTATTGAGTATGCATCTGGGCCTCGGCGGGATAAGAGGCTAATGAAATGCCATTTCTGCCATTAGATAATGTGCAGCGCGGCCGGCGGAGAGAGCGGCGACAGGCTTGAGGAAGATGTATTTACTGGAGGGGCCGGAAGAGATGGATCTGCAGCCTAATCTGATCCAGCAGCTGAGAGATTCTGTTGCAGCTGGCAGCCATCACTGCACACACACACACACACACACACACACACACACACACACACACACACACACACACACACACACACACACACACACACACACACACACACACACACACACACACACACACACACCATCACCCCAAATAATACAGCTCTGACTAATCTCCCCATCAGCAGGCTTTTCATTCGTCACTTGAAGGATGCTTCTAATTCCCACTGCCTTTTAAAGATGAAGTCACGCAGGCCGAGCTGATGAGACCATCACACATGCAGGACACGCCGGAGTCTTAAACACTGAACTACATTTACCTGCATCCACCCTCTCATCTGTGTTTAATACATAAACTACACATTTGCAAAAACCGGGGACTCCACTGAATCGCTATATCCGAGTCGATAAGCACGGCAAGGTTTTAAAGTTCTAAAGTTTTTTACTGTCGCCTGAACAATTATTAACTGTCCAGATATTTTTTGTATCAATAATGAAAATATCTGCCAATTATAAGTGCTTCATTTTCTGTCTGGTTTTATTAAGTCTCTAAGTGTGTGAGCCAGCTGTGTGAGCAGACAGAGGAGGAATCCAAGCTCTCCGTAGCCGCTGTGCATCACAGGGAGGCACATTAGAAACACAACATAAAGAGCTCTTTGAGCAAGAGCGCATCAGCTGAAATGAATATTGATACCGCGCAGCATTGGCACTAAACACTTGCTGCATAAACGCTTTGGTTACTTGCTCAATGACGCGCAACTCGTTCCCTTTTGAATGTTTCACGACAGCAACTACATCATTTAGACACAATTTGTCAGCCAGCAGCTGCACCGAGACCTGGAAGACGGATCAGACTGAGAGGAGAGACGCAATAAAAGAAGAAAAAAAGTTTAACTTTTGGGGGCGCCATCGACAAGGGTTTGAAGGGATTAGGGGGAAGAAGAGGCGAGGTAACCGCAGGTCTCCTCTGACAAGCGGAACTAAATGACATTTCATTCAGGGAGACTGGAAAACATTCAGGAAACCTCCGTTTGGCAGATTATACAACAGGAGCCATCAAGGCCATAAGTAAGACAAATCAAAGCAGCATTCATCAAAGGAGGAAATTAAATAATGCCTCTGCTAGGGACTCACTCATGTGTATACTCAAACCAACGAACAGATGTCTCCCCACCTGCTGCCCGACAAACACTTTTCTCTTTTTCCCTTTCAACTTTTCTACAGTTAGTTACCCAGGACATCACAGAGCCGGTGGCCCTCGGCTACAGTAGCTCTGTTACACACTAAGATCTTAAGTTTGTTAATGACCTACAACACAACTGTCACACAGTGATAGTCAATGGCTTCAAAATTTGACTCACAGCATTTTATTACCCTGTGTGCTAAGAAGGGTATTGTTTTCAACCCTGAGTGTGTGTGGACAAAATGACTCAACAACGCACAAACTTTTTAAGTTGATCGATCAAAGGACAAGGTCAACAAAAGACATCTCTGCAAATAATAGAGACCATCTAGAGTTTGTGTTGATCAGAAAACTGGTAACCATGAGATAATAAATGACCACATGAAGAAGTCAAAGAATTAAGAAAATTAAATCATGCATAGTTCATAAAAAAAGCATTTTTCCAGGTATCTCTGCATTCTGCAAGACTATAGCCAACAACCTAAAGCTTATTTGGATTGAAAAATCTGAATTTTTGTATATTTAGAAGGAATGATGTCATCATGGCATCACTATGAAGTCACAGAATTATGTTATATAGCTTCACAATGCATTCATTTTTGTGACCAATAACATCAGACACAATCAACAGTCTATTTAGATTAACCAATCATTTGTTATCATATGGTGTAAATGACACCACTATTAAATGACATTATTACAATATAATAAGTTAACATTGTCTGACTGGGGTATGTTCTTTATAGCTGCTCTAATGCTTTTCATTCAATCTGAATCCTTTTTGAATCTCGTTTGAAATCTGTTTAGCTAGTTTGTTGGGTAATGAATATGTGGTAACGAAACTAATTTAAGTTGTTTGTTTTGTTTGTTGAATATTCAATATTCTAGTTTCCTAGAATATTGAACATCTTCGATACACATTTTGTTAGTCAAATTGTGATTCAGTAACCAATTACCAGACAAGAATGACTCTGACACTAGAATTAACAAACACCTAAAGTGTGTAGGTGTGTGTAGGGACCTTGTGGGAAACATTGACTGCAGAGTTTATAAACGATAATAAGTAAATCATGACTTCCTACATGTTTCGGAAAATTGTGTTTCAAAAACCCTGTAACAGAGACATGTGGTGGAACCAATCAGAACAGCCATCGAGCGGAGAATTATTCTGTTGCTTTTTTGAATGTGGCGTGGGTGTAATTGTCATCTCCGTGTTTGTCACCTGTACATATAAGTACACAACATCTTACAGAAGTTCATAGTAAAAACATAAAAGTATATTCAGAAAATAGCACCGACCGAATTGATGATGGGGGCTATACAAATGAAATTTTATTGAATCGAAATTGTTTAGATACTGGTTTCAAAAAATGCCTCTTCCGAAATGTAATTGAATCAATGTCAGAGAGCCAATAAGCACGGATAATGCTTAGACCACGATCTAATGATGCTGGTGATTGGCTGTGTAACGTACCATTACAAGAAGACTGAGGATTTTGAAACATTTCAAACAACAAATTTAATGTTGCTGCGTGTCCAAGTGCAAGAAGAGCCGTCTTATTCACATTGTACAAATCTGCCTCATATTTCAAAACCGGAACCCCCCTCATCAAAGAGTACAGACAACTGTGCTGTGAACATATAACATTTAGAAAGCATAACAATTCAGCCAATTGATAAATGGTTGTTTACTAAATTTAACAAGACTATAAAATGCGCAGGGGCTTAAACTGGGACCTCAATGCAACATAAAGAATTAAACCACATTGTGGTAAATAGCTTCATCAATTTTAAATTAGGAAAGTGCTTCGGGGGGATGTCGATGAGAATGTCTCTTACAGTATATGTATGGAGAGGAGGAATGTAATCATTCACTTCCTGCTGTTTTCCTTATGTATTATTCTTTTTTCTACTATCATATGTCAGCTTCTGTTCATAAATGAGTCAACACTCCATTATTTTCCCCTTCCTGGTTTGTTAATGTTGTGTCTCAGCCTGCTTTCTGCCAGATGAACAACATAATACAATATTCCAAGATATCCCAGACACTCCCTGATCCCTCTTATGTCACATGAGCCACACAGGTAAGTCCGCTAAGGGTCTACGTGGCTGATACTCACGCTGAGCAGGCCTCCTTTGCTCTTGGTGTGTCCAAACACCTTCTCCACAGCGCAGGCCTTCAGGGGGAACATGTGCTGGCCGGTGAACTTGTCTCCATTGGTGGGATCCAGGGGACTGCAGCGCTTGGCCTGCAGCAGCATGTCGGAGAACAGGAAGAACATCTTGGGCTTGGCCTCTTTACCTTTCGGAGGAACCATTTTCAGCCAGCCCTCGCGGATGTACCACCTCCCTGCGAGAGGAGGGGAGAACAGACAGAGGCATGAATGGCCATTATCGTTAGCAGCTCAGACCTTGTTTGAGTTTCAGGGAAGCTGAGGGTTTTACCGGCTTACACTAAACCGCACTGGAACAAAATAAGTAAGGACTTCTCTAATTTACAAATTACAAAAATGATACCAACAATGTTGCTGATCTACCAAGCCAGTGTTGGGGCATATGGTCAACCAGCAATGGTCAAACTCATCACCAAGTATATATACATTTAATATAGACTAAACCACTGCTGCAAAGCTGAAATGTGTATATACAGTCTATGGTTTTGACACTTGACCAGTTCATACATGACACAGCTCAGTCTGCCCATTACCTCTCGCACACTAAAGACTATAGTACATCACTGTTTAACCCACAGCATTACAAAGTCCTCTTGTATTGTGTCTCTCTGAGGAGTGTGTTACAAATGGCATTGAAACAACATTAAATTGGATTGGTTAATGCTTCGGTCCAGATCTAAGAAGAGATGAAGAAGCAAATAAATATGCAATACTGATAATTGCAGGAAAATGTAAAAAATCTATTCTAGAGTTGGTCTCCAGTGGGTTTAATGGTTAATTGTCTGTATTTATATTGCACTTTTCCAGTCTTATTGACCACTCAGAGTACTTTAGAGTACAAGTTACATTCACCAATTCAGACACACATTCACACAGCACTTCTGTATGCACGGCTTTCTCTTATACACACCAATCATACACTGTAGACACAAACCCCTGTCAATTCGGGGTTTAGTACCTTGCCCAAGGACACATTGGAATGGAGACTGGTGGTGGCAGGGATCGAACCACCGACCTTCAGGTTAGTGGGGGATCCTGAGAAGAGGAGTTAAGCTCCATATTCCATTAGCTCTCTTTATCTCTGCAGACTCTCTTTGTTTGCAAATAAAGATGTGCGGGACCTTCTGGTTAGATTAGCAGGCCTCTCATTTAAGTGTTTTCCAAAAGACACAGCCGGCAGCTAATTACATCACCTGTAGCTAATGGTCATTGATCCAATTTCCAGTTTGGAGAAATGACTTGAGGACGTCTAGACCAGTTGATATAATTTAGCAATCAACATTTGATGATTTACGCTGCTTAGCTTATTTTTAGGTTTTCACTATTAGGCGCTCAAAATGATCTTCGCCAGCAGAAGGGGATAGAGATCTTTAAGTTTAAATTATTTCTTCATCCGACAACGAGGGTATGTTGTTGCAGCTGTCCTTTTGTTTGTTTGTTTGTTGGTTGACTTTCACCAAACCTGGTGGCCGGATGGGATGTGGGCCAAGAGAGAACCTATTCAATTATGGCTCGGATCCAGACAAAGGGATGGATCCAGAGATAGGGCATTTACATTTTCACCCATTTCCTAGGGAGTAATTCCTGGTCTTGATAAAATAATAATAATAATAATAATGAAAAATAAGGCATATTTAAGGGACTGATATTTAAGCATGTGTGCAATCTGGTGCAGCTTGATTGAATCTAGGGGACAGTTGTGCCATTCTAGTTAACTTAAGGCATTTGCAGATGTTGAAACCTAAACCAGATATAAATTCAAGAATGATTTCAAAAGGATTCAGATTCACTAAGTGGATTTAATACGGAATTCGGACTTGATGGTTGTGAATCCCCCAAACCAATGCAGGTTTATCTCATTTTACAGATTCAGTATGAAAGTGGTAATAACCTTTGTCTCCTCAGCATCAAATCGAAGGGAACAAAAAAAAAAAAAAGAATAAGACTAAGCTATGCTGACTTGGAAAGATAAATGAAGGCTATTCAAAGGGAACAAAAAAAGACAAGAGAGAATCTAAGACAGACTCAGTGGGAGGCAGGCATATCAGGGTGTGGCTACAGAGGAGTGCTCTCATCTCTTTCCACTGTGATTGGCAGCAGCGCGATGATAGCTAATAAGCAAAAGGCTGACATTTGGATAGATAAAATGAAAATTGAGCCCGAGTTCCAGGATGTTTTTGTAATTGCCCCAGCCAGTAGCCTGTGATTGCAGCTAGCCTGAGTGGCTGGAGCTGTGCCTCTGGGGCTTAGAGAGGACATTTTCAGCTACAGACAAGTCTACTGAGATTAAGTGGCACTGCCAGGCGGGGGTCAAATTGCTTTTAAAATGCCATGGGTCTCAAACGGGAAAAACAGTCGAGACATGCCACGACTCTCTAAGGTGCTCTGTGGAGATTGGAGCAGTGGTTGTAATCGTTCTATTAAATATGATATAAATAAAGCCCTGTTTGAGCCTTATACAACTCTTTAAGGACACATTTACTGAGTGTGTAGTCAATAACCACTCAAACATGATCAGTTAAAGAAATTAAGATTTTTTGAAGTTGAAGAC
The DNA here is from genome assembly GCF_009819705.1 of Hippoglossus hippoglossus. NCBI lineage: Eukaryota > Metazoa > Chordata > Actinopteri > Pleuronectiformes > Pleuronectidae > Hippoglossus > Hippoglossus hippoglossus. Next base: position 2,495,568 of record NC_047173.1, read on the forward strand.
AACGGTAGGGGAACTGGATGCCGCACAAATGCCTCAACTTAACTGACAGTCCTGGGACGTATATCCATATTGTATCTGACATACAATATAACTGCATAGAAAGTATGTGTCAATCAGCTTATATTCACAATCAAGTAGATTTAAAGAGGTACAAGTACAAAAAAAAAGTACTCCAAAGGGATACATGTGTTTCCCTGGGCAGCCACCCTTTGAAGTATGAATACACAACTGTCTTATTAGCCATAACTCCCAGTAAGAGAAAGGTATACCAGGAATGTATTATTGTCTTTTTTTTTATGTCTTCAGCCTGCAGCCAGTCGAAGATCTGGAGGTTTGCATTTACAGAAACACTCAAATAAGTCCCCCTTAAACTGTGGGGTTTTCAAAAAGTAGATTTAAAGCTAAAACAGCAATTAGGCCAATCGGGCAAATCAATGACGTTATTTCATCTTTAGAATGCCCAAAAAAAAAAAATGTTACTGGTTCCAGCTCATAAATGGGATTATTTGCTGGTTTTCTTTAGGGGATTCTTTTATTGTAAAGCACTATTGATTGGTTCATCTATAAAAAGGCCAGAAAATAGTGAAACACGACTGTTGTAATTTCCAACAGCCCGAGGAGGTGTGTGTGTTACGACTTTGTAGCAAGGGCTCCAGACTAACCCTTTTTCACCGGTACAACTAACTTTTTCATTTAGGTGCACCAGCATATCATTTAGGTGCACTGAAAGTTTTTCAATGCGCCTTTTGGCACCGCAATAATACACATTTTAAACCTTTTCTTGACAGTTCCCATATGCATTGGTCATTTCTTAACTAGGGCTGGGTTTGATTCCAATTGATTGGTTCCAATAGTGATTCAGTTCAGGTTATTTCATTGTACAATGCCAATTTTGCCTGATTGTGAAAGACGTTGTCAGAGAACTTAAGCTTTAAAATGAACAAGGAAACCTCAGAGCATTCTTAAAAATATTACGTTTCAAATTTTGTTGGACGATATTTTGTCCCGGAAAGTATTGCGATAAATTATATTATTGTCATCATTGTGAAACCATTTTATACCAATGTTACTAGGATTAATATTATAGTGTAAGAACAGGAATAGGAGGAATCTCATCTTTCAGACGGTAGTGGTGATAAAGTCAGAGGAGCTGTTTCAGGGGCACCAAGTTAAAGTCACAGATGGAGCATTTGTACAGCTAAGATAAAGATGAAATCACTCAAGCTAAATTTAATCAGTACAATATCTCTTTCTTTGATAGAAAGTCAAAACCACTGGCCTGTTGCATTTCTACAAGAAAGGTCAAACTTTCTCAGAAACAATTCATTAGACCTTTGTTGCCACACCCAAAGCTTGAGAGATACATTTTGTTATAAATTGTGCTACTTTCAAATACGTCTTCACCAAGTACTGACCATGAGTAAAATGGCATCTGAGTAAAATCAGCAGAATGCCCCTTTAAGGAAAAGTCAGATCCTTTTTAACCTCACATCGATTGTAAACAAAAGTATCAAGAGTGTTACAATATTGTAACATCACACGATTCACATCAGAAGGACACCAGTCAAAAAACTATGAATGTATTATTTGTTTATTGTGGCCATAAAAATGGCAAAATGTGTTCTCTTCATGTATGTTTTATGAATGTTCTGACCCTGATGTCAAATTTACGGTGGGAATAGAAATGTGTTAAAAATGATTAAATGATGTTTTGCTCATAGATCAGACTGAGATTGTACGGTTGCACAGGCTTGAAAAGAACATAACAGCAGCATTCTGTGATAACAGTGTGTTATCACTTTTAATTCACACTTGGGCAGCTATGTGTTAAGTGTCTGCTCAAGCATCAGAATGCTGCCAGGGTCCAGTGTGCCGAAACTGACATGTTTCAGTAGACATCAAGTCTGCTAGTTGCCCAGATGTGTTTGTGTCATCTTCTGCTCCCTTCACTATTCAAACGATACGAACGATTCAACTATTCAAACGGTTGCATCTGACCAGGAGATGTGTGCTAGAGGTCTACAGCTGTCCTGTATTTCGCAGTTAAGGAGGAGAGGTGCTGACATTCATACTCTGAATACAATATCATGGACAACAATCACTTGTCATACTTCCTTACTATCTGTCGAACAATAAATACTATTTATTGAACTATACAAACATTTAAAAAAAGGTGTATTACTTTTCATAAATGTAGTAAATTTAGTGCCACATTGGAAAGTATGGCTGTGGAATGTGACAATAAACAGAATGATCAGTCGGTGTCAGTTTGGCCGATGCGTTGCGTTCTTCCACACGACACGGATTCAGGAAGGGAATTTGCACAAACAAACATGGAGGGGAGTGAAGTTGACACAGGAGGACGACTCCAACCAGCCAAAACAAAACAAGGAGCTCGTACCCTACGTTTGGTATAAAAAGTCTGACACGGACCAGAAAAAACATACATTGCAAGTTATATTGCAAACCGTTCCCAGCCGAAGACTCAAAAACCACAAAACTTTTACCATCTACGGAAAAAAAAGTCTCAAAGTACAGTGGAGTGCTCGAAAACAAAGCCCCGACTCAGATGTTGCGAGAGGCTTCTGCCTCCAACACAACATATGACAAGAGAAAAGAAAGTAACGGGGATGGAAGGAGATTAACAGCTGCTGTTAGAAATCAACATCTGTTAAGACACGGACCTGATTTACACAGTAACATTTACATAAAACGTGCGACGTCGTGATGTGCATCATTAACTGCTTATGAAATGACCTATACCAGGATATGAGAGTTTGGTGATATGACATGACCCTACTGGAAAAGTATGATTTTCCACACCTTTGAGATAGTATCAGATATTCCCTATCAGACCCCCTACCTGGGCGAGTTGAAAGGGTCAGACGGGGTTGGATGTGCTCTAGGTGAGGAGGAGTCTCTTTGTGGACCAGGTTCCCTTTAGACCCCCTGCCTACATCTGACCAGCCACAGTACTTTGAGGCAGCGGCAGGTTCAAAGAGCAGGTGGTGCCAAGCACTCCTCTCCATGTCCAGGCCTTTCAGCTTCCCTTGTCAAAGAGCACCTCTGCACTACTACAAAGTCTTTTGGGCTGGACCGAGTGGGGGGGGCACTGTGGAAACTGGGGCAGGAAATAAAGGTTGATCTACAAAGGGTCCTGTTCCTCCTGGTGTGTCAAAGGCCAGAGGAATAACAGGAGCAGAGGGCTGGCCAGTGTGGCAGAATGAGGACAAGTCAGGTTGGGCATTGTTGAGTTCGGAAAAGTCAGAAGACTTCTTTCACCTCGTTTATATGGATTATAACAGAGGTGTGTGCTGTAGGTCAGAGGACTAATGGAAACTTGAATATTTAAGCGACTGATGACACTCGGGTTAACAGGTGGGCACAGGAGGGTAGATGAATAAACTAAGTCTGCAAAAACTTAGTATTTTAATTATCAATTATCTGCCTCATGTGGAGGTGCAAAGATTCATCAAAATGTTTTAGATAAACAACTCAACAGTTACAGATCCTCATAACACAACCTGATAGCAACCAAGTCTTCTAGATCAACTAAACTGGTGAGAAGAAGAACTAATTGCCGCCAGATTACATTTTCTGCCAATATTTGGCAAGTCACAAAAATGTCTTTCAAGAGAGCAATGTTCATTCTCTAAGATTACAGGAGTAACAATTGTGTCAGTAGCTATTATCACATCAGGACTGTGACTAAATTCATCCACGTAGAAGGAAATTGCATAAACATTAAATGGAAGCAAAATGGAGGGTATTATTATCATTATAAGGCCACGTAAGTCAGAAGAGGGGGAGAGGGCTTTAGAGAGGGCAGCACTTACCACCCACCAGGTCGTACTTAAATGACATCTCAATCAAAGCATCACATTCTAAAAGGCGGTTGGAGAAGTCGAACACTTGGTTTAAGTGGGCCAGGATGAAGGATAAGTCAGAGAAATCAAGGAGTATTTCAACTGTAAGTAAGAGGTTTTATGTAGATGAGGAGGCAATTCCAAAAGAGAGAAAAGAGAGGCCAGCTGAAAGTTTATGTAGGTGGTACGATGCAGCTCTTAGTGATTAGGATAACATTAGGAGGATTTAGATCAATGGAAAAGACGTCAGTAAATAGGGTCAAATATTGTCGTTGACAGAGGAGGAAAAAGGAGAAGAGCAATTCTTCCTCACGTGAGAACCTCAACACATGCGTGAACGCAAATGTCCAAGTGAGAGCCTCCGGCCCCCTCGTAAAAAAAAAATCAGCAGAAAGTCTGCAGAATTTGATGTGAGCCCACAGCAGGGGAGGCCTGACCCATCAGGAAACTGGCGCTTTAATATACTGTTGGGGTCTCTCCCAGAGCGACAATGCTCCCATCCACAGAGCATGAACCCCTGAATGGTTTGATGGGTAGGAACATGATGTGAATCATGCACTATGGCCTTTACAGTCACCAGATCTCAACCCAATAGAAGATGTTGGACACCCCTCTCCACCACCATAGTTGAAACACCAAATAAATGAATATCCTTTGGTAGGTGAGTGATTCCCGAACGCCATCATGGCATGTAATATCAAACACTGAGGTTTCATTAGGCCAGCTTTTTGGGGTTATATGCAAACAAGTAAAACATGCATAATGATTCTTATATGTTTATATCTCTGTTTAAAGAGGTTGTAGATATATTCTTTTGCTGTAGAGGTGTTGTTGGCAGGTCAGTCTGGGCGGTTTGTTTGACAGATTGCCTAGATGGGGGGGCTGTAGTGGTTATATTGTGGCTGTGGCAGCAGGCTAGTTAGCATGGCCTACGGTTAGCATGCTCGTTAGCCCAGTGTGTGTATGTGCAGTTCGGTAACCACGCCCCGCTCAGACCTGGTTTTAACATCCGTCCTGAGAGATCTTATCACAACTGGACGCAACCCTCAGGAGCCCAACAGAAATAAAACCCTCCAGCCTGCATGGCCAACCCCCCCCCCCCCCCCCAAGACGCTCAAAAGTCTGAACCCATTTTCATTTTAACAAAAGCAAACATTAAATCCTCACACGGGAGAAGCCAGAACCAGAGAATGGTTGGCATTGCTGCAGTGACTTACATTATTACTGGTCAGAATTGCTGTGAATTAATTTTATTTGGACTGACCGTTGAATCATTAAAATGTTTCAGATCGAAAAAGCGAAAAAAAACATCCGTGTAGGAGGAGAATTTTCCAGGGAAATAGAGGAAACATTTCATTATTTCTGCTTCTCCAAGTTTGCTTAGACTCACAATAATGCTTAATTGAATGAGGTAGTCTGAGCCCTCGACACCTGAGACAAGAAAAAAGAAAACGCATACATATAAATGACAAAAGACGAAACACAATTATGTGCAATAGTCAGGGGGCATAGGGGGGACATACATTTGAGAAAAATCAATGCGAGACACGGTGCAGAATGTGAAACATCTTTGTTTTAAATTGAAGGAACAGGCTGGCAGACACAAATATGCAGCCTCCCAGGAAACAGGCCGACTGTCTGCGGTATCAGTGTCCCATTGATTCAGGCTTTGTGTCTCACTATCGTGCCCCCCCCCCCACCGTCTCCGACAGAGCTACTTAATATGTTTGAGGGGCTCCGACGCCTCTCATCTGTAAAAGGCAGAGCTTTTCTTTTACCCACATTAGAAGTGGAGTTGGTGGGAAGGAAGTAGAATGGGTCTGCATGGGGTTACGGGTTGGGGTGGTGCTGCGGCTGCTCTGAAGTCTGTCTGGTGGGACCGAAGCTTTATTGGCTGGAAAGGAAGCCGGCGGAGTTGCAAGGGCCTGAGAGCCTGGATGAGAGGAAGCTTTTGAAACTTCCCACATCGGCATTAGAGAGATGAGCAGCTATTCAGCACTCGCTCCCAGCCTACACACCAACACATCCGTAAACACACAGACACACAGACACACAGACACACACACACACACACACACAGAAAGCCAGCCTGCATATATCTGAGCAAACACACACTCGCTCGCATCCAGCAAACACACTTTGGCTTCCTTTTTATCTGCTGGTCCGTTAGATGAGACTGGGCTCTAATTGGTCCTGGGGGAGATTGGCAGGACGAGCGGATCAACGAGGAGGCCGGGCCCTCTGGAGACAAACAACAGGAGAGGGAGTGGCAGGAAAGGAGAGGGCCACAGCTCCACAAGTAGAGAGGGAACCGTGACGAACGGGGGGGGGGGAAATAAATAAATAAAAGCGGGAGGGAAGGCAGGATGACGAGGAAAACCACTGGCAAGAGGGACAGGTAACAGTTAATAGAATTCCATTGATTAAAAACCATTCGGACTAATGTCTCCATACTTGGCTAGTTCTACTTCAGTTTATCTATACTTCTATACTCACCCCCCCCCTCCCATGTGTCCCATAGGACGTAGAGCAATAGATGCAGGGGGGGGGGGGGGGGGGGGGGGGGGGGGGGGGGGGGGAGATGGAGGTGGTTCTTGGACGAGATGAAAGGAATATGTGATCAGAGGCTCTAACCTGCAGCCAGCACCTTTGTACTCCGTCCTTTCAGCAGTTTCTGCACACGGCAAAGCTGCAGGTGGTTCTCATGGCGCCTGGTATTGTTCTGGATGCGCTGGGACACTTCGCTCACCGCAGTCACCGCCCCTGCAGCACACATGCACAAACACTGTTACTTTTACCGTACATGTGAGGACACTGATGAAATCTTTTCTGAGGAATAATATGATACAGATTTGGATCAAAATCACCAAGCAGGACTGATTAATAGCAATAACATTTTTCAGGTAATTTCACTTGGTATTTAATTTGCCAAAAACAAACATTCCTGTATGATCACATGAACTTTAAACAGACTGAACATCAATTCAGCAAATTGACAACATCGCAAGTAATAATAACATTGCAGTAACATTGCATAATACATAACAGACATGATAAAGGGTATTTATCCGTGCCACCCACTCAGCGGACACAGCCCCAGTTTGTTCACGCTGGCCGTGCCCTCAGCGAACATTTCAGACTTTTCTTTGAAAATATATGGTGATCCCGACCATAAAGGGGCTTGAAGTAGTCAGTGACTTCCACTGGCAGTCATCGGAGATTTGAGAAATGACTTATATTTAAGTCCCTGTACAAATGCTGCTTTCTGAGCCCACCACCGGTGCTCTTTGGTTTCAAATGCCCATAAATGACAAAAAAGTAATTCCCTTTCATTAACCGCAAGAGGGAAAGAAGGCCTGGAGTACAGATGATGTACAGTATATATAGAAGTACATGGTTGGAGCTATGCAGAGCTGATTTCAAATCTTTGTTTAAGGCCCAACACTTTTTCCTAACCTGAGTCACTATGTCTTCATTTGTTTACAGTATAAGACTTTATCACAGGTAGTTTTAGCGATGGGTTCAACTTCTCTTATCAATGCTCCCTTTTGGGCCCAGCACTTTATTGATCAGGGCCAGATACCTTTTAATGCATGCTGTTCTCCAACTGTATTTCCTCATTTACTGCCATTCCTCCATGACTGAATTTTTTTATCAATTAAATAAGGATAACAACAAATACGCTGTGGCCCTTTTGTGGTGATACACTGAAGCCTATTGCAGGCTAGCAAATGCGACACGTGCAAAGTGAAACGTCAGGACTGAGAGGTGAGAACCTTTGTTTTTTGGAGGCTCACTCGGCATCGAGGCCTGATTGTGCTTGATTTCATCAGCGGTGCACTTGCAGAGAACTTAACCGAGCTGCGCAAATTGAAATATCCAGACAGCCCTGATTGGGCCTGATGGTCTGCTGTGTGGCTCAGACTGGGCTGGGTCTTGTGTTTGAATGCGTGTTCAGGGGCACCAAAGCATGGTAGTATTCATTAGGGGGTGCTCGTCTCCACCACAGGGGGCCCTCGTAGCTTATAATGCATTGCCCTCCTGCAAATCAGCCAAACTGTCAGTCTGTAATAGTATGCAAACAACAGCAGCCCCAAAATAAGCTCAGCTCATTTGGTTTAAGTGTTCACTTCAACATCAGACAAAGAGTAGTCCCCTTCCCACCTTATCTGCTGTACAACACCCATACTGAGAGTTGAACATATAAAGCTGATACTAGCTAAATATTTTTTAATCAACAAAGTTGTTGGCAAGCACTAATTGACCAGAGGAGGAGCAAACACACTCTGAGCAGCTACAGGCTACATCCACACTAAACTGTTTCAGTTCTTAAAAAGCATCACTTTTGTTACGTCCAAGTGTTTAAGCATCTAAAACAGACACTTGGAAACACTTCTGGCCCCAATTTTTGTTTAGTAAACATGAGTTGCACTTTTGTCAGGACAGTCAGAAACTCAGACTTTTGGAAATTATGACGCGGTCAACTTTTTTCCGCTTCCTAATTGGGTCTTATCAGTAATGACTCGAAAAAAAGTGGTGACTGTAAAATGGATAATGAATTACAAGCATTTTAACTTTCAGTAACAGATTTACTACGTTGTCAGTCTTACTTTTCACCATCGCTGCTCCTAGTTTTGAGCCTTTTCTGCGAAGTAGAAGATGCTGTTTATCCATACTTTATCTTAAGGCCTCTGCATAGTAAGAGAACTTACAATATTATGGACAAACTCAACAGTTGCCACAACGAGCAACTCTTTTACTGGAAGAAACCTCTAGCAGAACCAGACTCAATGTGGGCGCCCATCTGCCTCAACCAGTTGGGGTTGAGATGAGAAACATGGGGGAGAGGGAAGAGGTGGGTGAAAACTGGAGCCTGAAGGCTTGTCTGAATGAAGAATGTTTTTGTCCGAAGCACCATTTTAAAACGTAATTTAAAACATTTTAGTGTGGACATAAATTCAGAGCAAAATGACAACTGGTGTTGTACTCGATGTCACTTTGTTTCAATGAAGAAGGATAAAGAAGTCTGTCAAAAAGCTCTGTCATAGCATTGAGTTGATGGTGTATCTGTTTTCATCAATTGGATGTTGAAATAAAAGTATCTCTTCCAACCAATGCTTACGATTAGAGGACAAAAGGTGTTTTCGGATCAGAGGAACTTTCCCGGTTCTGAGAAAATGTTGGAAGACCCTGCATGTTTTTCAGAAGTGATGTTTCTATACCAACCGCCAGCGAGCTTACCACACACAGAAAAAGCCCTCGAAGGTGCTGAAACGCAGTCATAGTTCTCGAGTTGTGAAGAGATACTGAAGAGATACTAAAAAGTAAACTAAGCCTGCTGTACAATAATATGCAAATGGCGTCTTTTGGAGCGTTTGAAGAATAGATTACAGTGAGAAAACAGCATCTTGTTTTGATAAACAACTACATTTTTCTTGCATTTCTATTATTTTAATCAGTGTCTAACAATAGGCAAAGTGGGCCTCAGGATAAACCAGCACACTGAGGAGAGCACGGAGGCCCAGAGGCAGCTGCAGAAGAAGAAGAAGAAGAAGAGATTGAGGAGGGCGAGAGAGATGGAGGGAAGGAGAGAGAGAGAGGAAGGAGGGGAACACATTGTTCTTTTCTTTCTTTTTGTGTTTTTAGACTTTTTGAGTGCAGAGAATGGCATATTCCACAATAGTATCTATTAAATGACCAGGTTTAGAATCAGGATGTTCATCACTTTAATGTGGCAGCTTGGAAATTGGAACCAAAATGTAAAATAAATGTAAATATAATTGAGTAAATGGAAAGGTTTTAATTAGTTATTTGAAGCTATAAAACAAGTTGTCATGATTGACAGGTGAGATTGACTTGTGATTGGTTGAGCATATGTATCGATGGGACTTCTATCAAGTGCAAGATGGCAGCACCTGTATATTTTGGCTTCATTTAAAAAAAAAAAAAAATTGTTTAAATGGCGATATGACAATTTAAACATGAAAAAAATACAACATATAAACCTGAGGAAAAAAGGACATATCTGACTGGGCCAGTTCCAACTTCCAGTAGTTTAAGGTTTTCCATACCTAATTATGGACAGAGTTAAGCTAGTTTTATACCAGCTCTACTCAATTAATAAGAAGAATAGCAAAAGTGAACAATTTTCAATGAAACTCCACCAAACTAATGGATCTTCTATTAACGGTGCTATTCCAAATCTATCTGTGTGAAACTAACTCTCTCACAAACTGCCTTTCCTTACTTATTTTTGTACAAAGCTTTAAAAATCTTTGCCCCAGAACAAATAGGCAAATCATCAAAAATAGAGAGAAGCATCCAATTACTGTGTGTCAGCCATAATAACTGCTGTAAACATTTAGAACGACATCATTAACGCGTCCAAAATAACAACAAACAGATGGATTCTAATTTCAAGCTCAACTTTCCTGCTTTTGTTCTGAGCGCTGGAACTCGGCAGATGAACTTGATCCTCAGGGCGACTTGTCTACACTGAAATAATCACGGCCTAATTGGCTCGCTTAACTTCACAACAATTACAATGTAAACCAAACAAGGCATCCGTGTAGACTTTTTTTTTTTTTTCTCTCCCTCCCTTTGTTGTACGTGTTTGGAATATTTTCCCATAGCCAGCTTAAGAAAAACAACAGCTCCTAATTACAGTATTCTTGGACTGAGTTCTGGCTGAGGCATTAATAATACATCCGGCCCATTACACATTCTGAAGACGACTTCCTCCTCTTACAGCTCTTTATTCCTTTTATTCACTGTTTGAAAAGTGTTTGACCGAGGGATGAGGACTGTTAACTTTTACTGTTTAAATCTCTGACAGAGTGGGACAGTCGCCCTCATTTCTGCTCAGAATTGGTTACGGTTACTACAGCGGCGTTGGGTTGTGAGAGTGTAATATTAAAGCTGCCGGATGAAAACTGCTAAAGTGATGTCATCACTACAATTAAATCCAACCTGAAGGCACTGCGAGGGGAAAGAGGGAGGCTTGAGGGGAGGGAGAAAGAGGAGAGGAGAACAAAAAAAGAGAGACAAAGACGAGGAAAGGCAGACAAGACCGACAAGAAAACAATAACAACAACAACAAAGCCTCTTGTGATTCTATTTGCTCGTTTGCTTAATCAGATACAATGTGATTTGTCTGGAAATTTTCTTTTTTAAATTATTCCCTTTACAATACAAGCGCGCTGACTGTATGAAGTTTCTCCTATACCCCCAGCCCCCAATAAAAAAAGCAGAGGAGTTTAAAAAAAGGATCTCTAATGAGAAGAGGAAGCGGCGATGGTGGGAGCGCATTTAGAATATGTACCTTCATCTTAGAGTCAGGGGCTGTTTTAATTTGTAAGCAAAGGCAGCACACCCGCAATGAGATTTTAATTGATACACATAAATAATTCCTTGTGTACATCCGCACTTGAGTCAGATTTGCTGTTTATTTGACGATTGAAATTAGTCATTATCGGGATTCGTGTTGATGTTGGAGATTTTATTTATTAATATAGCTCCCGCTTAATATCCTCTGATCCGCTCCCAATTAATTATGTCAAAATCCACATCAAACTAGAACTTTACACGCGCAATCTCGGCTCGCCTCGCTTTCATTCCTCCGCTCGCCGCGCGCTGCTGTGACAATAACAACAAATGAGGAATGAGAGGGAAAAAGCACTTTCCCTTTGTTCCTCAAATGAAGATAATGAGGGCTGTCTTTCACTATGAGTCTGACTGGTGCGATGAAAGTCTTCACAGGTTGCCTTTTTTTTTTTCTTTCTTGTTATTGTTTGTTTGCTTTCCCCACTGTTGGAGGGCTGGACTTTTTTGATGAGTGTACAGCTTTGCTTAACTCTCCTGTGCGCCACGCTGCTTGTTACAGGTAGCAGGAGTCCCGCTGTGAGCGAGCCAGAGGTCTCTGTGTCTACAGCGATGCAAAGCACATCATCACACAAACACATCGCTTGTTGTTAGGTCGCTGCCACGGAAGGATCCTGACAGAGCGGGAGAGGCGACGGCGCCGACCTCGGGTTCACGCGTGCGCAGCTCAACACACGTCGCCCCAAAACACACGATAAACACCCACACAGGATCAATCTGCAGGAATTTCCCTTGAGAAGCAAAAACTAAATTACGATTGGGGCAGCGTGCATGATCAGAAGAGACACTTACTTGAAAGCTGCTCAAACTCCGGGTTGTCTGGAGTGGTGTTGGCAGTCAGGTCTTGTAAGAAGTGCATATACCTGGGAGAAAAACAGAAAAACAAGCAAGGTCACCGTCTAAAGTACGAGCTGAAATTAGCACGACAGACTTTTTTTTGAGTCGTGCGGCTTTGTCCTGTCACTCAAGCCTCAACGCGGGAGAAGCACCAGCGGCGTCGTACAAAACACACTTCAGGAGAAATCAGAAGTAACAGGCAGGAAGATGTACACAGTGAGGCTCCAGACTCGTGGTGCAGATGGGGGAGAACGGCGTTTTGCTTTGAAGACTTGTTGATGGTGACAAACCCTGACAGATGCAGCTGGAACACCAGGAGATGGAGATCTCCACTGGTTTTTACTCTGAGTCCTCCCCAGACACATTGCCTGGCAGAAAACAAATTACTCCATCGAGTGAGTCAAGAGACAACCTGGTTGTAAAATGGACTTTTTCACCTTTTTAAATAAAAGTTATAAAACTCTGATGAAGTCCATCAAACTAAAAGCTGGCAGAGAGTAGATAACAATCCATGTACTGTGTTCTTAAGACTGACAGCCTAGAAACATTCATAGAACTACTAAGCGAATAACCTGAGAGTAAATTTAACAAAGAATTATCCACAACAATAGTCATCATGGACGTTTAGCAACATTGAATAAACACAAACATTCTCATAAATGATGCTTTGCTCAGAGCAAGGTTCTTGACCTTTTAGAGCCCTTGTTTAGTGTTTTGCTAGATCATCGGTTTTGCATTATCCACTGTGGAATAACGAACATGGTTTATCTTGGTTCTCAGTGCAGTTGCCTGACCAACTTTTGCTGAGATATTTAAAACGTTTCTATGACTCATGTTTCCACCATGGTAGGATACGTTTCAGATATCCTCTGATGTTTCATCCTTCAGGACATAAAAAGAACAGACTCTTCAGTTTCAACTAAATCATCCATCTTAAAATAAGACGTAAGAGTTGCACAGAAATTGCGACAATGCATTTCTGGCTCAAAGATCCAGAGCCATGCTGCGTCATTATTTTGTTCAAGAACAGCACTGGGGTGGGGATGGGGGGGATCACAGGCCCAACCCTACATGTCTGATTTTTTATTTATATAACATTTGAAAGTCTCTGGCTACATCCACACAAGTGTGTTTTAGTTTAAAAACGCATCACTGCTGTGTTTCCGCCTGATGGAAACACTATTCCAGAGTTTTGGTAATTTAGTTTGAAAACTCCAGGGCTGTGTTGTATTCTGAGACGATGACACACTTACTCGCTGATTGGTTCTTATCAGTCAGAACCTATGCAAAATGTTGTAAACACATACTGTCACAAACAGTTCCACCTCATCGTCGTTCAACGGAAAGAAATCCCTAATCTTACTTTTCATCATTGTGTTCCTCTTTCGTACTTTTTAGCTGTAACTAAGCAACAAACTAAGTAGAAGATCTGCTTTCTGTTTACACTGGTGCAAACCAGTTCTGTTTACACTGGTGCGCTCAGCGTCATGCTCAGGTTTGGGTAATTTTGTTACTTTAATACTCAGGTTTGGTTACTTTTGTTACTTCAATTCTAAGGTTTGGTTACTTCAGTACTTAGGTTTGGTTACTTTTGTAACTTCAATACTCAGGCTCGGTTACTTTTGTTACTTCAGTACTCAGGTTTGGTTACTTTTGTTACCTACTCTTCTAATCTGATGGGGGCAGCTCTATTCTTTTCTTGTTTTTAAGTTAAGTAAAAACTAAATTTACATTGAGTCTGATTATTAAACTTGCACATGGAACTTACGAATAAAACCTTCCTCTACTGAAGAAAACGTAATCCATTTGTGGCACATTGAAGTAACTTATTGTCCCAGCGTCAGCCTCCATCTAAAGTAACAGTTGCGAAGCACCAGCTTGCTCTGAAATCTTTATCCTTTTCACTGGGATGATGTTACCTTGGAGTGCATGGACAATTGACATTGATTTCCAGTGTCTGTCTCTGCCTGTGCAGCCCTGTGTTTGTGCAGTCTGGGCCCGCTCCAGAGACACCGCGGTGCCAATGAGAGAGGCCATTATCAATGCCAGCAGACTGTACACCGCTGCTAGTGGGCTATTTGGTGGCATGAGTGGGACGAGACATGTGTTGGAGAGTGACAACTGTGTAGTGGGATGGTGTTTGTATACAGTGTGTAGAGGATAACAGCAACACAATGGTGGTTCCTCAAGCTGCTTGTAGAAACCTGCTTGTTTAACTGAATCTTTGTGTGGTAATCCTGTATATTGAGATCAGGGAACTACATGAAGAGCTGTCAAATTATCTTCATCATCTAGACTAGTTAAGCGATTTGTACTTTAAGGATTTGTTTTAAAATATCAGAAATTAGTTAGATGTATAGCCTCTTTAATTTCCCAAAGGTGGGGTCTTTTTTATTTGACTAACACTCCAAAAACCACACCACCATCAAAACTTCCCTTTAGAGAAGCTGTAGCGAGCAAATGTTGGGAATCATTTCTTGAAAGAAATTTCTGTTAATGAACAAATTGAATGAATTGACTTGTATTTAGTGTTTGAATCTCTAAATATTAATTATAGCCTACATTAATAAACAATATCTTTCGAACAGTTTGCATTTCGTGTGTGTGTTAAATACCTGTGTGTATTGGAATGTACATGTTATCCTGTGTGTGCTTTAGTTTCACGCCATGAATACATATATTAGATATGTTCCATCTTTATAAATACTGAAAATAGTCATTAGCACAGATTTCTTTCGGAATAATCTCTATTCTATTTGATAAACACATTATTCACTTATGCTTAGTTACAGCACAGTCCAATGAAGGCAGAGTGGGCAAACTACTTACAGTATTTAACTCACGTAACAGCTTATATGAATCTCTCTCTCATTCTTTTTACTTTAACACTTTTAAAATACTCTAACTCTTTCAATGTGTTTGCTCGTCATCAGTGAGGTCATAATATCAGATCCACACACTGTGTCATCCAGGCTGTATCGGCATCCGGATTCAATACTTATGCAGCATTCAGCACCAGAAGCTAGACTATGAACTCCGCCCAAAAAGAATCACACTCAGCGCTGTTTTCAACTACCCTCTCTGTTTACTTTACAGTTACATTAGTACAGCTTCTGTGTAAGTGAAAGTTAACAGAAAAAAAGGTAAAGCTGTTTGGCCTGAAATTAATCTGATTGAGTGTGTGTGTGTGTGTGTGTTGTAGCTTTTAGAGGAGCTGAAGGAGAAAGCAGCAGGTTAGCACGGTGGTGGGTCCGTGGGTGGAATAGGAGAAATGCCCTTGTAGTCGGCTTCTCATTGGAAATGAACACGGAAGCTCCAATAAGCTCCAATTATGCCTCCTTCAATTAAGAGACACTTAAAAGGAGGAATAATTTCACATCTTCCTCTTCTTGTCTCATCATGTAATAACAAATGCATTACAGGTATTATTAGCGATGGAGGCCCTCTTTTCTTATTAAGGAGTGCAGACGAAGAGCTAATTAAGGCAACCGCGCAACAAAAAAGAAACACGCTGATGAGCATTATTAAGGCACATCTCAAATAATGTAAAACCCGACTCTCCCATTTAGCTGTCCTGTCCCGCTCATTAGCAGCAAAGCAAAGCAAAGATAATTAGACAATAACATAATCTGAACCATATTTATAACAGTTAATATATATTCTAATAATGAGTGCAGCTTCAGAGAGCGTGTCCTGGTGAGGGGATGTGCCTGCCACCGCTGCAGCAGGAGCTGCTAATTCCTTTGTAACATGCAGATGATATGCAGGCTCCCTCCTGGCAGACACATCAGGTCATTTGGGCATTTACACACAAGTCGGTAAAGGGAGAAAAAAAAAAGAGGAGGAGGAAATATCTGTCTAATTATTTTGCTTCCCATACATGCATTAAGGATTCAAATTTGTAATTAAGAGACAAGAGGCACTGGCAGGCTTCTGCATGGGTTAGTGAACATGGCTTGGGCTGGTGGGTAATTACTCAACTTTAATAGCTTAAAAGCAAAGGAATGCACATTCGCGGAAAAAATACAGAGGACTGGAGATACTCCGCAGTCCAAACTTAAGCAATTAATATGTAATATGAAGTGAGCGAAGAGAGCATGTTATCTCTCTGAAAGTGTGACTAAAGCAGCTCTGTAACTGCGGACATTAGAACACACTTCAAAGTGCACACAGACTGAAGCTGTTATTACTTTGTGCTGCAGCATTAGTCAATTTAAGGCCAAGGCTTCTACAGCAGCCTGTCATTAAAAGGCATGGGTTCGCCTGAAACAGGGCTCCAGGCGAACCATTTACATTGGCTGCACATCATTTAGGTGCACCCAACATTTTTTTATTCGCCGTATGGCACCCCAAAAATACGCCTATGATAACTTTTCTTGGCAGTTCCCATATGGATTGGTAATTTCTTAACTAGGGCTAGGTTCAATTACATTAGATTTTTTCGAATATCGATTCGGTTCAGGATATTTCATGGTACAATGCCAATTTGCCTGGATATGAAATAAATTCTCAGGGAACTAAAGCTGTAAACTGAACAAAGAAACCTCTAATTTAGTCCATTCTTAAAAATATTAAGGTAGGCCTGTCACAATAACATATTTTGTTGGGTGAAATTTTGTCCCAGAAATCATTTCGATAAATTATATTGTTGTCATCATTGTAAATCCATTTTAAAACCACTGGTATGAACTTAATTCTAAAGAATATTCAGCCTGACATTTGAATTAAATTAGGATTAAAAATATTAAAATATCCTGGATAAATAAAACATAAACCACCGTCAACCAAAACAATAGCTGGCTCTGTTAATTGCTCCTGAATAAATATTAAACATCTGTGTGTGTCTGCAGTGCGCACAACATGATCAAATCAAACGAACACAAAGTAAACTTCAGTATTATTTAGGTCTTAATAACTCCTGGTGAGTGTCGGTGTTTTTTGTAAAGTGTAAAGTGAGTGCAGGTCAGAAAGCAGTACTTTCCAAATACTTAAATTACAAACAAATCCTTTTAATAGAACTCATAACCCAGTCGAAATTACTTTTCCCACAAAACCTACTTGTTGTAGTTTAGTTGCATATTAACAGTTCCAAGGTGACATGACATGCCAACATTTGGAAAGTCTAAATGAGCAATTTGATCAAATATTTTATTGCATTCATATGTGCTGACAGGAAGTCAGTAGATGCCATAATCAGTGTTTCCAATTAATTATCTAGACTGTGGTGGCCTGTCACATTCTAATTTGACCCACCACAGTTTCATAATGAACCCCAAAAAATGTTTTACACTTCTCATTTAATATAATAGATCTCTTAGCGCTATTTGCTACATGCTCCCTCTCCCTGCCCCACTACCGCATGCTCGTGCCATGTCCATAGTGTCTTTACCGTCCACGCAAACAGTCAGACCTCAAGGTTTCAACTGCAGCTGTGGCATCAATGCAGTTTCTTCTCTCACGTGAGAAGTTATCTTTCACTCTTTAGTCTGTGTGTCCGTCTATTAGAAACTGTTGCGCATGAGAGGGATCGTTCTGGGTGTGCATGCAAGACCCTGCAAAAGGATTGAAATGATTCCGTAAGAAACGCTGCCTTCATCTCTTATGCTCTCAATCTTCACTGTTGAATACAGATTCTTTTAATTAAAACCAACATCTATAGACAAGAAAAGATGTTTTTTTTACTTTGAGTGAAAAAAATTATGTATTGGCCCACACTGGCATTACTTACTATTCAATAATATTCAATATTCATATTCAGTGATGAGAATTTTTAACTTGGGAAATGTGGACTCTAAGTTCAGGGTCAATAGAATTAAGTAAAGATTCACCCACAAACCACTGTGGCATTCAATAATTGCGGCACTTTACTGCCATCCTCTCTACAAACTGTGTAACACAATAAAGTGGAATTCAAGCTATTCACTGAAATACAACCCAGTGCCTGCAGACCACAGAATGGAGCCCTTTCAGAAACATTTTCAGAATTCCTTTAAAAAAAAAAAAAAGTTAATCAAAAGTCCAACCTTGTGTTGGAGAACCTCACTGCGTTTGGCTGAAGGAGCTGATGGAACTACCTGAGCACATAAAGCAGTCAATGTGAAAACCCACAATGACAAGTGAAAGACAACATTAGAAATGACCAGTGCACACTGCTACACACTTACTGCTTAGCAAGTATGACAATGACCCCGCAACCTCTGGAGAGTTGCGGCCTTTTGCATTCAGCGTGCGAACCCCTGGGTCGTTCCCTTGTTAGACTAAGTGATGCTCATCCTAGAGCAGATACGTTCCCAATTACTGCCGTCTCTATGAGAGCCGCATCTCTATTATCGACAGAAACATGGCCAATACAGGCGCAAAAAAGGTTGCTACTCGCTGCGGCAATCAACTCAAGGCCCCATCACTGTCATAATGGCGGGCTCAGTGGGGAGGACACCAATCCAGCTGGCTCCAGTGAATGCCACTTAATAAAAGCAATGATTTTATTCCTCCCCTGGCAGCAACATAAGTATCCGCACTCAACACATCCTGCTCGCCATCCATCATTCTCGAATGGTGATAAGTGACAACAATCTCGTGCTATTTCCCAGCCACAGAGCCAGAGCAAGGTAAGACACCCGCCATTGATGACTGTCTGCCCATGCTACTTAAAAATCATCATAAAATTAAAGACGTGTCCCTCGAGTCTCCCGTTTAACAGATGAATCAATAATGATGATGGTGGGAAATGTGGAGCAAAAAGGCAGAGTGAGAGAGGGCCGAGATATTTTAATCATTCACTAACGCTGGAACGCCCGGGCCACACTGATGCATGCACGGCGTTGGTGCGTTGTGCAACATGAAGATGGAAGGAGTTACCTGCTGGCTGCTACGACTTAAGCTGAATTAAAAAGAACACGACTTTCAAAGTCATCGGATCGCTGCGATGTTCACACAACACAACTTGTTTCTCTTGTGATCAGGAGGGTTGCAGTTGTTACTCACCGGTGACAGGGATCATACACTATGTGATCTTTCACCGCTGACTAGTGTGTCTGGTCTCATCAAAATATGTTTGATCAATAAAACACGTGCAACATCACTCCCTGATGCACCTCGATACTACATGTGCCTTCACCCTGTCCTGTGCTCTGATTGGCTGGAGTCGTTGCTGACTCTTACAAGATTTCAAGCAGGCCCAAAATGGGAGCCTCTCTTATCGCATCTTTGAAGAGTTTGATATTGGGCTTTTTGTCAGTGTGTTGAGAAACTCGTTGGCGACTGGCAAATTGGAATGTGAACATAGCCTTGGCACCTGCAAAGACATTGATCCAATTTACATGGTTGAGAGAAAATGTAGTCGTAAAGAGTTATGATATGAATATGAAACTCGAACCCAAAATAACCTCAACATTGTGAAGGATCCCTCCCACCAGCGATGATGGCTTTGCAGATTGTCTGCCACTGGTGTGTTTTGTAGTGTCTTCGGCCAGATGGGAGACATAACAGCTGTCATAAAGTCCTGACATGCAAAAATGTGAACATGGCGGCAAATCATCTGTGAATCATCGGTGTAGACGCACTTCTAACATGTCGGGATACACCGCTGACGTCCAACCACATTTGCTTCCCAGATTGGCACGTTGCAGCTACTTGTGTGTGGTGATGACCCAAGGCAACACACACGTCTGATCCGGGCATTCATTGATTGTATCAACTTTACACAGCCCAATTCATTTTCAAACCTGTTTGCCTTTGCTATGCCAGCAGCCAAAAACGAACAGCGACCATTCCATTACAACCCCTTCAAATCACCGCAGTGTTGTGAGTGAGTGACCCACGGATGACCTATGGAGTTCACAAAAATAAATAAATACCAGCCAGCAGTTTTGAGTAACCCAGGGCTGTGTTTTCCTGCAGACACAATGCAAGTGCAAGGGCAAACACAATTTGTATGCAATTTTCCTCAGGCGCGACTCTTTTGTTTTTTTGTGTCTACCCCTGACTGAAGCTCAGCCCGACTCCACCTGCTGATTCTGTATTCCTGACTGTAAAATTGCATTCAGCCTCTCCTCCATGTTGCACCCAGCTAAGCCTGGTTGCGCCTGGTTTGCACCAGCGCCTGTAGTCACCAAAAATGATTAGAAAAAAATAAATAAATTAATAAATAAGTTTCTGGTCAAACCCATTTGTGTTTGCTCTTTTTTTTGCCTGTCCCTTTTTCAGGAAAATACAGTAGAGCCTCAAACGATATGACAACACGCATGCAAATGTCAAAACATCTGAGGAAATTAGACGGGCCCTCAAAGTGGTTAGAAAAAAGTAAAAGGCCTTTATTTTTAATGGGCTTGAAGCTTTGAAACACACCAACGCGTATTGGCTTATGCCTTCATCAGGGTGTACTGGGTGTACTGCTTGCAAAATGTACCTTACGTTAACATAATACCCACGGTACTCACATAATGAGCTGCACAGATTTTGAATATGTGAAAAAGAGAAAACTGGCTGATGCTCATTGTTGGAAATACCCCGAGTTGAGGTATGAAAAGAAAAGGTTGGATTAGCGCATCCCTATCATTCTCCATGGCTTGGAGAAGCTGCATGAAGAGTTTCCCATTAAGCCTTGTGCGTGGGACTGTGAGGAAATAAAAGGGAAACCGATCCTTTGTTATAGAGGAGAAAGTGAACATAAATGAGATATACAGCAGAAGTGTCTCCGATTGAAAGGCGAAGAGTCAGCCCGTCTCCCTCGCATGATGGATGGATGTAACATTACGCGTGCTCGACTATACATCTGGAGAGACGAGACGATGAGGAGGCCCCTAATTAAGACGCGAGGCAAGCAGCTTGATAAACCAGTGTCACGATATCCGCTGCATTGGGAAGCACGTTTCAGCCCATTTCTTCCTCCTTGTTCCACTAATTAACGAGCGAGATCAAGACCGCGTGAAATTACAGCTAACAAATACTGGTGTTTAACAAAAGGGATTCTGACAGTTTCTGGACAGTCTGAGTGCTACACGTGTGCTACATCAAATAATAATTATTACATCTGTCACGGGACGCTGTACATTGTGCAACGTAGCGGGTGACTGGTGAAAAATAAACAACCAAACAGCCACCAGAGGAAGTCGAGTGTGAAATCTGTGACCCGTTTGTAACAGAACTGGTGATGGTGGAACGGCGGCGCCACAGCACCTCCTGAAACATTCAAATTAGTCTTTTCCTTGTTTGTTTTTATACAACTTGAGTATGAATTACATCCAGACAATTGGAAAATGTACAGGAAACCTTTTCTGGTTGTCAAATTAAAGCTCTGTAGGAGATCATCAGTGTATGGTGTGTTTTGGGGGACATATCTTTGAGGTTTAACAGACAATGATAATGTTGAGTATAATGATATAAAATAATAATGTATATATTTTCTGTATAACAATGGCGGAAATCAGAATAGTTTTCATTGATGCTCATAAATTGTAGTCCCTTGCCACTGTTAATCAACGTAAGGTACCATTCCACAATGGACTTAACTCACAGTAACCCAACCTCACTGAGCTTATAAAACCTAGGAAATAGAAAAGGGACATCTAGACTTCCTTCATTTACACAGTAGGCAGAGGGCGGGCTTACTGATCAATCCGCTGAACGGGAAGTTGCAGTAAATCCTCCAACTTGTGGTCCTTGAACTCTGCTCGGGATTCCTGCAGTTTCTTGAAACGTCTGAACGCCTTGTTTTTCTTCAGCGTGATCTGAGGCAACACCCAAAAAAAACACACATATTCTTATTCTCTAAGCCACACAGGCACATTTACAAGTCATATTTTGTGATCTGCGATAAGGGATTACGTGGGCTGTCCAGTATTTTGGGGTTATGATGGCATAATATATGATTAGCACATAAAAAATACCCCCCCCCCCCCCCCCCCCCCCCAAGAGAAATTACATCCACGTAAGGCTATGACAGATAACCCTGTTTCCAACCTGAATGCTCCTCATGCCTTTGGCCATGAAAACAGTACATGAAAATGTCTTGTACACACTAGACAGTCTTGACTACATGTTGTTTAAAGGCCTCTCAGACTACAAGAACATGACATACTAATGAGCTGTGTACATCGTGTCTTCTCCCCCAGGCAAAGTATATATTTTGGTAGAAGCAGTAATACAGCCCCTACAGCAAACAGGCATTAGAAATGAACCTGTGTTAAAATGTTAATGCACCATTTCTTTTCTTGTTTCTGCATTTGAGCCTCTCGTGTTTAATTAACAGAGGGGGAAATGTCCATTCATAATATTTATATATTGTATCATGTTATAATATTAGCTCAGGCCTCCTTACGGGAAAAAAAACCCCTATGAAACCTCTCTAAAATTCTAAATTCTTCTGATTGGCCAAACTGATTCCCCGCACCCAGCGCTTGGAAGCACAACAATATAGATATGACCATCACTACTGGTTGCTCCCAGAATCCCAGTCCACAATTCCAGGATGTAACATTTTGACAATTATGATGCATATTTAGGGAAATATGCAAATGTCCTTGCTTGACTGACTTTTGTAAATGAAAGTTTAATGTTTCGGGTTTTTAAAAAATGTAAAGAACAGCTTGTTAAATGCTCATAGGTCTGACGCAGAGGTGTGATAGCCACGTGGCAAGAAAAATGTTGAGTTCCTACCCCGAGCACTTTGCTGGCATTATAGATGTTGTCCACATACGTGTTGTAGTGCTGCAGATGTGGACAGAACTGGTCGAAACCTCGGCCAAAGTAGCTGTTCTCCACATGGACCAATAGTGATCTGCAAAAAAAGGAAAATAAACACAATAATACCACACCAGCACTTACAGGGACTATAAAGAATGCAATTTTCAAATCTAAAGAGCAGACTTTTAAATGTACAAATGCACCAGGTGAATCATTTAGGCGGTCTATAATGGCAAATGACCATTCAGCTGTAGTTACATGACATATCACAATTCCTTGAGTATATAAAGTAAATACTTACTATTGCAACTATTGGTTATTCTTGTCTTGGTCAAAAAAGTGTGATGTTTGAAGAACACACACACACACACACACACACACACACACACACACACACACACACACACACACACACACACACACACACACACACACACACACACACACTCTCTCTTTCACTTAACTTTTAATAAAAGGACTTAACTGCAATATAATAATTTGTCCAACAAATAGCGATTTGAACTTATATGACCAGTGTATACATGACTGTATATAATATTGATAATGATGTTTTCATTAGTGTTACATCACCCGAGGAGACTCCCCGAGGAAAGGCCGGAGATCCCCACGGAGATAAGAAGAGGGAGGAGGGGATGCAGAGCTGGAGCTAAGTGCCGGGAGAAGAAACCGCATGTACCTTCTGTGATTATGGGGAACTTGAGATCTTTCCCCTATAAGATGGAAGAGCTAACGGCGCTAACCAGGCTGCAGAGGGAGTACAGGGAATGAAGCAATATGTGCTTCACAGAGAGCTGGCTAAGTGAACTCACTCCGGACTCGCTCAACTCTCCGGACGGCTTTCAACTGCTGCGGGCCGACAGGAGAGCGAAGGGGAGCGGTAAGAGGAAGGGCGGGGGAATAGAGAAGTTGTAACCCGGGGCTGTTCACCTCAACAACAAACTGGACTGATCCACCAACACAGACGTCCTGTACAAGAGGGGCCAGAGTCGTCTCCACCTGCTGAGGAGAATGAGGTCCTTTGGAGTGTGCAGGACAATAATAAGGATTTATTTACAACACTGTGGTGGCTTTCTGCAGTGTTCTACACCATTGTTTGCTTGGGGTGTGGCTGCACTGGGAGGGACTGAAAAGGACTAAATAAACTGGGTAGGAGAGCCAGCTCGGTCTTGGACTTCCCTCTGGATTCCACTGAGGACGTGGGTGAGAGGAGGACGTGAGCGAAGCTGAATTTCATCATGGACAACACCTCTCATCCCCTGCATGACACTGTGGGGGCCCTGAGTAGCTCTTTCAGCAGCAGACTGCTCCACCCACAGTGCAGGAAGAGACCACTTCCGCAGGTCCTTCATTCCCACTGCTGTCAGACTCTACAACACCATCCGGAATGAAGAATAAAATACTGCACTGGTTTATCAGTGTTTTCACGGTCATTCCACTTACTCAATACAAACCACTTCTGCAGTGAAAGGTGTATATTATGTACATATTCTGCATTTTTATTTAATTATCTATTTTTATTCTGTTTCCTTTTTATAATTGTATTCTCTTGTCTACCTCATTATGACTTCCCTGCTGCTGTAACAACTACATTTCCCCCGGTGTGTGGATCAATAGTTTTTTCTCAAACCAAAACTTTTTTGTATTTTCGTTGCCTCCGAATGATCCCTTTATTTCTATATCAGGAGCTGGTCTTCTTGCAGGGACAAACACTGGCTCTTCAGTCAACCTTTTGTGTTGTTACCTGAAGGCCACTGTATGTTCCCCTTACACGATAGGAAGGAGAGGTTGAGGCGGTGCAATCCACAACTTCACCACTAGACGCCACTAAATCCTACACACTGAACCTTTACATCGTTCAGCCCTGAATCAAACACAATCAAACATTTGCAGAGTGTTCGACTATCGTTTGTAATTCACTGGGTCACTATTCACTGTTCTCCCCCGGTCAACCCACAATGGACAGGTTAGCGTACAGTGCAGCTTCCGAATGAACTGCTGCTCTTCATCAGTGGAAAGACGCCGCTCAAATACGGCAAGATCACATCTTCAAGATATCTTTTTTCAGCACAAGGCACACATGTTTAGAGAAAGTGCGGAGGTTGAACAAAGTTCAGAGGATTGCTCCCCTGTTAAATGGGAGGTTTAGCAGGCGGGGGGGGGGGCTCTGTCATGTCATTTGAAGGCCCCTCTCCCTGTGGGTGACGTACTTCCTGGGGCCCAGACGGTGGGTCTGTCTTCGGGGCACCCAGGGCCACTTTGTAGTGAGAACATGCCTGCTGAACTCAGGAACAAAACAACTAGATCAAGGCAGAGGCAAAGCAATCGTTCAGCCTGTCAGGCGCATTACAGTAACACGGACGCAATTGGTTGGGGGTGTTGACACTTGTGAAGGAGCTTGTTATCCAAACTTAGAGGAAGTACCACACACACACACACAGTCCTACTCTCTAATGATGCTCCCAGAGACTGTTCGTACATGCTGTAAAAAGGAACACTTTGCAGCTGAAGTTGATTTAAATAGATTTTAATGAAGTTGCGTGCCAAGGTAGCCTCTGTTCATAATCAGGAGATGCAGGAGCAGCCGAGAGAGTTCTAACGAGGGTAAAGGGCGGGAAAAACTGTGTTTCCGTTCCCCCCCCCCTCTCTCACTGCCAGAGGCTATTATGATAAATATGAAATTATGGATTACATTTTTATACTTTTTTTCCCCCCCCTCACACAGCAATTAAATTGTCTGGCCATCAGCGGCAAGGAAGGAGATAACATTAGCATTCTGTGCGCGTCGCGCTAATCCACATTAATTCCAAGCAGTTGCGACATCTGGGGTGGATACAACCTTGACCAAACAATTCAGGGTGAGACGCCTTCATTTGGGGAAGGCTTGAACAGAGGAATACTAATTGTAATCAGAGAGCGAGGACATCCGCGAGACATAAATGACTAATTATTGAAATAATAAACATAACCAGGAATCACTGATAGGAAACAGTAATAGAGCTGCAATTGTGTGGCTCTCTGTGAACTACGTGGGTGTGCTTCATGCTGTGTTGACACATAAGCTGCTTTCAGACGTGAACTGGACACCACACTTCCTCGCTATCTTCTCTGGAGGAGGTGCATGTGTGAACGCAAATGTCCGAGTGAGACGCTCCGTAGTTTCTGCAGACTTTCTCCACCTGGCCTCCTGGTATAAAGTCTGTAGAAATCCAGGAGAAGTCGATGTGTGAACACAGCAGGGGGTCCCCCACTGGATTCATCACTAGCTAGTGGTGGGGGGGGGGGGGGGGGGGGTTGATGACGCTTCTAAAACGCGACAGACGCAAAATATAAAAAGCCCAAAAGAAATATATCTCCCATTGAAAAAGCGATGTGACACCCGTAGAAGACACCGACGAAGATGTCAAGAGAGTTTGCACCCGCTACACTTTAAACTTTGTTTGAAATGACGCCACAACATCAACACTGATCACCACATAATGATCCCTACTTTTCTTCAATGACGAAATGACGGCTGGGCATTCATTCATAATTCAGCTGACACGCACTCACACACACACACACAAACAGTGTGATCGGACACATGTGGAAACTCAGACTGGGTAAAAACAACACAAGTTGCAAACTTAGTCAAAGTACTGAGAGCCGGAGGAAATGCAGGGTGCTCTCGGTGAGAGGAGCGGTAAATTACTGACAGAGCCGGTAACTTTTTTACCGTCCAAACATGTTTGAAAAGACCCAAATGAGCTCCCTGTGCATGGCTCCCTGGGTGCCTGCGCCATTGACTCACCATTGTTCTGACTGTGTGCACTGATTAGAAATGAGCTTGGCTCGAACACGTTCCAGGGTGAGTCACATTGTTTTGCTCTCTCGCTCTTCACCTAACATATACTCTCCCTCTCTTTCACTCTCGTGTACACACTCTCTCACCCAGATGTGCTCACAGGTACCGAAATTTGGCACCGATTGATTTCACATGAATCGTACCCAGTTGTACTGACGTTATTCGGTCAATACCCTTAAAAGTACAGAGTTCGGTACCCGACCATAGTTTTAAAGTATTTATTTGATGCAATAAACCCGGGATGAAATGTCATGATTGACAGCTGAGATGTCGTCACCAGCACAACATGGCAGCCCCTGTATCTGGAATATTTTGACTTCATTATTTTGTATAGTGGGAAGTTGAGACGCATTGTTCATCTTTATACACCATCATTGGTTTTCAGACAAGAACTCAACAAAGACTTCTGAGAGCAAATGCTCATACAACAAACAACATTTGCAAGCTGTTTCTGGACAAAGACTTCTAAAACTAAACAGATAAATTCCCAATAATGTTACGCTGAAAGTTAGTTTAAGCTACCTTTTACAGATACTGATTACGATCAGCGCTAGCCATTAAAGTAAATCATATTTATATTTTTCTGCGGTGTGATATAGTAAAAACCCTATTTCCTTATTTGGGCCACCACTGCATTGAAATTAACTTTATCAATGTATAGTATCATGAGGTAAAAGTTTAACTGTGAAATGAATGATGCCCTAAAATCCTTTTTTACATTTTTAATATTGGGCTAAATATAAGTTCCACTCATTGATACTGATCCTTAACTTTAATTCTTAGTACTTGATTTGTTTTATTTCATGAAATTCTTACTAATAAATGTACAATGTATTCGAGTAAAAGGCTGAAAGTTAATTGGTAGAACATACAGTCATTATTTATTGGTTAATTGAACCAAAAGGATAAATTTACTAATTAGAAAAAAATCAAAACATTACAAATAGAATCGATACATTTATCGACTGATAGAGAAACCCTCCTCGTCCCCATCACATTACATCCATTGCAGATTGTTTGCTCCTCACTGAATGCACCGACAGCTCTCTCCTGTCTGTCATGTTCGTCGCTGGGAATAATTGGCTTCCTGCGTCTGCTGCCTCCTCTGTTTGACACAGACGGTTCGAAGCAGAATAAATGGCACGACCTATCGATATATTCAAATATCTTTCCCTAATGAGGACAGAAGTCATTGGCCCTCTTCCCACTGAACTCTGAATTTAGATAAGTAAAGACAGAAAGATCAGATGAGATAAATATACCTTCTGCACTTGCATTTAGGGTCAGAGAACCGAACTGTGTGGAGTTGAAAAGCACAGTTCTCACAGAAGGTTTCTGACACTGGCAAGTGGTTCCTTGCTGCTGTGTGAGGATAACAACTCGTCTCAGGTATCGGTGCCCTGCTGCAAAAAAAATCTTCCAATTAAAATACTTCTCCGCAGATTGCCACAGTGTTGGATTCTTCAGAAACCACACAGCACTCAACATCCATTTGGAGCGCCATCATATTGTGCCCTGCTTGTTTAGCCTTTCATGTGCATGTTGTTTCCCACGGTTTTGATTTGATTTATAAAAGTTTCAAAAATCTCTATTCAAAATATACAATTTCTATCTATTTTGAATGATAATGGCTTTTATTAAAGAAGTATTGCCACAATTCTAGTTCGATATAATATGAAAATAAAAAACTAGAAGTCGGCCATGGAGGAGCTATTCGGGGAGACCTTTGTAAGAAGACGTTTGCCAAAACCATCAAAGAGGACGGTGGCATCCCACAAGGTAGCAAGTGGGATTCCAGTGGCTGGTGATTCACTGGCATGGTGGTAGAAAAGCAAACACCCTCATATTGCTATGATGGCAGGACGCTACCTCGCTGTCCCTGTCACTTTGGTACCAACCGAGAGGGTGTTCTCCACAGAAGGGGACATAGTGACTGCAAAGAGGTCTACCCTCTTCCCAGACAATGTAGACATCCTCATATTTGTGTAAAAAAAAAAACAGTTAAAAGCTCAGGACTTTTTATTTTTAAACTTTGTTATGATGTAGAGGCTATTTTTTCACTTTTCTTCAAAGGAAGAAAGTATCGTTCCACATGTTGCACTTATATTTTAAGATTTTATTCATCTTGAATGTTGTTTTCATTTAAGACCATGGTTCCTTGCATTATGTGTTCTTTAAGTAATAAATGGAAAGCAACGTTATATTTGTCTCTCTTTTCTTTTGTTTTTGCTGATCTGAAAAATGCTCCGACCCGTGACTCAAAAAACCGTGATACGATCCGAACCGTGTGTTTTGTGATCCGTTGCACAACTACTGTTTATGGAGGTTTTCTTCCGGGTTAAAAGGAAGTTATTTCTCTCTATAGTCACCAAGTGCTTGCCAGTTGTGGGAACTGTTGGGTTTCTCCATATAGTAAGGTCTCGTCAATAATATATAAAGTACCCTGAAATAATGTATGTATGATTTGGCGCAATACAAATAAAATGTAATTGATTCGGAGACTTCTTCTACTTAATACGATATGATTAAGTATAATCTGGAGCTGCAAACTACTGCAAACTCCATACAGAGTGTCAGTATGCTTGCAGGCAGAAGCAGCAGCAATATGTCTTTTTATCATTGTCAGCCTGTTTAATGCAGTAAGACTTACACTATATAAGACTTGATGTTTCGCGTGTGACAGATAGACGACAAAGTCAAACACATATCCATCTACGGGAGCTTATTATCACCACTTACTATCAATTATTCTCGGCACTGTGACACCTATATTCAATGAATGCCAAATGTGAGAGTGAGAGAAAGTGAAAAGAATATGGGAAAATCTATAATCAATCACTTAACAGTGGTAAATAAGTCTGGCGCGAACACATTGTGTCTCCACGGACCATTTTTTAAATGGAGTGCTTGCCATTATGTTTCAACCATTGATTCACTGAGGGGCTCATAATGAAGATGTATGAGATGTGCAGAACCATTTATCCAATACACGAGACTGTGTAATTCATACTTCAATCTTCATTGTGGAACTCTCAACAAGAAAGCCCGTCAGTCTGCAGGAGACGTGAGCTTGTGGGAACCCACACAACTCATTATCTGTCTGGAAATGGAATTTCTCAAAATCAAAGGTATTCCGAGCTCTCATACCACAGTTTGTCATGCCGTCTGATACTGAGCTGTGTGGGATTTGTCCACGACACTGTGTGCAGACTGCAAACCTGATGGGTTTCTCAAATCAAGAGCCTTCACTTTTTTACATTGTGATGGTGAAGGTTTTATACTAATCAATAGTGAATTCAGAAAGTGTTCCAATCCTTTCACTTTCTACAACTACTTGTGCTGTAGATTTAATTGTAAGTTGATGAAATTCAGATTTATAGATTTTTTTTTTTTACTTTAAATCAAGAACTTAAAGGGATAGTTCACTGAAAAATTTAAATTAAAAGTCCACAAAACACTCAATTGCGACCGCTTCTTCAGACGTCAAAGTTACAACAGACTAACAAACCCTTCACTAATAGGCAGCCACACACTCTGATACCTCCCTCCATCTCTTCCTTTGACAACACACATAATGTGCCAGCCAAGTTAATGTAAGCATATTATATTCAGCAGTCATCCAGAGTTCATAGAACCATAGTTGCACATGTAACTTGCTTTAATCCATAAACTGGCAGACCTGGTATCGTCTGGGGTTGTCATCATATCTAATCTTTGGTCTAGAATACTGATTATTAGAAATATTTGAAACGTATGTTGCAATGAATATCACAAACTGGACCATATTCAATTAGTAGTACACTTTAAGTACTGTGCATATCATTTACAAGTCAATTTGTGATAATACATCTTTCTCAGTCTTTTTATGAAAGGGCTAAAATCCAATAGAATGCTAAATATTGTTATCTTTGACATAGGAATGATCAAAGTTGAAACCTTACCTCTTTGAAACAAAAAC
Organism: Hippoglossus hippoglossus; assembly: GCF_009819705.1. Lineage (NCBI taxonomy): Eukaryota > Metazoa > Chordata > Actinopteri > Pleuronectiformes > Pleuronectidae > Hippoglossus > Hippoglossus hippoglossus. The sequence goes on from NC_047173.1 coordinate 2,526,154, forward strand.
ATACATTCTGGTATCAGCGTTCGAACACCCACTCCTACTATAAGTTCTGTTTTTCTTCTTTATCGATTCAAGGATACCGTCGCTGAATCCAGCGCCTCGGCCTGTACACATGTACCAACTTGAAACATCAACCTTTTATTTGTGCAGCCGAACTTTCTGAAGTCTTTCAAGTGCATTTGGAGATTTTGACTTGAACAGCGCCAGATCAATTTGAGACATGCAGTAAGATCAGCTTCTATCAGCCACCCATTTTCAACAGCAGGTCGGGTGCGTAACAAGCTCATGAATTTTCAATGTAAACAATAATGCTCTCGGCTCGTGATATCACCTGGAGTAATTCCACCTGATATGCAGTAATGTATCCATCAGATAGGAGAACACCTCGATGGTGGAACACAACATTACTGACTCGTACTTATGGTGACGATAAGGACTGTACTTATGCAAGAGTGTATCTTGACTTCATTCTAAGACAAAACACAACCCAATAATCCTCACCCACCATCTCCAAGCATAGATATTCTTTAAATTATTCAGAGGATACTTACTGGTTTACGGAATGAATTTCTTTAATTGAACTGAAGATGTTTTCTCTAATGTCCGGCCCCAGGGTTCCTTTGGCCTTCAGGATCTCCACAAAGTACTGTGAGAAACAAGAGAAGGAGAAAAAAAGGATTCCTCAGCATCTGTATGAATAAACTGGAACCGGGTTGGATCTGATGAGCTCTACCAGTGATGAATGGAAACGTTCTTTTGGATAAGGAGGAGCTTTCACTGCTGACATCTTAATTACTCTCCCAGAAGATGTAATATTAAAGGGATAGTTCACAGAAAAATGAAACTTCACTCATTATCTACTCACCACTATGCCGATGGAGGGGTGGGTGAAGTGTTTGAGTCCACAAAAAACTTAAGGAGTAACATGCCTCCATACTGCTCGTGTGGTGTCATCCAAGTGTCCGCAAGCCCCGACATTCATTTTCGACTCGAAACAGCATAATTCACACCAAGTTTTAAGCCTGCTGATATCTTCCTATGAGGTGCGTTCACGGACCCTCGGACACACCATCGTGTAGCTACGTCCGCTAGCTTAGACACTTCCTAGCCTAAAAACATGGTGTAAATGACCTCGTTTGGAGACAAATATGCGGACACTTGGGTTACACCACACGAGCACTATGGAGGCATGTTGTACGTCTGAAGTGTAGGTCACCATTGACTTCAATTGTATTGGATTCTGCTGCAACAAAGTTTACCCCTGAAACTCCAGAAGTGTTTTGTGGACTCACACACCCCTCCCATCGGCATAGTGGTGAGTAGATGATGAGGGAATTTTCATTTTGCTGTGAACTATCCCTTTAAGACGAGACTGCACCAAACATACAAGACCCTTAACTTCTAACAGGGACTTGTTGTGCATTTGAAGAACAAACACACAGGGAAGTTCCACGACAATGTTCACAATAAACCAACAGCTGTGCAAGTCTTAAATCAATTGAAGTGAAAATGAAATTAGCAATTCGAATGTGCATTCGGCCTAAAATGAGTCCTAACTGGAGTGAACAGGTGAAGGGTGAGTTATTGTGGCTACAGTGTGGAAAAGTCTGTTCTCTCCACAGGGAGGGAGATTACCATGAATTCCACCTTGAGTCTGTAAATATATACTGAACAGAACATTTCATAATGTAGCAGTGGAACACATTGTTCAGAATCGCCTGTTTGCTCAATCTTTTGACTGTGAGAATGTTTGACATTGAGGTTCTGTATTCGTTCTGTGAATATATTTTGAGGAAACAATATTAGTAAAACAGACTTTGTAAAAGTTGACTAAAGCCGTGTTTCGACCCGAAGTTGCCAGAACTTTTAGTCCCAGCAACTTTTCTTTCAAAGAACCGCGTCTCCTTCACGATGTACAGACCAGGTGCTAATTCTCCTGCTGACATTGACTACAACAATTCTTGTTTCATTCCAGTCCAACAGGCGGACTCTTTTTCCTTCAACAGAGGCCATCCTCTGTCAAGCAGAGTACTCTTACTGCCTTCACTAAACCAGTGTCATAGACTTCGTATAATTGTGACACATTACCAGTACGGCTGTGCAACAGTTTGTCAACTGGAGGAGTTCAAACTTACTACTCAAAGGTCTGCATTTGGATTTAAGGCCAGAGGTCTAGACAATAAAATCACATTGAATCAACTTACTTATAACTTATATAAGTAACATTGAACCTGGCACTCTCTCCAACAGTTAATGTCGCCATGACAACCTATATCAATAATATGGTAATAAGCTGCATTCATCTGGGGAAAGGATTGTTGTAAATAATCTCAAAATACTGTGTAGATTCTGTGTCACTAATTTACACAATTTACTGATCAACGGAAATGTTATTTCGAAATAGAAAATGTTAAACTTCATAATATATTATATTCATAAAACAAGGTGTAGGCTGGGTCCAGACTGACTCGCTATTCATGTCCAGACTTTGACAAGTCCTGAAGTAGATTATTCCATAAATTTTAGTAGGTTCATTATAAGATGTTAAAAACCTAAATTAATAATTATAAGTTTTTATGAGACTGATTTTAGGAGACTGATTAGATAACCCCATTGCACCTTTAAGACTGAGTGGATTTGTTAACTCTACCTGGTCTGTATTCATCAGAACATTTCCAAAAAATCCCCAAATGTTCCAGATATGACACAGAGGTACAGTATGAATGTGTCCTCTCAGTCTCTTGTAGCCACAGCCAGATCATTATTTAATATATATTGGTGCATATCTCCAGAGATTTGACAGAAAAACACACAAAAATAAATAGTTTTCATGGTCTGATTGGAGCAAAATAGGGCATTATGGACTAAAGATGTAATGCCAAGAAAAGGAGGGACATAGAAAATAAATCCTCATAGAATGTAAAAAGAAAAAGCCTCAATTGAAACTCATAAAAATATAATATATAAAACCTTTTAAATGCTACACTAAAATGTTATCATACATTTCAGCAATTCCCCTAGGATAGACAGTCATCTGTGGTTTTGGAGAAGGGTATCACAAGAATTAAAAGTACACTACTACAAGTATAAAACTAACACTGTGTACTATATAAATAAAAATATACACGTCATTGTAAAGTATATGTCAGTATAAGGTTTCTGGCACTAACACCTCCGGCCTTTGGTTCAGACAGTGTGTCACACCTCAGAACTACAAATCAAACCATAGCTCATGACTGCTACATTACGTACAGTGGTGACCAGCTTCAACTGTTCGCAGTAAAACTGTTCCGTCTTCACCAACTCTTTGGCTGTTCGGCTGCGTTTCCTCTCCCAGCGGTCCCTCTGCTCCTGGATAGTGCTGCATTGACCAGTTAGGGCACTCATGGTCACGGTGACGAGGACACTGCAGAGACAGGAAGAGCAGGCCAGGTTTACAGCGAGGCGTTGCACTAAATAAACTGTGTGTAAGTGCTGTTAGTTTGGATTTGCTTAAAAGATCATTACACACTTTTGTATCTGAAAACAAACCAACATATCCAAATCTATATTTATTAGAATGGTTATTAATTCTGCCAAGCAGGTTTTGTTTTCACCTGCGTCTGTTTGTTCTTTTCGCAGGATTACACAAAAGCTACTTAACAGATTCCATCAAATTTGGAGGAAAGGGGTCTGGGCAGAACCCAAGACATTTTGGTGCAGTCGCTGATTAAGTGGCAGGTCCAGTATTTTTATTCACTCAAGTCAGGCATTTACATGTTTGTACATTTTCCGGGGAATAACTCGTGGATTTTGATTGCAAAAATATCTATTTTAGTGGGCTGATTTAATTTGTTTAAACAATTGCGGATCCGGGTTGTTAAGCCTTGGTAGAGGTATGCACTTGTAATTACTCCTGCTGCCTGTGCAGTGGCAAACTAGGAGATCCCTTCCTACTTTGACTCAACAGATGTCTGTGCAACATGTATTCTAATGTCCAGCTGATGGTAACACACAGTTTGAGGAGCCTGGTGTAGACAAGTCAAGTGAGTATCTTCTGTCCGAGTTCCAGTCTTACGAGTAATCTTTGCTCAGTGCAAAGCAGCAAGCAAAAAACTACACAAAGCTACACATATTTACATTCACTATAACACTGATGAGAATTTCCTAGGAGCTATGAAGTTTGATCTTAAGGCATTTTGTTGCCCTGAGTAAATAACAGTATCCTTGAGTTTCATGACACATTTTTTTGCATATATCAAAATACATAGGACTGATTAAAATATTAATTTTATTCGTAAAACTCTGTAAAAAGCACTACCAGCATATTAATACAATACATAGATGTACACCAAACGTGCCTATACTTCTGTGTAGCGACTGTGTTACGTTAAGGCTACATAAAAGCTAGAGGTGTTATTTAGTCAGTATCGCTCCAATCTGTCATTATAGACGATAAAAGGAGACGTCGCAGAAAAAGTGAACATATTAACTTTAATTTCACAGCAGCGCAGTTTCGTTCGAGTAAGAAGGGGTTTGTATTTACATGAGGAGTCTTCGTGTGGTTTCTGTATCCTGTGTTGAGGCGATCAGCTGCTCCTCCTCCAGGTAACGTCTCCGATTTTTTGATCCAGGCGCTCTTTTCTCCCTCTGCTTCCTGCTTCCGGGCTGCGGTGTACACGAGCACGCCGATTGGCTGCTCGTCGACAACAGCAGGAAGAACCGCCCACTCTGTGACGCGGCTGCACAGAGCTGCACTGATACCATAATAACTACTACAGACTGTATATAAAAGTATTACTAGTGGTAGTAACTACACTATAATATGAGCCTTATTTACACTGTATCTGCTCCACATGTTATGTTTCATTGCAATGGCTTTGTAAAGGATTTATGTTGGAAGAAAGTGTGGATGCTTCCCCAAAAAATCAGGTTTAATTACTATAATTTCTCCTTTTTAGATTTTCTCTTGAAGTGCCTGTGCCAAATTAAACCACATCTGTTCAGGATAAACTACTTGGGATTTGATGGACCAGAGGTGTCACAAAATTGTATGGTAATTTTGTTTTTTTTAAATGCAAAAAACAACAACCTTTCTATCTCTTTTTTTTGCCTGACCTCAATGCTCACAAAAGTAAAAGACAGCACACTCTATGTTATATTATCTTTTTATCCCCTCTTAGATATATTTAAAGGAGTTTAGTCAAAACATATTGGATCTGCCCTTAAAACCACCACATGTTGGACAGTCAAATGTGAGAACTCTTCTTTATGTAATCAAAACGCAAAAATACCAGAGATATTACAAGAGCAAGACCTCAGTGTTCTCAGTGGTAGCAACAGTTTATTGTGTATTCAATATAAATAAATCAAGGGAGACGAATACTTTAAGATTTTATGCCATTTTACTTTTTACTTTAAGCAACTATTCTTCAATCAGGAGAAACGTCTCACACGTGTTTATTCTGGGTTCTTTTATTCTGGGTATCCAGAGTTTGGGAAATTGTGTTTTAACGTGCAGATTTTGAGGTTAGAGTCTGAGTGAATATTTGTCATGATTTAGTCCCTGATCATTCGAAATAGATCAATCCATCTTTCCATGTTTTCAGTCAGCAACTTCATTACAGATATGAACAACAAATAAGACTAAGAAAACTTGGAGAAGGCTATTTTAAATGAGATTTCATTTGAGGTTTAAAAATGAAAAGACAGGATTTAATAGACCCCCGTCACCGATTGACAATTGTCATAGTAACATTTATTCTCCTAATATTAAAATAGGAAAATGTACTGATGAAAAAATAGTTAATTGTGTTGAATAGAAGAATGGAGCAAGTTTAATTATTTCTCCTTCAAACCCAGTCCCTCAGAAATAAATTCAAAAAATTGCAGACTTTGTGATGAAAATGTATTTTCTTTTAAGCCTTGTAATTTTTACAAATTATATATCTGTGTTGTCGATCCTATTTTAATGTTTAAAAAATATGTCATGTTTGAAAATATGTCCCTTTTACCATAAGTGGATTATTCTGTTATTGGGGGCAAAATGAGCTCCTGGGCCCCGATTTTGCATCACTTTTTATACGTTTCTTACAATCTTCCATGCTAGAGATGGTGATCTGATTCAACATATAATATGGGACTAAACAAACAAGCACAATAATGAGTCGTGCATAAACCTGAACAAATATCCAATTAAATTTGCACAAACCAGTTGACACATGGGCTCCCAGGAGGTTTAAAGCCCCCTGGAATTCTTGTGATCCAGCTTCCCTTTTTCACTCAGGCTCCTAAATGTTACTATTAGTCATATACATGTTTTTATATATATATTAGACTCAACAGTTGAGTGAACTTTTGGTCATCGTGTTTTCTCGGATTCTCTTTTTTTGTTACTTTTCCTGACTCATTCCCAGACCTTCAACAGATTTTTGCCTGTGGACTTGTAAAGTTGTATCTTTTATTTCTTTATTTCTTTATTTGAGGAAACCTTGAGGAAAGATACAACGTAACTGGCAGCAAGTGGTGAGAGCCGGTGTGCTGTGTGAGACTGGCTCCAGAAGGAAGTGCAGCTCCAGCACTTTGTAGCTCATTAAAGATAAAAGTGATGCCCTCAGTAATGTGGCTGTGACGCAGGAGGCTACAGAATGAAATCCACGAGGACTGAGGACTTTCAAGTGAAAAAAAAAAAAAAAAGATGCATTTCTTTTCTGCAGAGTGTCCCAGGCTGCAGTTCATGTTGCCTGCAGCTCCTCAGAGCAGCGAGAACACTGACATCTAGTGCTGATAGAGGCCAAGTCCTGCTGCAGGACAGGACACGTCTGAGAGGGGCTGCAGTAGAGACCAATTGTTTCTCACCATTGACCATTTATATTATTGATCATTGAATTGTGGATTTGCTGGTAACTTTTTTTAATTCACATCTGGACGGTGGTTTGAGTGGCAAAAACACAAACTCCAGGGGTTAAGGGCCAATCAGGGGTTTCTCTATAAAAGGTAATGGTCTTCACTCACATACTGTGATTGAAAATATTGGTTGAGATGTGTTTGTTTGTTTATTTGGATCCCATATAAACAACTACTGACATTTGAACTCTTTTAGACTCTGTGTCTTTCCTCTTTCACGGCTCTACCACTTTCAGATGCTCAGAGTCCATTCATTGAAGCCTTTCTCTGGAACATTCCTTCCAATGTGACCCCCCAAGGTTATATAGGGACATAATAATTTACATTTGTTCACGATCTTAGACAACATGTAGTGATTACAATGATAATTACTACGTTTTGTCACACTTCCTGTCTCAGTCCTGGACAGATGTCCACCAGATGTCCACCAGATGTCACTGGATGTGACCACCACCAGATGTCCTCAATCTTTCCCCCCCATCATTAGTCACCTCAGCAGCACACACATCGGCTAGCCTCCTATCTGCTCCTGAACTAGTGATCCTCCTGTACACTTGCCGCCTGTGTGTACGGCATTCACCTACCACTGGTTCTGCAAGGAACTGGCCAGCTCCTGTACCCAGTTGGCTTGCATCTGGCCTGCTAACCTCCAACGTGTTTAACAGTTGCATCATCTTAGTGTCCAGCAACAGCGGAGCATCTGCCGTCAATCTAGCACCTGCTGTCGGCCTATCGTCCACCCTACTAGCCTCCAGTCTGGATTCCAGTTAAGTTTAGGCTTCATGAGCTGCTTTCAGACATGCACTGAACTACAAGTAAACTCTTGACATTATCCAAATGGGCTGTATATAAAGGATGCAAATGTCCAAATGAGAGGCTGCAGACATTCCACAGAGCCTCTGCTGCCAGGCCCCAAGTAAAAACTTTGGAGTAGGAGATTCTCCGAAGGGGGACCATATTGTTTGGACATTGTCCAGAGTTTATGTCTGAAAACAGCGAGTCTCCAGCCTGTTTTCAAACTGGCTAGCACTTGCTAACCTCCTGGCTGAACCATACTCAAACTGAGTTGGCCATACTCACCAACACCAAGCCCAATGCAAGGTGTTCCAAAATCTCCCTGTCCTGCCCTCCAGCTTCCAGCCTCCACCAAGGTTTCTGGTTTCCAGCTGCCACCTGCTGTGGTCTTCAGCTGGCCACTTTAGGCCTGATGGAGATCGAGAATTCCAGCTGCCATCCATTTCCTCTGCACTCCTTCAGCTGGCTGCTGGACCTGATCTCCACTCTTCTGCCCGTCCTCGATCTCCTGCTTGCTTTCCTGCTGTCCTCCTGCGTACAACGTCCTGTTTTGAGATAGTCACCATGGAGTCTGTATAATGCTTTTAAATGTTTCTACCTTCAATAGCTTCCCTCCAGTGTGCTCATCCTCCAGTCTCCATCCAGAGTAGCAAACCCCATTTGTTCCATCTCTCTCCAGAAACTCTTCCAAACATCCTTACTTTCCTCTCTGGTCTTGAGGCTGCCCAAATGAGATCTCCTGCTTTGCCATTTTACAGCCCTGAGTTCTTCTGTTGGACTCGGGAGGGCCGTCCTTTGTGTCTCTGTTCTGTCTGGGAGGTGTTGCTCAAAGAGATGGCGGGGCGGTGTTACCTGTTTTTGTTTCTGTTCCTCTAACTGCTTGTCTGCGTCGAGGTCCTCCCTGTCTGTGCTCCACAAAGTAATTTTAACACCACTTCATCTTATCCATCCCTATCAATCAATCAATGTTTTGAAGCCACAGTGTAAATGTAACATCAGTAAACATTACAGTTCAGTGATGTTAAATCTATCCAGTCAACCTTTAGCAAAATAATGATTTGAATTTACATTATACAGGCAGTATACAGGGAAAAGCACTGCTTTACAATGCGTCATTATTAACCATATATTTACCTTTTTTTTACACATTATCTCGCTTAACTGTGGAAATGAGAGTCATGTCAAAGGAAATATTAAAGATACTAACCTTGTTATATTGTTCTTAGAATTTTTAAGACATAACTAGCCTGACTTACCGCATGTTTACTGTGGAATACGCCTGTCATTGGTCATCTTGGGCTTTGTTTTCGGCCAAGATGATTGTGATTGTTTTTTTGTTTTTTTTAAATAAAGCAAGAGTGGTTTGTTTCCCCGATAGCTGAATGATATTGGGTGCAGCCAGACCTTTCTCTTGCTGTGACACAGCACTGAGGAGATCGATCTGACTATGTGAGACAAAGCATGGCTAATTTAAAAAAATGTTTGGCAAGACCATGAAGAGATCACATAAAGAGGCACATTTCACTTGTGAATTTCCACATATAAAATAAAGAATTAGATGAGGAAGCCATTACGCTGTGACAATAACTTCATGTGACAATGTAATATGATCTCTCAGTCGTCATCCATAGAAGAAGAGGTGAAGATTAAGTCACGAGTTGAATATGTATTTTAATTAGATTTAATTAAAGTTCACACTCATCAGTTTCATGGTGTATGAATTCCTGTCTTCATGCAATTTTTCACATATTCCATGCGGATAATATTTAAGTGGATTTATACCGAGGCAGAAGTGATCACCTCTCAGCAGCCTTCTGCAGACCAGGAGCAGGATGCCCAGGCTCTGCAGGTAATCTGGCAGTGTCTAAAGAGAGTGAAGCAAAACTCTGCAAATTGCTGAACAGATAAAATGCATCTTTAATGAGATGATTATTAAAATGCACGATACTGGTAGGCCCATTCTTTATTGTTTTCAATTTTATTGTGTTTCCACTACATTTGGTATTATAATAATTGGCCCCATAACAGATCGGTGCAAATTAGGCTTCTTTTGCCTCGAGGCGATGGAGCAATGAACGGTGCAGGAGACCACAGACAAAGGGTCCTTTTTTTTTTACCTGAGGATAGGAAGAAAAAAAGTAAAAGCGTCAATAATCTACACAAGTGGAGGAACTCTCCCAAGGTTCTGGAGCCCTCCGGTGTATTATTCATATCAGCTATTGCCAGAGGACTCATAATTGACCTATGCACTTTGTAAAAAAAAAAAACTTCACGAGATGAAAGAATGTGATGTTTTGTAATTCAACTTTTGAATTCAACTCTCCCCAATCCAATAGTATTGGATTGTAAGCCATGAATTATTCAAGACATAGGAGGCAAGGCTATCTTAGCTGGAAGATGTTATATGAAACAAGGTTTCAAGACCAAGAGATATCAAATGATTTGGCTCGAAAAGAAAAATAAACCCCACAACAAATAAAAGTCACATCAAAATAAATAGGAGCACTGTTGGACAGAAATCTCCTAAGTGACTACAAGGGGAAATAATTCTGTCAAATAGCACTTTTTCCTGCAGGATGCCAACACGAGATGTGAACACAATCTCTTTAAGTGTTTATTGATGTGGAATCCCATTATCTGTCTTTGCTGAAGGGGGGGCAAAGGCTTCATTTATGTATCAATGCTTCCCCGCCAGCACTTCACTTAACTTCTCAGATGTAATTAACAATGTTTTTGTTAAATTGTAATCATGGCGTCAAGTGTTGACACTTTAGATGTGCTTCTGGGCTGTTCCCAAGTATCAGTTAGATTTAAGTAACAGAAACTCTCATGTGTTTGTTTCTGTGTTTGAATGAGAACTCCTCAGAGTAAAGTATCTGTTGTCAAGAAAAGCATGAAGGCTTTAAATGTGTAACTGTCACAGATTTGTCGATTTGTAAACCTGAGGCTGTAGAAGTGATAAAGCTTTGCCAGGGACATTACATTCCAAACAAAAACAAAATCCCAAAACACGCACAGAGTGCAAATGAAAAAAGGAGAGTGTTTTTTAGCGATGTTCAAAAGCAATTAGCTGTAATTGCTCATTGTGTGCCTTTAGTAGCCTTGGTTAAAAACTCTCAATCAGCATTTGGAACCTTGCACTTCACACTCCTTTGCTGCTTTGTGTTTCATAGAACGGTGAGCTCATTAAAGCAAAATGACCATTTGGCCTTGGGAGAGGAAAAAATAATCCCATGGTAACAAACAGCTGCACAATATTAAGTGACACTCAAGTGATGGAGGACCATCAAAACAGCAATGTGTTTGCAAAACCCAGCGGTTTTCATGGATAATGATAAACTGTCATGCCCGCAATTACTGAAAGCACAGGATGGCGGGGTTTTTTATGTGTGACAGTGAGGTCTGCTGCTAATTGATGGTCAGGGACACTAACTCACTCAAGAGCTGTCGCTCAAGCATCACACAGACAAGGTCTGGGGGGCTGCAGAAAAGCTCCAGGATATTATAACACACCCCTGAAGACCCTCTTTGTCCTCTGCGTCTTTTAAATCTGGCTACAAATAACCACACAAAGGTGCCGCATACCTTTTTCCAAGAAAAGGCAGAAGAAAATTGAAAGGGTTATTTTCCCTCTCAATATCACCAAAAGATACTGATGGACCCACTGTTATAGCCGCAAACTCTATACTTTCCCACTCAACTGTACAGACTCATTTCATTTATAAGTATACATATTAATGTCTAATAATATATACATCAAGTCACAAAACCCAGGCATATCCTGCAGAATATACATACATTTCTGAAATGATAATCCATCTATCCATTATATTCCTCTCATCCGGGTTCAGGTCGTGGAGAGTAGACTGCCAAGTAGGGTGTCCCAGACATCATCTCCACCCCCCCCCCCCCCCCCCTGCCAGCCACGCGTTCCAGCTCTTCCTGGGGGATCCTGAGGCGTTCCCAGGCCAGATGGGATATGGAGTCCCTCAAGTGAGTTCTGGGTCTGCCTCGGGGTCTCCTCCCAGTTGGGTTTACCCGGTAAACCTCAGATGGAAAGCGCCCAGGGGGCATCCTGAATAGATGCCCAAACCATGTCAGCTGCCCCCTTTTGACGCGAAGGAGCGGCGGGATGTCTGAACTCCTGTTTATGTAATTTGTTCCTGTTGAGAATAATACTTTTTAATTTAGTTTTCACTTGTGACCATCTAACTATAAAGCAGTGTCTGTGTGGGGCCCATTGTAATCGTTCAGGGTCGGGGTTAGAGATAGCACAAGATGGTCATGTTGTTTTGAGCTTCTCACAGACCTTGCAGCTTTTTGTTTAGAGCCTATTTCTTTAAAAAAAGAATTCACCCCAAAATTACGGAGCTAATTTAGATATAACACAGATACATTGTTGGACATATGAGATTTAATGACCACTTAATCCAATTTCTCCACTGGAATCCCTTGCTCATTCAAAAAGCAACCACAAAGCACCATCTCCTACTTGGTGAGACCTCGGGAATGTTCATACCCTCAAACCTGTAAGCTCCGTACACCTGGAGTGCCTCACATTCATGGCTATTGTTGCAAAAGCGGTGCACATACTACCACAAGCCAACATGACTCATTTAGCTGTACAGGTCAATCAGCAACATAGAAACCTCGCACCCATGGGGCTGCTTTTAGTTTCCTGAACCACTGCTACTCTCCCTTCCACAATGCTGTCCCACCCCTCCTCCGCCTCCTGTTCATCAAATCAAATCACTCCTCAATCGTGCTTCTGCCCACCTATAGGCAGAAGCTAAAGCCAGAGGTAGCCACAGCAACTTTCGGGAGATAAGATGTAATATGAAATATGATGAATATGATTTTAAATGCTGGAATTTTGCTTGTAACAGTGAATGTTTCCTTTATTTGAGTATGCTAGTATGTAAGAGATGGACAAGTGATATAAACAAATAGTAAAGGTTTACTCAAAATGATTGTTGACCAATTGTATAATCTTATATATGTTATCATCAGAACCAGACAAACTTGTTGGTCAGCCCTGCCACAAGAAAGTGTGTTTGGTTCTCATGGAGCCCCTGTCTTCCCCTGGGTAGTTGATTATATTGAATATTAAGCAAGAATATGGACCATTCATTACCAACAGTAATATTAAACTCTTTAAAACCAGAAATTGACTCCCTCAGGGCCAAAGATTATGTAAAACAGGTGGCTGTCCCTTAAATGCCTTATCTATTTCAAATTAAAACACTGATTTGAACTATGCAGGTACAGACGACTGGTAAAAACCTGCACGACACTGCAGCCCGACTTTCAACACTGGGGGATGAAGCAACGAGACTAGAAAACCTCTTTAATCCCAATATTATTGGTTTATTCTCCAGAGATATTGTTTATTTTCAAAGCCAATCTCTTTTTATTCATTCCATTCTTTGCAAAGAGAATGTGGTGTTACTGATAATATTCTCCAAACGTAGTATTCCTGCTTCTGTATCTATTGTAGCTTTCAGGATTCACCTGTCATCAAATTAATGGATGGATCAAAGGATGGACAGTTAAATTATTTCACACGTTAAAAAATACTTTAATTAAAGGTATTTAGTACTTTAGTTCACCATATCTCTCTCAGTTATATTTAATCATTACATATAAAACAAATGACAATGTTTATTGTAATATTTTAATAATTAACACTAAGTGGTAGTTAAATAACGCTAATACGTAACGCCAGGGCCACATTGGGTGCGTCTGCAGCACGTAACAGCTGATAGACATTGAAACTGTGGTGAAGATCATTAACACTGTCTTTTGTGCTGTGAACCGTAGGTGGTGCGCAGTGAAAATAGGCGTAGAGACGTGCTCAAATGTGCGCCGAAATGAAAAGCAAGCGCGGGACAGACGTAACTCAAACGGGGGAACAGTCAGCATGCCCACCACTTTGTGCATTTGTCATAAGAACAACAATCGGAATATTATACACAACATATCGTGCCATGCCAGCTGTCAATGCAATAGGAGGTCTGGCTGAGAAGTACAGGGAGATAAAATCCACAACCAGATGAACATGTATCAAGTTCACCAGCTGCCTCCGCCTCCTCTTCACAGGCTCATTTTTGACAGTTGATGTCAGGAAGTGCCTGTATTTGCATTAACACGATTTGATTGGCTGACCCTGTGCCTGTGCATATGTACTTGTCTTAACACGGTTTGATTGGCTGGTGCCTTCGCTGCTGCATTAAAAAATGCTGCTCACTTAGTAGCACGAGTAACATGAGGCACTAAGACCACAATGCAGTTCAGCAAAGCATGACATCACCGCATTCAAAGCCTTTGTGTGAATCCTGCATCCTTGAGAATTTTGTGAATTTGAGGTAGCTACTACACAGTATGATTAAAACACCCAAGTCATTAAGTAACAAACACATAAATAATGCAGCAACAGGATGGCCGGTCCCTCAAATATTTAGTTTGGTGGTGGACACATCCTGAAACAGGAGGGATTTCATATTAGGGGAAGATACAGTTTATTTTACCTTAATTTAGACTGTGCAACACAGCTTTATCTCCGTTTCCTTTTTCATGAAGCTTATCTGTTTTGGAAGAAGCAGTGAATGAAATAATCACAGAACACTCCTATTACTAATTAGCAGTCTATTTCATTTATTCCATTTATTGGCTCGTTTGGACTTGTTTCTGAGCTGAAAAATGCTCCAATTCAAATGACGTAATGACTTTTTATGGGTTTGCCCCCACATCCTAATAATTACACATTTCTTTGAGCCGCAGTTTGGATGAAGGCATTATATTGGAATCAGGGGAGCCACGCAGACGAATAGAGTCACTCCTTTAAACTGGAGAATTTTCGGCTCTTTTCAATCAGACGTTGTCAGATGCAACCTGGTAATTCAAATCAGCACGTCATCTCTCACTGTTTTGCGTGTTCTGGTGTCCTTGCTAATGAAGGGATTACAGGGAAACCGGTGAACATATGTGGACGGAAGGGCAGAGTTGGCCTGGAGGGTGCAGAGTGGTAAATGAGAAATGTTATGGCAAAATAGGCACAATTTTAAAATAAGAATATATTTGAAAAGAAACCTTTGTAATTGCAGCATAGTGGACAACCGCAATGATATGGTAGATTGTATATCTTCAAGAATATCATCTGGGAAGAGCGAAAATGGACCTGAGCTACACGACCCCCCCCTCCATCATGCCGACCTGGAGAGGGAAAAGACTGCAAAACCATACAAGAGGTAAAACCTTGCACCTTTACATGTTTAGAAGAAGGAAACAAACACAGAGGGAGAGAGAGAGAGAAGGAGAACATCTGGAATGAAGCACAGACAGTCAGGAGAGAGAGAGAGAGAGAGAGAGACGTCCCAGGACGGCCAATTGTCCAGCACAGAGTAAGAGGTAGAGTCAAAAGAGAGGAGGGAGGGGAGACAATAGGGGGATAGAGGGAGAGAGAAGGAGACACACACACACACAGTGTCATGTGCTTGAGGGAGTAAATAATCAAAGGATTAGAGCGATGCAATGCTTATTCGAAAGCTTACAGCAGTTTCGTCAGCCAGACAATGTAGACTGCACTCTACGTAGTAAGTTTGATGGATTCATTGAGACTGAAGCTGCTGTCAGACCTCCACTGAACTCCGGTTAAATCTCCTAAAATAATCCGGAGAGGCTTTGTGTGAGAATGCAAATGTGAGAGTCGGAGGCTCCAGACTTTTACCGGAGCTCTCCCTGCAAGCCCCCTCGTAAAAACTCCAGATAATGTCCAAATGAACCCAAATTAGAATACAGCAGGAGATTATCCAGAGGATTCACTGAGAACGAGTGGGCATGTTGATGATGTTTCTAACACACGACAGTGTCATGGTTTTGTATTTTGAGTGTTTATTTTTCCGCCTCTTTATGAAGAGTGTTTTCTGTTTGATTATTACCTCGTGTTTCTTGTATATCCTTGTGTTTATGTTTGTATATGAATTGTTTCGGTGTCGCATGCTGTCCCACTCCCTGTGTTCTGTTTCCTGTTTTATTTTGTAGGCTCTGTTCCTAGTGTGTTTTATTCACTTCCTGTCTTTGTGATTGCCTGCACCAGTCCTCATGTGTTCCACCTGTGTTCAATCGCCCCTGCCTTCCCTGTGTGTATATAAGTCTCTGTGCTTCTCTTTGTCCTTGTTGGTTAGTTGTCCCCATGCCCTGTCGTAATCTCCTGTGCTTGTCGTAATGCTTTTCGTATGCCTTGTCTCCTGTGCTCCCGTCCTCTGCCTTGTTGTAAGTTCCTCGTGTTTTCCCCGGTGTTCTCTTAGTTGTTTTTTCAGTTTAGATTTTTGAAGATTCCTCTGTTTGTTGTTTTTTCTCTGGACATTTTCCTATTAAAAGGACACCTTTTGTTTAATACTCTGCTTCTGGGTCCAACTGCATAAACCAAACCAGACAGACAGAAGCAAAACTGAAATAAAATAACATGAATATCTTCTACACGTAGAAGTCACTGATGAACTTCATACTGCACCACCCTTCAGCTAAACGCTTCAAAGATTTTCCTGTTGTGAACGCATCTGAGCGGAGAATCTTCTGCGGCGTTCGTCATATGTGAAAGAAAAACTCATCGATCCCATTGTCCGGAGTCCATGTCTGAATACGGCTTGTTATGGCCCAATGGCGGGAGAATGGTAACAGGTATCAGTTCTGAAGTAATTAGAAAATAAACCACCAACTGAAGGTGGATCAATGGTTAATCCAAATATTTCACAAAGAGGAACAGATTGGTCTTCTTTGACGGATTTGACGAGTTGAAATGTCTGCTCATCTGTCTTACATTCAAAGATTTTTAAATATTATTCTTTCTCCTGGAATCTCCCAAGCTGCTAAAATGGATATATCATCGATATATAACCTTTCTAGACTCCAAGTCTACTCATCAACAACTAACTCTTCTGATCTGACCACTTCCCCCTGTTAGCGTAATTTGTTTTTGTGATAGAGCCTCTTTCCAATGCTCCATACTCTCCACTGGTATTTACAGAGCTGGACTGGAACATTGAGTATCTCTCTATGCTGATGACCTTTCGCTATATGTCACAGACCCAGGTAATTGTGAAGATGATATTTTACAAATCTTGACAACCTTTGGATCATCCTTGGGCTATAAGGTAAACATCAGTAAAAGGAAGTGGTTCCATTTTTAATGAGTGTTTCCTTGCCAAGCACATTCCATCAGGAGCTCTACCATTTCAATTGGTCCGCAATTGCTTCTGTTATTTAGGTGTCAATATATCTCTCACTCCACTACGTCTTTACATTTTCTTGGTACAAGCAATTTTAGTTTTTTGGGTCTGGCAGGAACATAAGAACATGTAGAGCAGTATTGCAGAGAAACAAACCAGATGAGGGGTTTGGATTGTTCAACCTATCATTTTATTGTCCTGGAGCTAATATTTAATCTTGGTGTCATTCTTTCCATCGGTATATATTTTCTCTGCTTAAATAGACCGCCTGATAGGGTGGGTGTGTATTATAGATGATTGTGGAGAGTGAGGTATGTCACATGATTGGAACAGCGCAGTTCAAGTTGGCTGCCTGAACTGGCTCGCAAGCGTCGCTCCATTTGTGTGAGTAATAAAAAAAAGTTTCAGACAAAATTTGTGCCTTCTTTCTCAGCTCCTCACAAAGGGCCAATCACTGTAAAGTGAGGGTGAATGTCATTTAGTTGAGTACATAACCCGACTTTTATTCAAGGAGGTTATACTAGAAACCTCACGAACAGACAACCGCGACATGTGGCAGAACCATGGTGCAGCCGTTCCGCAGCACAACCGCAGCCAGTGTGGCCCCCATATTAAGAATATGGGTACTGTAGCTGTAGGAAGATTCAATTCAATTTTATATGTATAAGATGCAAACAAAAACAATTTTTGTGAGCACAGTAGTTGTTACATTACATTTTTTACGCTATTTAGCTTATATGGAATGTAAATAATATTGAGGGGAAACTCTTGTTTTGTCCTGTTTCAGCTTTTCAGAAAGACAGATTAAAGAAACCCTCCATGTGTTAAGTCCTGTCTATTCGCAGCCATTGCCCCAGTGATATCTGTCCAGCAATATTTGGCCATATTTCTTCTTTAAAAGATTCAAATTGATCAGGACAAAAACATCGACAGCAGTGTGTCCTTCTGAATACACCACAAAACTCTGAGAAAAAAACAACAAACTATGTACTGAAGAAATACTTCCTACAGCCGAAAGTCTCTGAGAGCGTGAAAAATTTTAGCAAACGTTGTGATCCTTCTCCCCAAATGTCAGCCTGGATTAGCTCTCATACAAACCTAAAAAGGAAAAGTGGCATAGCTAATGGGGATGTGGCAAACCCAACTGTTAACCACTCCGTACAGCCACTGAAAAAGTAGCTCACCACTTCGAACTAAAAATAAATCCAGTTGTGCGAGTTGTTGTCAGACAAGCTTGTGAGGTCAGTGCTGACTGCTTGTTTGCATCATGAATCGCAGCCCCCCCCTCTCCCTCCCATCCTTCGCCTAATGATTTCTCTCAGGCTCAGAGTATCTCCCCAAAGCTGGATCCCCCAATGGGCACAGGAGCCTTTAAACTCAGCAGAAAACCTATTTACCCGCAAATGAAAGCACTGCACTGGGGTGGCGCAGGAATCCGTGGTTGCTGAAAAACAGGGCAATTACTTGGAAAGAGTGAGGCGGGGGAATAAGCCCCATCCAGAGAGTAGGTGTGGCATGTACTCAAAACTTTGTGTTTAGAGACGAACGGGGTGGAGGTTGGCGTGTGGGTGGGGCACACTCTTTAAAAACTTCCTCTCTTAAAATGAGTGAAAAGTGAAGATGAAAAAGAGGAGATCTGAGAGTGATGAGAGAGAAAAAAAGGGAGAAGCCTTGCGGGTTCATTACATCATAGAGGATGGAAGATGTGTCTGTGTTTGTGTGAGTGAGTGAGTGAGGGGAAGCAGGAGATACTGTGCATGCATGCAGGCAGTCAGAAATGGCCGCTCTCCAGCGGGAATTGCTTTGTTGTCTCTGATTAATGTGGAGATCGACAGGCTCGGGGGAGGGAGCCATGAGTTTGATTGGGTGTTTCGGGCTTTTTATAATGGTCCCAAACCCCCACACTACCCATCCTGCATTCCGCGTTGCACCTTTTCAGGGAAGCTTCCTAGAGATGGCATGAGGGAAACTGCTTCCGATGTGCCTCCTCCTTTGGAAGTGTTCGCCCGTGGGGAACTCCAACATGGAGGGTTGTCAACAGGGATACCAGCCGCTGAGGGAACGGCAGAACCTGCTGTACTGGCTGGCTGAGAGACGAAGATGTGTTTGATAATGTTACTGTAGGTGTGTACATGCATCTCATTTCGACTTCCTCCACAGCTTGAGGGCCGTATTAGCCACTGAGTGAGGGGGTGTGGAGCCTGGCTGTGATTCGCTGGAGCTTTCTGTAAGTACCTACTGTATGTTTACTGCTACTTGTAATTAAATCCATCAGCTCTGACTGATGCTCAGTAGCTCTGGTTCTTCTGGTATAGGTGTAAACTACATTGTTGTAGACAACCTCTCATGCCAAAATCTGGACTATTTGCTTGATAGCACTTTACGATGCAGTACATAAATTGTGTGTAGTAACTGAGGAACTATAGTTTAATAATTCAGGAATGACCTCATAGTTGTCGAGTCGTCGATAAGTATGACTCTGCAACAGGGCTATGGAATGGATAATGATGAGACAACACTTTATTGATGACTCATGAGGTAATAAGTAGTTCATCCTTAACCCACCGATGAGCAGCACAAAACCACTGATGTATTATTTACAACTATAATGACTTTTTGGACATTCTATAGTGAAATAACATTCTGATTACTAACCCTGTACTCCTGTACTGCATAATTAAATAACCTCTCCAGTACCTAATGGTTTTGTGCACCTCAAGGTATAAAAAGTAGATACTGAGTAATCCCTCATTGCTTCATCGTTATCTTACCATTTTCTACCATTTCTGTGCGCCACAAAGTAAAGTTGTAACTGACATTCATCAACAGAAGACGGTGGTGCGCCATAGCAAATCATCATATGATGCACAGACTTTATCAGAGGCCAAGGAAAAAAATGCACACCTGAGCTTGGAACATCATTGTTGAGGTATGTATGTGTGCTCCCTGCCAGTCAAGACCACAACAGGTTCTGGAGGGATCTGTTGTTGCACCCCTAAGTGGCCGAGGAGATCCTTTCGTAGAACTAAAAGTTCAGGGATGAGTAGATATTGTTGTGTAGTCTAATGGCTAAATGTATAAGCATGTGTATGTGCAACATTGATGTAACCCAGATGAGTTGTTTGAGATCTCACAGGTCACACCTTGACAAGGAAGCAGAATCTCTTAAGAGAGTCTGGGTAGAGCAGATGTTCCTCAAGCCGTTTTCCAGGAAAGAGAATGGGAAAGGCAGTATTAGTGCATGAGATAATGAATTTAGTCGTACTTAACCACAAAAGGATGAGGAGGGCAGGGAGTAAATGTTAACATATACATACATTTTCCAAACAAAGAACATTTAATTATATGCTTTTGAAGACAATGGGAAAAGAAACCGAAGGGGGCCAGATGTTGATTCCTGGGGACTTTAATCAGGTGCAAGGCGCCCAATTAGATCGAACAACGCATCATAAAGCCGCGCCAAGGGAATGATTAGCTTTATGGTTGATGATGAAAGACCTTGGTCTGGTCGACATATGGAGACATGAAAAAGAGTATTCCTCCGCTTCACCGATGCATAAATCATTCTCAAGGATTGACTATTTTCCCGGTATCCAGAGAAATGATTGAGGAGGTGGTGGATTGTAAGATCATTGTGATATCTGTCGGAACATGCTCCGGTAGAGGCAGGCACAGTGATAAAGTCAAGTGGAAGGTAAGAGGTGGAGATTAACAGCACGGCTGCTTCAGGATCCCACATTTAAGAATGCAGTGAAGACTTCTTTTGATTATAATATTGATTTAACAGATACTCCGAGCAGTGTGAGACGCTTCGGAGTAATATGTAGGATGGGTGGGATCATGGGATCATCTCTGACATTAAAGTTGATTGATTGATTTATTGAAAAGGTTATGGATAGGGTGACTAAAACTAAAATTAAAGAGCTTGAATCACAATTAAAACTAAGGACACGAGCGGTTACACCATTAAATTCACAATACACAAAAATACACAACAAGAAGGCAGAAGATGCAACTGAGATTCTATGAAGGTGAATAGAAATCAGACAAACTGCTTGTGAGACAATTGTAAAAAAAAAAATTTAAAGTGCAAGTAACACCTACTCTGAAAGTGATTTACACAGAAGCACTAGCAGAGGGAAAACTGCCACTATCACCAACATTGTCCTGGTTTTGTCTTCTAAGTGTTTATTTTTCCGCCTCTTTTTGAAGAGCGTTTTCAGTTTATTATTACCTCCTTGTGTTTCATGTATATCCTTGTGTTTATGTTTGTATGTGTTGTTGTTTCTGTGTCTCAGGTTTTCCCACTCCCTGTGTTCTGTTTCCTGTTTTATTTTGTAGGCCCTGCTCCCAGTGTGTTTTCTTTCTTCACTTCCTGTCTCTGTGATTGTCTGCACCAGTCCTCATGTGTTCCACCTGTGTTCAATCGCCCCTGCCTTCCCTGTGTGTGTATATAAGTCTCTGTGCTTCCCTTTGTCCTTGTCGGTTCGTTGTCGTAATGCCTGTCGTCAATGCCTTGTGTCCTGTGCCTTGTTTTATTCAGTGTTGACTTTTTGAGATTCTCTCTGTTTATTGTTTTTGCCTGTTAAAGACATTTATCATTAAAAGGACACTTTTTGTTTGAAACTCTGCTTCTGGGTCCACCTGCTTAACCAAACCCGACAAACCTCCAGTGTCACAGTACTGCAATGCAGTTATAAATGAGGACCAGGTCAGTTTAATCGTGTGAAAACATGTTTCACTTTTCTTGTTTGAAGCACTGAGGATATCCAATGTATAGACTTTGCCGGCCTTTTGAGAAGGGTTTAATAAATGGGTTCAGGACCATGGACAGCAGTTCTTATGAAAGACATCCTTATTAACCAAGGATGTGGGACTAGGCATGGTGATCCCCTGTGCCCCATTGCTCTTCACCCTGCGTATAAAACACTCACAGTGTCAATCAGAGCATTGGATTGTTGAGGGGTTTTCTGGGATTTCAGGCCAAATCAACGGGCACAAATCAGAGTTAGCGCCCGTCTCTTTGGGCTGGTGTTCACGGGGAGGTTTCAGGACGGATCCACGGGGGTTGATTACATACAGTCACTGCTGAGCGCTACATTTGCATGACTTGAGAATTTTAATACACACGACTACAAGTTCACAGCGGCCATGTGGCCCACCAGGACTAATGCTGCTTATTTTACACAGACAATACCACTGCATGCACACACTGTCCAGCAATGTATTCTTTATCTCTTTTAACAAATTAAATCACTATGATCTGTGCTTGGTCCTTATAGACGTGAGCAGAGTCTATGTACAAAACATTATGAACAGGACAGAAATATAACTTCTCTGTATCACATAGACATAGAAATGTAAACACATTCACACATAAGGCTAATTTGGCATAAATTACCAATGCAGAATGATCAGATTCATAAAAAGGGGGTATCCGGGACCTTCATCATTGTCACTTTTCAATGTCCTTACGCAAATCCCTACAGGGAGTGGTAGAGGTGGCACAACACATCACAGGAAACAAACTCCCGGCCATCCAGGACATCTACTACCAGCTTTGACTGCGTTCGGCAGGCGGTACAGGAGCTCCACACACCACCAGACTTCACAACAGTTTCTGTCACTAGGTTTCTAAACTTGTGGTCAATTCAAATCCAACAACCCTCTGTTTACCTGCATGTTTGCACTTTTTTTTTCCCACCTTGTGAAAATTTGCAATAACTTATACACAGACTTTCCATACAGTTAAAGTTGTCACTTTATTGGCATCCTCGAATGTTACACTGCGGTATTGTACTGTATTTGACTTTTTTTATATTAAGCTCTTGCTTAATGTCCTGACCTGTTCTTGTCCAACACCTTTCATTGCACTGTTGACCCTGTGTCAACTTGCACTTGATAAATAAAACTCCAAACTAAACTGAATTAGGGTGTCTCATTTGAAGCTAATACGAGGTTAGTTTGAGTTATTCAAGTCAACTTGATCAGGTGATGTGATTGAAAACTCAAGAAAAGCCCCAAAACGCACCTTGTGGTGTGGTATTTTCTCGACTTGATTAAATCATTGAACATCAGAGTGTATTTCTACATTCGATCTTGATTTTAATCTGGCTGCTCTGCAATGACAGCAACATCTGTCCTTTGTGATGTCTCTGTGCTGAACAAAGAAAAAACGTGTTGAGAATCTTTACATGTGCACATGGCCGACAAATCAGATTTCTCAAGGAGACGTCTGGCTGGAGATGTGATATTTCCCCCATCCCGATGACAGAAACCAGCTTTCTTCTTTACACGACATCGAGCAAATTAGTTCTCAGCAGAAAGACGATGTAAACGTACTGATTATTTACTGGATAAACAAACATCTCTCTGCGTGAAATCCTTGACTGCTGCAGATTTAACATCTAATGAACAACAAGCACAGCTCGCATATATAATGCAGTGCAACACTTAGTCTCCTCTGGACCTTTGTCTCACTATTATATTCAATTCCATAAAGGAGGCAGTCACAGACGCAGTAAATGCCTCGCTGCTTGCATCATTGGCCTTCCCCCCCCAATCACTGCGTTTGCATTGACTGAAATTACATATCCGCTAACATAACAACCCCCCCCCCCCAGTCAGATGGCTTTTGAGTGTAATAAATTGCCTCCTGAATTGCGGCTTCATAAATGGCTCTTAAATGGAGAACAGGCATTGGTCTGATGATGTTTTAATTGTAACTTGCAGAATGTATTAGCTGTGACCTACAGGCTTTTTGTGGCAGCTTCCATTCAATATGTATGTGCGTTCAGACACCTTGGGTTTAGAAAGGTTAATTAACCTCTGGTGGAAGACCTTTCCCTTGCACTTAACTCGGTCTATGTCCTGATAGTGCCATTAACCCATGCCCTAGCCTCTTAACCTCCCCTATCATTACCCACATAAAAGCCATTAAAACTTCCTATTGATTTTCTTTTTAACATGCAACTTCTCCTTGTTCTGCTCGGCTCTGTAACATTTCCCATACTCCGCATACATAAAATTAGCATCTTATAAGCACGTAGCAGTGCAGTTGGCACGGGGGAGTTTTAGCAAAAAAGATCAAACGTAAATCCAATTGGCTGTGAAATGATTATACTTTTTAAAAGGTACTTCAACGAGATGTGAATAAAATGTATTTAAATGGCTTCGAGAGTCTGAGGTGAAGTGTGTGAAAAGTGACGCTGGAGTAGATTTGAACAGCGGTTGGAGAAGGTGCTGTCTGTGTAGCCTGGTTCCACACATCTCTGGGAAATGATTATCAGGATTCTCTTGGAGTCACGTGGTGGAGCCTACCAAATGTTTTGGCTGGTGAAATTCAGCACTGATTAAATGGCTTGTTTCAGGGCATCTCTTGGTATCTATCTACAAATTCTAGAAATCTGTCCGTCTGTTGCCTGCGTATCTCGAGAACCGTTCTTCCTATCAGCTTCACACTTGGCTGGGACATCAACGTTGACGCTCACTGTCGACACCAAAACGCCAGCAGGTTCCCCAGTTCGGAGTCTCACCGAGCTTTGAATAAACCGGTGAACAGCTCGTTGTGCAGCAGCGGCGGTGCATGATTTCATTTTGTAAGGACACATTCAATAATGGGTTACACTCATTAAAGCCTGTTTAGCTCTTTCCCTCTCTCTCTCCATGTGTCAGAAACAATAAAGCACAATGTCGTCTAACTTGCCGTCCGCTCTGTTACCACAGTAACGGCATTGATTCATTCCTGAGCAGACATTAACAAATGAACACAGTGAAAGCGACCACACGCGGCTCCTTCAAGCAGCAGTGTGTCACTTGTGATGTGCAGGTGTTTCCCAACAGTAGAGATGGATAGATCCCAAACAGGGATGACACATATCAGTTTTATATCAGAATTGATTATATAATATATATAATAATATCAATGAAAATCATTTTCATCTGTGTTTTGTCTCTTTGCCAAATTAGTTATGATATAGATACTAACACATAGCTGGACTGTGAGCTAGATAGTTACGGCATCTCATCAGAAAGAAACAGAGTTTAGAAACAAAGCCCTTGATTATTTATACAGTATAATTGTATGTGTGTAATGAACATAATACCAATTTCATTTTCTTTTAATTTATATTTCAGTTATCATCAATAACAGTACATTGCAACACCCCTGTTCACAATGTTCTCCTTTACCTTGAAGGATTTCAGATTAAAAGACACATTTACCTGTTCTCTCTCACGGCTGCTTCGTTCTCCTCATACAGAAATAAGGCTTTTATCGCTCTTTGTCTCTAATGATAGTTCAGTCAACCATTTCTAAGAAGCCTCTAGCCTCATTTAGCTGATTGAGCTCCCGGTCTGTTGCCCCAGCAGACGCCCCTCCCCTCTCCTCCTAAGCAGCTCATTTAGCAAAGTTGGGTCAAGACTCATGGAGCCTGTAACAACACGACAGGTAGGTTGCGTTGCGAGACAGCTTGCCGGCAAAGGTTGACTCTCATTAGGTCTGCAGAGTCCCACTGTCAGCCTTAACAACGCTCATCTTCACCTGCAGCTGCTACCTGTGACAACACTGCAGGCTGCGGCCCAAAGGAGGGGCACCACTACAATGTTCTACTTGGACTGAAGTCGTCACACTTCTCCGACAGTCTCTGAAAGATTAGATTTGAGTAAGTTTGAAGGGAAGTGAAACAATCAAATCTGCTAAAAGTTGCAGAACAAACTGATGGACATGATTTATGATTCAATCATTTTCAAAAAGTCTGCTTCAGTGATGAAGAGAAGCAGGGGTGACCTCCACAGGCTCGGCAGAAGAGGTGATGGGTTGAAACTGAGGGGAGAGGGCATCTGTTTTTTGGCCATTTGGCCGTGTGCATATATTTTAGGATTTTGTAATTGCGCTAAACCCCAAATGGCCACTCTACCCTCTGACCAGTGCTTCCACAAAGAGGGAGTGTTCTGATGGCATGCAGAAGCATATCCACAGAACTGCAGTTGCTAATTGTTCCAATTGTTACGGTCGTAGCAGTTAGCAAAACCCAGGAAGTGCTTCTACTGCCTTAACAAGGATGGAACAAGCTTATCTATGACTGCTGGGAGAGGGTACCTGTTCTTGATGGCGATGTCATTGACAAATTGTAGTTCATGTGGGGACAGGGATATTTAGAAGACAAAGCCAGTGTTACCTTCCGCCAGGGAGTCATTAATATATCTCTCCATGACCTGAGTTAGCCAGTTGATAGATGATGGGGAGGGAAGGAGTTGTTGTTAAAATCCTCCTTGAGATCCAGATGCTCATGAGGGACTAGAGAGATGTGGGAACTTGTTTGCAGGAACAGGACTGGGAGCAGGAGACAAGCAGGCTTAAGGGAAGTAGCACAGCAGTGGCTAGTTGAATCCAAAATAATCCCAGAAGACCAGCCTATAGCCATTTTCAGACATGAACTCCAGAAAATGTCCAGTCAATGGGATGTGGACCTTGTTCAGAGTTTGCCTTTCACATATGAAGAACACAGCAGCAGATTCTCCCATCAGATGCGTTCAAAACAACTTAAAATTCTCCGGCGTGTTCAAGTGAGTGGTGGTGCAGCATGCAGGGGCCCAAACATAATGTTATAAGTCCACTGCAGAGAACACACAGCACATCAACACAGGCATCAGCCCTTGTGACCAAAAGCTATCAAATTTTGTGTCTTTCCAACTGTGTCTTACAACATTCTCTCACATGGGCTCATTCGGATATTATCCAGAATTTTACTGGGGGCTGATAGGAAAAACATTTGAGTTCTCACATGCACTATGATTATCTGGAGTTCAGTGCATGTCTGAAAGCAGCTTATGTGGATTCTGTCCGGATGGCGGAAGATAAGAGTTATGGATGAGGTATTAATCAGGTTGAACTTAAGTGTTTCATAGTGACTGACATGCCCAAATCAAAAGGAACAATATAATGGGTGACAGAGCTAAGAAGAAATCCATCCGTCAGGGGCACTGGCTTCCAGGCCAGACAAGGTAAACTGTTGTATGAAGCTGTTATCGGAGCAGAAATTGATGAACTCAGAGTCATTTCAAGTCTGTCCGAGCAGGAATACCAGAGCGTGAAGCAAAGATTGGAAGGGCCCTTCTGGATCTTGAACTTTGAACCCACCGTATAGGTAAGCTCATTGATGTAGTGCACAGGCAGCAACAAAATGCCAGAGTTGGTCAAAGTGCATGCATCCATTCTCTGCCTGGCGGTGCAGTCGCTCTTCGGTATAAAGCCAGGTTCCACCTAGATTCATGGATATATCATAGAGGATAAGAAAGCTATTGTAGATGCAAAACAGACAGAAGGTGGTGAGTGGAGGTGGCTTGTGTATGTATTATGGAGCTAATGGGGGAAGTGGAAACCAGTGGGCAGGCAGAGAGGCTCATGTGAACAGTAGTGAACCACAGCAGGGCAAATGGAGGTGACTGGATCTTTACTGGCAGGAAAATTAGTGGACGACAACACATAGGGTATACGCAATTT
This sequence comes from Hippoglossus hippoglossus, assembly GCF_009819705.1. NCBI lineage: Eukaryota > Metazoa > Chordata > Actinopteri > Pleuronectiformes > Pleuronectidae > Hippoglossus > Hippoglossus hippoglossus. The sequence goes on from NC_047173.1 coordinate 2,553,562, forward strand.
GTATCAGATCTTTGCACAGGACTGCGTATGGCCTGCACAAACTGGACTTGATTGACAACTCCCTCAGATCCTTTCAATTCATGTGTGTTGCGTGGACTGGGTAGCTACCCAATCTGAAAAACGCTAAGCATAACTAAAAAAGACGTTAAAGCATCTGCCTCTCCAAGATACATATGTAATCTTTACTCCTCCCAGCTGTGACTACATCAGTTCGTGCTCTGTGGAAATGGGCGCTACATGCTGGGTACCCTGTGATAACAGCACATGAAGTTACGCTGAAATTACACTGGAGCGACTGGGAGAAAAGAAGCTCTAGGGGGGGTGCACTGAGCTGTTATAGTGTTAATCTGATTGGATTGGCCATGGGGGGTCCCAGTCTACTGGTTTTTTTTTAGATGCAGCCCCACCTGAGCAGGTCTGATGCAGTAATTGCAAACACTTAAGTGCATATAGGGTTTCAAATTGATAATCATGCGTGACATCTGGCTCAAGACATAGTGGAGTTTTACACCCGGCCGAGCACATTACGTTTGTTACTTATTTATTCTTTTTCTGGGATAAGAAGTTTATAGTAGGATCAGGGGACAGAGAGCAAGGGTGAGTATTAGGTAGGTAAATACTCTTGAAGGCAAATTGTCACGGCTCAGGTGTTGCCCCTGCTCCCTGCCCCCTCCTTCCCTCCTCCTTCCCTGTGTGAGTGTGTGTGTGTGTGTGTGTGTGGGGGGGTGCGATCTCCACTCCTGGCACCTGGCGTGAGATCCACTCCTGGCTTCAATCATCAGCTCTACAAGTACCCGGGTCCTCGTCGCCAGATCGCTTCAGTCACTTTAGTCTCGGCCGCTATGTTAGTTTCAGAGAAAGATTTGTTCCATACGCTTCTAGTGGATTCTATTTGTTTCCCTGGTGTCTCAGGATCGCCAGAGCCAAACTCGCCTGCCCTTGCTCCAGCTCAGCGCATCTCCTGCTCACCCTCAGCCAGCCATCAGCCTGTCACCTGCTTGCCACAGCTTAATATCAAAGACGCTGTTCATTCATAACCAGTTCCTCCCTGTGTCTGCTTCCGGGTCCAGTTCCAAACAAAACCTAACACAAATAGAGATTCAGTGACTGAATCGTGTTTCGGTCTCTTGTTCCCCCACCCAGGAACCAAACAGGGGGAGTTTGGATTTAGACTTCCTGTTTTGTCGTAACGGTCTGACGAGTTTCAAACTGTAGTGAAAGAGGACGTGAAGTGAGATGGGTGAGACTCTGGCTCATGGACACAGATAAGTGACTTGAACAGTATATAGCTTTAAGAAAGATGCTCTGAACAGGAAGTAGGCAAATTAACTTACAGGAATTGAAAACATTATGTAGGATTAACATATGAGAAAAAATTGTCTAATTTCGGCCTATTGTTGACCCATCTACTTCCTCATTTTTCTCTTTCACACAGGAAGCATGATTCAAATCACCACTAGAGGCCCTTCCTTTTTGGAAAAATTCAATGAGATCATTTTGACCCTCACATCCAGCTCATTGAAAGGCAATGACCAAGCTGAGCTCCCACATATTGATATTGATTTGAGCTTTACTGGTATTACTAACATAAAAATTGGATTTTAAATTGCATTCAATAACACAACTGTTACTAACAAATGCATTTTAATGTGTCTCTGAGTTTTGCATTGCTGCCCAGTTCTGTTGATCACTCATGACAGTATCATCCAACTATGTCCAATGTGTGCAAATTACTGCGTCAAAGCCAAACATTACTGACCCACCCACAGATATAGGATTAGTCCTATTACCTTATACCATTGAAGGTACATAAAGGTTAAATTAAAGGTTAAAGAAGCTAATTTAAAATGTACCCAGAGAAAATATGACAAAGGTACAGTCATTAAAAATAAACCTACCCTTCTTATGATTGTCTCAGACAAATGTATTGTAAAGTCTGTGACCTTTTTACATAGAATTAACACCGTGCAGCTATCCCATAGACTTGAAAGAAAGAAATTATCATTATGCAACAATCGGGGATATTTGGTAGTTTTTCTTTACTCCTGTTGAGGGATAAGGACGGAGGATGTCTCACCTTGTTGAGCCTAATGAGACAAACTGTGATTTGTGGGGATGGGCTATACAAAATATATTTGATTTGATGCACAAACAAATAACATGCTGTCCATGTTTTAATGATACAACATGGATTAGTAAAATAAAAGGAAAAATATCAGTTTTTCATACATCAGTTTATATTAAGATGTATTTTAAAATATATTCAATTATAATGAAAAAATATATGAAATTAGCTGAGAGGTCACAATGGGAGGATTTATCAGACCAACGCACTCCATGTTAAAAAGATTAACATGCATTTACAAAACTACATTTGGAAAGATTTTGTGAAGAGGAAGAACAAGTGGATTTTCATCTATTTTGATTTTGCAAGAATGATTCATATGTTGGATTCAAGTCAAAATATAATTTAAATAGTATTAAATAACATTATTCATAAAATATTATTATTATTTTAAATGTAAATCAAATGTAGTCATGAAAATATCTTCATGAGTTAGAGTAAAACAAAAAGTATTTACTAAAATAAATGATTGTGAAAACTTCCTTCATCAGTTGGTGTTTTCATCACCATAGCAACCAGATGCTAAGATTTGACTTTGAAGCTGATTTTGATTGACAGAGTAATTCCATCATAATTCCACTGGGGCTGTGACAACAGGACGAATCTGATTGGACACCTTCCACAGGAGACCTCTGATTGGCTGTTGTCTTTTTGACTCTGCCTTTAATGCTGTTAAAGTTGAAGACAGTTTGTTATTGCACTCTGACCTTGTGTGAGGTAAGTCATGTCTCCCTCTCTTGAACTCTGTATTTATCCAGCATGCTAACCTTTACATTTCAGGCTCATAATTCAAGTTTGAAATGATGCTACTGTAAAATATGAAGCTGCTGCTGTTACCTGCTGCTGTTAAATGTTGATAATGTGCTGGTTTCTGTACTGGTTGTTTATTAAATGTATTTATTCAAATGGGATAAACCCGTTGAGTTGCACCAACTGGTTTTCAAGAGGGTGGTTGCTTTCATAACAAATTCCTGTGATTCCTGTGGTATTCTTGTCATTTAATGTTGCTATTTAAATGAATGAGTGATACGTGATAGCGTGATGCTAACTCTGACTACAGTATTTAAGGCAAAGTCAAAAAGACAACAGCTGTCACTGCCAATCAAATTCAGATTCAAATTCAAATGGAAGCATCTGGTTGCCATGGTGACTGATGAGGGAAGTTCTCTCTCTCTCTCTCTCTCTCTCTGTGCCAATTATTTTATATTGAATGTCTGTCAATAGATCAATTTCACCTAAATCTTAAACACTATTTCATGTTGTCACCTGCAGACAACCGTTTTTTGCCGCCAAGATCCAGACGAGAGCAGAATATTCTTGCGAGAACAAATCCTCGACAACTACTATTCGACAAGAAGTCAACAACCAACCGAACAGACGAGAGGAAACTGTGAATCAACTCTTTGAACTCGAGTTTCTTCCGTGCTTAATCAAAAATAAGTTCTTGTCTCCGTTGTGAAATATGCAACAACAAGACACTGTGACGAGCCTCAAAGCCGAACTCATCCGAGCCATGGATGAGATAAAGGCTCTCAAAGATGGAACCTCGTCTCTGAAGGAGCAGGTGGAGCAGCTGCAGGAGCAGCTGAGAGAAAAGGATGGTCTCGTGAAAAAAGAGACCAGGAAACGACGTAATCGCTTCAGAGCCTACATGGACTGCCTGGTCGAGCTCACTGAGTGTCAGGCCAAGTGTGGGAGACTGGAGGCAAGTCTGCACCAGGAGCCACCTCAGCCCGAGACGAGCTGGAGCAGAGCGGTGGAGGTGGAGAAGGAGAACCAGGTTCTGAAGGAGGAGGTCGACCTGCTAAAGGTCGGACAGAGGAGGCTTGAAGATGAGCTGATACACAAGAACCAGCTCATCCTGAGTGCTACTAAGGAAAAAAGCGCTCACATTGACTGCCTGGCCGTGCTCACGGCTAAAGAAATGGAGCTGAAGAAGAGTCGGGCAGAGACCCTCGAGGTGAAGCTGCAGCAGACTCGATCTGAGAGACTGAGCTGCAGAGAGGTGGAGGCAGAGACGAGCTGGAGTAGAGAGGAGGAGGTGGACAAGGAGAACCAGGCTCTGAAGGAGCAGGTCAACCTGCTGAAGGTCGGACAGAGGAGGCTGGAGGTGAAGCTGCAGCAGACTCGATCTTTAAAAAGCTCAGTGAGAGAGAGAACGAGCTGAAGTTTGTTGAGAGGATGTGGAGAAGAGAGGAGCAGCAGCTGGGGACAGTGAAGGTCGACAACAAAGACAAACTCCTGAGCCAGCAGACAGTCATTGTACAAAGAAGAGAGGGATGTGTAGATACAAGTTTGTCCAAAATATTATAATGATGTAAATATTGTAAATATGTTTAATTTTTTTAAATAAATATAACAAGTCAGGTAACATCTACCTGTGTATGTCTTTCTGAATATAGATACAGGATTCATGGCTCTGATCAATTAACACAGTGTTGGAGTTAAACACATCAGTGTGACTGGTTTAGTGTGCTACTGTTCACAACAACACAACACAGGAACAAGACAAACAATGTTTCTTACATTTTTTACAATTGGTTTTATTTATATATTAATTATGACAATAATACAATAATAATAACAAAGATACACCTTTTACACTGACGATGATTTTCCCATATCATCGTATTTACCAGACATTTAATAAATAATAATAATAATAAAAAATAATAATCCTTACAATTTCAATAGTACTCCTACTGTTCGGTGCTCGGGCCCTAAAAATGGATCCGTGTTTACAAATCAGATGTTTACAGCCGTCCTCTGACCATGTTTGGCAATTTAAGTGATGATGTATATATTAAAGCTACGATTTAAAACAATTAAAAACATTGATGAATTCATTCATTCATTAATTAGTCTATCCTTGGAGGGCCTTGGGTTGATGGAGCCACAGTTAAACAGATCATTTTCAAATGCTCTTGAAGTAAAAAGGATGTTATAGGAATATTTCTTTAATGGATGGGAAGACGGCTGGAATTAGAATTTGCACTGGAATCCATTAAAGTCAATTAAAGTAATAATTAAAGTATAATTTACTTCATTAACTTAAGTGATTTTTTTCATCTTTCATAGTATAAATTAACTAATACCACTGGGGTGTGTGTGTGTGTGTGTGTGTGTGTGTGTGTGTGTGTGTGTGTGTGTTTAATATATATATATATATGTATGTGTCTGTATTGAAATAATATTATGTTGTAACAATAACAATCAATTAATTAATTTTCTATTAATTTTAATTTTTTCTCTGTCTTCCAATAAGCTTTTTCTTTTGCATTATGACTATTGCTCTTTATAACACAATACAAAAATAAAAAGAAACTACCAACAGAATGTTATCGCATTGGATTTGCAGCATGCTTTGCAATAAGACAATAAGAGAATGAATATTTTAATGTTGATAAATAAAGTGCATGAAACGAAAAAAGGGGGCAGCTCTCCTCGGGTATTAAGTCATCAGATTTACTTTTATCTTGATCGCATTGTGGGGGTCGTGAATAATTAATGGGGGGAGCTTATTAGGAAAAGATGATTAGGCAAATTACACAGGTGTCGGATGCATTTTTCATGATGAATTTTGCCGGGACAATCCTGGATTTCCATCTGTTCTGCTCCCATCAGAATGTCACTGCAGGGGAAATTAATATGACACATTAAAAAACGCAAATTGCAGCCTGGCAAAAAGAGAAAATAAAAGTATAAATAAGACTTGAGGGTTTGTGCTGAAATAAACATAAAGAGGGAATTGCCACTTTCAGAAGCTTCCCAATCATCAGCAGGGTTTTTCGGCAACTGGGACATAATAAGCTGGTTCTTTTTTAATGGACACTGGGAATTTCATTTTATGATTACACCGTGCGAGAAAACGACTTTGTCCTTCGCCATTATGTATGTCTGAGCTCATTCAGTCCTCACTATATGTAGACCATTACTTCAGGTATTAATTAAGACTCACCTTTCATTTGGTCTTTTATAGAGGAAGGTTGGCGAAAAAAGCTCAGTATTATTCCCTGGCACTGTTTATCACCCCCCCTAAACATAGCTGTCGCTGCTTTCTGCTTATCACTGGAAGCATTTCTTTTAATCGCTGATGCTTAGAGACCTTCGCTTTAACTGAGCGTTTTTTTTTTCTTCAAACACCTCTCTTAAAAGCCACCATAAAATGACCCAGGAATTGGTTTTTATTTACACCTTGACACATTCTGAATAGTTTACCACATTTCCATGGACATTTCAATGCGACGAGGCAAATCAGACATTGAGCAAACCACTTACACTCGAAGCATTGATACATATTTACTGTGGTGAATCTGCAGCGATAACAAACCGAGAAAAGACACATTCAGACTCATAACACCAGGCGTGTGTCTCTCTGCAGCATCCTCTCCGACGATCAAACCTCATCAGCTCCTGCATTATTGAAAGGAAAACTCTTCTCTCGGCTCAATGTGGCCACCTTGTCTTTTCTTGGTGTGGTCCTCCACTGCTTGCCTTTATTGGGGCTCCCCAAGGAGTACTTCAAGGCCCCCTCAGATCAGGCTCAGGCGGTCGGGGTTTCCACCTCTCACACCTGTGAACTGTCTTCATAAATTCCATCCGAGCACAAGCAAATCAGCAATGCTGTTTGTGTCGCTTTCATCCCGGCCTCCTTCTCTTGCTGTTGGTTGCCGAGCGGCTCATTTGTCAGAAGAAGAGTCTAAGAGACACCTATGAGTGAGCGTGGGTGTGGTGTTTGTCCAAGTTTGTGTGTCTTTGTGTGGTTGTGGGTATGTTTTACGTGTGACTGTGTGTCTACTGAAGGTGCCAAGGGTTATCAAGTTTTCTATACCCCTCTGCATTGGTATCTTGAGGGGCCACAAAGTGAAACAGAGGAGGATGTCTGCAGGACGTGTTGGGGGTTACTTCTGTCCCTAGCTTTAACATCTAAAGGAAAGGTTAGGGTTATCTACAAAGGGGACGCCTGCTTAATTAGCAATAAGCTTATCAGATCTAGACTATCCCCATAAGAATGTTTGATATTTAATGTAACTAATCTAATCCCAGTGTGATAATGTAATATTGAATCATTTTAAATTGAGCAAAAACCAGGAAAAAAAAGTAGAAAATAAACACAAATGTCATTCTTTCTACAGGCTTAAGATATTTAGGAAAATAAAGTTATAAAGTTCTATGAAAATAAATCATGCATTTATTTTTACTTCGAATAAGAAGACTGATTTACAAAAGTATTTTCCTATATGAAAAACCAAGTCTTTATATTTGTTTCATTCTTACTTTCTGTTCGAGGAGATACATTCGTACTTGTCAATACTAAGTGATACACAATTGTTAATTCAATTCTCAAAGCACAGAGCGAGGACAAGACCTTACAGGAGAGAAAAACACGACTCAAACCGGTTTAATGTGGTTCCTTTTAATCCCAATGACATGTTTCAGTCTCTGTAATAATAATGTGATCGAAGGAGACAAATGCAGCACTGAGGAAAAAGTTCTGAGGCCGTGAGAGGATCACTGGCAACTTTCCCCAGTGCGTCTTGAAAAGCTTCGAAAACACCATCCCCGTGCCAATAATGACACTGAAGTTTCTCCAAGGATTTTTCTTTTTAAATGAGGAGGTTACTGAACGATGGTTAGAGTTCTTAAAGGAGGTGGCGGAGAAGGTTCTTCTCAGTGATGAGGGTTCAGTTCAGACACAGGAGACAATGTTTCTCAGTTTGAATAAAACTCTGGGTCAATGTTTGTTTCTCAACATGCACTCGAGAAGAAAATCGACGCAGACAAAAAGCTCTGCAGGGTTTATACAGCTTATATATAGTTTATATAGCTCTGTGCGGTAACACAAACTACACCTGAGATATGACTCACTGTTAACTTGTTTCTTTCCGGACGTCGAATGGAAAAGTTTTCCGCTTCTCAGAAAGAGCTTTCCTGACACAATCCAGTGAATCTTCTTCAGCACACGTCGGTCGTGATAGATGTAACCTTAGAGTTTTCTAATGTATGAACATGACGAAGAAAGGAAAGTGTGCGTATAGTAAAAGCAAAATCTCAATAAAATTAGATGTATGTATATATGAGGTTGATATCAGTATGCACTCATATACATACAAATGCACTCATGCGATATGATGAGAAATCTTTTGAGGGAATTACTGATATTTTTGTTGACAGAATAGCTAGATCCAAAAATGTATGAGAATGGAGTGCATATATGTTTGGTTTAATTCTAACCAGGTGGAGATTATATTACACATGGCTGCGTTCCTTCATCTTTGGATTTTCATTCTCTTTTATTGTTTCAATAATCAAAACAGCTAAATGTAAAACAGCTGCTAAACAAAGTGAAATTGTGCTTCCAGTTTATAATGAGCTCCCTCCAGCAAGGGTAAAAAATGCATGCCTCTGGTTCCAAGGATATCTCCCAGTTCACAGCAAGAACACCTCACGCGGGTCATGTTCTGTGGCGGAGAATTCACGGAGAGTCGAAATCTAAGTTCACTCTAAATTTGTAAAACTTTCTGAGGATTTGTAATGCTTTTATTTACTGTTTTTTAAAATCTATTTATTTGTAGAGCCCATATTCACAAATCACAATTGCCTCATAGTGGTTAAGATTAAGGAAAAACTATTAAAAAAAACCCACATAGCAGGGGAAAAAAGGAAGGACAGAATTGCAATAGATGTGAAAACAGAGCACATCAACAAAATAACAGTGTGATGATCCAGGTGAGGAAAGACAAGTCTAACAATTCAGCCAGGGTGGATTTGAAAAAGCTAAAATCTGCATCCACAGAGTAGGCAAACGTGAGCAAGCATCGGCCCCTTAAGATATTAAAGCGAGCATGCAAAAAAACAGCATCCCTTTGCAAATGAATACTTAAATTTCAGCAACTTGACAGGTCAAAGGTCAATCAGATTTAGCCTGTGCAAAATGCATGCCATGGATTAAAATTAATTTGCTCTCCTGTTGGCGTGAGGCTGGGATCTGGCCTCTGATTGCCTCCAAGTTTTCCTATTTCATTACTTGAAGTGGTGCTTCATGCTACAGGGCTGACAGACATTTGAGGATAACACACTCATTAATCACACTATAGCTGATTTAATATGCAGTCAACTGAATTACAGTTAAATACTGCCGTGCAATATAATAAATTCCAGTAGGCTTAAAACACAAATTTTTATGGTATGGTTCACCTTTCATTATTAACTTTTATTGGAGGTTCTCCAAACAGCTGGAAGGGAAGGCGACAAGCTGTCAGGACTTGGTGGCGCTGCCGGGTGGCTTCCTGGCCGCGCTGGATCCCCTCCGAGTCGCACTGTATAATGTTCCAGTTAGGATGATGATGAGGAGGGTGACAGATAGCGAGAAGTTTGAAGGATGGCTGAGTGGACAGACGTTTGACCTGAGAGGAGAAATTGGATTTGGCTCCTGTCTCTTGGCACTGGCAGCGGGTGGCGACAAGCTCGGTAAACTACCCTCCCCTCCCACACACACACACACACACACACACACACACACACACACACACACACACACACACACACACACACACACACACACACACACACACACACACACACACACACCTCCACGCCATTTCCATTTCATTTTCCGCAAAGCATGAAATTAAAGCTATTTATAACCTGGCTGATAATTACATTATACTTATTCCATCACGATTAGGTTTCTGGTTTTTATGATACAATGTCACAGTTTTAATTAAACCATCTCTGGCAGCCTGCTCGGCCAGCCGCGCTGTTTATTCACTTCTCACATGCTTCAGGAGCAACTCAGGCCTGAGATGACCACCTGATGACACCCTTCACCACAGCCGGCTGATTGACAGCGCAGCCGCCGTCGCCGCCGCCGCACCACCTATGATTACACTGGTAATCTGTCTAATTTGACTTGGACATATCCCCATTTGATTGTGCGCCTTAAGGGTGGATGTGATGAAGTTTGACATCGACGGATCATGTCACCTTTAAAACGTCTCAGTGTCTGCTTAATGGCTAATTACATTACCAAAGCAAAAGCCTGACTGGTGGAAGTCCTCTGTCACCTTGGACGATTTAATGATTGAATTATGAATCAAAAGTCCCCCGAGGGGAGCAAAAGAAAGTTGAGATCTAATGTTAGCAGTGATACTTTGAGAAAAAAAATGAATGTGAAAATGTACCCTCTAGGTATTGTGCACCGAGACCTAACTTACGGGTAAGAAAGAAGAAGTTGGTGAATTATTTAGCAGTGATATATCCTCAATAATAAATAGGTGATAAATAAAATATACAAGCTTGTCTTGATTAAGGTGTGTGTATTCCCCTCCCCTGACGCTGACAGGCCTTTGATTCATGTATCTGTGTTTGTGCAGTCCTCCTTCCCCCTCATATTCAACATTTCCACTTTGTGAAACACACTTGAAAAGGCACTGGTTCTTGGCTGGAGGGATGTTGTATAGAAAGGAGCCAGAGGAACGCCTTGCCTATGGCATTGGCTCCGGGCATAGTTAGAAGCCAAGACCACCCTGGATGCTCATTCATGTTTCATTGTGGAGGGAGAGACTATGACTGTAAATGTGTCCCACTTGAGTGAATTGTGGGTATGGCAACCGAAAATTGTGGAGCACATTAATTAATACCTTGTGGATATTTCTCTCTTTTTTCCCTCCGCTGATTGATTAAATCATGCAAAACACTCCTAATTATAAGACTCCCCACAGGATGATGTGTCTCTGAGATGACTGGAAAGTATCATGGATGAGTGTTCGTGGCACCAGCGCTGACTCCAAACTCCACTGGAGACAGATGGGAGTGAACTTTGTATGCGTCTCCGCGTCCAAATGAGCCACCAGCCGGGCCATCTAAAACCGGCGTCGGAGCCATTTATCACTGTGCTGATATTGGCCTTTCAATAAAACTCATGTAGTGGCCAGGCAGCGCTGCCCGGTGGAATTGATCTGGGAGAGGATGGGACATGACTTCTGGTTGCAGCTTCAGAGGTGTCAGTCCGTGGAAGCCGCGGTGAAACATGCTTCGCTATTCGTTAAAGGATCAAACGTCAACAGCGAGCCGGCAGGGTCGTTTGGGGATTAAACGGAGGTAATCCTGGTTTCCAGGAGCAGGCAAATACAGAAACAACCATGTGTCCTAACAATTATGTTCATAAAGTAGAAATGTCCACTTTTTTTAAAGAGACAGTGCACCGCAGATTGAATTTTTATCAACAAAATAAGGAAATTTTCCTAATGAGCACATTACAGATTTTTTTTCTTATTTTGGACTTCTGAGTGATACAAGAACAAAGAGTGCCTCCTTGTGGAGTCGGATAAACAGATGCCAATCAACAAAGCTCAGCAAGCGACTGTCTTTTCCAAGAAACAACTTTGGAAAAAACCCTTTCGTAAAAATCCTTAGAGGAGGCAGGGTTGCCAGAAGACAACAAGTCCTCTAACTTGGACCACAAAAAACTGGTCATGATTTTGTGAGATCGAGGCAATAAAACCACTATGTTCAGTTTTCACCTGCACTGTTATCAAAGAAATCACTGTTGGCTGTGGGCAGGAAACTGTACAAGAACAATGAGCTGCATCTCAATCCGAGGGCCGCATCCTTTGGAGGATTTGAAAACCGTTTGTGTCACAGTGGTGCGACTGTCCCAATTCGATGGCTCCTCCGAATGTGTCCTTCCACATCCCGGTCAATGGACGCTTCACCAGGTGAACCCTTCCCGGCCGAATATATCCCACGATTCACTGATTCTGTGACAAACTGTTTTTCAAAGAGGTAGCAACAAGGCAGCAACAACAGAGGCGACAACGTCACAAGAATTTAGTTTTAAATGTTAATACTCAACTGAATAGCTAATAGTACACATGCTAAAAAAAACATCTTTTCAACGTTTTTAATGAGCTGAAGAACTTTTTCTTGTGTAGCTCTGTTGCTAGGCGATAGCTGTAGGGGCGGGACAAGCTGTTAATGCAATAATAAGACCAGTTCCCCTGATTTCAGTTCGGCCAACACGGTCTGCGCGGCAGACGAAGGATGCAGCCAACGTCAGCTGCGAAGACAGAGTCCTCCAAAGGATGTAGCCCCTGAATTCAGACACAGCTATGGACTTGTCTGGATGAGGTTTTTCAACCGTCTTTATCCGGTTTGTTCTCCTGTGTTTCCTCTTCCTTTTGTGTGTGTTGTTTGTCCCCTGTATGTCAGTCCTGTCTTTCAGCTACCGCTGGCTCTCCTGCAGTTCAATTCAATTTTACAGCGCCAAATCATAATATACATTATCTCAAGGCACTTTACATGGAAGGTCAAGACCTTCAAAATCATAGAGAAATCCAACAGTTCCCACAATGAGCAGCACTTTGGCGACTGTGGAGAGAAAAAAACACCTGTCTCATCTACTACCATCCACTCAAAATGTTGCGCCCCCTCTCTGTTTTGCTCTGCAGGGACCTGTTTGCTTGTTTGCTCTGTCTGGTTCATGCTGTTCCCAGTAACCCGTCACGTCCAGCCTAGTCCTTTGCTACCTTCAGATAAGGGTCGTGTTTACTGTGTTCACAAGAAGACTCCATGTGACGCTCCCCACTTTGGTTGTTGGGATGTGTTTGCTTACATTTTTTCTTTGTAATTTTATAATACATCTGAGGAAAATGTTGATATTCCCCTACGACCTCATCTTTTTGGTCATTGTGTCATTATGCTTTTGCCTTTCCTGTATTACGTTACCTGATTGCTAGCTTGCTAAACTGTACCTGTGGATTCTAGATGCCTACAGTAACATTAATACTAGTATCCATGTTTCCATTGCCTAGCAACGGTGTTCTCATGACTTAACCACATGTATGCCGAGCACACTGTCGTGACTTCTCGTGTCATGACCATGGGCTCCTGAGTTCCTTTTGAAGGCAGCACATGTCGCCCTCTGCCAAACTTGCCTCATATTATTCACAAGTATTTACAATACAGAACCTCAGAACTTTCCACGTCCAAGTCCAAACTTTTAAATACTTTTAACAGAACTGCTGCCATTGTCTTTGTGATGGTTCTAAGCCATATTTCAACACCATCTGTTTAAAATTATATTTTATAGTCAACTTTCATATAACACATTCTATTTAGCATTTCTGCTTGTGCTTTACTGTACAAAGTTAAACCTTTTAAAACCCATTGAAATGCTTAGCTCAGTTAATATCGAGTTGTTAGCTGTCAAGGTGTCAGGTTTGGCCCCCGAGTTTACACTGTACACACTCACTGAGTGACCTGTGACCCCAAAGAGTCGCGCTTCACTTTCAATCCCAAAGTCTGTAAAACACCTTGAATGTGTAAATCGTTATAGTCACAGTCCTAAATCATTCTTTGAAACACAATCTGTGTGTGACATTTAATACATTTAGTTTTTTCATTTATTTTCCTCATTTTATCCATAAATACTTTATTTCTCAGTTAAGACCCTTGGTGCCTTTCAACCAAAGCCAAATTTCAAAATGGGATCGTCACAGGAACTTCATCCAAAGGCCCTGCCTGGCGTATTGTGGCAGTATCCTAACATTAAACTTTAGTGAAACATTCAAATGAAGTGTTTTTGTACTTCAGGATACTTTCATGCCTCGATAACTGTAGGGTGCTCTCGTCTGTTATATATGGACCCTTTGTGCTCATAAATATGCTGGTCACACCTCCAGCCGGGGAGACAGCAAACTAAAGGGTAAATGTAAAGTGTAAATAGTACACATGGCCTTTAAAGCAATGTTAAGGTGAGAGCGGTGGTGCTCCTCAATGCCAGGACACTAAAGGTTGCACACCTCTCCGTTGGCAGAGCCCTCATAGTTCTGACAGTCCCTCAACCCGCCGCTCTCCCAGTGGCGAAGCAAACCTTCCACTAAAGGTTTGGGGAAGTGCTACGTCTGACCTTTTCCCATCCGCCAAGATATATGTGTGTTGGTGATGTTGATTGTTGGCTGTGGGTCATAAGTACAAGTTTAAGGGTGAATGGCCCTCTGAGGTGCGGCTCTGTTGGCATTGTTTTCTTGTGTCGACACTGGGGTTAATTACCAACAATAGCTGCTTGACCTTCTCACAGGTCTTTTCTCGTGTGAAATGCTGGAGATGGGTACAAAGCACCCAGCAGGACTGTGGCTGTCAGGCTACAGCCGTACTACTACGTTTTAGTTTGAAACTATGAAACAATCTCGGTGTCCACACAAGCATTTCGGCTCCCGTCCATACTAACACACCTGAGAACGCACATCATCATGTCGGTTGTTGGTTGTCACAGATTGCTTGAATAACAGCTTGACTCTTACACATGTAAAGCAGTTGTAGTATTGTAAAAAGCAGAATTTAACTACACAACAGCTGTTAGCAAAGACAACAGCGTCAGCAGCGCTTGTAATTGATTATCCATGTTGTGTTCTACAGTGGTAGCCGATGCTAATGCCTCTTGAAGAAGTTTATGTGAAAGGAGCCTGATTCAAACATCTCCGTTTCTGCCCGTCCAGACGAAAACGCAGCCCTGGAGTTTTCAAAACTAAAATGGGGTTTGCACAGTTCCCAAACTTCTCCGTTTTAGCAGCTCTAAAACTCCAGTGTAGCGTGGACGTCAGGATTATCCGTAGCAGAGTTCATGCGTTTTCAAACGACAATGTAGCAGCGTGGATGTAGCCTTAGATCCAAGTTCCATCACCTACAAGCCATAAGCGATGGGGGCGCTATATTTAAGAGATTTGATGTGTTATTTTTGATAGTACTTTTCTAGGGGTAATGGTACGCAACACGCGCTCCTGACTATAATTGTGAACCCAGGGTGTTGCAGGTATGTGTTGTATGACGAGGCCACCAGCCTCCTCAATCACGTCTAGGCCCATAAAAGTGCAATTTCAGAGCTAAATGTAATTTCTGCATTCAGTGAATTTGACAAAGTACCAGATCTTTGATCCACAGCCCACATCTACTAGGAGCCATAGAGGCGTCTCAATTATAGGCTCCGTAATTAGTAAAAGCTGTTTCCCCCAGTTGGAAAGACAATCAGAGTTTTGTAGGCCGGATTACGAATTGGGGAATGTTGTCGTCCTGTGCCAGAGCCAAAAAAAGAACTACATCCAGGGGAAAAATGCAGAAAGACAGAAAAACAATGCTGAAGAGCACGGACGAGATGGATGCAGCTTCTCACAGAAACAAAAAGAGACTCCAGATGAATGGTGCGACTGATGTAATGTAATACAGGGCTTGTAGCTACAGCTAATTTGCAGCTCCCCGTCCTTTGGTGGTGCTTTTGAATGGAGGTTCAAAACATCTGAACAAAGAACTCTATAACACTGAAACAACATGTAAACAGTAGAACGGATAAAGAACATGTGTATGTGTGTTTAATTGTAGTGTGTTGACATTGACATCTAGGTATTTATGACAAGTGAATTTAACGAAGTTGTTCAATGTTCACATCGTTGTTGTGTGTAGAGAAGACTGTGGAGAACATGTTGATGAACATAATCGACCATTTGAACTTCACTGTTCCCTCTCCTCTTGACTCCTTCCCTCTTTTTTATGGATCAATTTATAGATTGCATTGTGGGCGGGGCCTTTTACACATGTCGTTCTTATGAATGAGAACTTCCTAAAATTGTCATAACAAGGCAAATTGATGTTGAAGAATTCGACAGTGGGGCCATTACATTCATGTCTGATCCATTACCTTTAAGGTTTGTTGGTATAATGACATTATTGACTCCATTACTGTGTGGGAGGCCTGGTTACACATGATGGCACAAGAGGATATATGTCATGTAAGCTGCTAGGAATTATGTTTTCCATACTGTACGTAATCATATATGATAGCCATAATACCATGTTTATGTAGCGTGTTGCAATTTACTTTGAATGGCACATTTCATGAATATGTCTGCAAACATTGGAGATACTTTCTATACAATAGTTCTCGGCCTCATTTTACTTCCTGTCTCTGTACTCTGCAGAATAAATCACTGTGCCATTCACTTTCTTTCAATGTTACCTTTAGAGTAACAGGAAAGGGTGTGAGAGCGCCCTCACATGATCAAATGTTTTTTTTTCATTTACCAACTTGTTAAATACTGCTTTTAAAAAGAACTGGGTGCATCTGTGACTTTGCTTGTAAAGGCCTTGAGCTGCTGTCAGGTTCAGCTCGGCATTTTCACAACATTCCCTTTATTACAAACTCCGTCCATGACTCTCATTGTTGCGAGACTCTGCTTGTTTAGTACTTGTGTGTTGTTATGTACCTATGTTGTGTTATTTGTTAGAGGTTCAGCTAAACTATGCGGGGGAAACACTTATTTATCATAAACACCCTTGTGTTCTATAGTCTTTTAGAAGAACTTAATATAGAAATTCAGCCGATATTGATTCCACTGAAATTACAATGCCTAAATGCTGTTTATAAATTCAGTATTATTAATTATTTGTCATTATTTATTTATACAGTATATTTGAAATATCCTCTTATTTGAAATATTTTTTCAACTCATATGTTTAGTCATGTCATGTTTTTGATCTTGAAGCACATTGAGCCAATCCTTGTCATATGAAAAGTGTTCAATATAAATAAACTTTAATCTCAATAATGTTACACTAAACACTAAGAAATAGAGGTAAATAATTAGTCCGACAAAGTACATAGAGGAAAATACTTATGATTAAAGGAGAAGACAGACAGATTACTGTGGATCCTCTCCAGATTTATGATTTTACACAGATTTCTAGATATTTTATATATATATATATATATATATATCTTATTATTATTTTCAAACTGGATGAATATTATTGCATTTCTTCCTTAGGAAAACTAGTGTATTCCAAAACAAAATCATAGATTAGACAAGAATTATATTTTAAAAGGATTAATCTCATTAATCTAATCAGTGTGCTTACGAATGGGAAATCTCGTCGCTAACTTTTCTTGGAGAGATTTATAGACTTTTTTCTATTCTGCACATCTTTTAATTCATAAATATTAATGTCAGTAATTAAATCTTATTTAATAACACATAAAATCCCCCGGCCTTTATGTATGGCTGGAATTACTTTGTGGGAAAAAATGGTCAAAGGTCTTTTCTTATGTTCTTCATTTGACCAATTTCCAGCAAAGCTTTTGGCAGTGAGACTTGAAAAAGCACTTTGTGATCAAACAGGCTCTGCTCATAGTCGCTCATCCTCTTATGATGGAAGGAGATATTTCAGTATTTGGTTTCAGACTCAGGACCGCCTGTCTCAGACAGTTATAGTCCCTGTTGACGCTGACAAAGCAAAGTTTGACAGAGTAGAGTGGAGATATCGTGTGTCTCTCTTGCAATATTATAACTTTGCTCCCATTTTTTTGATTATGGATTGAAATACAATATAAATCTCAGATGACCACAGACCGCAGTAATAATCAATATTCGGATGCTTTCTCTCTAACCAAAGGAACAAGCCATGGTTGCTGTGCCTCACCTGCTCTGTTTGCCCTTGCAATTGAGCCTCTTGCTGTTATCAAAGCGGCGAAAAATGGGAATGACTACCAAACTATATTCTACCCAATTAATTCCATTCAACCTTTACTGTTACTCAGGGGCACCGCCAGGGGGTTTGGCCTCATTTAAAGATGCAGTACCACATTGAGACCCGACACAGGCGACGCTGGACCTGAGAATATAACTGTACATGGATTCACTATTTGACTGGTAACCTCTATGAGAAATATAGTTAGCCTATATTTATTTATTATAGCCTATTTTACAGTGTAAATGTAAAACAAAATGTCTCAACATTAATGAATACCTTAGAGTAATTATAATGTGTGTGTATAACCTTAATTATTGAACGTAAATCTATTCAATTAAAACATTTAAAACAAATTAACATAATAATTTATAGGATGATAAAAAAAGCTTTTAGTTGTATCTATAAATTAGCAACTGTAAAAGTTTTCGCAGTTTTTGTTTCACATAATGATCATTATGTGTAAAAATAACAGTGTTGTTATGATTGAAAATTACCTGGATGTTTTTTTCTGAGTGATAAAAAAGAAATTCCCACAGATCCCTGCAATTATGCCAACAGACATGGACGACTGATTCACTATGTCTGATAAAATGCTTATTTCAAAATGTAATAACAAGATGTAATGGATTTTTTCTGGTCTAATTCTGGTAATTTTAACTAATATTTGGGATTTCTTGTATCTAATAAGTTCAAAGATGCTTACAAATTGGAGACAGTAAAATCTGGTGAGCAAAAAAAACTGTGGACACAGAGGCAGTGGCGGATCGAGGGGGACAATTATATGTCCAACATCAATACACAGTTCATGATTCAGTAAGGTGAGCATTTAAGTCATTCCTTGTTTACTGTTAGCTCTCTAGCTTTGAGCAAAGCCACACTTAATTAAATATATTTTGAAAAGTGTTCCATGTTCAAGCACCTTTTGTACATTTAAAAAAAGCTTAGAAAATATGTTTTTTCAGAATTGTTTGTATGGTTAGTAGGTGCTTATTTAAAAAAAAGAACCATAACCCTGCTGACAGGACAGGGGCACTTCAGGGGCCAATACGATGTCAGTGCCCCCCTGGCCCCCCCCCTGGCCCCGCCCCTGGATCCACCCCTGCACAGACGCTCTACATCCCGACCTTATTGTGCAACATGACCAGGCTGTCGAGGACATTCTGGGCTGCCTCAAAGATCTTTTTGTAAACATTAGTTTGAGATGAATCACCAACCCAAGCTTCTCCGGTAGCTTCTGTAGTCCAGCCTGTCGCTCTCCCTCTTCTCACCATGAGCTTTATGTTTCCACACCGGAATGCTATGACAGAAATCGGGGTTCCTGACTCTTCCTTCCTAGTTCATCGCTCTCTTGTTTTTGAGCCGGAGCCCCACACGTATGCCTCCTATCTGCTTCCTGATCAACACATCGAAAGACATTGAGTCCCACACTCCAGACAGGAGGTGAAATAGCGAGACCGCAAAGTGTATAACATAGAAGACTAAGTTTCCCAAGATGTACCCTTGGACCTCAACTAGTGTACATTCCCTTAACATTTGGGCGGCTGTGGCTCAGGGGTAAGAGCGGTCGTCCTCTAACCAAAAGGTCCGCAGTTCAATCCCAGTCTTCCCTAAGCCGAAGTGTCCTTGGGCAAGATGCTGAACCCCAAATTGCCCCTTCTCATAGAGAAAGTGCTGCACATAGACGCACTGTATGAATGAATGGGTGATATGTTATAAAACTGTACTGTTGAGTGGTCATCAGGACTAGTAAAGCAATATATGAATACAGACCATTTATTTGGACAAAAGTCTCTGCAAATCTTTAGACAAATGATGTCTTCGCAACTGCCCTTTGCTGACAGGGTTTTGTTGCTTCTACTGCAAGGAAGGACATATGTGGTCAATATTTAGTTTTTTCCGCTTCTTTCTTCTTTACAAATTCTCTGTGATTTCGGGGATCATTGTTATGTAGAAAATTCCTCTGAGAGCTTCCTAGTTTCATCTGAGCAGAGGATGCAATGCGATGACCTTCACACAGCCTGAGTCACTGAAAAACCAACTTTCACTGATGCTTGTGCAGAGAACCAGAGAATGGTTTTGAGGACGACCATAGAACTTTCTCCTCATAGTCGTATTGGCTCCTCCTGTAACTCCTAACCACTGTTTGCAACTGGGTGTCAGTCTGCTACTGATGGCCTTGATCCTCCTCCCATCTTCATGAAGTCTCCCAGTCTAAGCTGTTATTTGTTCTGGCAGTTACTTACCACGTTGCATTAGACACAATCCAGACTCAAACTGTCATTGTTCATACACTTAGTCTTCACTTTTGCAGTGAATTGAATTTTACTGTAGTTATTACAGCTTTGGTTGGATTGAGATTGTAGTTTGTGGCCCACATTTTCAATGTATTCCATCTAACAAGTTTGATTTTCAAAGAAATAATGAAAATCAGCTTTCTTTCAACTTAAATATAATGTAATTATTTTAAGATGGTGCAATTTCTCAATAATGTAACGCTATTGATAACGCATAGGAGTGTACTCAGGTTCGTTGTGTATACTGCAGAATCTGTATGGCCCCATTCACATTTGACAATCCAGAGGAGACAATAGAGCAGTTCTGCAGCATGAGCAGGTAATCTTTATGGGAGTCCTGGAAACAATGGGAGCCAGGAGGGGTGCACGTGGTAATAAGTGGACAGAGCCAGGAGTGATTAACTGTGTTGTAATCCTATTGAGTTCAATCAGAGCAAGCGAGTCGTACTTTGAGGAAAAAAAAGGGAGGACTACGGAGCCAAAGGAAATGACTGACCGGGTGTCGTGCCTGTAGAAGTGGATGCAGGGCACTGCCTCAACGAATGAACCGATTCAGGCACTCTGGAGGTATTTGAACCTGTGTGAAACGCTCACAGAGGAGAGGGGGAGCTGAATCAGCCTGAGTCACAGGAGGTTTTTTAACAGTTTGGCTCAAGTTTAACACAAGAATCTGCATCAAGAAAATGAAACCTTCCTTTAAAGCCGTAATGTTTGGGTTTTCTGGAACCACTCTGAAATAAGTCATTTTCCTGGTCGTAAATTGATCTATGGGAGAATTAATACGGCATGAAGACCGAAAAAACGTTTAATTTGCTGTTCAAATCCGCATCCCCAAAAAATCGGCAGAAATGTTATATCGATGAGATGGCTTTCATATTTCCAGAAAATTGGTCAGCACAGCTGTCATTCAATAACATCATTTACCAGGTCTGTCCAGGACAAGTCCACTACTCCCGCAGTAAAGTGTCATATGAGACAGTCATATTATGATGTTCCCGCTTTTCCCAGAGCTGTAGAAATCCAAATCCAGTTATGGATTTAGTGTTTACGGAAATGAGATGCTTACAGGATATTTGAATATGTGACCAGGGCATCTGTCATATAAAGCATTCCCATAAGGGGAGGGGTCAATAGGTAATCATTGTCCGGGGCAATACATTGTGAGCATGTGATATTGACATGGAGGCGCTGGATATGGAACTGTGGAGACATGAATATGATGAGAACACAAACTGTTCAACTGCATTCGTTTTCTTTGACGTGGAGGGTCGAGTGATCCCAAATCAATACAAATCCAAAGAAATGATTAGAGGGTGATCGTAATGTAGAAACGCTTTGACAATGTGAAGGCTGCCGCACACTGGAGAGTAATCAGGCTTTTTAGATCCGATTTGCCTCTTCCACCAATCACGGGAGCGTTTCGGGACTGGAGGTCACTCATTGCGTGGGGGTGTGGGGGTTAAAAAAATAATCTTAATGCTACCGATTGAGTTGTAGCCTCCCTGATCTCGAATCAATCGGCAATCAATCAAACCATCGGCTCCGAAAGAGACGGGGTCTGTGCAGGTTTCCTCCAGGTCCTCTGGCTTCCTCCCACACTCCAAAGGCATCCAGGTTAAGGTTAATTGGAGTTTCTAAATTGACTGTAGGTGTGATTGTGAGCTCAAATGGTTGTTTGTCTCTATGTGTTAGGCCCTGTGATAGGCTGGTGACCTGTCCAGGGTCCTGTCCCTCACCTCTTACACAAGGTGTACACAGCTGAGATTGGCTCCAACCCCACTGTGTGTATATATATATATATATATATACACATTTGTTTATTTGCTGATTAACTTTAAACTTTTAAAAATCTTGTTTTTGTCTTCCTGAGAGTCATGAGTGTTCCCAAGGTATCAAGGCATAGTCTTGGAGTAGCCATTTTTGTTGGGTATCAAACACTGTTAAGGTGATGAGAGCTCAGACAGCTGGAATGTTAAATAACTACCCTGTCTGCATGGTGTGGTTGTTCAATATTTAGATTCTAAACAAAGAATATATAAATGACAAATATCTTAAATGGCTTTTTGTGCATGCAATTGAATTATCATTTATACGTGGCTTATTTTTGCTCATATAAATGTATTAATAATATACAATAGCTGGCACAATGTGCTTGTTTCATAATTTATTAAAATGTTATTTCATCAATAAATTTCTTAAGTAGTTAAAATAGGTAAATATACTAATTTTACTACTTTGCTATTTCACCTGGAAAAATACCACTTATCCTTTGTATTCAGATTTATATAATTTTTACATCCTGAATGCTGACTGAAAATGAATGTGAACTGATTTCCACTGTAAAGCAACTTACTACATTAAATTGTTAGTTACACTCGTGATCTTTAGACTCTCAGTTTGAGAGCCACTGTGATAATCCATGACAAATTGGGCACTTATCTCATTTAAACAGGTTATTGTGGATTATCCTGCTTATTTAAAGGCAGCTTTGAACTCGAATTGTGTTTTCTTTGATTGAGATGATTCAGTTTGACGTATTTCCAATCCCAAAAAAGACAAGTACAGAGAGACGTTCGCTGCTAGACCTTTTTTTGGTGGTGGTGGGGACAGAGTATAAACAACAAGTTTATTTAAAGGATTTGTCTTTGCTTGGGCTCATCCTGGACAATTACTTCAAAAATTGCTGAGAGATGTGAGTGAAGACACTAATGAACAATTTAAATAGTGTTCAAATGAGGAGGATTTCAGTGGAGCACAACAAAACACTCAGAAACCATCTTGATCCGGCTGTTGGCATTTATTTAAACTGTGATTTAAATGCCACATCAGATGATGACCAATCAGAGTGGAGTATCCTCCGTGGCCATGGTATATCGGATGTTCATTTTCCTTATAATCAGATGATATTGTGCTGATTCATCAAAAGTGGACTGGTGGCGGCGAGTCGCCAGTGTTTCCGGTAAGAGCAGGGAACTAGTGGAGAAGGACAGAGACGGCAGAACAAGGTTACAAGAGCAGGGGCGACAGGTTCGCAGCAAGGCGACAGAGCAGATAGTATTGATAATATGGGAAATGTGATCGCCTTTAGTCTGCGCTTTTTCATTTGGGGAAGGGAGAGCAATCAGAGGGAAGACAGACGGGAGCGTGTAAGGGATCCTGCCAGTCTCTTAGTGTCTCGCTGTAACCTCCTGCAGTCTGCCGTTCTAATCAGTGGAGCAGCGACAGCCATCCTGTCTTACTGCCGCCTGGCTGCCACTCCGCAGCCTATTGATGGGAGTTTGGGGCGGCCCAGCCCGGCACTTTCTCATCTGCCACTGGAGTCAGGCCGTCTGTCCGGTTCGTATCCAAAAATGGACGACCCCGTCTCGGAACTGAGAAGGGGACCAGGGGAGAGGCTCTAGTTCGGATAAGATGTTTGATTAAACCCTAGCACATGGAACCAGGTTTTAAACCAGACAGATCACTGGCTATTGCTCCAAATGTATGACTCCACTTGTGTACTAAATCCCCAAATCCAAAAATGTACTTTTGTATTCCTGCTTAATATTTTTTTATTGCAGCTATCACATGTCCCTTGCAGATAATTTGCAGGGATCTCATGTGAAAACGTTGCTGGGGCTGAGGTGGTGAAGTCGTGTCGTTCATGGGACCAGTGAGACAAAGAACTGGGATCCAGGAAGTCCAGCTGGAGTAACAGATTAATGTGTTTGTTTGTTCAATAGTTTGTGACACTCCCAGACTGGGTTTTACTACTCTGCAAAGTTAACACAGTGGGAACTATTTTATCGTTCGTCACAGTAATCGCGAGGTAATAATAATAACTGCATTTATATGGCTCTATTCTTAACAGAGTTACAGGGTGCGTGGTGATAAAACCCACAGACTAAACTGTAAAATGTTAAATTAAAGAAGAACACTGACTTTAACGGCGAAACAATGGGAAATAACAGCGAGGATTGAGAGAGTGATTTTTTTAAAAAGTGAGTTTTAAAAAGATGCCGCCGAGGTTTGCCAGCCTCAGACACCCAAGCAGGGAGTTCCAAAGCTGAAGGACAAGGCCTGGTTACATCAAGTTACCTTAAGTGAGTCGCTGGAACAAACGCTGCTGCCTGAGGACCTCAGTCTGCGGTGTGGCTCTAAAGGGATTAACATATCAACTATATCTTCAGGCCTGACCATGCAAAAACCTTAAAAGTTATCTTGAAAGCAGTTCAAAAAAAGTCACAGAGAGCAAGTGCAAAATATGCAAGACTCCCATAGCCTACATCCACACTATGTTTTAGTTATATAAAACATCCAGCTACATTCGTATTGTGGATGACACGTCTCTCCACTTCCTCCCATCTTGTACTGGTGATGTCATTTGGAGCCAGCCTCTGTGCAGTAGTGATGGTGGAGTGAAGCCACCAGTCCGACAGATGCATGCACTCGACCAATCGCAGGTCGGTCTCAGCTGCCAATCATGACGTTTCCACCTGTTTTCATCACATCAAATAACTCACCGAAACCAAACTTATCAGAAACGTGAACACTTGAACAAACATCAGTTTGATAAGAACTACCGGAAATGACAGAAATCTACTTTAGTCTCACGTTTTAATTTGGTCCATGTCCCCTGTGCTAACATGGAGGAGGCTGGGTTTATGACTTTCATTCTTGTTTTAGTTTCAATCCTGGGAGCAGCCATGTCCATCTTTATGTACAGTCTGTGATTTTTGTCTGTGTCATCCAATACTTTTTCTAGGCCCTGAAAATGTTGAGTGAAGATGAGAACTCTGCAGCACTTGGACGCTGGAACATTTCGGTTTGCAGCACTCTTGAACTTGAAATATCTCATCCTGTAAATCATCAAAATTGAACCTGCACTTTTCAGACTCCAGTTTTTTTTGGACAGTTCACTCATTATCTACTCACCACTATGCCGGCGGAGGGGTGTGGTGAGGGTTTGAGTCCACAAGACACTTTAGGAGTCTCGGAGGTAAACAGTGTTGCAAAGTGACCCCTTCTTCGGATGTATTAAAACAACAGAAAAGTCACAGTGGTGAGTAGATAATGAGCGAATGTTCATTTTCCGGTGAATCCCTTATCCCTTTAAGTGTAAAAGAACACGAACTAAATGAAACGATTTGTACCTCCAGTTCCTGTGCATTGATTAATATTGATTTTCACGTTCACTGACACACGCTGGTCACCTGTCTTCACTGAGGATATATTGAGAAAGTTTAGTCATCCATAGCATGAACCCATCCCCTGCTCTTAACTCAGGAGTTCCCCTCTCCTGTCAGTGTGTCTACAGGGAAACCTCTAGGAAACATTTAGGCCGATCAGAGGGAAGATAAGAAACTTTGTAAATACAGCCCCTGAATCACTGTAATTCAAATCTGGCATTATTCAGCTCATATTTCATTTTAAATCAGATTTAAAGTGGAAGAACAAACTCCTGCTCACTGTCTGCTCCATAAAGAACTTTAAATACATTTATACAATTTAAGACCTTCTTTGGGTATTTGCTTTCCTATGAAGTTATCTTTATAAACAGAGGGATGCAACAGCAACAAATATGTACAAACTATTCACGAGTGGTAATAGGCTTCAGCTTGTGGCTCATTTGTCACAATGCATTATTACAAAATAATAGACAGATAGATAGACCTATTTGTTTTATCCCAAATTGGGAAATGATTGTGTCACAGCAGCATGTCAAGGGCATTGTACATAGAGCAAAGTAGCAATAAAACAGATACAAAGAATTACAATAGCTCAAAATAGAATGTAATAAAAATAAAATGTACCAAAACTGTAAATACTCCCTACGTAAATGATACACAATAAAGTACTATAATACACAGTAAAGTACTAAATATAATAGAAAGAACAAGCCTATAAACAAGAGACTAAATACAAGAGATGACCAACTATGAACAAGAAGTGAGCAAAGTAGCAGTAGTTCTTTTCATTTAAATAAAATGTTACGAGGTAGGTAGGAATATGACATATAAAATATGAATATAAGATGTGCAGATTCACAGTTATTGCAGGAGTAGGCAAAACGTTTTGGTGACACAAACTTCATACGGCTCAGGGTCGTGAGAGTTCAGTGAGTTGTATTGAGTCATATATATTCAACAGTGTCTGGCGGGAGACAGCAGAGGTTCCTGTTGTTCAGTGCTTGTGCTGTTTTCCTCCGTATCGGAGAGAGGTGACTCATATCGGTGAACCTGCGGAGAATTATCACCTGAATCTGGAGCTTTACTCAGCTTTACAAGGCTGTAAAGTGAGTTCCGGCTCGTTCAGCATGTCTGACCCACCGTCAGCTGCTCTCACGGTGTCAGTTCCAGCCGCTGTTCTTAGAGAATAAGTACTCCAACAACTCACTGTCCAACATTTGCTCAGCAACAGACACAGTTAGTTATAGGCTGGTGGACACAGTGGAGCATTTAACCAGAAACAAAGCTAAATATTGAATCCTAATGCTTTGACACTACTCAAGGTATATATGAACATAAAAGTTGATGATATGATATGTGTTGTATTCACATCTTGTTTCTGCTGCCTCTGAGTGGCCAAAAATCTGTTATTGCAGGTTTAACCCTGATCCACACTCGACCAAGAAGTGTTAGTGCCCTGGACAAAGCCAAACATTGAATATACAATGATTGTATATTCTGATTGTCTTTTGTAATCGTTTTGGGGGGGATGCAGGAACATGATCCATTGTGTCATATTGGTATAAGGCCTGATGCATGTTTAGTAAAGTGAATAGAAAATTGTAGAAATTGATTTATATTCGCGTTGAAGGCAGAGTAGTGAAGATTAGTACAATTTGGCAAAATGGTTCAGAAAATATTTTATTTATATTTAAGATAAAAAGGCAATAATATATATTTTTTTCCTTTTTCCACTTTAGCCGCTCTGGACACTGGACTGTTCAGCCATCCCTGGGTCCACAGACACAATTAGCTGCACTTTCAACATGGCTGCACTTAAGCTTCAGTAATGAGGCCCAATTTGACTCTATTAGGTGGTGTTTGTGTTGATGGTTATTGAGTGTGCGTGTCGTTGGGCTTGCAGGCCGCTCCCTCCGGGGCTCCCCGAGGCCACAGTGTGGATAATTAGAGTTCGTGTGAGAGGGTTAACCCACCTCAGTGGGCACAGGAGAGCAAGACAGCTCACTGCTGCCTTGCTTTTGATGTCTGGTCAGCTCTCTCTCTTCCCACTATCTACCTGAATGTCAACCAATTGGGACAGTGCAAGGGCCTGACATTATGTCTGCCGGTTATCATTATATGTATTTTTTTTTTCTTTTTCACCTGATCGATTGGCTCTGGTCTACAGTGGTGCTTCTGGGGCTAACTGTCACCGCTAGTTAGGGATTGACCAGTGGGTATCATTAAGAGCGAGAGCGCCTGCTTGGGGGGAGCTTTGTTGTGGGGAGGGGTTGTGAGGAAGCCAAGCCTTTCTCTTTTAGCCTCCTGGACTTAGTTGACCTTTCACTTAGGGAGCAGCTGGAGCTGAGAGATATTTAATTGAATGGAGTCTTCAGATGTATTTTGGAGAAGAGAGCAGAGGAGATACCGGCAGCTCAAGACCAGGCAAGAGTGGGGAGACAGAGACATGGAGCGCGGGAGGAGAGGTGTTGAGGGGAGGAGGGGGGGGGAGTTTGCTTGACCTTCAAAGCCTAATTGATAGGCTTTTCATAGACCTTGTTTGAGATGAGCGTGGTCCCTGTTGTTCAGCAGACCCTTACAACTCCTGCAGAAGTACAAAGTCAACCGCAGGTAGGGAGCCCCCAGTGGCC
Source organism: Hippoglossus hippoglossus (assembly GCF_009819705.1). NCBI lineage: Eukaryota > Metazoa > Chordata > Actinopteri > Pleuronectiformes > Pleuronectidae > Hippoglossus > Hippoglossus hippoglossus. The sequence continues at coordinate 2,581,301 of NC_047173.1, forward strand.
CGCTACAATCAATAGCAGCCGGCTCGGCTAACGAGAGCAGCAGTCACTCTCCAGCTTTCACAGGCCCCATTAACAGGCGGTGCCCATCCTAATTCCGCAGCCTGCACTCATTAATGTGGAGAAACACAGGGCAACAGCAACATTACGAAACAGCCTGGAGAAATAAGCGATGCTCATATTTGGCAAAATGTAGTCCGAAATGGAGCGGCAAAATGATACTGTCTGGTGCTTGATTGATTAGGAGAAAGCCAAGTTCACAAACGAGGGGATCAGAACAAAAAGCCGCCTCGCAGTGCTCGCCGCTCCACTCTCTGCCCAGTATTTCTCCTCCCCCTCCCCTCCGCCCCCACTTTTTCCTTCCTCTGTCTGCCTCGCTGTTTATTTTAGCTCAGTGAGTTTTGATAAAACAGGGCGATGGGCAACGCGGGAGGCTAAAAGAGATTAATGACAATTCAATTTCCTTCGCACCGCAGAGATGCAAGGCTGAAAAAAAGTAAATTAAATAAATAGGGCCGAAGCTTGGCGTCCGCCGGCGACAGGGGAAGTTCAGGAAGAGGAGGAAGCTGCGGCCTTATTGTTCGGGATTTAATTAGACCTCCCCTCCGCCGCCTCCTCGCCGGTGAGCCGGCGTGGGAGGCTCCGACGAAGGCCTTGGACGCATGGAAGAAAATTGTGAAGGATCATGTATGGAGATCAACCGATAAGCAGCTAATTTTGTGTACTTATGGGAGCAAACGATCCAGTGCCACCCCCCCACCCGTCCCACACTCCTCGCAGAATTCCTCCAGCCGAGAGGATGAAAGCAGGGAGCTGAGCCCAGATCTGAGGCTGTTTCGGCCATTAATGCTGATCTCCAAAATTAAAGATTTATACCACTTGATAGAGCTCACTAGCAGCAGCAGCAGCACACATGCACCGGATAAAGAGGGGTGGGGGGGTGGGAGGGGAAGCTTTCTCCTTTATAGCTTCTTTTTTTTTTAAGTATTTGAATAGGAACGGGGGGCGTGGGTGGGTGCGGGGAACACAATAATGAAGAACCACTCCTCGGCTAATTGGAATCCCTGGAATAAGTTAGCGGTGAATGATGTTTAATTTGGGAAATGAGTGATCTTACCGACACTTTGATGGGAAATTAAAGGAGAAGGGACTCATCAACTCAGCCGGCATCTGAAGCAGACGTGACTGATCCCACATACCTCAGGGCCCGACGCAGGCCGAGGAGCCGCTAAACAAAGTGCACTCACTTTACACGCGAACCGAGATGGGTGATAATTAAACTCATTTGAAGTAGAACAATCCATTAATGTGATAACACTGTTTTTTTTACTGAGCCCTTTTTCTAATGAAACTTTACACAGTATTTCACAACACTGGTGATACGCAAGTTCTGCTGATGCCTAAATAAGACTGAATCATCTCCATGACAACTGAGCAAACTTCCTCAGCTAATGAAGGCCACACAAGATGATTGTAAGCTCTGGGAATTCTCGAAATAAATTCACCTCATTCATAAAGTCGTTGTTTTTCAAATATAATACATTTTATTATAGTCTTCTGATATTATTTGTGTATTATAAACCAATCTGCAGGTTCCCTCTGCTCTGCAGGGGGTGTAATGCAAAGCTACAATCTGTATCTGCTTCTGTCACATGTAAGCTGATTACAGACATGCTCTGAACTCCAGAATTAAAGATTTATACCACTCACTAGAGCTCACTAGCAGCAGCACACATGCCCCGGATAAACAGGGACTGTATGTGAGGACGCAAATGTCCAAGTGAGACGCTCTGGACTTTTTCCGGAGTTTCTTCTGCCAGCGTCCTTGTGAAGACTCCAGATAATGTTTCAATGAGACGAAGTGAGAACACGGCCTCCTCCAGAGGATTCACCGCGAGCCAGTGGGCATGGTGATGTTGTTTCTCCTGCTGCGTTGTTCATATGTGAAAGACAAACTCCGGAGAAAAGCTAGATTACGCTGTGTCTAATCAATTGAAAGTTGATATCTGATGAGGGTAAAACAAAGTAAACAGGCCAGGAGGCGATAGACAGTGAAAAAAAAACAGGATGTTGAAAAGTTGATGCACTGGGTCATGCTATGATTTGTGTCTGTAAAATTGACTCACATATTAATCATAACAATAACTACCCCAACCCTAATATATTATCTAAACAATATTACAAAGTGCTAATGCATATAAAGCTGGTCTTGAAATATTTCTGATGAAAAATGAGAAAGCTACGGAAAACACGTGGCCCCATTACATTTAAAGAAAATTATACAAATGGAGGTCCAAATGAAAACACATCTTGCTTGTCTGTTCATTAGACTGAGTAAGCCATTGAGTAAAAATTTGAAAGGCTCCCTTGTTCCATTAGCATGCATTTATGAGACCGGCCTCTAATTTCATCTTCTCTGTTTCCTGTCGGCTGTTACGGTGGCAGGCTTCAATCAGATCACGTCGTCACTCATGCACTGCGCGACTGATCTGGCGGAGAGAACGAGCATCAGTAATCATCGGAGTATTACACTTAAATCCTTAAGTGCACCTCTGTGCTTTTAGCCATTGGCCTGTTAGTTCTGGCACAGCTGCATCATGAAAAGTCACGTTGCTTCCAACAGCCCTGCACTGCACACTCAGCTACCACTGGGGTTTCTGTGATACTGAAGAGAAGGTCTGGATAAGAGAGAGCAAGAATTCAGTTGTTTTTCATATACGTGCATATGTGAGTAACGGATCTTTTACATACAAAACAATGAGATGTTTTTAGCATTTTTCAACAACTAGTTTGGGTTTTCTGCTGTTTAAAATAAGCTGTCATCACTGTTATGTCCAGGCAGCTGTTTTTACATCTGAAAAGCTCAGATAAACTAATTCCATCCTACACAACCTGCTCTGCAGTCAGAAAAAGGTCAGACCGGTAATAATAAACAATATGGAGCATTTAGCAGACCAAAGCAGAAATCCAGTTAAACCAGAATACTGGGTTTTGATTCATCAGTTGATTAGAAACTAAATGTTTCTCCTCCTTCACGTTTATATAATAAGCAAAACCTCATGACATGTTAATATGTGGAATGTTTCCACTGTGCTCTGCTGCGCCAAAGTGGCAAAATTGACTCAAAATGCAGCTTTCAATTTTGCCTAAAAACAAGCAGCCAAACAAATACACAAAAATCAAACATTATGGAATAGAGCTCATCCCTCTGCCACGGCCCAACAGTCCCCTTATATTAAATCAAGCTCCACTCGTATGCCTGCTTTTTTCATCAAGATCCATGAATTCTTTCCTGAGAACTCAGTGAAAATGTCAAAAACAAATGGCAGTGATAAAGAAAGTTATTTAAAAAACAAATCCTGGATCCGCCCCCACACCACATCCTTCCAGCAAGTTCTGTGGTGTTCATCAAGTTGTTTTTGCAAAATCTTGCGAAAAAGCAAACAAGCATACAAACCATTTGGCAAACAGACAGAAGGGAGTGAAAGCATAACCTCCCTGGTAGAGGTAAAAAATTGGATTTAATCATAAACAACCCGCTGTGCTAAAAGTCTCCCCTTTCTTCCTTCCTCAGTCAGAACTAATAACTGTATTGTGTAAGGGAGTGAAAAACACTAAAACACACAAACACAATAGAGTCCGACTGACACATTGGTACTTTCACTCTTCATCTGGGATATGCAAGGACACAATAACGCTAGCCGTACACTTATTGTCATATCAATGGCCCTGTGGTTTCAATTGAATTCATTAAGTTCTGTAACTCCATGATGTTTTTCTACATCTTGGACTTATTTCAAACACCGCGCTGCAGATTGATTTACAGCGTCTCGGACAAATTCACTGCAATATTTGGGAGTTTACTCTCAATCTATTTATTTCCCACTTTTTCAAGTCCTTCTTTATATAAATTTCATTTTAATGCACATCAAACAAATGGAACATGAAAAAAAAATACGGAACTACCCATCCACACTCATTATTTCATTCGTATCCCTCTTTTAATATTCAGTTTCCCTCAAATTAAGAGCTCACACACTGTCATGGGACATCATCCGCGTGGACCCAGTGGGTCTATGACAAACATGAATCAACAGCATCTTATTAAGGATGACCTTGATATTACATATTAAGTTTGGCCTGTCAATCAGAAGCCAGTCCCCACCCATGTTTGCTCATTAGGCATGAGACTGAGGAGAGAGTGAGTGTTCCCCATTCAAGCTTTCACAGTTTCCCAGGTAACCATCAAAGGTTGGCCTGGCCAATAAGGTGAGGCTAACCCTGGCTCCCGCGCAGGCAGGACAATGGTGGAGGGCAGCAGCAGACTCATGGGAGTCCATGGAGGCTGAGCGGAGAAGTGACAGCATTCTTTGTTTGCTGCGCCCACCTCTCTCTGCCTTTTCTTTACACTGGTGCCAAGTTGGATAAAGAATCTTTACAAACCATTCGCCAAAACGGGCCTGATATGATCTCTGATTAGGTTATGAGAGGTGAAAATTCGACTGGTGTTCCAGCAGCGTTTACCATCTCACAGTTAACAGAAGTACGGAAGCTGTCTCGGGTGTAGGTGTGAGATTCTCTGCTCCCTACACACATATAGGAAGTAAAGATTCTGAAAGTGACACAGAAACTGCGATCAAAATGGCCAGAGGACAATGGAACTTAGACACTGCAGCTGCGGTGGGTTGGGGGGTCTGAGTTGCATTGTTTTACTTTACTAATGTAATAAAACTCAATTTTTATCGAACAATTAACTCTATATAGCACGTGTAAAAATACATAATCATCTACCTACTAATTCAACAAACGTCTGTGAAATGTATATCTCACAAACTACGGCTTCATACTAAGCATGTGTATTGATAATGGCCCAGGGAATTGCAGTGCAATTTGGACACCAATATTAATACAATTTAAATAAACAGGCGACCAGCGCCCTTTAGCAGTCATGTGGGCCGGTGCCAGATGATTTATATAATCAGATTATTTTTATGTCATCCTATCTGTCTGACCCAGACGTTCCAGGGAGTCGATGGCTCTGATCTTCTTCAGGCAGCAACATTCATAGAGTCACTTCCTCTTTAGCAAGTTGTCTTGTTTGTTTTGTTTCTGAAACGCTCCTATTGAGCTGAATTACAGAGCTTTTATTTTTGAAAAGTTGTGAACATGTCTGCTTAACAGACCTCTGATATAGGTGACATGTAGTGTATCAAAAAAATAAAAGAAGTGAAGTAAATCATTCAAACTTATACATAAACCACACGTGAACAGTAAAAAAAAGCAAATTCAGTTTATTCTTGTGAAAAAAACATAGACTAGGAAATCTTCACTGCAGATAAGCCAGGTAGGATTGACACAAAGTTTCCAAAATGTTATCTGTTTATAAAAAGCTCTTCACACAACGTCCAGCACAAAAAAAATAAAAAAGTGACAGTGTATTGCAGAACGATGTTTGAGGAGGACTCACTATGCGTGCGTGCGTGCGTGTGGTCATATCGTCATGTGTGGTAAACAGGGAGAACTGTTATGGCCCGTCCTAATTACTGGAGTGATTTGAGAGTTGTGTAATTTATTTCAATTGCTTTTTGACATTTGGAGAACGGCTTCTGCGGTGACTGTGCCTCAGTAATTATTCAATTACACAAACTAATTGACACCCTGTATTGTCTTTTATAGGTTGATTTATTGGGTAATTGTGCCGCCTCTAAAAAGCCACTTCACCCTTGCTATTGAAAGTCTGTGCTTGTTCGGGTCACAGGGGCACTTTTCAGGGTCCACAACAATGGAGAGAACAAAGATTTCGTCGTGTATTTTAATTGGAGCTGTTGCGTGTTGTGAGTGTTTTTTTACAGGAACAAAGGGTGCTTTACTTTGCTCCCCCAGCTCTTCAGTTGTTGTTGGGTCATTCCTGAACCCGTGAAGCACCATTGAAACACAATGCCATGAAGAGACCGCAACACATGGGTGTCTCATAAAACTTTGCAAATGCGACGGGGACACGACTGATGTGAAATAACATTGTACTCCCACAAAACAACTATGTTATTATATTTGTCATGTGAAATGTTAAAGTAACAAATCACTGTATGCAAGTTCTGAACTTAAAATGTGAATCTGTCAATCCTCTATATCCTCGTTGGATGGTTAGCAATGAAGGCTAATGCCAAAGCAACTAATACCGATCAATCCAAAATTATAAAATTTAAACGTTTCTGCCAGTTCACCAAAAATGAGGGTACATATCTTTAAAACTGGTACTTTTGCGATCCCAATAAATATCAGGTCTATACTTGTACATATTGTCTCCAGGAAATAGCTATAAGATTTCACTGGAAGCGTTTTAATTTAATTAAATACCAGCTTTATTTAGCCTACATGTAAATCATAATATATCGTTATGATTATTATCTTACCTCCACTGTATACCCACATGTCTGCCCTGGACTCTTGTGGCGTGAAACACGTCTTTTACACCAAAATGTGTGACTAAATGCAGGTTATGGGTTCACATGCTTAAAAAGATTTGATTGACTTCTTTCACGTGATTGACTTCTTTCACGTTGCCAATAGAGGAGCTTTCTTTTGCCCTGGTGCTTCATGTCCGATGTTACAAACACATCAAAAAACTAGGAAGCTCTCTCAAACTGCTGTCTTGCCAAATCAGTGCGTTTACCTGGGTGTCATGTTTCCATCACTGCCGATCGGAGCCAGAGCCGATAAAAAACCTGTCTACTACGATCATTTGACCCAGGAGTGAAAGCTGATTGTATCTCTTCCCATTGTAAACAAAAGCCAGATGTTCCCTTTTTGAACCGGTAGGAAAGGGCCTTTAAGTGTTCAACACACAGTCCTTTGTGTGTTTCTTATTGGTCCAGTTTTCATTCACACGTCCAACAAACTGAGACCTCTCTTCAATTGGTCTGATGGTGGTTGTTTAGTGCGCTCCCAAAGCCTCAATGAACAAACCCAAAAGTCTGAAACACACCAAGCACCATTGAGCACTCTTAAACTTAAATGGCTTTTGACTTTTTTTCATCTCCCATTTCATCAAGCGGGAGGAGTGGTGAAGTCTTTGGTTGTCAGTGGTGGTCCTAGACATCGTAGCCATGTGTTTATGTCATTTAGCAACCCACGATGGGCATTAGGAGGGATTGGAGGGGATGGATTGTTTCTTGACAACTGAAAACATATTGATTGCTACAACACCACACATTTCTGAATATCTCGTTGAACATGCCAGGAATGTGTCCTGCGAGAGTGAGGCCTGGAAACAAGGCATAATACTTGGTTTCAATTTCGAATAACCTAAACCAGGTTCCTGGTTTGAATCCAGGTTTGACCGTAGTCTTTCTGTAGGCGTGTTCTCCCCGTGTCTGTGTGGGTTTCCTCTGGGAACTCCGGCTTCCTCCCACAGTCCAAAGGCATGCAGATTGGCATTTAGGTTAATCGGACACTCTAACTTGAACCATAGATGGGGATGTGGGTGTGAATGGTTGTTTTTTTGCATCTGTATGTTGCGATTCACTGGTGACCTCTTATACCCCACCTCGTCCAATGTCTGCTCATGACAGCTGTCGAGACAGACAGGAAGAGAGATACAGTAGATAGAGAATTAGATATGTCCAATATAGACTGTGATCGAGATTTCTTGAGACCGCATGAATCAGCCTGTAGATGCAATCCAGACCGGCACTCATCTTGACCGGTACTTACATCTATATTTTCCCTTATTCTATACAATCTTTTAATGAACAACTACTTCCTGATGTCTCCTGTTATTAGTTGTCTCTTCTCCAGCTTGTCCCAAAGTGAAAAACACGGAGTTTCTCCCACTTTTCATCACCATTCCATGTAATTCCACCATCATTAGAAGGAAAACGGGCTTGTACAGCAGTGTTTCCCGGTTTTGCCTCTGCACCTACTCAATGCAAGTGAACTGCTCCACCATGTTCTCCATGCCACCTTTGTCTCCCACACAGTTTTAATGACTTGGAGAAGAAAGTTTCCTCCTGCACACAACTCCTCAAAATAATATATCACAGGATTTCTGGGCACGTTAATTGACATTTGACAACATCATTTGCATAATGATTCAAAACAGCCTCAAGGGAGATGCTTAAGAGGAGGGAAACATTATGGATTTGCTAATTAGTCATCGTCAATTCTTCTGTGTTGTTGCTGTCGTTAGTCTTGGTGAACTAACTTGATCAGACAACCATAGCTTTATGACAGTCATCATCACTATTCAATCATGATTATTGCTGCTTTTCCTGAGCGGCTGAAATTACCATGATATAATATGCCTGATAAAACTTGGTGGGGAAGTTTTAAATCAAAATGTATAATACGCACACATTTTGTCAGTTTTGTTTATAGAGGCACTCACAACGAAAGAATGACTCAGAGACTAAAAAAAATATATAAAAGCTGCTTCTGACTCATCGGCTAAATAAAGGGGGGGGTCTATCCTAAAACCTGGGATGGACCTCCAGGGTGGGATCATGTCAAGGACTGAGGGTTCACAAAATATCACATTATATTTATATAGACTTTTGCAGTTGCCATGGAGTTGTGTGTTCGTAGCTATACGTTTTGCTGTTTGAATTGTACTCTGTAGCATTGAACAGTTTTTGAAATTTGTAGTTTCATTTTAGCCACGAACAAGCCATGCGAGGTGAGCGGAGTTGAAGGAGATGTACGATTGTCAACTGGAAGCACAGGAAGAAAAGAGACAACATGTCAACCACACACAGTGAAAACTGTCATGTGTTCCAATCTGGCTAAATGGAGATTATATCCTAATTCTAGGATGAGGTTTAAGCAATAAACCAACCCAACACTTTGGTGAACATGGTTCATTATGAGAAAAAACCCACGAGCAGGGTTGGGAAACTTATGTAAAAGGCTGAAAACATTAAAAGAGAGTGTCTAATGGCCTCGAGCAGCCCTGGAAACCTCATTTTAATGACCCCCCGTGGTTTTACTTCTGACCCTGCTGCAGTGATGAATGGTGATGGACAAGTGTGCACCAGGATCCCAGTGACAGTAGCTTACTGGACGTACCAGTGATATAATCATGAATCAGAAAATGTTGGGGTTTATATTAATATTACAAAACCTGTCAGTAGAGAACTATCTGACCTTACATTTGACCTCACCTGTTGTCCTGATCATGATTCTGCGTCTCCTGATCAATGTCCATTTGTAGTGTTTGGTGCCAGTGCAGGAAGTCATTTGTGTTTCATTTGTGTTTAATTATCCCGTGTAGATACTGCCCAGCAACAATCAGAAACTTTTATTTGGATGGTATTGTTCAGTAAAAAAGTTAATCTGGAAAGAATGTATTTGTATTCTCCGCTAACCAATTTACCAGTGTCCGTTTAAAACTTTGTCTGTTAGCACTGATGTAATTTGTTTTATTTCTTAAATTTTTAAAATATCTATATAATAAAAGTGATTTTTGTCATAAAGAATGAAGTAAGGACACAATGATCCTGACAGTGATTGGACCAAAATCGAATTAGGTCTCACCAAAGCAATCTTGAGGTATCGCATTCAAGAGGCCCAAAAAAATGGATTGGTGAAATCACAGTGACCTTGACCTTTTGGCTATTGACCACCAAAATCTAACCAGTTCATCTTTGAGTCCAATTGAACCTTTGCACCAAATTGAAAGAAATACCTCCACAGCACGTCTGAGGTATCAGGTCCACGAGGACAGCCACACGGAGGGAGACGGATGGACAACCTGAAAACATAATGCCGACGGCGTTGGCTGTCGCAGAGGAATAAATATCTAGCTGCTCAGCACTCTCTGCTGTTCCTCTATAAAGGATTAAATGCTGTATACTCTCATCGAGCCAACTCTCAAATTAAAACCTGTCCTCTCGTTTGTCGGTTTCAGCATCTTGTCACTAGTGTGTAGATAGTTTGTGCACCTGGAGATTACGGGCCTTCATCCACTCGGAGTCAGGCACCTTTTGTCTGTGCGTCTGACATTTAGCTACCGGCACCTCTTTGTTAGACACACTGTTAGTGATGCCGTGAAAACATTCAGCCTAATTGGCCCTAACATCTCTGTGTCACCGTCATATTTGCCTTTGTTCTTACTTCAGTGGAGAGAGGCTGAGAGAGCTTTGCCGTGTTGAAGCTCTCGGCTTTGAGAGCTGCCATTACTTGTTTTGTTGTGGCTGTGTGTGGGACTGGAGAGGTGCTCCAGACTCTCAGCAGCCTCGCTAAAACTAAACATCAAGCTGTGACTAAAGGTTCCAGCTTCAGTGTTAAAGCTACCATGAAAAGACTTTTCCCCGCCATGTTAGCTAATGCTTCACAACACTACAGAACACCTATTTATCTAAGAACGCCAAATACAGGCAGAGGTAAGACTCGTTTGGATGTCATAACTCTATTCCTTACATTTATTGCCTGAACCCAACCACAGTTGATCTGATGTATATAAAGCGCCAGTAAATGTCTGGTTGTCTGACTACCGACATGTGTTGTGCATTTCTGGACAGGAATAAAGTGAAAGTGGATAACAAAGCGACATCTGCTAGTGAGTATTGGTTCCAGAGAAGCGACTGAGATACACTACCTATACTTTACTGTACTCTACCTGGGGTGTATGTTATGTGTGTGTGTGTGTGTGTGTGTGTGTGTGTGTGAGTGAGGAATATTTAGTTTTACATTCACCTGTTAATGGATAAATATGACATCTTGGTCCATCAACCCCTTACTGAGAAGTGAAAACATTTTTTTACTGAAATTTTAACTTATTTCTAAACGTATTTAAACAAGAAACTAAAACCTCTCATTTATAAGAGTAGATCCCTGATTCAGTACTTTGCAGAAGCTCCTTTGGCAGCTCTATCAGATCGGGGAGGAAGTGTCTGTGAACTTGATGTCCAGGTCCCTCCGCAAATGTTCCAAAGGGTTTAAGTCTGAGCTTCGGCTGAGCCACTCAGGGACAGAGACTTGTTCCAAAGCTTCTCCAGTGTTGTCTCAGCTGAACGATTCAGGCGATTGTTGTGTTTACGTGCACTCTGAAGCAGCTTCCCTTCAAGGATGTCTCTTTATTTGGCTGCATTCATCCTTTCCTCAGTTCTGAGCAAACTCCCTCTCCCTGCTGCTCAGGGGTAACTAAAGCAAAGAGGAGGCATCTGACCACATTTTCCAAAGCAAATGGTCTGAACATTTCGGCTTCTGATTTTTAACAACATTGCAAACATTTCAAAAGACATCTTTTCACTTCATTATTATGTATTATTGAGTGTAGATTGAGTTTTATCGCTTTAAAAATATCATTTGTGGTTCCCCGACAGTAGAATGGGCGACCAGATGCTGTTAGAGGAGGGACATCCTTCTCTAAAGCCCCTTTTTCCATTGGTTAAAAAACCCACAAACATATAGCTTTTGTCTGCAATGGCAATGGATACAATCATCATTCACTCCCGGGTCCCAGTAGACACATTCGTTTATTTGCTCCGGCTTCAATCGGCACTAATGGAAACAGGATACCTGGGTGAATGTGTTAATTTGTTCTTCATCTTTATTTTGGCACTCTAGAGGCTGATGCTGCACCTTTTCCAGCACAACATTAATGCAAACATTGAATGTCAGAGTGTTGGCACGTAAATGGACGTGAACGTTTGTTCATATATATTGTCCTTACATCTCGAGAACAGTTTTTTCTCTTTTTTTTTTGTATTGTGAAAAAATGCTACTAGCAAGACAGCGAGGTGAGAGAGAGAGAGAGAGAGAGAGAGAGAACGCGCGCCTGCAGTTTCCGGTGCATTTGTGACATTAAACATGACTCACCGCGGAATAAAAGAACAGTAAGGCCACCTCCTCTGGCAATGTGAAAAGAGTAAATTGCCTTTTTTAAAGGGTATACAAACCTTTTGTATAACCATTAATTTTGGTGCAAAACAGGTATCACTTGCCCTTACTGTTACTTCTTCACCTCATCTTCTTACACAACACATCTCCTACTGCTCTGGAGCTTTAGAGTTGTCCCTCAGCTGTAAATTACTTTGGATTAAAGCATTTAAATTCATTTGAGCTCCTCTCTGTCGCCACTACAGTGGGGACCAAAAGTCTAAGACCACTTGTCTCGGGGGCGTGAACCTCTGCTCCTGAAGCTGCTGTGACACACATCGTTGCCAACAATCTGATGCACTCCACACACACGTGAACTTATGTGACACAAGATAACCTCTGTTGTAATGCAAGTCAACACAATGTGTCCCAATGCAGTTAAACACGCTACAATGTGATGATACTATGCCATTCAATGTGGTCTAGATAGTTTAATTCCAATTGTTTGGTAAACATCCAATTCATACGGTTTCTTTTTGACTTCTACAAACACTTGGACCGATGTCCTTCTTTCCAGTTCTCTGTCTCCAGTTAACACTTCTCTAAGCTCACACAGCGATCGGTCCTGACAGTCATGTATCATGTTCTCTTGTCCTGTTGAAGTGGACGAAGATAGAAAACCCATCCCTGTTCTGTTGCACAAACACAATCTCATACTAGTTTTAAATGCAGTTAAAGCCATCAAGTTACTGGTTAACATAGGAGTAACTACGACTATAAGGTAAGGGAACATTTGTCGTTAAGGTTGACTCACTGCAAGCTGAGAATATGCAAATCATGCCCAAAGTCAAACGATTGGTACGCCCCAAAACCTACAGTGACTTCCTCTTTGAGAAGTTCTGCTATAAGACCATCAGACAACTTTATTTTCTGCTGATAAACAACAATTTATACGCACACACGACCACAATTTAAATTATAAACATCGTCCAATTTGACAACGGGTTCAGACCTGATATTAACATTCCTCCTGAGTGATCAGATCAGACGTAGTCAGCGTTAAGCAGAGGTCTGAACACACCCCGATGTGTCCTGAGTGCGTCTTGACATCTGATCACAAAACCATATTTCATAGGAGGTCTGGGACGCAGGTGGCCACATTCTTTTCCTTTATGTGAATGCAAATGCGTCCTGGGCCGCATATGAAGAGCTCCCTACTCAGTTTCACAATGAACCAAACGTATTTGAACAATTCTCTGTGTCTATACATTGATTTGTTTGTGGTCACCGCCACAATATCAACACTGACCACTACATAATGTTTGATTCTTATCTGAAATCGGTAAAAACTTCACAACACAGCTGCACCACATTCATTGAGACCCTCCTGACTCCTCTCTCTCTCTCTCTCTCTCTCTCTCTCTCTCTCTCTCTCTCTCTCTCTCTCTCTCGCTTGTCCCGACACACACACAACCACAGTGACATTGGACACATCTGCAAACTGTGTAAAAACAACGTACGACTAGTTTCTTGGTCTTCTAGTTCCAGGCTGTTTCCACACGATCAGGATTGAAACCAACAATTAAAATGAGCCAAGAAAATGATTTGTCATGTTAGATCTTCCAATCCATTGTTTGTCTGTGTGTATATACCGTGATTATTGAAAGATACAAGAAACAGTCTGGAAGGCAACACCTTTGGTTTTTCCATTAGCTGTCTCACTGATGTTGTCTCTGTGCCACTTGCTGTGTTCGTCCATATCTGATCTTCTCCATTGTTTTCCTACAAATTCACTCCGGGGCCGGTAAGATACTGGAGCTTACCCCGGAGCTACTGGAACACCAATATGTTCCATTTCCCCCCCCTCTATTCTGTTCCTCCAGCTGCTTGATAAAGGGAGAGAAATTAGTCGGGGAATATATTGAGAAAGGCCTCCAAACGTGAGCAAAGGAGGCTGTTTATACTGTAGCTGAATGTGGAGGCCAAGTTATTTGGTGGGGTTAAGGAAACATAACCACTGGAAAGAGCAACCGCTCGAGAAGCTGTGAAATAATTTCCTCTCAAGGCCATAAAACGCTCCTCAATTGAGGTAAACATTTCTACTTTCAAAAGCAATTTATTTTCTAACAGCCGCTGAAAGCAGACAACATATCTTATGTTCCCTTTCCTTGAATTTTCATTTTATTCCACCTCCCCCCCTCCCTCCCCTCACATGTGACTGCTTACCACCCGCTTGCAGCCATGACGAGAGCTGGGGTCTGGATACTGGCAGTGAGAAATTGCCTGTTTCTGAGTGGATTTGGATTAGGGTCGATGCAATATGTTATTTGGGGGGAAAATACCTTTGTGGCTTTCCAGTGACACCCCCCCCCCCCCCCCCCCCCTCCTTTATTTTCTCATAACAATTAAGAACACATACTGGAATACAGTCTTTGATAAATGGATTGGCTCGTACGCTGCCGCTGTTCGGGCTACGTTGACATGTGGCAATTTGACCATTTTATATTGACATGGTCGGTGTCAGGTGTTGGTGCCCTCACATCTCACTGAAACAATGTTCCATTTTTTCCCTTTAAAAATAAAAAATTCCTGTGTTATTATAGTAATATTTCAAGCTATTCATATATTCTACTGTCTTCAATTTGGTATCACAAGTGTCTTCAATCTTACAATACAGTTATTCAGCCGCTTCAAATGGGGAAAAGTCATCATTCTGTTTGATATCAGCGTGTGTGAGAATGGACAAGATAAAGAAAAGAGATGACTAAGGAATTGAAGAAGAGATTAATTGCAGAGTATGGTCTCAAGACCTTCTTCAAGCAGCCTTATCTACCCATCCATCTACCCATCCATCCATCCATCCATCCATCCATCCATCCATCCATCCAAGCCAATTGTCATGGTGGAGCCAGAGCAAATCCCATCTGCTAATGGACAAGAGGTTGACCCTGGACAGGTTGTAAGTCCATCACATACAGAGACAAACAAAACAATCATTATTACATTATTATTATTACATATCATTTAGCTGAGGCTTTTAACCAAAGCAACTTACAATAAGTGCATTCAACCATGAGGGTACAAACCCAGAACAGCAAGAATCATTTAAGTACAATTTGCTTAAAAAAAAAAGCCAAACTACAAAGTGCAATATATAAGTGCAACACAATTCAATCATTCATGCTCACATTCACACCTACAGACAATTTAGAGTCTGACCTGCATGTCTGTGGACTGTGGAAGGAAGGCGGAGCCCCCAGCAGAAAATGCTCACAGGTACAAGGAGAACATGAAAACTCGAAGTCACCTTGAATCTTCTTGCCGGGAGGCAGCAGCGCGAACCACTGCACTAACATGCTGCCCCACATTATAAGGAAATTTAAGATCCACGGGGATGTCGCCAACCTTCTTGGATGTGGGAACATTGAGCAGAAAATGAAAACTTAAAGAGAGATAAAAGCAGACACTCCGAGATCCAACTGTGTCTGATTGCATCATGTGTCAATTTCTGAATGAAAGTGGGATCTGTGGAAGAAAACCCAGACTTCGTGTCTTCGTTTGTGGAAAAGACACATCAAAAAAACCTGACAGAAGTTTGTGGATGGATGAAACAAAATGTAAGATTTTTGGCAATTTGCATCACCGAGAAGAAAATGAATCTTGAAGCTGAAACATGGAGGAGGCTTGGTTGTGTAATACGGGTTGCTCTGCTTCGTCTGGCAGAGGGAGGGAGCCTCGAATCTGTGCAGGGTCCAATGAAATCAGATTATCAAAGCATCGCGGAAACATACAGCCAAGAGAGCACAGAGAGCTCTGTCACAGTCACAGGTCATGGCTCCTCCCAACGGGAGCATGACCCAGAGCATTTATCTAACCACAGAATGGATGAGAGGAACACACTGGCCTGAGATGAACTGCTACGAGCACTGACCTTAATCCAACTGAATGTCTATGGAACGACCTGAACCTCCCATCAAACCTGAGGGAACCGGAGCAGGTTGCTCCAGAGGACTTCAGCAAGTCTCCTGAGGAGCTAAATAACTTTATTGCAGGAAGTGCCTCAAAAGGTGCTACAGAATGAATAAGTCTTAATATTTTATTAAATATAATATTAAAATTTGACAAAATTAAATCTTGTTGATTTTGGAATAGCAAGTCTCCCTGCCATAACCAATCAGGGCATTTCCTGAAATAGTGACCCTACTGCAGCAGGAGATTTGCCACAGATAAGTCTTTAACATCCCTGTTTAAACTCCTCCCTACAGTCTTTATAGTTACTATGGCCACAAGGGTTATGTTTTAGCATGTCACTCCACAGACAATTGATGTTAATATGCTTAATTGCAACAGTAAGTACATTTTGGATAAACACGATATTGCTTTTAGTATTAACATATCGGACAAACAATGATTTAACTACATGTGGAGTTATACATTTTCTACAATATCTCTTGTTTATGGAAAAGAGTTCCAGAATGATTTAGGCTTTGAGCATTTGTTTAAAACAAACTGTATGTCAGCTACACCTGTTTAATAGTTGGAGATCATGTTAAAAGATTCATACTAATTTGATTTAAACATTTACATTTTTTAAAGATGCATTTAAAATGTAATCGTTTAATCCTTGACAATGTAACTATGATCCAATTACACATTTTTTCAAATGTAGTCCGTTACAATTATAGTAACTCAATTTTGTAATCAGAGTAAATGTAATATCGTATTACCCAACTCTAGTAATACCCTGTTAATACATGAAAGTTGAAATCAGGTGTGCACTGTAAATTAGTTGAATACAGTGTAATGAGTGTAAACAAATCGAAATGTAAATATATGAATAATATAAATGTTTCTCATCCAAACAAATTTATTCTATCTAGTGTTTTTAAACAATGTAGAATTCCCTATTCAGGGTCATATTCAGTTAATAAGATTGCTTTGCCTTCTCCAGTTTTCACACTGCATGTTTTATATTGAATATCATGGCTTAAACTATTTTAATTTTGTACAATGCACCAAATTGGAAAAAACGTTTTAAAATGCAATATATCCATGTAACTGTACGATTGGAAGGTTTACTGACATTGATAATATGCTATGACATGCTATGTGTAAAAATGTGAAAAAACATGTAAACAATGTAGAAATGAACTAAGAACTCAGTTCTTTGCTCTTGCAGTCCGAGCTGTGTGGATCCCCCCCATGTCAGTTACTAGCCCCGATGGTTCTAATTAACCCATAGTGATTTTATGTTAATATACAGGGTGTAAGGGCGTCTAATAAGACTGAAGCTGTCATGTTCTCATCATCCATTATTTTAATCAAGTGGGATCCCTTTGTTAATCAAGTTGCTAGTAGACGATTCCCCAGCTTCTGTCAGGGAGACCATACACCTCAGAAAAGGTTTGATTCAAGTAGTCAAGTAAAAACTACAACTTTTCAGTTTCATTCGACTCTTTCCCCATCAACCACTGCTCCAATGGGCAGTGATGAAGTGCTCTGTGGGCAGCCTGGCCTTGGGAGGAGGCAGGTAGCCTTGCTGCTTTTAACAAATGGTTGTACTACAACCCGCTGTATACTTAATCAAAACGTGCAAAGAGAGAGCACCATTGTCAAAGCATAAATTTGTGTCTTTAACCACATGAGACACGTGCAGTGAGCGAGTTCGCCTCCTTTATGCAATTCCGTTCAATTTGATTTAACTCGGCCACTCCCGTCAGTTGGTTTTGTCATCACTCACCGAACTGTATTTTAAATCCGAGCAACACTCTGTATCTGTTCTGCTGTCGTTATGCATTTCTGCCACGTCTGCAGAAACAGTTGGACACTTTTCAGGGATGGATGGGACAAACATTCCTCAAGAGCCGAAAGAAGCCAAACACCCATTCAGCTCCGGGAGCCAAATCACAAAAATCCACTCAACAATCCGGAGGTAAAATGTGAGAGAAGGTGGTTTCACCATTGATTTAGTGAATGTCACATTTGATTTGGTTTTAGAAAGGGTCAGTGCTTGTGCTCTCCCAAAACTACAGTGTTTTCACCTGATGCACATTAAACTGTGATCGAGTGAACTCCTTTAAAAGTAGTTAGTATGACCTCACCTACTATTACTGTTGATACTACTACCACTAGTACTACTACAGCTGCAACTACTACAATCACCACCTGGAAACACCATAGAAACCCCCACCACTGTAGAAGAATCCCAACTATTACACTATAATTATAAAATCATGAAAGTTCTACTACTACTACAAACCACCACCACTTTACTTTGATACTCTTTCTCCTTGTGTACTTCTACTAAGCTATTATTCCACCATTACAGTTATATCACAGCTAATACTCCTTCACACAGAAAGAGGAGAAAAAAACAAACTACTGAATTTTTCACAAGTTGACTATAGTGTGGCGTACACCTTTTACACAAGAAACACTATAATTACACTGTGATTACAGTATGAAAGTGAAACTACTTCTGCAACCACCACTGCTTTTACAATTCTTCCAAACTTGTACAACAGCTTATACTTTAATACTTTGTCAATTGCCTGTTGCTAAAGTCCAGAGGAAAATAAAGATCAGCTGGTAAGACCTTAGTCTCTGAAGACATGGTTCCCTTGACTGCAGTGTTATTTACATTTCTACTCATCCAGAGTGTAAGATTAAGGGGGGATCTAAAGATATAATACAAAACAAAAACTGTACTGTAATATTGATAATGATGTTTTAATAAGTGTATAATAACCTAAAAATAAGACTCATATGGCCTCATGCAAGAATCACTCATACAAACAGATTTACTCTCAAGTTGTGTGTATGAGTGATTTTGGAGAACATGTCGCATTCACCAAAATTCTCATATTCTGATTTTTTTTTATAGGTATGGACATGTGCTCCAGACCTGTCGTAGGAGCCTCAGGAAATGAGCCTGCTGTTACTTAAATCAAGTTCTCCACTAATTTATCATATATTTCATTACTTTGGAGCAATTCTAATTAAATACATAACTTGCACCTTATGACACTACTCTGATTAACTCTGCAATTTGAATTATGATTTAATTCAAGATTGATTCATCTATATTAAATGTTGTGATGTTCAAGGTGGCGCAGAACTCCTTTGCTGCAAATTAAGCAGTTGGCATGTGCGCATGGAGATGGCTGGCTGGACTTTTCAGTTGTTGATTGTTGCCATGTTTTTAGGTCATGTAACTAAAATTAACTTTTTTCTCCTTGTGACTGATGTTGTGCTTTAACTTTTATTTAAAGCCATTAACCATAAGCTGCTTTAGTCATTCTCTTAATTTCACTTCTGACTCCGGACATTCTCCTGATCTCTGAAATCTGGACTTCAATCTCCAATCCTGTAAAGTTTGTCTTTTTACTCTTTGATGGATGAATGAATAAATGAACACTTTTGACATATGGGGCAGGAAGCGTAGCCTTATATGCTATTATTGGGGTGTAAACTATGCTAATTTATCATCCTCATTCACGCTCACTCAAATACGCACAGGTGGTGTTCAACGTGTTTACGCACTTCTCTAACAATGGAAGCATTTGTTGAATCTG
This sequence comes from Hippoglossus hippoglossus, assembly GCF_009819705.1. Taxonomy (NCBI): domain Eukaryota; kingdom Metazoa; phylum Chordata; class Actinopteri; order Pleuronectiformes; family Pleuronectidae; genus Hippoglossus; species Hippoglossus hippoglossus. The sequence continues at coordinate 2,600,689 of NC_047173.1, forward strand.
ACATTGCAGAAATCTAGGATAATAATACAAACATGTTTTTCATCACCTTAGAACGAGCCCTTTATATCGGACTCAGGAGCTGGTCCACCATATTTCATACGTTAGCCCAGAATGGACAAACTAAACGTTGGTTGTAGAGAGGGCCCTTTTGCATTTTTATGTTACCTGAAGGCCACCATAGGTTGTCCTCACAACGTAACTTCGGTGGAAACCATTACTTCATGTAGTACTGCCAACCATGAGCGACTGTCGCCACCTGCTGGTTGTGGGGTACGAATCCGCAAACAAATAGGAGCGAGAGTCATGTGGTCCACAAAATGACATAATGACATCAACATTTGGTTTTATCACTTATTTTTGTGTTGAACGTATTTACATTTGCAAAACACCTATCATTTTGTATATGAACCTAGAGTAAAACCAGCCACTGGTTTACTGTTGAGGAAGATATAGCACCTTTAATTTGTCCTGATCACCAGTAGCTTACTTTGGTGCTGCAGAGCAAAGTTGTGTCTTAATAACTTAATTCCTACTCCAAAGCTTACCCAGTTGCGTCCACACTTTACCAGTTTATATTGAGTTGCGCCACAAAAATAATAAAGTGGTGGTGGTCTTGCCAGCACCCACCAGCTCACTCCCTATGTGGCAACACGTAAATTACATCATGAATCTCAATCTAAAGGATTAGGGTTTAGATCCCGGATCAGTTATAATGTTACAGCTGGTTTTAAACAATGGGTTTACTTCATGAAAGTTTTTTGAAATGGATGAATAAATGAATGAAAAGCTCCCAGTAAGCAGCAGACAGGTGCTGCTGCAGCAGGGAGGAGAGAGGGCTTGAACAAAGGAGCTGAACATATAGACTCAGCCAACAGGCCAGCACAGGCCCTTGTCAATAAACTGATGAAGCTGGAGCATGAAACAGGAAACACCGAAACCAAACAAAGCAGGACGTAACCGGCCATGTCTGTTTATTTATATATTCTGTTGGCAGGAGGTGCAGCCTCACCAGCGGCACAATTCTGCCCTGCTGTCTCCACTTTTCACCACCTTACAGCGGCTTAAAAAAAAATCCCACTTTAGCAAATTAGACTTCCCATTTCACCCAGATAATTACACAATTATCCTGCTTCATTCAAAAAAAAAAAAAGAAAAAGAAGAGAGAAAAAAATCCAACCAGAGGTACTTGGTGTGTCGGGTGGGGAGGGGGGGGGGGGGGTTACCCAGAATCCACTGCAGCGAGGGTACTGGGGGAACAAATCCAGATAAGTCAGGCAGAAAAAAAGGGAGGAGGAAAAGCTGCACTTATTCGATTTTAATCTCACCACTTTGCGAGCATTTAAATAGCCTTCATCACACTCCCGGCGTGCAGCCGCGCCACTGACCTGTTATCAATGCAGAAAATGTCCATTTTTAAATGTCAGTGTGAGCCCGGGAATGGAGACACGCTAACAGGTGCTCGGCTTGAGGTTGAACGGCAGCATTGCTCCCATTATTGCCTCCTCATAGAGCCGTTGCGTGTTGCATTGTTGCCGCTCGGGACGCGGCATTTTTCCGGGTGAAAGCAGAGTTCAATAATTGGAAGGGAAACACACGCAGAGGCGCACAATGGCCCGGCAGAATAGGGCCTACCCGGGCTGCATCCGTAGCCTATGAAAGAGCCTTGATAAAAGTAATTGAATTTTGCTGTGATAAGATTAACTTGTGGTAATTGTGAGCAGTAGGAGCCTCGGGTTGGCACAAAAGATGCACACGCGCGCGACAGTATGACAGGAATAATCCCACCCTCTTCCTCTCTCCGACTCCCTCCCTCCCTCCCTCCCCGGAATGTATGCAGAAAAATAAAAGCAACTGAGGGGGGGGGGGGGGAATCAAGTCTGAAATCATGCTCTCTCCGTGGCCGACACTCCAACCCCAATGTGGATGTCTGATTACCATGTGCACTCTCATAGTCCTTTTAAATGTGCTGAGATGGGCTTTAAACAAGACTCAACACTTTAAACCCCAGCAGACTTAATTAAGGGTGGGACCCAGCGCATGCAGAGGCGGAGTGAGGATTGGATCTGTGGAGGAAGGAGGAGGTATGGAAATGGTGGTAGGGGGAGGAGGAGGGCGGTGTTTGTGCTTCATTTTCTGCCCACCACCTGCCTCCCCTCCGTGGCTGCACGCTGCACACATTTCGCGAACAAACGCACACGCAACCAAATGTGTCTTAAAACTGCACATTTCTTTGCCAGAACTCCCCTAAGTATCAAACAATGTACAGCCGTGGGGGGGCACCATCACCGCGCGTGCTGTTTCGGCAGCCCAGTCTCGTTTCCATGCAGCTTTTCCGTGTTTCCAAAAAGATATGCATAATTACAGGGTTTGTATATAATTGCTCCAACACATTGCAGGGAAAAAGCCAGTGTGTTTTTTTTGTCTCCCCCCTTTTTCTCTCTGAGCAAAACAGACTCGATTTCTTCCTCCCTCCGTTCTCCGGTCTGAACAATTAAAACAATGTGGCTGTCTTGGAAAGCAGTTCTGCTCTCGTTATCACCTCCTCTTCTCCCACCCCACCCCCCCCTGTCAGAACATTTAAGGCTTAAAAGGAGGCCCAGGCACCTTGGCATTGAAGTACGCTCTTTCTTTTCCTTGTCTGTCTCCCTCTCGCTGGAACAGAGTGGGTTACACACACACACAAAAAAAAAAGAAGGGAAAATGTAAATAAGATGGAGTCTCATTCTGTTCCGCTGCAAAACGGAGCATGCAAGGCGTCTCGTGGAATCAAAGGAACTTCACATAAAGGACGGTTTCACTGGTCTTATCCCGAGTCTGGAAACAAATGCAAACGTTGTGTAACCTGATGGCGGCATTAAAATGCAATTGTGAGGGGAGAAATATAAGGAATTGTTCAAAAGTTCTTTATTTGCGGGGACATAAATGAGGCTCGTGACGCTGTGTTGTCTCGCTGTCATGTCGGACCACTAACAACCAGTGTTTACCGCGAGTGTTGCTATTTCCCTTCATCCTTTGAGTCTCTGTGGTGCGGGAGACTCGACTGTTATCCAAATACGATGTCTCCACGTGAGGGACAAGGGTTTTTGTTCCTCACTGTATTGATGAAAGCCTCCTTCAGCTGTCGGGATGCTCTCTTTTTGAAAGCGGCGCCTTCGATCCCCGTTCGCAGGCCGCTCGATTCTCCACCGGCCCCAATCTCACTTCATCAGCACACGGGGAAAAAAAAACCCCAGCCATGTCAGTGGTGTGATTGACAGCTCCCCTAAGTGGTTACTCCGAACTTCTCAGTCACTCAGAACACAGTCTGTCATCCGATTCAAATTTTTAAGGCATATTTGCATCGAGGAGTTTGGGGGGGGGGGGATGCTTCTGCTGGCGTCATCTGGTTGTACGACAAAAGAATCGGCCGACTCACACAAAAGCTGTCAGACACTTTTCTCTCCTATTGATCAACACAAGAGAATTGTCGAATTATAAGACCCCACGCACCGCTGGCCCCTCTGTAGAGGTTTGATGATAGTCTTTTGCAGCGGAGTTAATTCTCCTCGGCTTAGAGTGGGATTAATTTTTCTTAAATGTCATGGTCAGAGTGTATGTGGCCCAAATTGGTCTCCGCTGACAGTCCGCAGACAGTGATTGTGGCTGGCTGCGATGATGTATCAATGCAGCAGGAAGACTTCTTTATCCCAGAACAATATACACCACTCGGGGGACAGGAGGGCAGGGGGAAAAAAAACACATCCCTTTACAAGATAAAATTACTTTTTCCTGCAGAAAGTCAGAAAAATGATAGGAATAATACACCATTCATGGTATTGGACAGCAGGGAGAGGAAGGAAGCCGGGCATGTTTTATATGCTTTTCTCATCCTCATATACCCCACTGCTGACCAGTGCAGAAAAAACAGGTATCCTAATGTTTAAAAAATAACACCTTTATCGCTGCCCATTGAATCCAGTTGCAAGCAATGCAGCTTGTAACAGATAAGGACCTGATGGAATCTGTCTTTGCTCCATCTGAACCAAAATGGTCTCTGTGTGAGTTAAATGGAGGAGCCACATTGACAATTCAAATCCAACAGCCGTTTTGCAGGCAATTCACCCTGTAATCTACATGCTTCCCTCACCAGCTGGCCCCAGCTAGATTGCATTTTATATACAAAGGGCCTGCTTTTGTGAGGGGCCGTCATATTCACTCACAATCTAATATGGTACGGAGATTTACAAGTGCATCCATAGGAACGCACGCGGAGAGCGGTGAAAGCCCTCTGAAAACCACGGGCAAAGGGAAACGCAAGAGTTTGATAGTCGTTAAGTTGGTGTCCGAGTAGGTTCCTCAGGAGGAATTGTTAATCCCTAACGGAGAGATTTACTGCAGAGCTCTGCCGGTAATATCTGAAAAAGTATTACTTTTGCATGCTTATTAGCATGACCAATTACTACGGGAAGAAAGTTTTTTTTTTCTCTGTGCAACATTAATAGACTTTACCCTGGTTACCCTACACTACTTGGGAACAGGCAAGAAAACCAATGTATCCCACGTGCCTGTATATGTCAATATCCCTCCCCAGAGTTATAAATCAGTTTCACCCACAGCACGCTACATTTAACATATACAATAAATGCACAAGCAGTACACCCTTAACACATGCAATTTGTTTTTCTGTGGTTGCCGTAGGGATAACACCAATCTCTGACCTCTCCAGCCTCGAGGAGGTCCCCCGATGGTCTCCTCTTCATGAATCTTTTAGGCCAGGAGAGTCTGCAGTTCAAAGTTCCTGTGAACCCAAGAAATAATAAGCTCCCTGATTAGTGTGGCTAAAAATACCTCCTCGCCAAAAAGGCTCCAGGTCGGCCCCGCTCGGTCATGGACCATTTACATGCTGGGAGGCTGCTGTCAAGCACCTCCAGCTGGAGGGGATGGACGCATCGCACACCTGACAGATAATCTGCTGTGGGCTGATCAGGCAGTTAGCAAACACCCCCAGACCTCACTCGCTTGGTTGTTGAGGTCAGTCCAGTTCTCTTTAGTCGCTCGGAGACCTCGTTGGAACGGCCACAACTCCGACATCCAGAGGGTCCAGCCAACCTGGATGGCCTCGAGACGCCCTGAAGTTTGTTGGCATTTACAGTATTTCACTGTTGAATCCAAGAGCGATCCAATTAAAAATCTGAGGCGATCTCCATGTATAGGGTGTCAGAGGATCAGGCAGCTGGTTAAAACTAAGGATCAGGTGTATGTTCAGAGCTGATAACACAGGTTTGTTGGTTTTTCCACCAGAAGATGTTTTTTCATTATGCTTTTAAGAGCAAGTTGGCTCTATCAGAAAGTATGAGAAACTCTGACCATGAGCTAAACCTTAACATAGGTAGGCACTGATTATCTTATGTCACCCAATGGTGTCCCAGCAACCTGTGAGGATACCGTGCAAGTGTCACATTTGCTTATGGATGACTGCACATGATCCGCACTGATATATTTTATTTTTAGAATCCATCACATCTTTTGCTATGTCTTCTTCTGGTGTCCACACTACTCCGCTGCTTTTGGGCCCCTAAAATGTAGACTTAAGGAAACGCTGTGGGCCCTGTTTCAAAGTGAAACAGGGCCCACAGTCTGAGTGGACAGAAATTGAGACATTGCGAAAACTATGGGCCTGATACCCACTTTGCTTCCTGATTGGGTCTTATCTTCAGCTACCAGGCTCCTCTCCTGTGGAACCAGCTCCCACTCTGGGTTCCAGGGGGCAGACACCATCTCTATATTTAAGGTTAAACTTAAAACGTTCCTTTTTTGATAAAGCCTATAGTTAGGGCTGGATCAGGTGAGTCCTGAACCATCACTTAGTTATGCTGCTATAGGTCTACACTGCTGGGGGAACTCCCATCATGCACTGAGCACTTCTCCCCTTCTCTCTCTCTCTCTCTCTCTGCAAGGTATGTCTGACTCCAGAGCTGCAGGATTCAGACAACAACAACAATTATTATTAAAATGATTATTAGCTGTTGTTGCTATCATTTATTAATTTACATCTTTACATCTACAAATATCACTTTTATTGTTTAAAACATATATTAGAATGTTATAATATACATGCAATTTTATAATTTACATTTACTAACATTTTACACCAAGCCTACATGTACATAAATACCAGAAAATATATATTGAATATTTTTACATAACTTTCACTCTAAATGTTTGTGACGGTTGAATATTGTAGTACATTTTTTTTTTAATTTGTTAATGTTATATTGAGCAGGATTAATGAACGTGCAACATTTTACAAAGGGCACCTCAATCTCCACTGCTGTCAGTGCGTGAATTCTCAGCTCTGGAATGATGATGAACTAAGAGGTGGAAGTTCGTGTCGCAGGCATTCAGAATAAAAATATCATGGTGGCTAATTAAGGTGGTAAACAAATCTGTTTCATTCATTATCATGTGTATTTGACTTCCGCCCATTCCCGTACCAATGAATTGATAGAAACAGTATAATATTTACATTACACACAACTTTTCTGGGTTTACCTGTGTGGGTGCAGGACTCTGGTACATTTGTTTTAAAGCTGATGAGCATAAAATTAGTCAATTTGCTCTGTATTAACATAGAAGGATTACTTATTATTCTTTATATATGAAAATGCATAATGTTGGCTTCAGGCTGGATAAACAGTGTGCGCACTCTCTGTGTGCCAATATTTTATTAAAAATTGCAAATAGCAGTATTATTCATAGTGAAAGAATACACTTTGTCCTCGTCTGTACTTTTTCTAATACACAGAATTTATAGCTTATTTCCCCGCATCGCATGCAACAGCCATGATGAATTTTAGTTGGAGGGTTTGGTTTTGTTCCCGTGAAATATATTGTCGACTTGTAAATGGCTCTGACATTGTTCCAATGTATAGCCTTGGGCACGAGCCGCTGTAAATGTTTCAGTGGTGCTGGACTTAAGCAATATCCTCTCCCTGTTCTCACCACATATTGGACACAGTCCTTTGAAATACATGATGTGTGATCACACCGAAAAAAACAATACCCCAAAATGCTACTTTGAATTACATCTAACTAATCTGAAACCATTTGGTTTTAAGTGTGGTTTTGATTGTCCTGCAATTTTTACAGAGCTGAAAAGCTTTCGCTAAATGAAGAGGATCTGTGCTTAGTTAGTTAGTCAAAAAGCAACTTAGGATATTAGGTAACAAAGAAATTCAATAATAAATAACTTTTGTAAAATAAAATTGTCAGTGAACAATTTTTAAAAAATGTTGAACTACTTTAAAAATAAGAGTAGAAAAATGTTGGGTTTTAGATTTCCATAAATTGTAGTGCTGCTGGAAAGCCTTGACTTGCACAGTGGATGTTTTTTTTTTGTCTTACTTGAACTGGTAATTCAGCATTTCCTCCTCTGCTCCTTCTTTACAAAGACACAGTAACCAGTCTGTTAATCTTGGACACATTTAGCTATAAAGACATAGCTAAGCTGATTTCATTTTTTCCTCAGAGTGGAAGTTTCTTCTTGCTTTCTGAACAACCCAGTTGTGAAGAGATTCAGCCAGGTACCATAATCACTTGGACTTGATGGCCTCAGGTGCACTCCAATTGAAACATACTTATCTAGTGGTTACCTACTTATGGGTCAGAGACCTTCCGAAGACTCACAAGATGAATTTGAGAGATCATGAAATTATTACTGGGAGAGCAAAGGGGAAAAAAGTGAAGTGAAATCAGATACGTTTTTTCTCAGAATCTTTGCTTTTCTGTGAATTGTAGGACAAACCTACCTCTTTGGGTCTCAAAGGGTTGTATCATGACAAGGGTCCCAAAGTCCTGCTTTACTGTGGGAGGGCCTCGAGACAAAAAGGTTTGGAACCACTTGTTTTATCTATAAAGATCAATTGTCCATTATTTTACTTGATGTTATGTTAACCATCAGAAGATACAGTGTATTTACCATTTTAGGTACCAAACATCTTTATATGGTTTTCATGTCTCCTCTCATTCTTCTCTCTAAGAACACGGTATCATTTCTTTTTAATGAGTCTCTTTTCTGATTGACTCATTGTTTTAGGACACATGGTCAGACCAGCCGCACATAATGGATTGTAGCCAGCTGGTTAAACTCACTGCTAAATGATTAAGAACAACTTAAACGACTAAAAAGCTGTTACTTAAGAAGCCACTGACGTCTAATATTACCATCCTATGGAAGGCTGTGCAGTGATGCATTGACTTGCTCACATCCAATGATATCACATATATTTCCTCAACATTTTTCTGTCTTGCAGCTTGCAGCGTTTTGATGCATTCACAGTATTTATACACATTTACACATTTATATACAGAACCTAGACCTGCTTTATAATAAAAGAAACATGGAAATCTCACTTTCTACAACGGTAACTGCAATTTTCTCGACAATATCTCAAATGCAGTGGAGTAGAATTAAGAAGTAAAAATTTTCAATGGAAATACTCATGTCAAGTGATTCTCTGAGTATCACTTTTTTTTTTGTTGACAGCAAGTGACCGAAGAATATTTGAATGTTACTTATGCTAAGAAGATGATGCGTTTTTATGTTTTTCTTTTTCTTTTACAGCTGACCGGCTATACAGTGTAAGATGATGTCGTGTTTTGAGCAACACAATATGATATCAGCTCGCTTTCCAGAAGTGTTGTTCATCTGTGTTGACGTTGTACACGTGTTGAGTCCGTCTGCTGTGTGGAAAAGACAAAACCCGATGCAGCACAGATAAACTCCACAAATAACCTATAAAGTCACATAAATAATTTCCAGCTTCATTGCTACATTGGTTAACACCGAGAAGCCAATGCTTTTGCAGAGAGGAATAAGATGCAGTATCTCAGGCTTTGGAAATACACACAATATTTCGTAATAGTATGAGTTTCTTCTTGCTTTTGTCCTTTGGGATTTGATGAAAGAAGCAATATCTTGAATAGCACCAGAACTCGTCTTTTTAAAAACAGTGACAGTGCAACATTACCCATTTGTCGTTCATTCAGTTTCCTCAGCGTGGCTGTGATTTATATTCAGTTTGAAGGAACCAGAAATGCTTTAAAGAGACTTTTTTTTTAGAGAGACATGAGGCCCACTGTTAGCTTTGACCCCACATTTGTCATCCCCTATCTCCCCCTCTTCACCCCGCCCCGCCGGTCTCCGATCCTGGGGACAGATTAATGAGGGTGGAATTTGGACGATCTCACCAAAGGGACAACTGTCATCTATTCTGCTACAGGAGGAGATATACAGCAGGAGGTGTTTGTGCTCTCCCGCTTCCTTCCTTCGCACACACACACTCCTGTCTCACGTTGGTTGTGAGGACGATCATTGATGTAATATATTCCCTAGACCCTTACTCTACCCTCAACCTCCTTCCCCCGACCTTTATCCTCACCCGACCTAAACCTCATCCTAACCTTAACCTTAAAACCAAGACTTGACCATCAAAGGGCCCTTTGAAGTTGTAAGAACTGTCTAAAATGTCCTCACGACGATGGTTTCAAACTAAAACCTGTCCACATAACGATAGAAAGACATGTACAAATACTTCACACACACACACACGCCGCTCTCTTTCCTCCTATTTTATATTTAACTTCAACCTGTCAATTAAAGAGTGAGAGGGCAACTAAGAAAAAGGAGAGGGAAGGGAGACAGCAAGAAGCACAGAACTAATTAGGCAACTGTGTAATTTTAATTAGCTGTTTTGATAATTAAACTAATTAGCTCCCTTGTGTTTCCACAACATGCAGCCGACTGGAGTTTTTTTTTAAATCAAGGCTTCAGAGCTCCACTCTGTTGGTTAATTAGTCACTTTTGCATCAGAAAGCTTTATTGATAGCCTTAATTTGCAGTTGAAATGAGAAATCTGCTGTCAATAATTCGGATAATTGCCCGCTGTTTGATTGCAGAGAACAAAAGTAAGCGGCCCCGGCTCAACACATCTGCAAATCCCCGGGGTCGTTTCCTGAATGCTTAGGCTCTGTGATCTACATATCAGCAAATAAGCTCCCCCCTGCCTGCTTCTCCTTCTTGACCTCACTAACTAGATGGGAATCCAGCTAAATAAGGTAAAGATTGACCCGCCACACCCCTCTCCCATCCCCGTTCCCAAAACGCCTCCTTAAAACACCACCCACAGCCCGGGCCTGTGATTCTTCCTCCCCTGCTCGCTAACTTTAAGTGTCCTGCATGCGCGGTAATTGGAAAAGAAGGCAGGGGAGGAAAAAAACAGAAGGATAGTCACTGCTTGCTTTGTAGCTAATTAGTGTCCTTGGAATTAAATGAGCTGCTCGTTGTGCACCTCCAGCTCCTGCGGCCCATGTTTGTGAATTGAATAATTGATTCTCCTCCACTAATCAGAGAGCGACATAATGAGCCAGTTTAATTAAATGGGGATCTAACCTGGCGAACACTGGGAAAATATTTGCTCGTTTACGGTTAATCAGGAATAACACAGCCAGTGGGGGAGGGGCGTGCAGGATGGGGAGAAATATTGGTTTGTGTGTGTGTGGGGTGCTTTGTAAACTTAGAGGCAGCAAAACAAGGAAAACAATTGTGCTGTCGGGGGGGTTATTCAGTGCCAGCAGTAACCCTGCTCACAGACCGTGACTGTGTTTTCACGGACTCAAACATTCTGACGTTTGAACTGATTATAAATCAGACTGTTGTCACAAGAGTGTTTGATTGGATTGTGAATAAAAATGCTGTATTTTGCTCATATTCCTTTTTCCAAACCGTACAGCAGAGTCTCTAATAATGACATATGAGGTTTTGGACCTTTTGGATACAACCTCAGCGCTTGACATTGAAGGAAAAGACCAGACTTAGTTATTTAAGTATCATATTACTGTAATATATGAAGTAAAGGTATTCTACACCACCCCAATCCAAAGGGGGGAGCACCAAAAGTGGTGTGGGAGGACTTGGTAGTGAGGCACTCATAGAGGTGTCTGTGCTAGACCTTAGTAGGCTAAACCCATGAGAACTCTCCAGTCTTTTCTGATGGCTAAAGGATGCTCACGAAAAGCAGTAGCTGGACTTTATAGGGCTCCTAGCATGAAATTAAAACTGATGCATTCTGGCCTTCAGTGAAGCATGAACACCAAACTCGACAGGCTACCTCGATACTATCCTGAAAGGGAATCGCCAATGGCCGGTAAGACTTGTGGCAACAGACTGGGAATATATCAACATCATCAATTCTGTAGTTCAGTCCTAACATTTCTCTCAGCTTGGGGGGGGGTTCCATGCTATCTGCCAGTTCACCTCTGTTGGTTTTGTAGTAGTCTATCTGCCTCAGAGCACTGTCGTGACAAACACATTGTAAGAGCTGTACCGCAGCACAGAAATAATACATCCAGAATAAAAAATAAAACTCTCCCACCTTGGTCATTCAGATGCAATCGTCTTGATTATTTCAGCATACAGACCACTCCCAAAACTTTCCAGACTGCTCCCGAAATAGATTAAAGTCTGGCCAGAGGGGGCTTACTCAATCCTGTAGGACTGCTTCAAAAGCGTTAATTGGAGCGTGTTCAAAGAGGCAGCTTCTTATTGATCCAAAGTGATATGCAGAAACTGTGACAGCCTCTATCAGTAAGTGTGTTGATGATGTCGCAGTCCCCCAAAACAAATCACGTCCAGAGCAAACCAGGAGCCAGGGTACTTGATTATGTTTAGGATCCAAGATGCTGCATTCAGATGTGGGCAGGAGGCAGCTTTCAAAGTGACAAGAACCTGTCACGTGGCATCAGAGAGGCAACATCTGGTACAGGTTGAACAATGTAAGATCTATAGATACATTGACTCACTGTACAGTGTTCAGGGTCGACCTTCACAAAGGACTAGGATCAGACAGAATCTAGGGTTGTGACATCAGTGCTTGTTCTGGATAGTTAGCAAAAAACAGGCAGTCATGTGCCACATTTCATTGGCAATCACTCATCCTGCATTTTTAATGGGTCAACGGTCCCCAATTCATGGGGTTGCTCCACGTCTCCTGGGCCTCATACATGACAGCATTCTCCAAGATATGAGGTGAGCCTCCGTCCACCCATCTTAACATGTTCTACAGAGGCATCATTATCATCACCAGTGCTTCTCTTCTCCCTACAACACACCTTTGAAGGATGGTGCATCTGTAAAGTTGCCAGTACAGAGCAGAACTCCAACCAGCCACTGGGGTGGGGTGGTCACTGGTACTGGAGCATCTGGGCCCACTCTACTAGGCTGTGCAGCCGTTTCTTTCCTCAACCTGTGAGGATCCTCAACAGTTTGCACACCCATACCAAAACCCCCAATACCCTCCCATTAAGTACAACACCCAGTCCTAATAAACCCATCCACCCATCACCACTACACAAATAAATCCTGAATTTCAGTGTGGTCCATTAGTGATGAATGTTAAAATACTGTACCTATATGTAAAAATGAACATTTTTACTTAAAGCTGAACTTCATGAATCTGGGTGCAGCCATTTTATCTAGTAGCAACCCAAACCCCTTCTACCTACACCACTCATTTTTTGGGGGCAAGTTCCTGAACCTAAATTTCAGCACAGTTCAGGGGATGATATTAAATACAAGTTCAGGAAAAGGAATGTAACTGCTGGTTTCAACATGTCACACATGGCTAAGCACTGCAAGGAAATATGTTTGACTGTAAAGGCAATATATATGACATGTTGTTTAGTGACATAGTGGAGAGTTAAGTCCCATTTCCCATTAAAGGTTGGGTTGTGTATTCAAAACCACAAAACGTGGTAATGTTCAGTAGTGAGTCAGAAGCATTTCACAGTGACTTCTCACTGAAACAAAAATCACACTCGCATAAATAATGCACAGATGGACGACATGACACCCCCCTTATAGTGAAGTCAAAGAATCTAGATCGCCCCCTGGTGGCTGGCTGCAGTATGGGTCATCAACCATGCCTCCTTCATGTTAGTGGATAGGACATGGACCAAACCAAAAGTCAAAGTATACCAATACATGTGTTCTCAAAGATAGTTTCTGTCATTTTAGGTAATTCATATCGCACTGATGTATTTATATATATCTTACAACACAGGATTTGCAGCCACAGTTAATGTCCACGCTTCTATACAAGTATTAGTGAGATACTAATATCATTTCATCGTATGTTGAAACACTGACCATGTGACATTAGTTAGCCAACTATATCACTGCATCTGCCTGAAAATGGCTGAGGCCACATGTCTTCAAGTTCTAACCTAAAGCTCCAACTGTCAGTGCTACTCTACCTTGCCAACCCTAACGCTACCCTTATCCTATGTTAATAAAATTGTCAAAGGGACCATAAAGAAAATTAGACATATATCTGCTAAAGAAAGTTTTAAGACATTTTTTCTTCTCTGACTAAATGACGAATCACGGACTCTGTGAAACACGTTCACGTCATGCAAATGAAACAATCTGTGTGTGTGTACATGTGAGTGGATTCTGAGTTGTTTCAAGGGTTCACAAATGGAAAAAGGTTGAGAACAGTGCATGTGCAATTAGTAGATGAGGTCGAATCAGTGTCACTTTTGGAGCATTGTTATCACTGAAGCCCTTTTTTTTAACAAGTGTATTTCTGATATTATGACAAGCTTTCAGAGCTGTAAAAGAATGAACTTCCTCATCCCCAAAATACACAGTCTACATGTTAAGGTCATATGAACCTGATGCTGAATTGAACCACACCACACTCGGATCCTTGCTGCAGCAGCATCTTTAAAATGGAGGAGGATCACTGCCTCCTCCTGCCTGTCAGATATGTTCGGCAGCCTCTGGCAGCAAGATGACTTGAGCACACTGACCTTTCCTTATCACTGTGGTGGTGAGCTGAGGACCTTTAGCCAGGGTCCCCATCAGTGCAGCCACAGGGTGGTCGGGGCCTGATAACAAAGCTGGCCCACAGCTTTGAACCCAGACTCCATCATAGCTCTGGGTGGACTGAACAGAGGTGATGAGGAGGTCAGACGCCCTCTACTGCATGAAGTTTGGATATAGGTGTATTAATGATGAAGTGATCATGTCTGGTTACTGATCCCAAGATGCACTGGAGGATGGATTGTGTTCAAACCATCTCCGGAGGTGATCAGGGACACATTGTGACCACACTGAACGCAAGTGTAAATGTAATTGCCTTGCAAATCCACGTGCAACAACTATGTGGGTGAAAATAATAATCACACAACTGTTCTAAACAGCGAGATTGAAGCAGCTAGGCAGCTAGCAGCCATTAGCCAGCAAACACAGGCAGATCAAGGATGGAGTAAGGAGGAGAGCAATCAAACAGGCAATAATTCATCTCAATGGATGGCTTCCATATCCCCCTATTCTTCTTCTGCTGTTTTTTTTTGAGGATGTGACATGACAATCACATCTCAATTTTACTGGCAGGTGTAAATGGAGTTTGAAAATATAATGTGGTAGAATGATTAAGAAGAATAAAATTGAAATAATAATGTCATAGGAACCACAGAACTGCACACAATCAGTGATGAGTGGGCATAAAAAGTCATCTCCTTGTGTGAGCCATATGTGTCAGATATAAATATAGATATACAGATATATAATGTGTCAAGATCAAATGTCGACTAACTAGCTTTTCAACAGCATCTCACAGTTTTATATATGATCGGATCACATATAACACCTGAGTCTACAACTCAGGTCCTAATCATTCATGTGGGAAACAACCTGTCACACTTCAGTGAGGGTCTATCCCAGGCTCACTCACTCTCAGTGTGACCTCTGAATATGGTGATGTCAAATCATCTGATGGTTGGTTGGTTGGTCGGTCGGTTGCTGCTTTACTTGCTTGATAGCCTGTTGTGCTTCCTGTCTTGAAAACAAGATTGATATTGAATTAACTACAAATGTCCTGTAATTGTGTTGCAGTGGACAGATAATCACACCTGAACATTTCATCCCACAGCAAACCATAAACAGTAAAAACAGTATATGAACCACCTGAAGGTTGCCAGTCTAATCATGCAAGCTTTATTGTTGTATTCACTGGGGAGTTATTTATAATGTCTACGGAACGCATCTATTTCCATTTTAATACACAACCTGACACAAATGCACGTACTTCCATGCACAGCTAAGCCAGTGTAACAAATGCACTGGTGTTGTGTTGTATTTTTGATTTTGGGCTTGGTATATCCTTTGTTTGGCAAAGAGCATGTAATTCCCTTGTGTGCTGCAAATGTATATTCTGCATGTTTACTAAACAAAGAATAAAGGAAGTGAGTTTGGTATTTGCAATGCAATTCTGAGAGCACGGCGTTGCCACGGTTTTGATGTTTATCTTAATTCATCAATGAGCAGGGGGGGAGCTTTGAGGGGCTGACAGAGAATCATTGAGAAACAGTCTTTGTGGGGGGAAACAAAAAAACCAAAAATGGAGCATTGAAATTCTGCACCAGAGGAGAGGGGAAGAGGAGAGGGAGCTTTGAACCAGTTGCCTGTCAGTCTTTTCCTGTGTTTTCTGTGTGAGGAGATGACTGAGAGTTCCCTGTTCCTCCTCCATGCTACCGCTCTCCAGAGTCTAGGAAAACCTGCTGCACAGGTTGGAGAAAAAGTTGAGTTTGTGGACTTTGAAAGGGGAAAGAGGAGGGGGGGGAAATCTGCCTTGTTTTTGAACTTTCACAACAGCAACAGACACACAAGAGCCCGTACCTCAGCAGAGTGTGCATGGGAATAAAAATATAAAGTCAAATAACCTGGGAGTGTAGCACACAGTCAGGGAGGACAGCTGTATTCTTCCTCGCATCATTTGAAATTTGCAGCTGGGTTTATTTCCTGCACTTACTCTTGCAAACTTTGCTTGGTTGTGTTTGCCACTGGGTCTCGGACCACATGATGGCCCTTCTGATCTTGAAGGGATAGTTCACCCAAAAAAATCTAAATTCGCTCATTATCTACTCACCACTATGCCGATGGAGAGGTGGGTGAAGTGTTTGAGTCCACAAAACACTTTTGGAGTTTCAGGGGTAAACAGTGTTGAGGCCAAATCCAATACAATTGAAGTAAATGGCGACCAGAGAAAAAAAAAAAAAAAAAGCCTCCATACTGCTCCTTTCTCCTTCTCGCTGATCTCTTCTCGTGCCCCTTGGGCAAGAGCATGGAGGCGAGAGCTTGTGCATTGTGTGCACGAAAGTGAACGTGGCTCCAGACCATTACAGTTCATCTCTGCTAATGCCTGTGTGTGTGTGTTTCCCATGTGCTGCTAATAATGTTGACTTTGTTCATGCTACCTGTTGTCTGTACCTGCTTGGGCCTCTTCGTGTAATCTATTACAGTTCCTTCACTGCACCAGACTGGTAGGCCTGCGCTCCTACCAGCAGCTGTGGCAGTACAACGTAACCAGATCATGGACCCAGCTTCTCCAGGGCCTTCCATTTACCTGGGAGGACTTTGGAGTGTTTCTTGCACTTTCACATTAACCATGCACCTTTCCAGTGATGTGTCCCAGTCTGCTAGCCTCTGGCCTGCTGGCCTCTGACCAGCACATCAAGGCTACTTCCAGGCTACTAGAAGTAGCCTCGAGCCTGATCCTGCCCCTGAAGACCTTCAGCAGTCCACAAGGCATATACCAGGACTTTTTTCCTTCCTGGGTACATCCCTTGATATTTCTAGATGTATCTGATCCTGAGTTAGTGGTTCTAGCCGTTGCAATTCCTGAATCAGGGGGTTGCAATGGACATTTTGTCTGTTCCTATTTCAGGTTCCCAAGTCCTCCAGAGGGGCTCCACCCTGTGGGCTGTCAACCAGGAGTCAACCCGTCTTTGCATAACTCCCTGTCCATGTGCTTGGGACAAGCCAGTGCTCCTATCACCAGCAGACACATCCAGCATCATAGGTGCTCAAAGATCTAAGGTCATAACTCAAGAAGACTGGAACAACCGTCCTAAAACATGGCACCAGTGTGGGAACTTCTACAATAATAAAGAAGTGATTTGTCCAGTTTGAACTTTTTGAGTATTCTATGTTTCCTCTTGGGCTGTGTAATTCAATTAATAGCAGAGACAATCGGAAAAATAATAACAATTGATTTTTGAACAACCATGATACATGTATTTTATGTTGCACATAGAAATAGTTGTAAATGTGATTTGATACATTTATAGATTTATAGATTGTTTTGGATCAACAGAAACTGAATAAACCACCACAGTTAGCATAAATGTGCAATATTTCATCTGTTGTGCTTGACCAAACATTAAAATGCAACCTCATGTAAATTGGATTACTGTTCACTAAACACCTCAAACGCACCAGGAAGTTTAAAATGAAAGATGGCTGAATACCATTTAGCTGCTTCGGTTTCAGGGTCCTGGTTCTGAACAGAGAAATGTTCTAATGCTATCAGTAACACCAGGGTTTTTCCTGCTATGACATGTCAACATGTCTGCTGTGAACAAGGCCTGTTATTATTCTCCTCCCTAGGTGTTGCTCTGGTTGTTTGTAATGACCTGATCACAAGCTCCCAAGCATAGAAGGCATTATTTTTTATTAATATGAATATTCAGCTTTCCGTTCTGGATTCATTTGCTGTATACTGATACCGAGTGAGCTCAGCTGAGGGTGGCTGATATAATGTCATGATGAGCACTGATAATTCTGCTTTGAGCTCAAGAGCAAGATATTCAAATGGTGTAAAGTCGCTCAGGTCAATGTCATTACACACAAGCTGTGTGGGGAGAATGGCTGCACATCCCTCCTCCTCTCCTTCTATGGCGGGTAAAAAGGACAAGCCTCTGTCAGTAGTGCTGTTCAGCCAGTTCTCTTCTTAACTAAACTAAATACACACAGTGCAGTTTATTTTCAATTATGAGATCACTTGCCAAAATTCTTTATTTTGTTCCAGTGATTTCAGAGTAAAAATAAAAAGTTTCAGCTGCACCCATCCTCTGACAGGAAAGGAGACATTTATTCCTGCTTGGAATTTACAATTTTGTAAAAATGCTTAAACCCCGCGAACTGCATCTTCCAGCTATATTTCAATACTGAGTCACTTGATAAAAAAAATGCAAGTTACACAGTCCTACAAAACAAAAACTTGAAATCATCAGATTTTGATTCAAAAATTGTAAAAATCCTGATTGGTGCTCAGAGGTTTGTGACATCGCCGTTTTCCAACTGAGCCACACCCACATCAAACCCCTGAGAGAGACCCATTAAAAAGAAAAGACATATGTGTGCATGTAGGACCTTGTTGTTGATCATATTAAGAAGCTCAGGCAGAAATATGCTTTCCGATATTCTACAGTATGTTACATATTCATTATAAAACATAACTAAGGCCAGTTAAGTGAAATCAATGAACACCATCTCTTCAGAGTAAAGTACATTCTTTATAGCAATGGGTTAAAAAAATCTCTATACCCACATATATATATATATGGACTAAAAAACACAGCAGTCTGTTGTGTTACCATGTTTGTGTTCCAGTGCTGCCAAGAATCCTCCAAGTCTGAGGCCTGTGTGTGAGTGATTGTCACTGTTAGAGCTCTAATGACCCACTAGACTAGTATTATTGTTATCGTCACCATCTAAGCACTACAGCTGTCCAGTGTGTGGATGCTCACCAGCAGCCCTGACTGCCTCCATTTGTCTCAACCTGTGCAGGGCCACATCTTCTCTAAATCACCCCCCTCACACAAACATCTATAATGCTGGGGCAGTTTAAAACCAAAAAAACCCCCAAAAAAACAGAAGACCCAAAACGGTTTGCCTGATTGGCTCCACGCTGCAGTCACCGCACTCCAGCCGGTGGAGAGGAGAAACGAAGGCGATAGTGAGAAAGTCCCGGCCTGGAGAATAACAGGCGGCAGCACATAACGAGCCTCATCCTCCAGCTTCATTAGAGAGGAGGAGTCCCTAACCCCGAGGGGAGAGGGGGCTATTCCCACAGCGCCCGTTGCACTTTTTAACAAGCCCCTGTTCCAGACACAGCCCACCAGAGATTTGTCCAGTCCACCTGATTTGTCGAGTCCGGCCCACTCGCACGGTAGAGTTTAAACAGGAATCCGCCCCAGATTATGGCGGCCCTGTGGGAGCTGCCGGCGCCTCCTCTGACACCGCCTGCTTGTGTTTGCAAACAAGCAGAGTCGGCAGTAAACAAGGTATTAGGAGCTAAAGAGCCCCTGCCTCGTACGGCGCACACACATATTACCTTCGCCACAAGTCAGCAAAAGCTTGCTCAAGGTGCCGCTGCCTGCGCCTCCACGACACGGAGACGACAACATCTGTTTGAGCTTGAAGTTGAACTAAATTGTGAGGTCGTTATCGCACAAAGCGCCACCTCGGAAATTACAAATCACCCTTTTCCTCTAATAAACACACATCCAGCACCGAATCGCCTCATCATTTCATTAAGATGTTTACAGATACCAGTTAATGTCGCCTCCCTCACTTCCTCCTGATCTTCCTGGAGGCCGCGGGCTGCGTAGCTGTAACAACATTATCATAATGACAGCGTGCCACGAGCCATCTATTGGAGGGGGTCTCCGTAATAGCTCTCCAGGTATGTTCAGCTCCTATTCACAACTGCTCCTCCGAACAGAAGGAGGAGACGCGCACAGTAATTATTATGTTTTCTCAGAGAAAATGCTGTTATTATTCAAACTTCACTGTGAATAATTGAGCCTGTGAATGTGCTGGGATGGGCCCAGGATTGAGACAGTAAGTGTGTGTGTGTGTGCCTTCTTAGCATTCGCCTGCTGCCTTCCCTTTGAGGAGCAGCCATTACTAATTGCAAAGAAATTTCCTCCTTTTCCTACCTGCGGGCCTGTCAGGTCGTAAATGAAAACGAATTAAGTAGAAATCCATACGTTTCCATGCCTCCTTCCATCCCCGCCCGCCTGCCCCACAACGCCGTATATCATTAGAGGAGCAAATTAAACATTAGCGCTTCGGCTGCCGCTAGTTTGGGCTAATTGCTAATCAGCAGTAAAAGTTGCCTGGCACGGAATATTGCTTACCATAAGCTAAAGGTAATTTGCTTCTCAAGACGAGCTAGGCCGGCTCGTCTGTTGTTGTCCAGAGTCCATGCCTAATTACTGCCGGAGGGTGATGACAGTCGCTCAATGGAGATTAAGACCGAGGCGAAAAATGGAAATGTGCCATAATGCTGGAATGAGCTTGAAGTGCTTCTGTCTGCTTTTTCTTTAATTCCCCGTCTTTCTCCGTGCATGGCCTGCTGCTGAAAGACATGGATTCTGGAAGGGGAAGTCAGAGACAGTGCTGTTGCTCTCACACTCTCTCGCTCTCTCTCTCGCTCTCTCTCCATGTTGCCAGATGACGCTGCATTGCAAATCCCAAAAAAGTCGAACAAGGTTTAATTTCTTTCTCTAATTTTCTAATTACTGTTTACCCGCTGCTAATATTTGGCCTGAAAACGGGCCGATGGGTTCCTCCTAAAAAACTAACTCTGCTGATCTAACGGTGTCATCATCATGTGAGCACATACATCTTGAACACCTTCCCTCAGCGGGGTCCTGGCTGATCCTCGTCCTACCTGCAGTAGAAGTCAGGCCACGGATACCCCTTGCTGCACAACATCCCTGCGTTGCTAAGTTTCTGTTTGGTTGAGCGGATGCTTCCTCTCTTCGTCAGCCGTCCTTCATGTTTCACTGCTCTGGGCTGCAGAGCAGGTGATAGAGATTAGAGAGCACGGCTATTACAGCCCAGTCCACACTTATCATAATTAACTATCTCCCATTTCTTCTCCACTGCCAAGGTTTCAGTTCCCAGTGAAGGATCGCGCTGACATACTGCAGACACAAGTTGATGATAATATAATAATCCGTGCCAATATCTCAGTTTGAAAATAAACTAAACTACAGCAGTGACAGTTTTATTATTGCATATCATGTATAATTTTGAATTTTGTTAATGTAAAGCTGGGGTGGGGAATCTTTTTCTTATTAAGGGCCAATTCAATTCTTATAACATCCATCAAGGGCCGTACAACATGTCTGATGTGATTGCTGGAGCTGCTCGTCTTCGTTGAGGTGTCTGATGTCATCTTTGGTGGCGACTTGCTCGTATCAAACTCAGCAGCCATCCCCTGCACAAAAATGTGTAGCTGGTCTGAGTTTACAGCCGTTTTCAGACATGACCTGCGGATAAAATCTGGAAAGTTGTGTCCGGACGTATCCGCCGTTTCCCTTTCACACATGCTCAACGCAGCGGGAGGTTTCTCTGCACAGACGCGTTCACAACAGCAACACATCATCCACATTATTCAGGCGACGGGTGGTGGAGCCGGGCAGGAAGTAACATATTAATTCCGCTGTAGAGATCACTTGATTTTATTAACGGCACATCAATAACCGTTGTCGGCCCATACCACCACAATCTCTCTTGACATCTTTATTTGTGTCTTCTCCGTGTGTGTGTCACCGCCTTTTTTCACCCAGAGATATTTGTTTTCGTCTGTCTCGTGTTACAAGCGTCATCAACCCAGCGGGGAATCCCCTGCTGTGCGCTTACGTCAGATTCTGCGGACTTTCTGCTGACTTTACCGGAGGCCAGGTGAAGAAAGTCAGCAGATAATTCGGAGGCTCTCACTCTGCACCTCCTCCGGAGAAAGTGCGGAGGATCTCTGGAGTTCAGTGCAGGTCTGAAATTAGCTTGTGTCTGTTGACGGACTCTTTGTCTGGTTCGAGCGGCCCTCACAACAGCAGCAAGGCTCTTTCTCCTTCTGAATGAGGTTTCAGCTTCCTATCTATCATGGACACCAAACTCCACTGAAGAGCTTTAACCTGATCCAAGAGTATTTTTCCTTATACCGCATCCAATTTAGCTCCACGATTCCAGCTATAACGATGCTGAGTAGACCCTCTTCCTTGTCTCAAACCTCAACAAAAAAAATGTTTGTTTTTCCATTTCTCTGGGAAAGATTTCTCATCTACTTGTGTCAGCGATGACACAAAACATCTACGTGTTTCCTTCCCCCTGACCGCGGCCTGACAGCAGCCAAGGCACCACCTTGAAGGGCTTGTTAGATATTTTCTTTTGGTGGAGAAAATAATTGCCGTCATTTTACTCAATTACGACTTTCTATACAGCTTGTTTTATATATATATAAGGTGTATTGACACATTCTTAGAAAAGTCAATCTTTTTCAGATTTCTGAATTCCTGTTCTTGCAGGGGCTGTATATGGCTCGGAGGCAGACACGGCCCCCACCCCTGATGAGAATTATATGGCTGCTGAACAAATCATTATTGTGTGGTCACAATGTTGGCGATGATAAAAACTCTTCTTCTAATCCTCGCTGCTATACAGTCTCATCTTTCCAGACACATCTTTACACTTCTGCTGAGCATCAGACCATTAAACCTCCATTCAGTCCTCTCCTGCTCCCTATCATCACTGCTTTTACTCAGTATAATACATAAAGAAGATAGAGCTGGTTTCACAACTTAACTTAATCTCATTTGTACTTTTTTTTCTTCTGTTTGTGTTGTCAGACATGTGAATGAGCATAAAACAGTGATTTGATCACAACTCGTAAACACTTCACGTTAACCTGGGATCATTCCCAAGCTGCTGCTCTGCGGCGATAAACGCCTCATTTTATAAACACGACATAGTCTGACAAAACCAGAGTGTGTCTCTCTGGTTTTGTGTGTCTTTACTCCACCGCCACACAGCTTCTTGCTGAGCAGCTTATGAAATCATTATGAAATCAAGCTCGGTTTTTTTTCCTTAGAAACTGAAATACAAAGTGTTCAAATTCATCCGTTTTGAAAAAGCTCTATTTTATTTATGAGAAAATTGCCGTTTTAGTCTGAATGGAGGGATACAGTAGTTTTTGCTTTAAACCATGATCAAGATACAGTCAAAATTAAATGGTTTTATAGAAAGAATAATATAATTTTTATTACATTTTAAATGTGTCCATTTTTTGTTGAAACCAGATACATTTTCTAGAGTATGTTATTGTACATTTTTCCTTTCTTTAGGTGAACAACGTTTAAATATATGTAACCTGGAAGTCTTTAAAAAGCACATTTCACTTTTATTCAAATCCTGTCTGCTCTTAGCATAGAAGCATTAATGTCTTCTCACCTACAAATCAGCAGAACAGTGCTCATTGTGAAATGTCATGTCTGCTTCCCCAGACTGTTTCAGCAAGGAACCTCCATTATTATCAGAGCTGGAAGATACTGACCCACCCAAATACCCTGGAGAATAAAAGGCCAATATCAGCCTCATATAATGTTCTAAAATAAATTCTTGTCGGCGTGTGTGCTTCCGTGTGTGTGTGTGTGTATTATATTTCACACACAGTATCAGCGCCTGTCTTCCTTATTTCAAAGTCCAAAATAGCTCCAAACCAAAATGTACAGCAGCCAAATACTGGACGATGGAGAGGAGGTGTAGGTGTCTCTGCTGTGAAAAACAACCCGGTTGGATCCCAGTACAGTCCAATCAATACATCGTTATAGATCATAATCACGTGAAGCGTATAATCGCCTAAAACCTATCAATTATAGAGAGAGAGATAGCTGGGGCCTCCAAATCCTGGCCTGCAGCCCTCTTCCTCCTTGGATTAGGATCTGAGATTGGGTCAGGATCATAGGGGCTGTGCCCAGGCCGGCCAGATATCAGATTAATGACCACTCGAGGGGCACACATCTCAGCCAGCAGTTAGAGGGAGGGGGAGCAGCGAGTTACTGCAAAATAAATAATACATCATTTGGTCTGGGAGCTGATATAATTATCACCTAAGACAGACTTTCTGGCCAGTGCATGAAATATCTCAAAGACGGAGTGATTTCAGTGTGCACGGACCAGCACAGCTCCGATGCATGTGACGTAGAAAAGGGAGACTTCATTAGTGAGGCTTGTAGTCAAATACGTTGTATACAATATTTTTCCATCCACCTGATTTTGTGGATTTATTCAAATTAATTAAAATACAAAAAAGAAAATGATTTAGGTCATATGAGCTTTCAGAATTTCTTCAGTCATATCAGGAAAACAATGAATGAAACAACACAAGGTATATAAAGAGACATTTAAGCTGTTGGACCCCATGCAAAACAACTGGGTATCCCTCACATAAAGATCTAATACAGAGAGATCTACTGACGCCTGAGAGTATTTATTGACTGACAAATTAACGACAAATGGTTCAGTGAACTGTATAAATTATAAAAACTGTATAAAATGGTGTGGTTTCATCCATAAGGTTAGTGAATGTATTTTTCATGTAGTTTGATTAAATGGTAACATTGCCTCTAAAATTTACCTTTAAATCGTCCCACTGATTCCAGGTCTGACCAACTAATGTTCCTAAATAAACCGTAAAATATACTTTTTGTTTCATTGTCTTCAAAAACAAGTCACTGGCTAGACACAATATTTGGTTGGTTCCTTCAAAAATTGTTGAACCGTTACAAATAGATATGATCTTTTGGTTTGGTTGGAGTAACGGAACAATTATGGTTTAGCTGCTTAATTAAACTTGCCAAAAATCTGAAAAGAACATCAACAATATAGGGCAAGAACATCGCTAGCTAGCTAACAGCATTTGTTTGGGCTGTAGAAGGACAGGTCCCTATTTCCCCATCCAGAAAGCACAAAGCAACCTGACATATGCAATTCCAATAGGCCTATGAAAACTTGAAAATATTTTTTTTGTTGCTAGATAAACGACTTAAATATTCTGCTAGAACTGATGTTGACGAGACCAGTGAGAAAGAACCAAGATTACTAACACCGTGCCTTCCGCAAAACCAAAACAATGAGCTGAAAAGACACTAAAATGCTCCATAGAGCCGAGGACAACCACAGATTTGTTTGGTCATTTCCAATTATTTTTCATGTTTGTATAAAAATACTGATTAGTGCAGCTTTAATGTTAGCAAGTCTTTGTCACCATGGCTGAAAGAACTACTTTTGCACAAGGTTAGGGGAAAGGTGGGGACACCGATGCTGACTCAAAACCGATAAACAAACTGCGGCCTCCTGTGTGAAGGTCCATTGCCCGTTTACCCGTCCAACCATGAAGACCTCCTCCTGTGAGGTGATGTGGCTCTAAAACAATGTCACACTACCTCTCCCTTGACAGATAAGGGTCGCAGCTCACGAAGCCACAAGAGGATAATGTTAGAGACCTCAAAACATAGGCTGTGTTGTAGGCATTTGAACAATCCACTGATGCTGTCGTTTTTCTTTGGGAAGACAGTCTCGGATTGGTATAGATTCCTCTGCTGTGCAATGGGGCCTTACTGTCTTGACCCCCCAGTAAACACAGTGAAACCAGGACGTGGTGGGCTGCAGATCAGTGAGATGTGTATTGACCCAACCCTCCGTGGCCAAACAGTTGGCATTACCCTGCTGAAACACCTTGTTGCCAACAGCGAGGCAATTAAAGTCACAGGAAGTCATTTCACATGCGTGTCTCTGCAGCTGGAATCTCCAATCAGGAGACTGCTTGTGAGCTGAGGCTCTCATTTCCCACAACTGTCAAGTGTGGATGGGGAGGCCTCCTGCTTCCAGCTCCCCCTCCACCCCCTGCTTTCATAAAAAAAAATGAAAAAACAGCCTGATGGTTATGGGAAATCCAACTACAAAAACAAATATGTATATTTTCAATTTATCTCACCTCCCATACCTGTCTGTGCTCCCCACAAGCCTTGGCAACTCTCCCAGCTGCCCCTCCAACTCACTATTTAAATTCAGAATTCCTAAGCGGATTTTCTCAATTTAGCCATACTTTTAATCTTTGGCGAAATGAGTGATGACTTCTTTAAATAAAAAAAAATAAAAAACTGACAGGCTTACAGCGCACACCGGCGGATTAGTTTCCCGTGGAGATGAGGTTTTCCTTTGTGCCGCCATGTGTCTGTTTGATGGGGTTTAACAGGAGGCGTCGGTGCTGAAATTGGATGCAGCAGGGATCGTGGGTAGATGGCCCGAGTTCGATACAGACCCCCACGCTGCAACTTTGCCCTGTGCTTTTCCCTTCATTTTCCTTTCCCTCGGGTCCAATGACTGAGCCTTTAAACACTCATTGACTGACTGACACACAGATACACACACCACACAAATACAAACAGAAATTCTGCCTCCGAACACACATACACAAACCGTAAAGCAGCACACACACACACACACACACACTGGCACATATGCTTTAAGAAATATGCACACCCCACCAAAGCACCTGCTTTGAACAGTCCAGACAAGCATTAAATCCCACCTGCTCCATAATCTATCGGATAGTCCACATTTTTGTTATGTCTGCTGCTCACTAACTTTCATTACACAACAGTGGAGCACCAGTCTGTTCATCATCCATCCTGCTGTCACCGCCGTCCTTTTGTCAGTGTATTTAACATCACGTGCATGTTGAATAGCAACGGTGACAGCGTACCAGAAGCAGCAGCATTTCTTTCTTCAAATGAAGGCTGATGTCACAATCTGACTTGATCGACCAGAAATTAGATGAGTTGGATAAGCGTACCTAATTTCCTCTTGTCAGGAAAACATCTTCCGATGGTTGACGGAGGCTGGTGGCTGGTAGGTGGTCAGACAGTGGTGTTGTGGAATGGGAGGAGCAGCTGGTTCCTGGAGGATTTTCCACTGTTGTAAATTTCCATTTAAGCGTTTTATAGGAAGGAATAGTTTGGGGTGTCCTGACAGACCTTTACACGTGAGGGGCATGTGACGACTTAACAACTTGAAAATGCGAAATTGTTGCCCGCAAAGATATTGGTTTAAAACTCCAATGACAGGCAGGAATGCAAATTTGCAACAGGCTTTCAGTGAAATGTTCAAATTGATTTGCACCAGTTCATTCTTCAGAGAAAAAAATGAATTCAGTACCATCCATTGATGAAGACTTTGTCCTCCTCCTCTCTCGTTTCCTATTTGACAAGGCAGAGAAAGAGAAGCAGGGCTGCATTGCCCCACACAGGAGCTGAATCTCTTACACGGCCCTGGTTCCGGACATACTGGAGGCTGTTGGTGGGGCAGTTTGAAGCCGTGCTGGTGGATCCTGCCACATATGAAGAAACAGTAGCATACCTATTGAGCAGCGTCTGTCTGAGGTAAGATGGTGTGTGGACTGCTACTGTGGAGTGTTTGGGTTGATGTCTTTATTTACAGTGCGAAAGTTCAGAATAAGCAACCTCCTTCCAGAAAAAAATGTGTTTCTCTTTCATGGCTTAAAGGTTCAGTGTGTAGAATTTAGTGACATCTAGTGGTGAAGTTGCATGTTGCAGCTGAATACCCCTCACCCTCACCCTCCCCTTCCAAACAAGAAAGAGAACCTGTGGTAGACTTCAGGTTTCATAAAAACTCAAAAGGTGTTTAGTTTGTCCAGTTTTGGCTACTGGAAAAAACATGGTGGCCTCCTTAGAGAGGACCTGCTCCTGATGTAAATATAAAGTATTTAAATACTGTATAAAGTATTTAGTAGTATATTCTTGGGTAAAGAAAACAACCATTTGTACAATTTAGATGAAAAACTAGTGAAAATATCACAAGGATTTTTTTATATAAAATGTCTGACAAAATCAACAGCTAGATTTGTATTTAATTGAAATTAAACTGGCATAGATATTAATGGCGGCTCATGAACCCTACTTTTTTAATGGGGGGGACAGGCAATATTTTTGTGTCCAGGTGTCTTGGCTGTATATTCCCCCTCCCTCACCTTCATGCAGGGTTCCTGGTCCCACTGGCAAACAGGAAGTGGGAGATTCCAACTCCATTTGTAGAGGAGGGAATCTAGAGTGTGCCACACGAAGCCCAGACCAGAGGGGTGTTTTGGGCTACTATCACAGAAATGCTCTTTTAAGTGCCCATATGATATAGCATGGTGGTGTTTCTGTGACAGGCTGGGTCAGGTGAAGTGCTGATGGGTATTTATATATTTTCAGTTTCACATCTTGTAGAGATTTGTTGATTGATATTTGTCTTTATGGTTTGACTTGTGGGAGGGGCTTCTGGTATAAAGCCAGGGGGTAGATGCTCCTCAGGGACAGTTAAGCTTGGGCCTGGAGGCTGCATGTGCTAGAGCCCAAAAGTCAGGGGCCCTAGTAGTAGTTATCTTACTAGAGTTGAAAGAGTTTTGTTTTGTTTTCTTTAGTATTTTTTAATTTTTTTCCAAAGCTGCACGCTTGCATATCTGTACTTGCACCTGTCTGGTGACAACAATAAAATGTATGCATCAGGTGAAGATTTCGACTCGTGTCTCCTTCTTCCAACATTGGGCTCCACATTACATTAATCACAGACAGGACCTGCCCTACTTGGCCTCTTATTGGCTTATTCTTATCCTAACTAACCAATCAGAGGCAGTTTAAGGTGGGTGATGGTTTCACTGTCCTATGTAAAAAAATTGGCTTACAGGACATGAATGAATTATGCGCACAACAGGCGATTTAGAAGTTATGCTGATTAAAAAATGTGTAGATATATGCCATATACTCTGCACTACACTTCTGTTGTGTGAGAAAAAAATCTTTTTTTTGTATTCTGTACCTGAGAGTCAACAATATGTGGTTTTCGGGGGTCAGGTGTCAGCCCCTCTGTGCAGCATATGTCTGTTTGTCTAAAGCACAGGTTGCTACATACAACTGGAATTCCCGGGTTTTGGTCTTTAAGCCGTTAACAAACAGTCATCATATAGTTATCTGATTGACAACCCAGTGATTGGTGAGCTCATCCAGCCTGGCCTAAGGCCAGTTCCTTTTGATATCGCAGTCTTTTAGGCATCTATTGAGAGGTCTTCTTAAAGTCATGCCTCTCAGCTGGTGCTCACTGTACAGACTGATGATGGTCAATGTAAGCGCTGCGTTTTCCTAAAGGTCATGACAGATGGGCTCAGATTGGCTGGGCTCAGACAGTCTGAGACACTTGGCTTGGTGTGACTGGGTGCGTGGGGTTAGCCAACAGCAGCCATACTTACTGACTGGGTATTTTTGGCCCACCATTCTTCCTATACCTCCTTAATCCAGTATAGAGGACTTAGGCTTCTTTGTTTGCTCATTTGACTGTGTGGGTGCCATATCCCAAAGCTGGGCGCGGGATTAGTCAGGCATTGTGTCAGTAGCTTGTGAAGATGCTGGGGAGGGGGGGGAGGGGGCTGCTTGATTAAACAGAGGCAGTAGAAACAACAACGTGAGCTTTTCTTTGAGGGAAGGACTGCACTGAGGTAGGAGGGACCCCACAAACCGTACCAAGACCAATTCTATGCAATCCATGGGATACTTTGGCATTTCTATACGATCTGTTGACTCATTTTCCTTTTGACGCAGCCTCGCTCACCAGCCGGAGAGGCATTTAAGTAACCTAGCAAAGCAGAGAGTGCTCGTGAAATAGCCATTCTCATCGTTTCCTTTGATGTGTACATACATTTAACGTGAGCCAGGGCTCGCTGAGAAGCATGACAAATCGCTGGAGAGAGAGTTTCTTCTCCGCACGTTTTTTTTCCACGGGGTCAGTGCTTGCGGTTGGGGTAGTGCAGGGGTGGGCGATTTTGGCATTCCTTTTTTGGAGCTCTGCACTTGACCTACTTTTCATTAATGGGGATTCAGAGTGAAAAAGAGAGCTGTTTATCCTGTGATGAAAAGCATAATGACATTTGGTTTAAGGCAGCGGACAGAGTGGATGCGGTCCCATCCACTGACCCCCCCCTCCCCCCCTGGGCGTCTTTGCCTATTGTGACTGGGTGAGGCCGCTGGTTGGAGGGACCGGCCGAGAGGAGAGCTAGATGAGCTTAGTGACACAAACACCTTTTGAAAAATGTTTGGTGAAAGCACTGCTGGGAGGTTTTCAATGCCCTCGCTCATGAATCCACAAAAAGGCAATTTCTGAGACGCGCGGAACTTACAGTCTAAAGGGGATATATTGTATGAAGAGCATTCACATCCATCATACTGAGTGGAAATGAGCGGGCCTAAGGTGGAGATATCTCCAAAAGTTTGGCTCCCGCTCGCCGCAGTGACAGCAGGTGAAAGAGAGACATGTGAACACTGTCCAGGAAATGCGGAGAGTGGGTGAGAAGCGGTACGGAGCTGTGGCAATTAGAGAGGGTCCCTTCCGAGGGTCACCTGACATCAAAGAGAATTATTCAGTACCCACTCTTATTCCTTTTTATTTGATTATGGTCATTTTGACCGCTCATTACTCCAGCCGCAATGTGCTCGCCTCGCTACGTGGATGTAGCTCAAATGTTGTCAAGGGTGGCACAGCAAAGCTAATGCTGTAACAATATGATCACATGCCTCACAAAGATATGTTGGATTTCTCATTTCCCTCTGTGTGTGTGTGTGCGTGTGTGTGTGAGATGTTCAAATTGAAAATATGGATGTTTCATAATATTTTTGACTGCTTTAACCATCTCCTCCTCTCTCCGTCTCCCTTTTCCTTCCTCTCTTATTCTCTCTCATGCTCATATTCCCTCTCTCTCATTTGCTATTTGAAGCATCTATTAGTGTTTTAACACCACAGGAAAGCGGCTTCATTGAAATGCAATGAAAACTGCACTGAGAAGGCAAAGTTAACTAATGGGCTCAAATTTTCAAACGAATGCAAGATTAAAGTCAATTGAATCTCCCATTGGGTCTTGAGTGAAACCCTTTGAAAAGAAGCCCCACAGTGGGTTTCAGAAATGAAAAATAGGACTTATTCTAAAATATTAATTACATTTTATACCCTCATTAGAGCAAGCAATAACATTTGTTCAGAAACTTTACCTTGAGGTGGTTCGTGTGCCACAGGAAGGTGACGTGTCTGGTCACCCCCAGCCCCTTCCCACACGGCGATGCAGATGTTACTCAGTGACACATCACGGGGGCAGGACACCACTGCAAATGGGCTGTATTCATATTTGATCCGCGGCTCTAAAATGAGCTGCCTCTTCTGATGTTATTACATTGTGAGCACTTTTGAGCCATGATCCAGTTAAAATGAATGAGAGGAGACATAAGACAATATTATGGTGTCTTGACTGCCTGGAAAAAAAAGAAGACGACGAGGTGGGGGGGGAAGGGGAGGGAGGGGAGGAAGTCGGGAAGCAGATCTACAGAATAACCAAACAGAATAAAGAAAGCTGAAGCAAAAGGGAAGGGAAGAAAGGGGAAAAGAAGGTGTTGTCTGACTCAAAACCTTAGAGAGAGAACTACACGGATTCCTTGGAGGGTGGATTTTTTTTTTCTTTCTCCTTCCTTTGCACTATTATTTAAGGAGCACACACAGCAGATCCTGCATCAACTACGATGGCCTACTTTTCCGGCTTTATATACCATGAATTAAATATATTTTATAAAACATGCCCACATTCCCTTAAATGAAGTGTGCACGATGAAGGAACATGGAACACATTAGGGAAAGTTGCTCTCATTTTTCCCGACAACTCTTTGTCTTCGGCTCTCATTTGTGTGTTCATCGCGGTACACACACACACACACACA
The DNA here is from genome assembly GCF_009819705.1 of Hippoglossus hippoglossus. Lineage (NCBI taxonomy): Eukaryota > Metazoa > Chordata > Actinopteri > Pleuronectiformes > Pleuronectidae > Hippoglossus > Hippoglossus hippoglossus. The sequence continues at coordinate 2,632,174 of NC_047173.1, forward strand.
CACACACACACACACACACTCTCTCCATCAGACATACACACACACACACACACACACACACACACACACACAGAGCAGTGCATGTTGCCTCCTGACTGTCTTTGGAGGATTTATATGTGTCAAAACTCACATTCCAGCCTGAGACAAAGAGCAGCGGGCCCACAGGAGTGACAGGAGGAAGATCTGAAAACTCTTCTGTCGCCTGTAATGGGCTAGAAGTCATTAAAAACATCACTGCTGGCCTAATTAAGATGGGACATCTGGTCTTTCCTCACAGAATGGATCGCAGCAGAGTACAAATAACTCCTCTATGACAAGTTGAGAGGTGTCATACATCTCAGTGATCGTCAATCAACATGGGAGTTATGGAGCTCTTTCATCATTAACGAGCAAATGCTTTGTTTTCGCCGTATGAAAGCAAACAGACAAATTTAAGAAAAGAAAAAAAGAAGAGATTTGGAGGTTTGTCTGTGTCTTCCAATGCTGCTCAATCTCCCTTTTATGTTGCTGCCAATTAGTTGGAATAAACTTTACTCTGTCTTTGATGGTACTAGTCTTTGCATGGAGCAAAAGTTGGCTTGAGTCGTCTGCGCTGCGTTCGGTCATTTTACACTAAATGGGCCAATGACCGATTTAGCTGTTGCAGCACAAATAATGGGTAATGTGGACGTTTAAAACAACAAAAAGTGCAGTTCTATAATGTATAGTACTAAAGTGAATTTAATAAATTTTTTATACACATCACATTGCATATTCATTAAACTGACCTCTTAAATTCTGCTAGACTCACCATTAATTAAGCCGTATATAGTTTAAGTCATACTTGTTGCATGTTGTGCAACCGAACACGGATTTTGGAGATATGACTTTAAATTATGCTCAAAACATCTTGAATATTTCCATTTGATTTAAAAAAAAAAATAAAACAGGCCTGTGTTTTGAATATTTCAATGAAAATATATTAAGATTTATTTTTGAGTGTATGGAAGAATATTTTAATATTTCACAGCAGTGAAGTGCTGGAACATGTGTGTTAAAGGATTCACTGCAAATGTGATGTGTCATACAAAGCTGAACTGTGAACTCCTTCAACTCCAAATGAGTCATTGACAGTGTTTATAATCACTCCATTTTATCACTATGGATAATGTGAAAATACAGAGAATATGATCAAGTCTAAGGGGCTTTAAGCTCATTTTGCGGTTCTGTTTTTTCGATGAAAAGCGAATCTCTAAACATGTAGTTTGGTGGAGACCAAAACAGAGCTAAAACCATTCACCGAGTGAATGTTGGGCTTCCATTTATCAGGTTGTCATAACACAACAACTTCATGCGGTGATGACAAGTCAGTGTTGTTTTTCAAACTTGCTCCACTGCACCCGAGTAAATAAATCTATCAATTGTTAATAGCCAAAATGTGAATTTTACAGATGTTGTGTTACTCGCTGCAGCCCCTGAAGGAAAACACACATTTTTCTCGCACTACTGACACCAGGGGTGTACTGGAAGATTTAGTGGTCAAAACAGTGGGGCCCTCCTCCAACACACATTTTGTCTACTCAATATTTCTTTCTGTTTTGGTGAATTTTTAATTTTGTTGGAAATGTTGGCACCTGCATCATCCATCCAGAGTCCAGAGCAGTCAAACTCCTTCACCTCACTTCCTGCTTTGCCTCGTGTGTTTGGATGTGTAGAAGTGACATAGAGTGAATACATCATGTCCATATCTCCATGACCCAGCCTCATTATGCATCACATAGCAGCTCGTTTTTTTACGCACAGGGTGGAAGCACAAGACTTTTTTTTTTTTTCTTTTTTTTTTTACCATTAAAAAGAATCTAGTCAGACACTGAAGGAGCCAATGCATGAAAATAATTGGAGCCCAAGGGGTAATATTTGTTCTGTTGAAATAATAATTATTCTTATGGTCTTTGTGTGGTGATGCTGAGCCACAGAGGGAGAGCACAATCCACCATTATGTTTTCATCAATAATCATTTGTGGGGGTCTGTGGAGGCAGCTGTATTTCATGCATGTCGCCAGGATCACTGTTTACACGGATAACATATCTCCTGCCACAGAGTACTCCTACTCATTTACCATATGGGCTTATGATGGACCACATTACAATACTGGCTTTTTTTTTATTGTGTAGTAGTACCGTGGCGCCAAGAGGGGCTGTTTTCATTTTGAGCAGACACACAATATGTGTGGAGTGTTTTCGCAAATTGCTTCAAACTACAATTACCAAATGGCAAGAGAGAAGAATTGATGAATGGATGCAAAGCAGTGAAATGTTGCTCCTCATTGTTATTGACTGAGGAAACATAAAAACCCCTGCGTCCTGCTTTTAGTCAGTCAACCACCTGAACTGACTCATTGGATGAAGAGCGTTGGTATAAGCTTGCCATTAGCCACGTGTCTCATGGCATCCTCCTCCTATTCCATTTCCTGCCTGTTACTATGTTAAAAAAAACTCTTCACCACTGGAAACGACAACCTTCAAGCTGCAACCTATGATAAGTTTTGATGAAGATTTGGATCATGCAATAACGTGGACAATGGTCATCCTTTACTACTTTTGTGGTATCTTCTTTTCAAAGTATTTTCCATTTTAATGACTGAATGTAAAGTTTCCACCATAAGTCCCAATTTTTGCAACATAGGCAAAAATTGGGCTTAGCACCACCCAACATGAGTTTGACTGGTTTGAAGAAATACAACTATCCACTATAGCATAATGATGCAGCCAAACCAGTGTTGAACCAGTGCTGTGACTATGCCAGTCTAGTCAAAACCAAATGATCTTTGAATGTACGTGGCTGGAGGATAAGTCAAGCTGTGTGTTTGTTACTGATGCTGATGAGTGCTCATGCTGTTTGTCTTTACTTTTAAAAGTTTAGCGCATGACACTTCACATATAGTAAGCGTAAGAAGTACAGTCATTGTAATAATATGATTGTAATAGTGTGTAACAACCCACTCCTATTGTCGGCCTTTACAAGACAAAAAACTAGCGTGTGAGGAATCACGCATGCAGCATGTTTTTATTCACAGTAATAATAAAAAAGGAAATTTAAATTCACATGTCAAGATTTCACGATGCTCTCACTCTTGCAGGGCTCAGATATACAATTCATTGAGTATAAGCGAGGAGTGTGCACTTCTCTTTGGCAGCAGGCTTACCCAGGCTTTCTTAAGAAGATCATCTATAATTCTGTGGAGTATAGCGTCAGTAATGTGAATGTGACAATGTATTCATTACCATATAAATCAACCGCCATAACCATCATCACAACCAAATCACCACTAAGTCAGAAATACTCTGTTTTTAATTGGTCTTTTTTTAATGCATAGTTTTCTGGTAATTTCATTGTAATTTCCTTTACAATTGTGAATATTCAGACTAAAACTAAGGCAAAGTTAATCAATGTAGTGAGGCCTTCCTATGTGAATTGCACTTAGAGCTGCTCAGAAAAACCACTGATTACAGGGTCAAAATCTTGTAATTGGCCGTAACCATGGCAACTAGTGGGATTCTAAACCCCATCTGAGTGCTCTTCATCCCTTCGCAGGCCTGATGGTGAGCACCTCAGATACCTCGCAGCACACGGACATCTGTAGGCGCTCGGTCCACACCGATCAAACCAACCAGACAAGTAAATAGAATATTTGAAATAGAATAACTGAGCACAAATAAAGATGATCGTGTTGATTTCTGCAGGTAAAAGATCTGCTTCTGGAATGTATCGAGAAAGGTGGTATAGTTTCACAAAGCTGATTAAAATCAAGTACAAATACTTCAGAAAGTGTTGCTTGGGTCTGGTATTCGAGTAAATGTACTCGTGTTGCTTACCCCCCTCTCGTGAGTAACAATAGAACGGCAAGGCCATTCTTAACTGCTGGAAATTGCTCCATCAGTGCAGTGCAGCCGCATAGAAACGCTCTCAATCAATACCACATCCTATCCCACACCTTGGATAAAAAGCTATAATAGGTGAATGAAAGAAGTCTCTACTTAGTCTAAAATAAGGCAATTTCTATGTAAATCGGCAATAAAGCAGAACTTTTACAAATGCATAAGCTTTCCTATTATTGACATGTGGTAGTCGAAAAATCGTTTAGCTGCTTGATAGCAGTCATCTTATCTCCACAAGTATTTGCTTGTCCTCCTCTTATATTAATATTTCCTGCGATATTAAGCCGTTCTCCCAGGAGATAAATATCTGCTGTGTAGCAGCCACTCACACTATAGCATTTGATTATTTAGCCGGGTAATTTCTTCATAGACACAGAGCTGTAGCTGAGTGGCCACACCATATTAACTGCAAGCAGAATATCAATTTCAAATTGAACCCTGGATGCATTATTGATTAACCACTGATATTGTTCTCTGAAAATAAGTGCCATCGGGTTATTGTTTAATATGAATGATAATGCCAGGCCTCTATCTGGAAATAAGGTCCCGGTGTCCAACCCCAGCCTTTGGAATAAGCTCTGATTGACTCAATTGATACTGTGGGAGTGTGAGGGAGGTGATACCGGTGGAGTCTAAGGTTCCTTCATTATTAGATCCACATAGGCAGCACAGATAGAGTCACATATATGTTTGGGAATTTTTTGGCAACTCGTTCACGGGGCCCAGATTACATTCTGTTGTTTGTGTGCGACTTTTCTGCTCGTCTTGCTGTGAAAAATCGAGATTAAAGATATAGCGTGTGATGGGTTCTACCATGAATAGATTCATATAATTATTAACAAACAGACTGTCACATTATGTACTGCTGGGTACGGATCTTCAGAATCAGGATCTGGGTTTTATTGCTGTGGTTTGTTTGTGCAATTATAAATATAGAAAATATAAAAATATGAAACACATATTAAATATCAAAATTTAAAAAATACTACAAGCAAAATAAAAAATACTATAGCCGGGGGGGGATTGTGCAAAATGTACAGTTATTGTTATTTGTAAAGTGTCTTAAGCAAACCCTCACTGCCAGGACTAGAATTTAAATATGTCGCTTTCAGGTTGGATCTATTCTAGGAGTGAAATCCAGTTCTGTTATGGTGGAACCAACAGAACAGTTAGACTCTTGGCCCTTATTTTCATATTCTTGTAAAGCTCTACCACTTCTTAGCACTGCTACCAGAGTAGCGCTGGTGTGTTTTTCTCAGGGGCCGGGCGGGAGGACAATCAGTGTAAATCACTGTATTATGTCCTTCTAAGAGCTCCTGTGATCAGTCGATGTATAGATTAGCCGACCAACAGAAAAATGACAACCTTTCACCGGTTCGAGCTTCTCAAATGTCAGGATTCGATGTTGTTCCTTGTCATAAAAAATAGAAAACGGATTGACTTTAATCAAACGATTAGTTTCTTGATTAATCAACGAGTCTTACTCATACTTATACTTACACACATGATCGGTGGAGACCCATTGAGTCTCTATCTGGAGTTTTCTTCCAGCTAATGAGGGAGGTTTCTTCTCTCCACAGTCGCCAAAGTGCTGCTGTTGTGTTTCTCTATAATTTCTCAGGACTCGACCTTCTATGCAAAGTGCCTGGAGATAATGTATATTATGATGTGGCGCTATACAGATACAATCTAATTGAATTGAATGAAATGACTTAAAGCATTACATAATTACATACATAATTACGTATTCACGGCTGAGGGTGCAAAATTCCTAGGCTTTGAAGTATTTATTTTATTTATAATTTGTTATCATTATTTGACTTCAGGACTGTGCCCATTTGGGGTAAATCCCTGGGGTCACAGGGTGCTTTATGGGCGTTCCCCCCCCCCCCCAAGCTGTCAAAGCTGTGACTTATAATAAAACTGATATGATTTATTGGTGGGACTGAGAAACATCAGATATGAGATTGAGAGCTGCTTGCTGTCAGTTTGCTGTGTCAACCAATATGCAACCATGTTCAGAAGAGTTCATCCATTTGACGAAATAATGACGTTTGGTAGTGAGGAGGCTCCGAGATCCAAGACTTTTTCAAATTTGCCATCTGTAGCGTTTCTTTTTCTCAATGACTTGATCCTATAGGAACCAGTTAAAGGAGGTACACTGGTTGATCTTGGGGAGTTCTGGCATTTTAACTGTGAGCGAAAGGGGTAGAGTCTTCCAATGCTTAACATTATCTTCTATAGTGTGTGTATGCTGTGGCTACATCCACTCTACTACATTCTAGGAGCAGTTTTAACACATGGTTACGCCGGCTGTCAACACTATACTCTGGAGTTTTCAAGTGCCTACAACAGATAAGTTGTTTGAAATCTCTGGGGCTGCGTTTTAGAATGAACCATATAAAGATGGAAGACATGTCTTCTATGTCACAACAAATACAACTATTCAGTCGTATTTGTGTAAAATCCGGTGACTTAACTCTTCCTTGTCAGTTGACGTGCTTCTTTGCCTTCTGTGGTTGCCGGTTCCTTTTTTCCGTCTCCTTGTAAACAAATATGTACATGTGTACTGTCCATGGAGAGGCCCAAACCACAATTTGTATTTGAGACAGTGAATTATGTCTGCACATCTTCTATTGTGTTGCTTTAACCAAGCGTTAACCACACACGTGTCAGATCAGGAGACTCGTATGAATCATGTATGAAACCGTAACAGTCCTCTCACATGGCGAAATGTGTCCACAGAAATAAAATGTAGCCAGTGTCATAATGTTTAGTCGTTGTTGAGCTTTCACCAGAGAACATCCATGGGATATTCCTTGCAGTTTATTGGTGGCTTGCACCAGCCAGACAGATAAAGGGATTTGGCAGATCCTGGTTTGTTGCTGATGATTGTGAGACTGGATATCTTCCCACTTGGTGAGTCCGTGGCAAATTTGAGCTGTGCCGTCACACATGTCATCGCACACGGCTTGTTCATTAGCACTTAATTCTGCTTCCTGTACTCTGTGTCCCCACTGCTGATTGGCTGATAGCTCTTGAGTAACATGGGTTGTCGCTCGTGTGTTGAAGGCTAGATTGTTGACATTGATGTGAACCCTAATTCGTTTTTTATTGTAACAGTTCAACAACATGGCAATTTGAAACATATTTGTGATGCTTCCACAGTCCAAGCTCAGCACATTCTGAGAGGAAATTACAGGGAGCGTGTCTGCTGTGGAGCTGCGATGTGAGGTTCCTGGTATGACGACTGTATTTCCCTCGTATGAAAGTAGGGCTTTGTACTCAACTAAAAGCCAGGACAAGCTGTGTATGTTCCGGTCCTACAATAACAATACAAATCTTTTTAAAAGAAATAAATTGATTCAGTCAACACTAGAGTGTTTTTACCTTGAAACCGGTTCAGGAAGTGTTGCAAATATTTGTTTGTGACATATTCGACAGATGTAGACATTGAAAATCCACCTTTTAGAAGAGCGGCTCAAACAGGTGTGGCGCTCCAATCTGATATTGCATTTAGCTGATGCTTTTGTCCAAAGCGACTTACAATTAGAGCATTGAATATCTCTGAGATCGCATGGGCGCCGAAATGAAAAGCACGACGCTCTGCGACATGCGCTGCTCACGCATTATATCTGGCCCAAAAGACGTTTGAGGTTTGATCTAGTTGTCTATCCCATGCTCTGGCTGAACACCCAGCTGTACAGCATTCATTTATTCAGCTGTTTCCTTTAAATATTCACACTGTGGCAAAATCCATGGAGACGTGCATTCTGTCTCCAAAGCAGTGAATTAGGTTACGGACAACCAATGAAAAGTTAATTATTTAAGAAGCCAAAAATGAATTACCACCGTGGCTCAGCCCTCTGAGGGAACATCAACTCTTTATATCAGGTCACAAATGGTGTCTGTTATTGCAAGTCCCCAACCGTAACTAACACCAATCTCAACCATGTGTTACATTGATAAGATTGAGGGTGTGATCATTAACAATGTAGTTTGTCTTTTCAACTGGAGGACGAGCTGCACAGGGAACTTACATTTCCAACTCAACTTTGTAGTGCAGGTTATCCCAACTGATAACCTGCACTACATCGCTGGTTATCAACTGTCTCAGTCAACGCTGGGTTTTTCTTATCCAGCTATGAGCCCGTTCTTGATATGATATTTGATTATAGAAAAGCAACATCCAAAAGTGGCATTCAACAGAGAGAAGTGTAAATGATCACTTGAAACTTGAACTAAAAAAATGAGCCGTGTAATCTTTAAAGTACAAGACTAAAGAGAAGCAGAGGATTATTTTGAGTGTTTTTGTTTTTCGTCTGAGAAAACTATTATGATCATGTGGTGCAGATAAAGTTTTTAGTGGTCAATGTGTTATGAGCTCATCTGACTGAAATGTTCATAACCATGGAAATATTGAAGACTGTGTGGATCATTTTTTTAATAAAACACATCAGAGGCTTGGCCTTTTATTTCTAATGTTCTGATCTGCAGTGATAGAATAAAGCATTAACATTGTCAGGAATTATGTCAGAGTCAAAGAATCTTTGTCGAATTAAAATGACGCCATAATAATATATTAATATATTGTGAGAACAGCGTATGATATCTGTGATGTATTCATAATAATAAGCTATGATAGTTGTGATGTGTTTATATATTGTGATAAACTGTCCCTCTGTTTGTTAGAAGCTCTGTTTTTAAACCAGTGAAGTTTGCAGTGGAGAATGATTCATGCAGAAATCGTCTGGCATTTATTAGTTCTCGAATTTAACTTGCTCTGGCGCAGGTTAGTGGTTCAACGCACATTACCTGATGTATTCTGGTAACAAGTGAAGTAGCTTTTTAGGACTAAAAACTCAGAGTTAAATCTGAATTCCTGTCGATAACCACAAATCGTGCTTCATAGGCCCCCTGAGTCCAGTCAATGACATAAAATGGACGTGTGGTTAGACATTTTTAGTTTGTTCCAAAATAATCTGCCGGATATGAAACATGCATCACAAAATAATTGCTCATTGGCATAGAGCTGGAAGGGGCTTACAAAGTAATTTCAGAGTTGAATCCATGATCAGTCCAGTTAGACAGACTGTCTAAAATTCAGTTCGGACAGATACAAATTAGCATGAACATAGAGACATGATTTAATACAGACTTTAGCATTGACCATGTTGAATTAAGAGATAAAGCTCTGTGAATAGCTGCTTATCTGCGATCCCCTGAGGGAGCCACAGACAGGTCCTTAACACCAGTGGACGTAGGGCGGTGGTGGAGGGGCGAAGTTGTGACTGGCAATGACGCCAGAGCGAGACAATATACGGTAGGTAATGGTGGTTTAAATGTTCTGCAGCGAGGATGATAATTGGATGATAAGAAAGTCTGCGCACAGAAACCCGGGGAAATGATTGGATAACAGTGGAGAGGTGGGGCCTCAGTGTGATGATGACAAAAGGCTGATAGTTTTTGAAGTTGGGCTAAAAGCGTCATATGGAGATCGATTACCGTGGCTACTCTCCCACAAACAGGATGCCTGAAGTTTGCCAAAATGGTCCTTGGCCCTCAACAGTACTAATGTTGAATTGTTTGGGAAGAAGAAGATGTAAAACAGTATGGCGTTGAGGGATGGTGGTGGGAGCCTCATGTTTTGGGACATTGCTGACCACAGGCCTCTGCAGCTCGTCATCATCAAGGGTCAATGAGTTCCTACGTTTATCAAGGAATATAATGGGATCATTTCAGGGTGGATGGAGCTCAGGAGAGTTTGGGCAATGCAGGAGCGGAATGACCCCGAACCTCGAAGTAAATCTACCACAAAACGATTTGTCTGAGGTTATTGCTGCCAAAGGCCATTCGATCCGTTATTAAATCCATAAGTTCGCTATTACGTTTTCCACCAGAACTGTGACTGCGTAATGGGTCTGTTCAATAAGGACACCAAAGATTATAATTGCGTGTTATCAGCTTGAGCACATTGCGGTTGCCTGTGCTTGTGACTTTGATAAAGATCAGATCCCATTTTATGAGCAATTAATGGAGAAAACCAGGTCATTCCAAAGGGTTCACATATAATCCTGCCACTGTAGTATTTATTTATGTGAATGTAGTACTTTGACATGCATCTGTCATTTTTGGTCCATATTATTGAGTCATTTGAGCAGGTCTTGTGTATAAATCTTATTTACACTGCATGCACAACAATCTATGTGATAAAGGAAGTAATGTACAAACTGTTTACAAACTGACTTTTGAGAAATTTCCTTCAGGTGCAAGAATAAAACCGGGAGACAGATGTCAAATTGTTGTTTCTCACTCAATATCTTGTTTTAGTGCATCAATCTGAAGGCAAAACTAATGGAATTCTGTGGAGCGGACTGTCTGGCATATTCTGATCACTGGAAGATTGCAGTATTGACCAAATGTCAGCGATAGAGCAATGTGGTGATTGAATAAACGAGGATACATAATCGAAGCTGAGGAGTCTGCCAGAGCTGCCTGCTGCCGCCCTCCTAACAACTCTCTGGGAAATTCTGAAAATCATTAGTTCACATGGATCCTGTGAACACGCACTTGCACATTGTTTCCCATTTTTGGGGGTTATTTTTATTTTTGAGAACGATATGTTCAATACGAATGAGTACATTCGGACATAGTGATCGTATATTTTCTGTAATAGTAACATTCCTAAGCCTTCTATACACCGACGGGAATTGAACTCTTACTGGGAAGGGGAAATTATTTCTTGATTGTAATGTTGGTGTGAAGATCGACAATGAATTAAATATAATATATGGAATTAGCCATTGAATTCTTTCCATGCTGCCCACCAAGTTTTAGTTGTTCAATGTAACCCTTAAAAAAGGATATGACCTGTGAGCTCCTCTGAACGGATAGATTATCGTTGAAGAAAAATAAATTCATTTAAATAAAGTAATAAGTTAAGCCTAGTAGTAAATGTGACTGTATTAAATTGGGAGGAGGTAAAAACAATTAGAAATATGCAACCACCTTCCAGGGAAAGGCCATAATTAAAACAAAAATGACCATTATCTAGTTACAACAGGAGTGTCACAGGGATCTATTCTGGGCTCTGTCCTTTTCACCATTTGTATTAATGAAATCGTCTCCTCCTTAGTTCGTTTTTATGTGAACGATACTCTTTTTCCTGTATTACTGACTCTTCAATCAGCTATTGAGAAACTACAACTCTCCTTTCATGTACTGCAACATTCTCTTGTATATACTAAGCAGGTGTGTGATGCAAATAAAAAGAAATTCATGATTTTTCCCACAATCCCAAAACATGAGAACGCTGTTATCAATAGATAAAATGTTGAAAAGGTAACCGAATAGAAGTATCCGGTTTGAATACAAATGTATATTTAAATACCACATCAGGGACCTTGTTGACAGATTTTGACAAATGATTAGCTTTTTATTGGGAAAAAAACCAGCTCCCCTTGGTGTGTGGGAGGAGGAATGTTGAATCAATTTTGCTTCCTGTTCTGGACAATGAGGATGTAATTTACAGACAGGCCGCTCCCTCCACACTTAGGCCCTTAAATTCTGATTAAGACTCAGCCCTGAGGTTTTTATTACTGGTGATGGCAACAGGACTCACCGGTGTATTGTCTATTATAAGATGAGTTGGTCCTCTCTGAGTTAAACTCACAATAAGCAACAGTGCCTAATAATCTATAAAGCATCGTGCAGCCAAAGTGGACTCACAAGAAGGGAATACACAAGTTTGGGAAATGTAATGCCAAAGGAAAAGGTAAGATAACAGCAAGATAAAGCAGTGACAATATTCAAATATGGTGCACAATTAAACTGATATTGTTTTTAGGTGGTTATTTTTTTAAAGGCTAAAATACATTTCCGCTGCTTACTCAGTCCACAGCAGCACATCAGACAGCTTGTGTGCCTTCCTCTCCAAACTTGCAGCACATCTCACCTAAATCTACTGCAGGTAATAAACTGTCTGCGGTATAGGTACGTCATACAATCCCATTTCAAATAATCCAAACCATCCCTTACACCTTCCGGTTACATTATTATGGCGTGAGTTTTTTTCTTTTTTCTTTTGACAACCCAGCACATCTGTACATGTTACAAATAGTGTTTCTGGCTTTAAGTTGAGGTAGTAATACAGGCCTCGGGTCGTGTTTGATTTCTCATTTGAAATGTGGACAGTGTGGCCCCATCTGTTTCACACGGGCCCTGTGAGCAACCCTCAGTATCACACACACTGTTTGATGGGAACAATACTTGCCTAATGGACCTTCAAGCCCTCATTTGTTTGAAGCAATTATTCCAAGTCGACTGTTTCTGTGAAGTTTCCCCTTGGCACAGATTATTTGCTTTAAAGAGAATGACTGAAGGGCATCTGAAGACATCCCATTTCTTTGCAGTTGTGCTGCTACCAATAAAGGAAGAAAGGGTAAGACTCTGGGGAAAAGCCATCTGCCCATACTGTGTATACATAGGTGGAGGGGAGGGGGGGGGGGGAAATCAACCAATCAGCTCTCAATGTGGGAAAACAATCTCAGAAATGAAAGAGAAGCACGCCTGAGTCAGCAGCAGGCTTCCTTTTGGTGGCCCAAGCTTTCACATCAAAATGGAGATTGAAAAGCTCCCAAAACTGCGACACAATGATCATATGTCTTCCTCCTTGCAACAGGGGCATAATTACAGATGACCTAGCTCTATTTAATACATCCTGACACGGGGCTTGTCGCTCAGATTTGCCACATCTTGCAGTTTTCTCCATCTATAGGAGTCCAATTATCTTGCTCTCTCTCTCTCTCTCTCTCAGCCTGTTTCAGAAACACTATCATCCAGTTTGGAGAATTTCGACATATACTTAGGAGCGGCAGTACGAGCAACAATGAGAGCTAAATGCCTATTAGTTGTGTCACCCACAGTATCGCTAGAATGAATTCTGAGTCAAAGATAGACAGCTACAGTGTGCCGACAACTGACACCTGACATGTAAGGATATTAAATATCAAATTCCCCGTTTTATCAGTCGACTATTTTGGTTTTTCCAACCCTGCCACATTCCCTTGCTCATCCTCCCCCAGACTGATGAGTGGAGTGCGTTTGAAAACAGCCCTTAGCCAAGCTGAAAGGAGCTCAAGACGACGGAGAATGTCAAAATGGCGACAGAAGATGACAGGCCCAATGTGTAGCAAAGCCTGGATCTCTCAGCCTTATCCTTTGTGATTCCCTTCTTCTTCTTCTTCTTCTTCTTCTTCTTCTTCTTCTTCTTCTTCCAGCGTATCACTCGCCCGATGGATAAGAGTGAGAGGAGACAGCGCTTCCTGTTTCTCCTCTCTCTATTAGCTCCCCGGTGGATCTGCCTGTTTGGGAAGTGACTCCGGCTATAATCTCTCGCTAAGTTTGTATGTTGTACAACTTGGCATGATTCAACTCAACTTCTCACATTCCTGTCTTAGAAATGTCTTTATTCCCTCAATCGAGTCCTGGTGCGGCGGCCCTCCAGCATCAGACAATGAGGGAGAGATGTAATGTTGTGACCTCACACACACACACACACACACACACACACACACACACACTCAGACCCTGTAATGCAGTCAACAGTATACGAGCAGCTGCAGTTTCAAACTGCTTATCTAGGCTGAATCCAGATGGGAAATCATTCCCTAAGAGTTTACTTTCATAAGCGCTGACTGAGGCTTAGCTCCTCTGTGTTCATCCGAACGCACAAATCACTTCTCAGATTGGTCAAAAGAGCAAAATAAATGATGGGGAGTAACACTGAGGCGGAGGTCGGCTTTTCAGATGGAGATCCCTGTCATTGATATTGCTTTGGCGTAAAAAGGGCCATCAGTGATCTTGTGCCTGTTGAGCGTAAAATACACTCCACCACTAGTTGAGTTAATGTTGAACAGTCTGTAAGAAACAGGAAAAGTCAATTTGACCTAAAAAGCCGAATCCAATACTTCAGAGAGAGTGATTCTGAAAAGGACTGAGGTGACTGCTTCCTCCCATATTCTGTCTCTCTCTCTCTCTCTCTCTCTTTCTCTCTCTCCCCCATCTCCCAGTGTATGCCGAGGTAGTTGCTGCCACGGGAGACGGCGTCACAACCGACACGCAGATGTAATGGAACACGAGCCAAGTTTTGCCGGTCCCTCTGAGGCTGGGCTGGGGTGTGATGATCACAGGGGGATTAGCAGACTTTTGTGCGGGGTCCCCTAGCGCGCCGAGAGAGCAGTCAATTAAAACATGAAGGAGGGGAACGGGTGCTCTCTGAGAAAAATTAAATTTAAAAATTTAAAAAATGTCAACGACAAAGGGAGATGTAAAGACTCTGAGTTTTCTTGTACATCAACCATGTCATCCTCTGCTGTGTTTGAGTTAAAGCCCTCTTTATCCTGAGGGGCTTTCAACCCCAAAGAAGCATGAACTACATGCCTAATTTGCAGTTTGATGAAGCTATGGATTCCCATCAAACCCTCACAGGCCCCTGTACATTAAAGGCCACAAAAATGACAAGACCTCGCTTTGTGTGTAGCTCAATTTGTTCGCATGTCCCTCTGCCTGTGTAAATGTCTTCATTATATTTATTTATATGTCTTCTAAGGAGAAAAACACAAAACAGTTTTAGGCCTTTGACGGTTATTATACAGCATAACTGTTGGAACAGTTACAATTCCTGGTCAACAGCAAATCGTCGATCGTGGAGTTGAGACACGTTATCCAGGTCCTGCCGAAACACAAGCTTGACTAATCCTGTATCAGTCTCATCTGTCAATCATTTCACCCTGTTTCTATAGCATCAAATAATTAATTACATCCAAAATGATCAGAAACATGAAGTGTTGAACATACAGCAATGTGATAAAAACTACCTACAATGACAGAAAACATTTTTGGTTTGGTCCATATCCTGTCTGCTAACATGGAGGAGGCGGGGTTTATTCCCTAAACTGCAGCCAGCCACCAGGGGCAAATCAAAGTGTTATGAATTCACTTTTGGAGGAGCTGTCATGTCATCCATCTTTATATAATCTATGGTGTGTATTAATATCAGCCTAGTTACCATGTTATCACCCAAAAATTTGTATGTCCATCATCTTAGGTCAGGGTGTAACCATGTCTGCTGGTAATAAGGTTTCATTTGTTTTTGGTCATTACCTTAATTATTGGACAGATTTTATTTTCTAACTCATGGTGGCAAAATATTAAGAAGTCAGGTGATTTCTAGTGATGTAAGGCTACATTGTCTGGTGTGCTGATTGGAGATGTTTAATGGGCCAGCCAACTGATGCAGTGATGACCTCAGAGTGACCAACTTTCTTCATTTATGAATGATTGTACATTTCATCATCAGATAACAAACATCATTTTTATGCTACATAATGTAAATGTCTATATACAGAACATGCTTATTGCTACAACATGAAAACTTGCATCCATTTATTTTGACTTACTATCAAATCACTAGGGTCTACCTGTAAGGGGTCCAATCAGACAAGAGCCATCAGCGACTGGCCACTGTGCCCCACAGCATCCGAATTCAAACACCACCATCTCCATTACTGTAGATCAGTAATGTTAGAAATCCCCGGCTTGTTGTTTAGCATGTCACTGATACCAAACAACAGATGCAGGGGAAGAAGAGTGACAGAGCCTGCAGCCGTTGTGAAATGAAGTGATTAGCCATCTTAATTAGCTGTCGTCTTTGGCCCTGGCCTTCTCTGCATGATGGAAAGTTGTGCTCTGGGGATCAATAGGGAGTAAAACAACAGCCACCCACCAGCCTCCTCTTAATCAACCATTCCTCTGCTTGGAAGCAGAAAAAAAACAGACAGAAAGCCAAGGTGGGTAGGCTGTTTAGGATAGAGGACACTGTGTGCCCTCTCTATTGGCAACTGCTCACCTCATTAGTCATCCAGTCAATGTGTGTTATATTTCTAGCTTCTTACGTCAACTGTGGGTGAACTCAACACCTTTGACCTGCTTTGTGATTCCATATAAAACAATGGTATCCTGTAACATTAATTGGATGATAGAGAAACATTGGCTTTCACGTCCAGTCCAGATCCCAGACGACCACTTCAGCCACTACAAAATATATATCAATGAAGGTTGGATTTCCATTAAATGTACACTGGGTCATCTCACACACTAATGACCATAGTTTACTAAGGACATTTATGCACCACTTGGATGAAACAATGAATCTTGGATCTTATAGTGCTACCCTGAGGGTATCAGTATTCAAATTGGCAGATGCCATGAAAGTTGCTCTCTTCATTCATCCCTTTATTCATCCCATTGAGGGATAGACTCTTTTAATTTTTTGACGGCAAAGTCATTCAGTAAAGCTTCAGTAAAAAACTGAGGTAAGTGAGAGGGAGTCAGTTTTACAAAGAAATAAAGTTACAGGATGTGAAATTTGCCACGGCCCTGCTAAGGTTTCCAATGTGTGCCACAGGCTGTCAAAGTAAAAGCAGATAACACAGATAAGTTTTGTTTTAAAGAAAGAATTGTAATATGGTATTAGTCTCCAGACACACTAATTAAAAGCACCAATTACTGACTGATGCCAGAAAAATAATTAATACACTTCAATATGTGTGAAATGTATTCTTAAAAATTGCTTGAAGACCTAACTCATTTGATAATACTCACTTACCTAACATCACCCCCCCCTCTCTCTCTCTCTCTCTCAATTTCTCAAACCTTTAAAAAAAATTAATTTGCCATTGCTTCATTGCTTGTGGCACTTTGTGTCAGGAATGTGTAAAGTGAAACTGAATGTTGAGAGACTTTCTCATAAAGACTTGTCTGTGAATCGCCAATTTAACATGGTGGATGGGATTATGTCCCAGTGATCATAGGAGCTGGGTTGTTGGTGGGACCAGTCCCTGGTAGTTTCCCAGGGGAGGGACCAGAATAAGGTTGATTTATAAAACCTTGATGATTGGTTCTTTCTGGAATGTGTCACCTTTCCAAAACCAGCAAAATCAGAAGCCTATCCTAGAGCCAGACCTGGGAGGGTTGTTTGCCTGTGTTGAGTGGGGAACGGCGGTATCAAACATCATGTTATAGGGTGTTTCATCCATGGTACCAGACAACCTTAGGCCTAAGATCAATCACTGACTGTGTGGTCGTTTCAATAGAACCGAAGGCCATATGTTTCGGACACTTTGGTGAGGAGAGCACTTTGACCTCCAGGCAGGTCCAGCTGGTAGAGATAGACCCAGAACCCTCTGGAGGAAATATTCAAACCATTGCTAGGAAGAGGGAGATCACCTTGGATCACCTTGTTTAACCCTCTGCCTCCAAGTCCTGACTCCAGATCAGCAGCAGAAAGTGGATGGATATTTGGAGAAGAATAAATTAATAACGAAACATATTCAATCACAGTCTGAGGATAAATACAGGTCAAAAAAAATGTACTTTCCTGGCACAATGGCAGGGCACAACAATAATATTCTACTCATTAGTCTGTGTTGAAATTGTTTTAAACTTTGCATGAATATGCTTTAATTCAAAATAACTGTGAATACCAGCTGACTACTTCAGTTTCAATTTGTTTTACAAGCAGTACAGCTTTTTTAATTGAAGTTTTGTTTTTTGGTAATTATTCGTACTTACTGTAGGTGTAAGTACTAAATTATGAAAGACATGAAGACAAACTGATAAAATGATGATGTTTTATATCAGGAAGGTCAAAATGGAAGGTCAATTTAACTGTGTCATCATAATGCTCTACAAAAACCCTACTCTGGCCTCGACCCAGGAAGGAACCGTATCTCCCCCAACTTGACTGGGTGGTGGAGACAAACAACTGCAAGGAGGCAATTGTACTTTAAAGTAAGATGAGGCAAGACTTAAAGACTTTCTGAATTCAATCGCCTGATATATCTTGGATTTGATATTTGGGCTTCAAAAATGGGACTGAACCAAAGTGTGATATACACGGAGAGCCAGAGTGTTGACTGGTCTTTATAAAGTGGTGAGTACATGATGCCCAGCCTCTCCTCAACCTGACACATTATTCTGAAGTATCCTCGCACACTCAACTTCCTGATATTCAAGGTTATGAATAATCAACAAAACATTACCCTGTCTTGATAATCAAATATGTTTTCACCCTGTGTTCCAGTATGTGGGCCTTAGTGTGGACCCTAAATATATTTTTTTCATTTTTCCTTTAACTGTGCAACACTTATTGCTTGTGCATTGCTTTCTATACTGCTTGATGCATCCAGCACTTTCATTCCTAACCCTAACTTGAGTGTTCGTCCTGATGCCAAAGACACAGCTCAGTGCTGGCTGCTGCAAACCACTGGGCCAAGTGTCCCTGACTTGCTCTCCACGCACTGATGTTCTGCTTGACCGTGGCTCTGCTGTGCCTCCCTCCGGGGGGGCTCATTTGTAAGACTCCCTCCCTGCGCTACTCTAAAGCAAGAACTACTTGCTTACATATGGCCCTCAATTAGTTTGGTTACTGTGGGGCTCGCAGAGGCTGCACCAGAAAATGTACTACAGCAAATGACTGACACGTTATTCTTCATAGCCAGAGGAGACTGTGACTGTTGTTATTGTCCTCTCATTAGTGCTGTGAATACAGAGAAAGTCACTGCATGATGATAATCTAGCGTGCTGCTGAGCTCACACTGCTGGAACTAATACTGAAGTCAGGGTTGTAAAACAACTGCAGTTGGTTAAAAACACAAAATACAATGGGTACTCCACATTTCTCAACACGGAGTTCACTTTCTGGAAACTCTACCCGCAGACGGCACGGCAGACCGTCGGCGTGGACTAAACTGGGGATCGGCTTTCATTGCTTTGACACGAAACTCACTCAGTGACCACATCTTTAAAAATTCATGAACTGTTTTCTCACTCAAACTCAATCACCACCATAGTTACCGTCCACTTCCGCTGTACACACTGTCATTGTCAAAACTGTTAAAGAATTAACTTTAGATGCTTGACTGTTTTTAGTGCGACTTCCTCCATGAGACCGTCCAAC
Source organism: Hippoglossus hippoglossus (assembly GCF_009819705.1). NCBI lineage: Eukaryota > Metazoa > Chordata > Actinopteri > Pleuronectiformes > Pleuronectidae > Hippoglossus > Hippoglossus hippoglossus. Next base: position 2,651,111 of record NC_047173.1, read on the forward strand.
CTGGTGCGATGGTCCTCTGTGGCTACCAAGGAAGATGCTAGGCTCTCTGTGGATATTCTATTATAATAATAAAGTAATCTATAGCGAGCGTAAATCAAAGTATCAATAAGATGTTAATTTAACACCTAACTAACACATTCTCAAAAATGTATGTATCCCAACTTAACAGTGAAAACACAGATATCAAGTATGCTGACCTATTTTTGGCTTTACTGGTAAGAAAAGAGCAAGGAAAAGGAAAACAGTGTGTTTTAAAATGCCTCTGCACTGTGTCTGTTCAGGCAGCTGGTCAGTAATGGTCTCACCTGCCTGACAATGCCTGGGCTTTGCAAAATAGGTTCTAAATACAGGGGCATTATAATGAATTTGAAGGGCACCTCATAATCTGTCTCAGATTATGGAGTCGTGGGTAACAGATTTAATGGATCTCCATTCGATACAAAAATGTGAGATCTATTAACATATATCTACCAGGAATGGAATCTTTACTGGGATAATGACACAGGAAATACGCAAAATGGAATAAATGAACCATATGGTTTTATGGCAATGGAGTGGAGAGGTGGGTAATTTGAGTGATGGTGGCAGATGATGTGTTAAAGTGAATGAGTGTCTGCTCACTTAAAAAGACAAAAAAACGAAATAAAACAGTATTTTATTTTCGCTGACTCACATTTCTTTATCCTATGAGTTACTAGTTCAGATCTCCCACACAGTCATCACAAAGGAAGACGACACTTGGGATCACTTGTCATCGATTTGACTCAAAGTTCATGAACTTTTTCCCAAATTCAATCAACACCAAATCTCCATTCAAAGGCTAAAACACAACACAAAATCACTGTGTAGATATTATACAGTTATACAGTTATATAGTGCATCTATGTTTAAAAGGAATTTATAAAATATAATATCATGAATTCCTGATTGCAACATACAACACTGAGAAGTTATTTTAATTCTGTGATTATCTGTATGAAAAACTTGTGCCAGCTGGGTGCACGGGCAAGGTGCGAAAGGTCGGGTCAGAATCAAACCCGCGGCCGCTGCAGGGGGACTCTTGCCCATGCTGCCAGGTGAGCTAACGTGCGCCTGTGATCCAGAGGATGCAACTTTTACACACATTTTCACATCTGAAATCGAAAAATGGCAAAATTCCTCCTGTGTCACCACACCTGACATATAACGACGGGTCTATGGTTTCACATACTCACATCATTATCCCAGTTTTTGCTGGTTTTCTCTACAGTCACTTAAGTTAAAAAACTGCCACAGTTTTTTATTGCGGCACAAACCTTTTACACTGCTCAATGTCAGCTGCATCAAGTAGTTAAGTACTGTTTTACTTATGGTTTGTCCAAAAGAGGTAAATAATGCAGGAGCCTCATTCTTTATTTTGTCAGTTAAAAGCTTAACACTTTCCTTTTTGATAAAGCTAGAGCTGATTCTTAGACCAGCTCCTATAGGTGCTATAGGCCTGCATTGTCGGGGGACTCATGACACATGTAGCTTCTCTTTCCTCCTCTTCCTCTTCATCACATTAATGTCTCGTCAGTACATGTTTCTGACTGGACTTCCCTGGAGTCCTTCTGCTTTATCGTTGCAGATCCAGGATCGCGGCTGCGGCCACATCTTGGGTCGTAGATCGAGGTGGCAGCTGATTGTGGATTATGAAAACAACTAGATTGCTTTGATATTCCTACCCACATATACTACCCATATTGGAAATATCATTGCAGTTGTCATGCCCCCTTCATCTCTGTTTCATTGTCTTTCGTATAAATACTTTAAATGTTGTAAATATTATGATTAGCAGCATCTATTGCACTTGTATCCGTCCCGGGAGAGGGATCCCTCACATGTGACTCTTTCAATTTTATATTTTCTGAGACAAAACACATGGACAGAATGATCAAACATCTCTCCAACTCCACTGGCAGAGGTTAGAAGTGGTAATGGATTCAGTATAACTGTCTGCTTTGAAGGATGGAGGACAATATAAACAAGGCCAATCCACAACAGATGGCTGCATGTCACTGAATATTTTAAAGTTTTCTCTTCATATTTAAATCTTTAATCCAGACATGTTCAGATGTGAAAATGTGGCGTCTTGGAACACTTTGACTTTGTGTGTGTGTGTGTGTGTGTGTGTGTGTGTGTGTGTGTGTGTGTGTGTGTGTGTGTGTGTGTGTGTGTGTGTGTGTGTGTGTGTGTGTGTGTGTGTGTGTGTGTGTGTGTGTGTGTGTGTGTGTGTGTGTGTGTGTGTGCGTGCGCGCCTTAAAATAAAACTATGAAAATAAAAGATATGTTTGTCCCTGTGTGACCCCTGAGGTTATGACAGGTTAGCGATAGCATCAGTTGCAGCAGCTCAATTTACAGCACCACAGGAAACACTGCCACGCTTTTATTTTTTGCAAACTAGCTTAAATCAATATTTCGTATTACTTTGTATGGAGGCATAAAAACTACGGTGATCAGCCAGCCACTGCCTCCACACGCACACAGACTCCAGTCACCTCTTCACTGGAGAACACACTGGTCAGAACATCACGTCTGTTGGAACTCTTTGCACATTCTCAGAATTTGATTCATTCATTCTGTTGAGAAGTCAAAGTCCCTCCTGACTCCTGTTTCTGCAGTTAGAGTGTAAACCTATTCCTCAAATCCTAACAATAATACTGCTCATCCACCAACTCGGTAAGAAACTTTATAAAATTCCTGGGGTTATTTACAGTATGTTTATTTAGAATGTATCTACTCTACTGTCGCTAAAACTAATGGAATCTAATAGGCTGCAATACCCCTGCAATTATGAAGTCTATCCTGTTTACCTTTTGACAATTTCATTGATTTAACTTTATGGTTATGTTTGAAGCTGCAGTGGTGCAATTTTATTGTGTGAGGCATTTCTCTTATGTCCACCTTATTTACATAATAATAATAATAATAATAATAATAATAATAATAATAATAATAATAATAATGTGGGAGAGAGGAGGGGTGGGGAGAAAAGAGTGATATAAAGAGTGATATAGATATAATGATGATATAAATGATAGCCGCACCAGTTAATAAATACTAAAACAAATACTACTTCTACGAATAATAACAATAAAAAACTTTTCTCAGTGAAACAGATAAAACATGGAAATTAAATGAACTGCAACCACAACAATCAAGAGACAGACAATCAGTTCATAAAACTGAGGGGAATAAAACAAAGTTACAGACAAAATAAAACACAGGATATGTCAAACAATCGTAAAAGCTCTGTGATTAAAAAAAAAAAAAAAAAAAACGTGTTTAAGAAGAGATTTAAAAGATACTAAAGGATGTTGCCTGTCTGATCTCAGTGGGTTAAGTGTTCAGGCCTCTATTAGCAAAGGTCCGGTCACACTGTGATGTGGGAACCAGCATCTATTCACAGATCTAAGTGAACACCACAGCACATAGGGGGTTAATAAGTCCTTGATGTAGGTAGGAGCGATGACATCTATTGCATTAAAAGCTATTAAAATAATTTTGAAATCAATGCAGAAGATAACAAACAACCGGTGCAAGTTGACAAGTTTGGGAGTAAAGTGTCCATAACACTTTAGTATGTGTAGGCTAAATATTAGAAACACCTTTCTGTGTAGTGCAAGACATTTGGATATCACAACAATTTACCCTCTCCTCAGTTCTCATATGGTTAAAGCAACAACTCTCTGGTAAAAACTGAACATTAGAACCTTCATTTACTGCATGGCTGTTAAATTAGACGAAGTGTATATGAGTAAAATGTACACGTTTCCCCAGCACACATTATTATAGTTCAGTTCCAACAAGGATTTGAACTCAAACCACCTGGTTGCTGATAATAAGACCAGTACAGTCACATGAGTGTTGGGTTCTTTAAGGGGGGCTGTGGTTTTGCTGAAAAACGCAACCATGGACTGGACATGGTTTGTGTGTGCGTGTCTTTTTTTCCCCCTTAGGCCTTAAGTGATGACCTTGACCGCATGATTGTGTAAAAAGATGTTGGGTAAAGTAATATCCCATCATCAGTGAGGGGAAAAGACTGATCTACTATTGCACTCGCTATTCATTCATGTGTGCGTAAGGATGGCAACTGCAAATCCAATATAAACGTCCCATACTAAGCGGCACAGTTTGACTGTCAACTGAAGCTCGGCACTGCAATCAGGGATTGTCGGCAAGAGATTAAAAGATATTTTCCTCTTCAGGCGGAGTAAATTGGTTTTGGATTAAGGATGATTGATTGCTGCTGAGGCATACAGCAGTCTGTTTGAAATGCTCAGTTCTGAACACATAAGTAATTTCAGCCCAAGCTACTCAAGGAAATCACACCGGATGGAACTGATTGATATAATGTAGCAATTACCAGCATTGCATTGTTCAAGGTTATCATTAGAGGCTGGAAAAAATGCGATTCAAAAGGTGCATCTTATGCTACTATGTAAGTTATGCAATACAGACGGTGTTAAGATGTTGTCGATGTGTGTGTGTGTTTGTCTGTATAATGGCATCGAACATGTATATTTACATATAACAACAATAGAAAGAGAGCAATATCGTGCGGATCAATCAAATGCCTCCGCTCCTATGTTATTATTCAATTCCTCACTGGTTCCCATCTCTCTCTGTCTCTCTCTGTCAATGCTGAAGTCATTATTTTTATGATTTTTATAACTTAATATTATCCTAATTGCTTTGGCCACAATAATCATCAAGTGAAACTCTGTTGTTGTGACAGCCCCATAGTTCCCCGATCTGGAGACTGGATTTCTTCACTCCTTTTGAAATGAATAAGCTGTTTTCAGATATGATCTTGGGAGAATGTCTGCAGAATTTGTACCGGACATTCTCCGGAGGTTGACTTTCACACGTGAACAACACGGCAGGAGATTTTCCGCTCACACTCGTTCTCAACAACGCAGAAATCTCCGGATCAGCACATAGACAGGATGCAAGCGTCGCTCCACTTTTTACCAAGGGGGAGAAGTCCGGAGGCTCTCACATATAGCCCCTCCGGACATTGTCTGGAGATTATCCGGAGTTCAGTGCATGTCTGAAAGCAGCTGTACTAAAAACAAGTCAAGACGGATCAGACAAATCACAGCAAAACTCGATATTGTCACTTGAACAATATACCAGCCAGGTAGAGAATATTAGTTTGGTGAACTGTCTCTCAGTCCTCAGGTCGTAGTTGTTCCAATTATCATGCTCAGAACTCCCCTGATTTGTGGACATTTATTCACGGCAAAGTAATTAAGGGCACGAGAAATGAATTTAAATAGTAATCAGTCTACAGATTGCTGTAAATTCTATCAGCTAGTTTAGATTCAGTCTCAGATTAGTCATGACAAAACCATAAAAAGCATCTGAGACACTGACATTTTTTTTTTAAAGTTTTAAACCCTCCCCGCTCAAATATCGATGGAATAACACGAGCGTATAAAACCTGTCCAAGTTTTAACTTAACTGTTAAATTAACATCTTAATGAAAAATATATGCAATGCAGCAACTGATTCATACATTGAGGACATGTGTTCAGAGCCCGCTAGGACGGTTTGATGTTTGAGGCTTGGAGGAAGAACTGTGGAGAGGGTTCTCTTTTGTTCCCTGTCGTCTTAGTTCCCGCAGTTTGTCTGTCACATGTCATCTCAGAAGAGCAAGCTCGGGATTTGACCCAAAAGCAAAGAGTCATTCCGTTAGATCCTGTAGCGTGAAGCTACTTCCCAGCATGCACCACCAAGTGTCTTCATTTGTCTGACAGGAAACTTTAACAGCCATAGACGAGAATGAAGCTTGTTGCAGATCTATTGGTGTCATCCGACTGATTTATTTTTTTAGAACATCTACAGTCACTGCAGTGGTTGGGTGATGAACGCTGGCACATTTACAAATGCTGATTAATGTGTGTTATAAATAAATGAATGAATAAAAAAAAATTGAAATGCAATTACGGCTGCATAAAAGTGCCTTGGCAGATTCTGTGAGTGCAAAACGAATCTATCTCTGCATCTCAGACTGCTGTCTTCTGATCATCCTCAAAAGTATTTGATGTGCTCTCAATAGTTTTATCATTGATGAAATATCATTCACTCAAAAACTACGCATAATACATTCACTTTATGTATTTCAATTACAGAGTAAAGTTCCATGTAACTTTATCGCATTCATTTTAAATAAAGGGTCAGGGTTAGCCACAGAACCAACAATAATAAATAAACTGCAGTTTCATTTTACAGAAAAAACGTTGACTATAATCTTCATTGCAGATAAACCAGGAAGGATGAACACAAATATTTCTAACTTCACTCTGTGTGCAGAGCCTTTTCAAAACAATCTTTGGTGCAATGTCCAGCACACAAACAATAAAAAGTGACAGTATATTGTAGAACTGATTGTGGAGGACTCACTAATGATAAGGAATAATTCGTCAGCAGCTCTGGAACATTAACACAGGTCAAACCAACAGCCCATTCCAAAGAGGCAGGTGTGGAACAGGCACTGCACTAGTGGTATTAAACATGCTTCTGTCAGACTGATGCATAGAGCCAGGCCAGACGGCTGCTATGTTAGTGTTGAGTGCTGGTACTGGTTTACCACATCAGGCTAACTAGTCATTTTGTTGATGTGAAGCTAACCGAAGGCAGTCAAAGCTGAGCAGTGCGGCTGAAACCTGCATCCAGGGCTGCATCACAGAATAAAACGCCATCAGCAATCTTACGTAAATGACACAGATACTTGAATACATGTTGGATGTTGTCTCTGTTGTTATTATTTGAAGAAATCACAAATATTATAAACTGTTCATTTAAGCACAGGAATTTGTAATTTGTTTGCACAGTTTATAAATTTTAAGAGCACATTTTTTAAATTTGTATGCACCTGGTGGGCTTTGTAGACATATGTCTTGTTTTGAGATACTAATGGAATGCAGCAGCTTGAAAAGCTTTTCAGGCCTTCATCTTTTACACACTGGAAATTTGATTTTGAATGGATAAAATATATTTTTTTCCCACTAATCTACACTCAATGACCCATAATAACAAAGTGAAAACAAATTCATTAAAAGTAAAAACTACAATTTCTCATTTACCGAATTATTACTTTTGCTGTAATTATAGTCATGCACTTCCTGTGAAGTGCCTCTGTGGCAAATTGAATTGATTAGACATAGTATAAAAAGACACATGCTTGTATGTATAAGGTCCCACTGCCATAGATCAGGGTAAAGGTATGGAACCATTTCTAAAGCTCTGAGTGGAGCACAGTGGTATCAAATGGAAGAAGTTTGAAGGACTCTTCTTAGGGACAAGTCATAGACGTGACCAAGAACCCAATGGTCACTGTAGCAGAGTTTCAGAAGTTTTCTGTAGAGATGGGAGAACCTGTTGGAAAGACTTTATGTGTTGTGGTTAGACAAAGGCTATTCTGGTGTAAAAGGCACATGACAGCCCACTTGGAGTGTGCCATGTTTAAAGGACTCTGAGAGAATGAGGTAAATGGGTAAAAAAGGCTCTAGAACTCAAAGCACTACAGTGTGTCTGCTAAAAACAAGTCACTGCTCAGTACCTGGCTACTACCATCCATATGGTGAAGCATGGTGGTGGCAGTGTCATGCTATGGGTGGGATCCTCAGCAGAAGGGATATGGAGATTGATGAGAATTCAGGCAAAGATGAATTAAGCCGAATACAGAGAGGTTTTAGAAGAAAACATGCACCAGAGAGCACGTCAGTGACCTGAAGAACTCAGCCAAGGCCCAGACTTAAACCCTATAAGACAGAGAGGCCTGAAGACACATCTAATCCAGTCAGATGGAGATTTAAGTTTAAGGGTCTGAATACTTATGTGAGAGATTTCTGGATTTTGGGAAATGTGCAAAAATGTCAAAAGGCAAGTTTCCACTTAGTCATTCATACTGAGTGTAGAATAATATACTGTTATGACCAGCTGGTTGTAGGCCACAGCAATTAAGGGAGGACTACACAGAAAGCTTTTATCAAAGCAAAACAAATTATGGATTCAAAAGAATAACAAAATGTATGAAATGTCAAGTCAGTTGTCAGTGTGTGGTGGAGGTGTGGGATGCAGTGAAAGCCATGTGTGTGTAGCTTGTGTTGTGTGGTGGAAAGCAAAAGTACAAACAAGCCTAATGAAGCCTGGCTTTTATACTGCAACGAGTCAGCAATCAAGAGTAGGCGGAGTCTCCCAGTAACCAGGAAGTCAGGCAAAACAAAGCAGGAGACTAGGGCATAGCAGACTAAGCAACAGAGGCGGGCAAACCACCTGCAACAGAGGCAACAGCCAGGAAAACACATGAGACCAGGGCTGTCACAATACATTTGGAATAAAATGATTTTGAAATCATATGAACGTACCTTTAATTTGCATTTATTAGGCCAATAAGTCCCTGAATTTTACATGTGAAATAAAAAAAAATACATATTTGCTCTTTGACAGTGTGTTGCAATTTTAACATATAGCTTTTTCTTGTGAGAAGAATGTTCAGTTGAGATTTACTGAGTATAATCTTTTTTTCAGAAGTATCCTCTTGTTGCCCACGTGACATCAAACTGAGTCATTTCCTTCTAACATGTTCCCTCGCCTATGACATTATTCATTTACAACGGTGAGCAGGTGGATTATGAATCATTGCATGATCACTGCATGATTCCTCCAGAGGGAAGGCAGTGTTGATACGGAGAGAGAACTGGTCCTATCAAATCGAAGGAAGTTAATAGGATGGGCTAAAGGTAGCTGGAAAAATCCTTGAGCCACAGATGTGACTGAGACAATTTTCCAATGGAACTGGTTTATCCTGATGAAATAGTCCCTCTGGACACTATTAATATATTAATATTAATAATTATTCTGTGTATTGGGCAGCCTGTTGCCACTGCTCCCTTCCAAAGTATGGAGTCATATACAATATCCATAAACTTGGACACACTTAAAGTCCGACTATATACAGATACCACCAGCGGGAGAAGACAATATAGTTTCATAGTTTTCTCACATTTGGAGTGTACTGACCCCTGGACCCTTCTGTTTTAGCTTCCATTGTAATCAATTATGGTCTCAGCCAATGACAATATTCAGTTTTAAATGTTGACTTTACTGTAGTAACTAAGTGGAATATATTTCAAGTAAGATATGTCAGGTTTTAACGTATACAGAATGAAAACCTTGATTGTTTTATCCATTCATACTCTCATTTCCTCATGTTGAGGCTTTGGAATTGTACAGTATAATTATACTAAATACTTTATATTTATGCTACTGATGTGGTATTAAATACAGATGATAATGTATCACTGCAATGACAAATAGAAATCTGAAACATAGTGAGGGTTCCCAGTCTGTAAGTGCATCATGACCTGAGTGGCCACCAGTGAACATCAGGTCTGAAGTGACATATACAGACAATCACTGATATAATGACCTATCATTATATCACTTTTGAGATGGCTCCAGATTACATGAGTCAGCCTCTTCACTTGTAAGCACAACATTTATGTGTGTTCAATCTTTGACCCGGTGGTGGACATAACCAATACAGTGTATATCAGTTGGTTTCAGTTTGGTTAGATTTGACGAATTCTATATTGTTTGAATTCTTTGTCCTTGTTAAAGGTGTTTTTTGGTAGTTTTTTTCTTACTCTTGTTGAGGGTTAAGGGCACAGGATGCCCCCCCGTTAAGTCCTGTGAGGCAAATTGGTGCAGAAGGGCCCTCTATATCAACTCAGTTTTAATATCTTTAGTATCTTACCTAAATTTACATGGTGTTCATATTGTATATTTTTCTTTTTCAAATATTTTTGGGATTTCATGCCTTTTTAAAAGCCAGATATGATAAAGATATGACATGGAGACATGGAAAGCATCTGACAACATCCTTAGCTGGATTTGAGAAGGGACAGTGTGGATTGTGGTGGTTGGCATCTTAAACCTTACGCTTCAGGAGATTCCTGGAGCTGTGTTTTTCTAAATTGGTCTTTAATCTAATTGTTCCTATGTGCACTATACTTGATAAAAAACATTGAAGTGAGTATTTATACAAACCCACATGGATAGTTTATACATACATGCTTTTAACGATCATTAATAAAGAAATCCTTGTAATAATGATAATAATGCCATGGATAACGATTTGAGTTCACATAAAATTGTGATTAAGCCTAATTTCTACATGGGAGGAAGGTAAGTACAAATAAGGTCTGAAGGCGTAACTAACTATTCATTTTTTTAAATCAATGTACCTGTACATAGTCTATACACAACATAGACCATTTCAAGTGTTCGACTGCAGTCTTTAATCTTTGAAGAGACAATGGTCCAGTGAGTGGAGTTTTATAACATGTAGTCTTTGATTCACAATGTGGCATGACATTTTTATAGATGCTTCATTGAGATCATACAGTAAAAATCACATATGAATGTTCAGCGTTTTTTCAGAAGATGAAGCTGTGGTTTTCTCTCTGAATGCTGTTTTCATCTTCCACATGTCGCCAGCCACTGTCTATTATTTCCCCGTTCAGAGTCACAGAGAACAAGACAGCCTCTTTACCATCCTCCCAGCTCTTTGACTGCTGCTGTCCTCATCTTATATTCCGGCTAAATGAATAGACGCTTGAATTAAGTAATCTCCATTAACTCTCAGTGGAGTCATAAGAAGGGTCAATACTCTTTGGCCCGGCTATTCTTGAGATTTCAAAGGCTCCCTTCTGACATGTTACCCAAAGGTGATTCCCAAGACTTTTGTGGAGAGATGGAGCTGGAACTTAGTTCTGCCACTTCTCCTCCGCCAAAAGAAAAAAATGGGTCTGTTACGGAAAAGTTGTCCTTAAAATTCTATACCCACTTGAGGGTTATCTACTGGTAGCCGTTACTGAGAGTGTCTTTAAGGAGAGGCTCTGTTGGTTGGGAGTGTAGTGGCTTTCTCCTCCTGACATCCTCGTGGGCTGGACGAGGGTGTGTGTGTGTGTGGGGGGGGGGGGGGGGGGCTGGAGGACCACAGTGAGGTATTCACTCCTTAAGCTCCTGGATTGCCTGAGATGACTCCACAATGGAAGGACAATGACAGCAGCGGGAGTCTAGAGTGTCCTCTAGGAAATGTCAAAGTGTTCAGTGAAGTGATTCACTCCGAGTTGCAGAGATTTGTTATGATTGCAACAAACCCCTCACATCAGCTGCCATGATACCAGTGGCCTGTTCTTTTTCACTGTTAAATCAGTTTAAGAAAACCTTTAGTTCAGGGCTGTGAGGCATTTCTCTTAATAAATCTGATGCCATACATTGATTTAACATACAAAGCAGATGGATGGAGCCATACACATACAGTGTGTTTGGATCCATCCATTATTTATACTTATCCTTGGTTGCAAGGGGGTGGAGCCAATCCCAGCTGACATTGGGCAGGAGGCAATGGTAAATGCTAAATGGATTTATACATCACTTTTCTGCCAATCAGGGGCTTTCGTCACCCGGTTGCAAAACTCATTGGTGACCGGCAAATTAGGCTGAAAATCCTGTATTGGGAACTAGGCTTAAGAGGACCACCCTCTCTGCCTCTTGAGCCACAGTCCCCAGGTTACCAGTCTATCACAGGCTGACATGTAGAGAGAAACAGCCATTAACATTCACACCTACGGGCAATTTAGAGTCTAAAATTAACCTAACCCTGGGCGGGAAGTGTGGGAGGAAGGTAGAGTTCACAGCTGCACACAGGGGGAGTGTGGTGCTAACCACTGGACCACTGTGATTGGGATTGAACAAATGTCAGAAATTCATCATCGGAAATCGTCAAACTGAAATGCACATAACATAAATGCTCGGTATCCAATAATGCAGTATGTGGGCTGTGTATTCACTTTTTCATCCCACCTTTGTCATGTGAAAACCAATGTACATCAGCTCTGCTATCGTTCCTGACTGAGAACTGTTGGGCTGTTCTGCTGCAAGAGAAATATCGCCGCTCAGATTGCCCTCCACTGATCCTTACTAGCACAGATACAGAAATGCATAATCACCAGCCCAAACAACACAGCAATGCTATAAATGATCTATAAACTGCAATGTCCACCGTAAACGCACTTTAAATTTAAGTCCTTTAACCCCTTGCAGAAGGTGGTAGGATGTTGTGTGGGAGCTCTGGAAGCCTGACAGTTCTTTCAGCCCAGCCGTCAGTCTGCTCTGAAACTCTGCGCCCATCTGATGATGCAACTTATTGAGGACTAAGGCCAATAGGACCTCTCCCAAATGTGGTCAAATGTTCTCTCCGCCGTCAGATGACCCAAGTGCTGATGTAATATGTTGAAGAGCAGCGAATGGTGCAGGCCTTGGTAAGCACCAGCTGTTCTTGTCAGGAGGAAGTCTTGCGCTGCACCATCCTCCTCCACAGGAATCTTTATTTTATATAGCTCTTTTAATTGCTTGATTAAACTCCTTGGTGGTTTGCATTTATCCTAGTCACGTGTTTCCATCATGCCCTTGTATGGAGAAATGATCAGGAACTGACTGGCCAAGTTCTCTGTAATCTCAACAGAGGCAGTGTCCGACATCCTTGCAGACAATGGGGATGATAATGGCCACCACGATGGTGTTACCCATTTATTTGTCTATGAACCTTGCATGTACTCTTTCATTTCCATGCTTGAGTCTTTGGAACAGAAGTAGCTTGTGTGTACTGAACTGGTTTCACAGAGGGGTGATGTCTCGGGAGATAAGACGCAACTGACGTCATTATCATCAAATGCAAAGGCCTGACACTCCTCCCTCAACATTTTACTCGCTGCTCTTTGTAGGCCTTACTGAGAACTCACACATAGGCATTGCTTTAATGTTTGGCGGTGGCTGTGCTTGATGTTTGGTTGCTGGTGCATTCGCAGTTTCAAACTCAGGACACACAACACAGCTGGTTTTCTTGCTAGCATGCATTGCTACATGTCCATTCGATGGATACAATATTAAAAAACCATATCAACTGAAACCAGGTTCACCAACTGCCTCTGCCTCCTCTCTTCATGTTCATTTTGACATTTGTTGCCTTGCGTTGGAGCATTTGTTTAAACACAATTTGATCGGCAGTTGCCTCTGATGCCGCACAAGTGAATCTACGGAACCAGAATACAGCCAAATCAGAGTGAATAGGCAACGCTCCTGTTAAAGCCTCCAAAGTCTGTGACCGCTTTGAGAAGTATGAGATCCACCAGCACTTCATTCAACCCCCGCATCAGACTAGTGTCTGCTTGCTTCCGCCGTTAGTTTTTGCTCTTATTTCTGTTGATGACAGCCTCAATGACATTGGCAGCCAATGTCAGTGGTGCTGAAAGCTAAATGCTCTCTTGCCTTTATTCCCTTCTTTTTTATCTCTGTCCAAACAATCACTTTGTCTGGCAGTGGAACTCTCATCCTACATTCAAGTAGAGGGTGCCAGCTGGCTACTTCATCTTAGCATCAAATATACTCCTGTCTGGAAATAACTGCACCAAAGTTGCCCTGCTCTTTAAGTTCACGAACATCGGGACAATGGAGCAACCTTCTTAAAATTACAGGACACGTCTTGTGTTGATACATTAACGGCTTTTGGCACAAGAAAAGAAAGTAACAATTTGGGGGACAACGATGCTGTAATTTGTAATTATATCAGGCAGTTATAGCAACTGTCTCAGAAATCAGTGGTAGCAATACTTTTGACAACATGACTTTGTTTCTTGTGTAGCTCCTGTCCTGACAGTTTTATGTCCTGTGGTCAGTTGAGCCTCTACACCACCATTACAAAACACACAAAAGAGATCGTATCAATATAGGTTGCACTGACAAGCAAGAGACGCAGACAAGCTCTGTGGTCCTGGAGAGGAAATGGCTTCATTAGAAGTTTCAACATGCACCAACAGGAGGTGAAGCTGGCTGAACGGCTCACAGAGGCCCATTCAAACGTCTGCTGTCTTCAGTAAAGTCAGTATCATTGGGCCTTCACTCTGTGGCTGCACTCTTCGACTTTATGATCATATATTATACGGCAATGACACAATAACGCTTTCAATAATTACCATTCCAATCCCCTCCTGCGGGCAACGCACATAATTAATACTTACATTAGTAAATGTTGGCTTGACCCCGATTTGCATAACATTTGACTTTTAAACAGTCTGCCTAAAAACATTTTCTGTTGTGCTCTGATTATACAGATCCAAGAAGAAGAACATAGTGGAAGGCTCCAAACCTTTTTGGCGTGGTTAAAAAAACTGAGCTAGAGAATATATCCTTCAAGTGTGTTTATAAAAAGTTATTTTTGAAAATCAGGGGTTGACAGCACCTCTTCTTACCGCCTATATTATGTAGTTATTTTTTTTTCTCATAAAGACGGTCAGCAAAGGGTTGTTCCCCATCCTTCTGCAGTGGAACAAGGATATGTGGAGTTATATTAGTGATGTAAGAGGGCAAAAAACTATGATGACTTTATTTACTGAGTAATGTAATTCTGCACATACTGGGTCAGCTTAGCAGTGTCCACTCCTGCAAGTGAATTGTATTAGAATTGTTGTACATTTAATCTGCATTGCCCTAGAGGGGAAATCTGTGGTTTAAACGTATACAAATTAGGTCGATTTTAGAGTTCATTATAATAAACTTGGATAGAAAGATCATACTTGTCTCTTTTTTCTAAGTTCTACGTTCAACGTTCCTGTTCTGCTCTGGGACATGTGCTCTGGCTTCCTGCACCATGTCACAGTAGAACATGAGTCATCCCTAGAAGCCTTTCAACATGGAGAAGAACAGAGAAAAGCGGCGGATAGAGAAATGGATCCGTGACCGAAGAGGTTTTATCTGAAATCATCCTCACTGAACATTGGTTGGAGGAGGTCCACCTGCCCCTCAGGTATAATTATGCTGTTCCATTTGTTGTAGTGTCACTTTTTAAAGGTTCAGTGTGTAAGATTTAGGTGAAAGCGATCTATTGGCAGAAATTTGATATAAAATAATAATAGTGATGTGTTAACTGTGTGTTTCATCTAAATTGTACAAATTGTTGTTTTATTTACCCTGACTGGGCCCTTTGAATTTAAATACTTTATATATACATCAGGAGTGGGTCCTCTCTACGGAGGCCGCCATGTTTTTTACAGTAGCCCAGACTGGACAAACTAAACACCTTTTGAGTTTTTATGACAACTGAAGGCTACCACAGATTCTCCTTCATATTTGGAAGGGGAGGGTGAGGTGAGGGGTATTCAGCTGCAACATGTAACTTCACCACCAGAGGTCACTAAATTGTACACACTGAACCTTTAAGTGAATGTTCTGTGTTTTTATATACGCATTCATTTAGATTACTGTTTGGAAATGAATTATGTCATCTGAGAGTTCCCTCTGTGCTTGTTCATCAACTGCAGAGCTGGGATCCATCCATAACATTCTGATGTTTAAGTTTGCCAGCAAGCCCTTTGGCTCTCCAGTTTATGAAGCCCAAATCTTACCAGCTCGCCTAGAATATACATACAGCTCCATACAGTCCAATCACTAATCTCAGATACCTTAAACTCAAATGTTGGAAGGGCAATAGTGAGGAAACAGTTGATGTACAACCAGGTCAGATGATCCATGTCAACATGCAGTGCTGTCCAGCATAACAGCTCCAACCAGCCACAAGCCTCTACAGACACAAGTTAGCAGCGGACAGGGTATATGGCCTTGAAATTGTTCTACAGCAACCATACAAATAATGTGATACTAATTATTTGTATTAATGCATCATTGTTAGCTGTTTATTTTTTAGACTATAGTAAATTGTAGTCAAACAAACCACAGCTAGGTGCTGCATTCCTCTTTCTGAATGTTGGAAAAGGCACAATGATGTATTTGAAAAAAAAGCTAGACCCCATCTGGCAAGGCCAGCTGCAAATTTTAATGAGGAATATTTCAAAATTACGATTGTCTTTTATCCCTCAAGATGTAAACATCCATAAAGTGTCTGATCACAGATCTAATTCTTTCTTCTCTTTTCACAGGCCAGACGCTGGCCCCAGAAATAAATGATCAAGGATCAAATCCTCCATATCAATTTAAACATTATATTTTACATATAGGATGATATGAAAACGCACGGTGTGTCATGAATTGGCAGCAAATGGCAGCGAGGTATGACCCCTCTCAGACCTGGACCCAGAGTCCCACACTGCAATGCAACAAACAGTCTGCATGCTGCCAGGTACAAGACTCACTCCTGCTAAATGTCTGCCAACAGATGTGTGGCAGTGTTGAAATGCACATCAGCGGCTTTTGGTTGCAGCATTTATTCGCTTTTAAAATCATTAATTCTTGGCTCATGTGATTACACCAATGAAAACAACACTATGACTTTTATATTCAATTTCTCCTTTAAAACCCCACATAGTGGTCCTTTAAATGCAGCTGTCAATGACTTTTATGTGACACCTATCTATTGTATTTCCTCCTTATTCTTTATCTCGTCTTCTTGTTTTTAGGTTACCTGAAGGCCACCCTAGGGTTAGTGGAGGGGTATTCAGTTGATTGCAATCTGCAACTTCACCACAAGATGCCACTAAATCCTAAACACTGCTTCTTTAATTCTTGCTTCATAACTCTAGACCTTGTTATAACTCTGATATCCTTCAAATTTTTTTTACCTTCCTCTTACCTCTTGTGTTCAATGTTTTTCCCTTTCCTTTGAAAGCTCTGTAATTACAGGGCCACTGCGGTTTTTGACAATAGTTCCTCAAACCGGAGGAGCCAGTGCATTTATTAGGGGCTATTTCAAGTGGTGGCTTAATCTACATTCGGTGCTTTAGTAAGTATTTAAGGATGGTGTGAGTCGTAAAAAAAACTGTGTGTGTGTTGTTCTTGTCAACCATATATGAGGGAGAGAGAGAGGTGATATTATATATAGGCCTATAACTAAAATTATATGGGCCTATAACTTAAACAGTTAGACATCAGTGAAATGACAAAACACCTTGAACAACAGACAAGCTGATATATTAGCAAGCATATGTGACACAACATACAGTATATGCGTCATTTCTATAGAATATACATGAAGCATACTTGTGTTCTGTCACCGTCACATTTGAAGATATTTGTCCTTTGGTCAGGGAGATAATGCTGATACGTAACTACTGCAGAAACACACATGCACAGAAAGAAACATTTCAATCTGGGTCATGCATCCAGACGTGCAGAAGAAAAATTGGTGTGCGGTACAAATGTGACAACATACAGAGTAAATATGTGTGAACGTTTTATCCAACAGCGCCCGCTCGGAAAAATACTTGATGGCACCTCGTCACAAACAGCTTTTTTTCAAATATGTGTCAAGTGCTTTTCTGTTTTAGCAGGCTGGCTAATTGGATGGGTGATAGGAGTGGCACTGATTGGCATTATAAAAGCTGCACTATCACTCTTCACCGGTTCCCAGCAGCCCCCACCCCCCACTCACCCCCACCCGCTCAAAGTTGCCATCACAGGAATTATTTAAGATAAAAGACACGACGGGGGAAAAAAAAGGATTTTCCCCTGACAGATATTATCATTACAACCGTTATGGAAAGTGCTAACTTGTTTTGTTTTTTTCTTCCTCCCCTTCCCTTCCCTTCCTTTTCTCTCTCTCTCTCCCTCTCTTTCTTTCTTTCCCCATCTGTGCCACTCACTCTTGTCTCCCAACGGGTAGAGATAGAGAGAAGAGTGGAGGAGAGAGAGGGGGGGGGGGGGGGAGAGAGAGGAGTGAGTGAGCTCTGTCAGTTGGAGTCAGTGCACTGCTAAGTCTGGCTACACTACAAAGGTTAGCAGATCTGACTGTCAATAGTGTCTTATGGGTGGGAGGCAGGGAGGGGAGGGAGGGGAGGGAGGAGACATGGAGGTGAGGTGGTAGAGGGGGGGGGATGGGGGGCGGTCGCTTTGAGAGAAAGATACTTTGATATTTCGGAATGTTAGAAGGGTGAGTGTGGAGAGCTGGAGGTTGGGGATCTAATTACCGGGCCATAATTGGGGGCTGGGGAATAGGTTGCCGTCCTCTCAACTCGCTGCAGATCAATTATGTTAAGAGAACATCTGTAAGTAGAGCTTAATGAGGTCCATTAGAGCAACATGCGCTGCCTTCCCTAACGGTGCTTGTCAGCTTCTTGGATGAGCTGGAGTGTGCTGCTGACTGGGGACCTGGTGGAGGGGCTTAAATAGGAGAGGAGGCTCGACTCTCCGCCGCTTTTCCTCCTGCCAGAGAACCAGAGAGAGGCACGCAACGCACACACGGGCGCGCAACACAGGCAATAGGCTGCGGGGAGACAGGCGAAGGGTGAGGAAAGACGCGAGGAGGAGAGACAGACTGAGAGACGGGCACGGGACGCACCGGGGAAGGGGGATCCGACATCCCAACAACTTGCGCAACTTTTTTTTTTTTTCTTTTTTTCCCAGAACTCCTTGTCGCCAAGTTTTTTTTTCTGCAGACAACCTGGAGTTTGGCGAGCGCTGAGAGAAAGTTGCCCCGTGGACACTTTTGGTTCGAAAGTCGAGAGAACTCAAGACGACCCGCCTCACAAACACTCTGCAGCATTTGTTTTGGGCATCCCTGGCTCTACTTCAAGGTACGTGCGGTCCTCTTTGGGTTTGGGGTTGTGACTTTAAACGCGTTAAGGCTGCGCGTAAAGCTCCGCGTTTGGCTTCTCCTCCAACCATCCCGACACTCCGGTGGTTAAACGCGGCCGCCGCCAGTGTGGAGGAGGAGTGGGCTTCAGGGTCCGCGCTGTCATTATATTACCTTATTATATACACAGACGCAGAGGGGGGTTGAGGGGGGGGTCAGGTGCAAACATAACAAGCTTCTCCTCGTTTGCGCACATCTGAGGGCTTATGTGGAGGTGCGTGCTCCCGCTGGGCGAGGAGACTTGATCCTGCGCATCCTCCACTTTTCACCGCTGCCTCCTGTCAGCATCCCCCCCCATTCGTACTGAGGATGGATAATACGCGGAACGCAGTGAGTGAAAGGAGAGTGGAAGGGCACCGGGAGAGACGTGGCAGGCTCACGCACACACACCCACACACACTCCCCCCCCCTCTCTCTCACACACCGCAGCAAATTGCATGATTACCAAGATAGGCCGCCTTGAAATAATTCAATCCATGACAAAACCTAATTACTGGCAGGTAATACCCTGTCAACTTTAATGCATCTCATCACTCATAATGGCGCGGAGAGCATTTTATGACCCATCTCATTATCGCTGCATTTTAGGCTGGAGCCGCATGCCAACTATTAACTTGTCAGGCTGTGGACTGGAGCACTGTGAGGTGTGTGTGTGTGTGTGTGTGTGTGTGTGTGTGTGTGTGTGTGTGTGTGTGTGTGTGTGTGTGTGTGTGTGTGTGTGTGTGTGTGTGTGTGTGTGTGTGTGTGTGTGTGTGTGTGTGTGTGTGTGTGTGTAAGCCACAGAAAGCCGCGAGGTGAGGCGGTGAGGGGGTCGGAGGTGTGTGGTGAAATGTGATGGGGGGGGGGGGGCCATGCACGACCCCATAAAGCGTGCTGGGGCCTCATCCAGTCACAACCGGGCGGAGCACTGGTGCGCACTGGCGCAATAACTGGGCGAAGTGTAATTCTGTCCTTTAATTACAGGGATGATTTAAATAAAGAGTGTGGAGAGGAGATAATCAGGCCCGGCCAGCCACAGTGGAACCCGGGACCTCACGAGGCGCGTGCGTGTGTGGAGAAAGAATGCCATAGGTACAGGAAACAGTGTCCTCAGCAAAAAAATAAATAAACACATAGTTGTCCACATTGGATCAGCTTGTTGTTTGCACTATTTTTATTTCCCCCAAAATAGTTAATGAGCCAACGTTTGACTGACACAGACAAGTGGCTTTAATGTGCATTAAGAAGTGAATTGATAGGTGTGTGCGCGTCGCCTATAAATCTGAGCCATTAAAGCGCCAGTCTGGCTGCAGTTTAAACCCACGTCATGATGTGGATCATCGGTTTTTTTGTCGTTAAACTCCGCCGTCATGTGTGGATGTCCGTCGGGTGTGATGAGTGGAGACCAGCACCCAGTCCTCCATCCTCCACCTGATACCTAGCCCCTGCCGTGCGCGCAGCCCTGAACACACGCGCCCCGTGTTCCTGTCTCTGTAACGTGCTAACGAGCGTCGTGCCTCCGCGCGCCCAGAAGATTGAAGGACGTTCGTTTGGCAGAAAAAAAAAAAAGTGGGCGTTCCGGGGGCGCGCACGCGATCCATGCTCTCCGTCCTCGCATCAAGTGAATGACCTTATCGTGGGGGTGCGATGTCTCACCGGTGAAGGATTGGATTTTTTTTTTTTTTCTTCTGGACGTAATAAAGCTCGACTCCCTCCCTCCCTCCGCCGCATGAGGACGTCGGCTTGAGCCTCGCCACATCCCCCCCCCTCTGCACGCTCCTCGGGCGGACGAACACCTGTAGCTGTGGGTAGCATCCTGCCAAGTGGTCGCTCTGATCCATGCGGAGCTCCTTGTTGATCCAGCCTGACAGACCGGTGCGCTGCGACGCGCCATGCCAGTTTGCTAAACTTTTCCGGGAGGAATCCGGAGCTGCACACCGCGGCTGGAGTTGAGGTTTCTGCGTAACTTGCTGAGAAAGGTGAGCGAGACCGTGGCACGCATGCATCTTGAAACAGCAACCCGTAAGACAAGTGGGCTAAAAACGAGGCTAATGGGGATTAGGGATTTGAATACCGCGAGGCTATGGAAGGGTGTAAACATGTGCGAGTGGGGAACTGGGAGCTCTGGAGGAGCGGGTCCCTCCTGTGGTTGTGCGCGCACGGTGACCGGTGGCACGCCAGCGCGGCGCTAATGAGAGAAGCGGCCCGGCGCAGCGGGAGCCGCTGTGATTAACACTGTGGCCGCGCTGCGGGATTAGAGGAGATGGTCGCTGCACGCGCCCGCGGAGGAGAACCATCTCCCCTTTGTCGTCCTGTCCTCCGCCGCCTGCGTCTCTGCGCACTCGCGCGCGGAGCTCCGGACGGTGAGGGACGTTCTCTCAAACGCCGTGTGACGCCCGACGGCGAGGATCAGCTCTGTAGCTCCCCCCCTCCTCTCTCTCTCCCTCACACACACACACACACACACACACACCGCCTTGCGTTTTGTTGGCCGGTGCTTCCCCCCCCCCCCCCCCCCCAAACACCCCCACCACTACCACCACCCACCTCCTCCCCGACTTCTTTTCATTCGCCTCTGGTCGCCGTGCTGGATTGTTCCCCCTCCTCTCCGAACAAAAGCCCGATCGGCCCAGCGTTCTCCCCTCCCCGGCAGACAGAGCTGCTCTCCGGACCCGGCGGCTTCGGGTTGCATGGTGGTGCTTCGGCTGCTTCAGCGGCTCAACAAATGCAGAAAAGGGAGAAAAGTTTCGGTAAGACGCCTTTTTGCGCTTCGCTCCGTGTGCGCGCGTGTGTTTGTGTGTTTGTGTGTGCGTGTGTTTGTGTGTGTGTGACGATGAGCTCTGCGACGACCAAGTTACAGCATCACCTCTGCTTCCCGACGCGTCCGGATGTGACCCGCCGCCGGATCCATTATCTGTGCCTCCCCCCCCCCCTTCTGATAACCTTTCATCGGAGCCGTGAGGAGACGAGCCCCGGTGTTGTGTGATCGTGCAGCAGCAGCTGATGATCATGTTCCGGTTTCTCTCTCTCTCTCTCTCTCCCCCCCCCCCCCTCTCTCTCTCTCTCTCTCTCTCTCTCTGTGCTCGTTGAAAAGCTGCACGAGCAAATTGAGTCTCCGCGTTAAATCCGTTACTGGCCTTTCCCCGGCGCTGCGCTGCCATGGCAACAGTAATTAAACTGATAGGGTGAAATGTCAGCATCTCGCTGCACGGAAGAACACAGCGACTGAAATAGCAGGCTCTCCTCTCCATCACCATCATCACCATCATCACCACCACCATCATCACCATCCTCCTCCTCCTCCTCCTCCATCCGCTCCGGGGCTGCGAGGATGATACATGTGGCCGAGGACGCGCGCGCGGCGGCGGCCTCAGTGGAGAGCGTGGAGAGGAGGGAAGGGAGGGTTCGAGCAAAGGAAAACAGAAAGCACCGGGGCTCCGAGCAGCTGTGATTCCCCTTCCTTTATGGGGGAAAGGGAGCTTTTGTTCGGGACCCTCCTCCTCCTCCTTCTTGGCAATCGGAAGAGAGAAGCGGCCGAATTCCTGCCATGCTTGTCTCCTTCTCCCCCCCCCCCCGAGTTGATTGCACTGTAAAAAAAAAAAAGAGGGATGAGGGGAGAGGGGGGGTGCTCGAAACTCTTCCTCCCTTTTGGTTTGGTAATGAGTAGCAGGGACTTTGTGGTGGTAACGAGGCTGCTGGACGGATCAGTGCCGCTGAACAGGCGCGGAGGCGGCGGCGGCGGAGAGCAGGCGGCCGAGCAGCCGTGCGCGGCGCGCTCTCCGAATCCAGCCAATTAACAGATCAACAGCCAGGACGCGCTGGAACTAAATGAGCTGAGCCGCTCGCTGCGCTGCAACCTGTTTGGTGCCCTCTCAGACAGACCTTCTCCCACACCAGAACAATACGAGAGATCAGCTTTAAAATGATGTGCAGCAGGTGGAGAAAAAATGCTCTATTTTCATTGGGTGGTGGTAGATGTTTTCATTTTCTTTCGAAGCACAACAGCCCCCAGTGGAATTCATCTGGTGTAGTTTTTCTTTACTGGTTTAAAAAAAAAAGAAAAAGTTTGTCCTTAACTTTTTCAACTTCCAGTTTATTCATTTACAAGAGGAAGTTACAAAGTCTGCTCGAGGTTGATGTTCACCCCATTAGTGTCCTGTGGTCTGTGCGGACTGTGCACATCAGCCTGCTCTAACGTGCACACACTGAATCACAAAAACAACCATATATAACCTTAGAGTAGAAGACAGCACATGTTTCACTTGTGGCTGTGCGGCTTTCAAGTTCCTCTGCAGTTCTCAGTGTTGAAATCATTTAAAAACTGAATTCCAGGAAGAGAGAGTGAACGTCCCAAACAGTGAAGCACCTTTATACAAATGCTGCAGCAGCAGTGATCTGATAAGTGGTTTTTAAACTGTGGTGTCTAAATTCACACTGACAACTATCGCTGAAGGAGTTTTGCCAACATGTCTCAAACTAAAATACGGTTAAAGGAGAGTTTCAGTGTGTCCAAAAGTAACTAAAGATAAAACTACAACTTCAGAAATGGTGTGTGTGTGTGTTTGTGTGTGTGGTGAAAGGAGGACAAAGGGGAGTGGGGGGTGTGCCTGTCCTCAGGGAATAGTAGGAGAATACTAATTCCAGCCTGGTGCGAAGCCACATTGGGCCACATTGCCCTCCCTCTCCTCCCACCCCACCGGCCTACAAAGGCTCTCCCCAGTCAGCTCAGGCCCGAACAATGCAGGCCGCCGCAAAGCTCCTCGCCTGTAGCCACGCCTCCCCCAAACACAGGGAGGGTCAACATATATCTAAAAAAGAAGAGTGTCCAGGAAAAAGGAGTGAAACTGTGGCTTTGTGTCTGTGTGTGTGTGTGTGTGTGTGTGTGTTGGTCCCGTAAACAGTGAAACAGTGCTGCTGTTAGTGTAGCGACCAACAGACAGCCTGCACGCTCTTCTTCTCCTTCTTTGTCACAACCAGTGACTAGTTCCTGTCATTTACTCGCAGCTCTGGAAACAGACTTTTGTTCACTTCGGTGTTGTTTAAATGATACAGTGATGAGTGTTTTCTCCATGTAACAAATTAAACAGCGTCCACACTTGCCTTAGTTTAACTCTTTTTAAAATCAGTACGATAATACGATAAAACAAATTTAGTTAGACTTTATATTTAGCCGAGGCCAGGTCGGTGCAGGGTCCCTTCAAACTCTATTCTTCACAAGAAGAAGGAGAATGTGTCTCTTTTCCTTCACGTCCTCTCTTCTGACCGACCTGCTCATTCCACCTGCTTCCAATACCACAGCACTTTATCAGAGGAGACATTTCCAAATGTTGGCAGACTCGAATCGAGGCTCACGCCGTCGTGCGTTCTCAAACGTAGACATCCTTTTTTGTGTTTTTTTTTTTCCAGGCCTGAACTAAAATGTTTACACCTTGCCAAATGTGTACCGTAAAAAAACGGAACTGTAACACACATGACACACGACATACTCTACACGCCTTTTTGGGAGCTGTCTCTTCACCATGTGTCATCTTGTTTTGATTGCATTGTGGGAAAACATGTTTGCTTTCAAAGTGAATTTTAGAAGCCTACGCATGATGATGTCTTTTCTCATTATACTTCATTTTTGTTGTGTATCATACCTTTTTCAGTGCACTTTACAACTTTGTCTTTTTTTTTACACAAAAAGCTCATTATGCTTTGAATGAAAGTCATTTAATCCGTTTATTGATTTGATATATTTTGCACAGTGCACAAAGGACTTTTTGATTTTTAACATTATGTGTTTATGTGTGAACGCACTCCACGTGTGTAAAAATCTTCTAAAGATCGTACAATCCTGTGGGAAATGACTTCGCAAAACTCTTGGCTCCATTGAGAGCTGCAGTCTACGATTTAATTCCGTGTTTTCTGTTTGATTACATTTAGCTTCACTCTTCACAGTTGTCTGCGTTCAGTAAAGTGCCAGACAGTAATTTCGGACACTTTAGAAAAATGGAACGTTACAGCCTGTGAATGCTCATTTTCACTTCTATCTCATTTCATTTTGTCGTTTAAAATTATAAATGAAGATGCACGTAGAAAACCTGTATTTTACTCTCTGTGACAAACTGGGGAGTATCTGCTGTCATTTTTACTTTTCTTGTCGCCAAAACAGAATAAAACTGGAAACTTAATGTGTCTTCATTCGTTAAGAAACTCAGCTTCAGTTGCTATGCAGGTACAGGATGACGAGTGTCTAAAGCCTCTCTCTTTCTCCCAGGTATACAAATGCTCTCCGTCCAGCCGGACACCAAGCCAAAAGGCTGTGCCGGCTGCAACCGGAAGATCAAGGACCGCTACCTGCTGAAGGCCCTCGATAAGTACTGGCACGAGGACTGCCTCAAGTGTGCCTGCTGCGACTGCAGGCTGGGCGAGGTGGGCTCCACGCTCTACACCAAAGCCAACCTCATCCTGTGCCGGAGAGACTACCTACGGTAAGAGAGGCGGCTGACATTTCCACTGTGTCCGTGTGACGGTCAACGAGAACTCGCACAGTCTCAGTGTGTGTGTGTGTGTGTGTGAGGAGTTAGAGTCACTGAAATCTACTCTGCACACATTTGGAGTTCCAGTCGTGCTCCCTCCTTTATTTTGTGGGAAGCGGAACAGACCGATTTTTATTCCCCTCTCCGGTTTCTATCCTGTGACCTTGTTTTAAGGCCTCAGAATTTGCCGTAATCCAGCAATTAGACAGCGGCAAATTTGACATGTTTAATTATCAGATGGAGTTTGTTCACCCTGCAATTTTAATTAGCTACATTTGTGTATATTTTGTTGTTATTTCTTTTATTATTTGCACATATCTGCGCAACTCTCTCACAAGTCTCATGTGACCTCATTTCCATAAATAGCATTTGTGAACTATCTCTATTTGCGTTCCTCACAAAGTCCCTAATTAGCCTCAGACGTGGCTGCTGTGGCACCTTGTTTTCCAGGATAAACAGTTATTTGAAAATACATATTTGGATTGAGTAGTTGCAATCAATATTTTAATGGATTGTATACTTGTAGAAAGTAATTTTTTTTTTAATACACCTTTAAAACATGATAGCCGGTAACATAAGAGCAATCGAGCTGATCGGTGAAATGTGTGGTTTTTAGTGTTGCTGACATCTTAACTGAGAGTGGGTTTCACTGTGACTCATTCATTTGTTTGTCTTTTTATTTTCCTTTTTTTTCATTTATTATTTGAATTCTTGAGTAATGGTGAATACACCATCAGCCTCAGACTTCTCAAGTGACCCCGTGAACACGTGGATTGTTTGACAGAACAGAGCGAAGGAACTCTGCTCTCTCTGTTCGGGGGAGTGACGCTGGAACATTTATTTGCATCTTAGCTTTTGCTTTTACAATTTCTCATTGTCGTTATCCGTTATCAGGCGTTCATCGTTTATTTAGTACATCAACTACTATAACTTCTTCAAACTCTGATTTAGTTCTGAACTCTAAATTACAGTTATGAGTACTTATTTGCTTTATATGGTCAAAACGGACTCATCAACCCTTTAGAAAACAGCCAATCTTTGTGTTTTATCAGTTTTCTACTGACACTTGTTCCTCAGACGTTATCGTGGGGGAATCATCTCTTCCTGTTGAGAAATGATGTGACCACATTTTTTCTTTTTTTATACACGACGGGTAAAATGTAGATCCGATTCTGAGAACATGATCGCCCTCCTCCTCAGAGCCTCTGCTGTCGTGGTGGTGGTTGCGTGAGGCCTGCTAAGGGTTGTTGAATGTGGCACATTAAGGCTCTATCGATTTATGAAAGGGAAGATAGTGCAAGATAAAGGTTGTCTTGCTCATTGGATTTCACCGTAGCGTATAAACTGTTTATTGTGGGTATTAATTTTACATTTATAAATAAACATCTATGGAGGACATTCACTCCCTGGGAATAGATCTGATCAGAATTATGAATCTATATAGGCTTGTTGGATTTTTCTCCAAGGTGACAGGGGGATCTGTGTAAAGATATTGTGAGACATGTTTCCCTTGAGGGAATTTCCTTCCTTCCCTCTCACTCTGTTTGTGGCTCGCTGCAGCACAGCAGCCCTGGGAGCATGTACAGTAGCAGCTAACATGTTCCAGCCTGTGTGTGTGTGTGTGTGTGTGTGTGTGTGTGTGTGTGTGTATGTGTGTGTGTCCTGTGCACCTGACGTAGGCCCCGGCACACCTCAGCCTTGTGCTGAGAGAGTCGCTGTTAGGTGCTGTCGACTAACAGGCTTTGAGGAGAAGCTGCTGTGGCAGGGAGTAACCGAAACGTTACGAGCCCGACCGCGGGGCGATCATCCCGCACAGCTCCCCCGACTCAGTCAGCTGTTTGGTGGAGAGAGAAAACCGACAGAGAAAACTGCAACCGAAAGAAGTGTCTTTAGCTCATCACCTAACCTGAAGGTTGATGGTTTGGTACCTGACTCCCTTTGTCCACATGCTGATGGGTCCTTGAGCAAAACACGGAGCCCTCAAATTGCTCCCAGTGTGTGTGTGTGAGGGGTACGTCTAAGTGTTTCCCAGGTGTTTCCTAAAAAGCCTCCTTCTGCACGTACAGTGTGTTAGTTAGTTTATTTCTCAGTGCTGCACTGTGCAGACCTTACAGTAAGCCTACAGTGAAGTTAGCCAAGCACTTGGCTAACTTGACTGCGGAGTAATGGTTTACTTTGCTTCCTGTGTGGCTTGAAGAATGTCCTGTGATATTTTGTAATGCTAACTGTGTAGAAGAGTGTGAATGAGCTGTCAGACACCTTCTCCTTTCTGAAATCGTTACTGACATGACGAATCAGAGAATGTGGTAAACGGAGGGAAATACAGTGCTGCATGTCTGTTGGCCTAAACTCAGTTACCGGGGTTTTAATTTGGAAAAGTCCCCAAACTCTCTCTGTCTTTAATTTCCCTCTACCCTCTCTATTTTAACTTCCTCCCAGAGATAGAGTCCACCTCGAAAGGCAAATTGCAACATGTGACCTTTTCCTTCATTTCCACCACCGAACCACAATTACACAGTAGATCACCAAATGTATATTCATCCACCGCTGAAAATAGTCCCAAACAAATATCCTCTTTCCTTTTGTATGAGTCATTTCTGAGACTCGCAGACACGTGAGACTTTTTAAAGATGATTAGTAGAAACCAGTGGCACCAGACTTATATTTTATCCGTATGGTTTTTTTTCGTACATCCACTGCCCTGGATACGATCGTGCTCCAGCGTGTCGGTGTGATGTAAATATACCAGCCCCTCTAAGCGCTTGTCCATCCACAGTCCAACACGTCGCTCTCTCGCCGTGCAGCAGAGCTTCAGAAATGTTAATCCTTTCATCGGCAAAGTTCAAGGTGATTGAATTGACTTGACGCTCGCTATCGCGCGCGTGTGTGGCCCTGCTAGCGAACGCACCCTGACATCTCCTCGCTGCTGGCTAATGAATGGCAAGTGTGTAGCAAACGGCGGCGAACCACGTCTGGTCTGCGGAGCAACAAAGAAAGCCGGGCTCCATCACTCAGCCAGTCAATTGCTGCAACATCACAATGTGGTTTTATACACACACACACACACACACACACACACACACACACACACACACACACACACACACACACACACACACTCCCTGACTGAAAAGGCGACCTGGAACATATCATTTCTACTTATGTTTATCTCCGTCTGTCAGCCCAGGTTCGTGACAGGAGCAGGAAAAGAAATGATGACTTCACATTTAGTTCTTACATCCCATTGGCTTAAAAAGGAAATTATTTGGACCTTCATTATCCGTACCCCCCCACCCTCTCCTCCGAGTCAATCCCACTCTGCTTAGCGGGGTGGCATGTTATTAGACCTGGCATAATCAGGGGTAACAGAATTCTTCAGGGGTCTACAACCGTGAGCGACGTGATCTGCCAGCAGGGAAATGATAATCCTCGCAAAACGCGGACAAAAAGGTGAAGCGAATACAGGGAGAGGAGACTTAAAGCTTCGGCAGCCCCTGTGTGATCAAACATGATGCACAGTGAGTGTGTGTTTGTGTGTGTGTGTGTGTGTGTGTGTATTTAAGAGAAAAAAAACAAGCTGTCCCCTCATAAACCTGCAACCACAAACATAATTACAGGTATAATCTACGAGAGCGTGATTTGTGCTCCGCTCCCTTCCGAATATGGAGGAATTCAGCGAGAACATTTAATCAACAAATGATCCCCTTGAAACCAAAAAGCTTCCATTGACGACGCCGGTAATGGCCGCGACGCCGCTGCTTATGCTGATGTGCGATTTTTCACAGCGCACGGTGATAATGTTTGAAAAAGCCCAGAGGAGGCGGGGCGGGGGGAGGGAGGGAGGGAGGGAGGGAGGGGAGCAGACAGACAGACACATTTAAGTTAAAAAAAAAAAGAAAAAGGCAGAGAAAATGAGGACTGCGGTATACAGCGGCCTGCTTGAGTGCCACACACACACACACATGTGCACACACGAGCGCTGGCTCCAAGGCCACGGTTTAAAAAAGAAAAAAGCTGTTGGGCATCAGTTAATGAAAAACTGTAAATTCCAGACATCCATTTTAAAGACAGCACTAGGAGAACACTTATTTATTTATCTATCTATTCATTCATTTTTTTTTTTTTTTAATCCAACTTCAATTTTCCTCTACAGTGGTTTTAGTAAGATTGTAAATGCAAGCAAACTGGCGGAGCTGTCAACACGGCTGGATTTATTAACGGAAAGCTGGCTATCAGCGGGAGATAACCAACATGTAGAGCACGGTTCAGTGTAATAACTTACATTTCCCTCCTCCTCCAAGGATCAACTTTGTAGTCCACAGCCACCTTGTGTAACCATATGTGTAAATGTAAATGCAAAAAATGTATCTTCCCCCCCCCCCCCCAATCGCACATCGGGCTTATGAAGCGTTGTCAGTTTGTGTGTCGGCATCTGACGCGAGTGTGACATCAAGTCAAAGCTTTATCTCCGACGAGCGGCAGGGAGTGAAGAGAGAGCGGGCCCGGGCCGTCTGAAACTCATCTGTTCTTTTCTCTGAAATCTCATTTAGATACATTCTCTCTCGCGAACATGTGTCACACCGTTTTAATAGAAACGACTGTTCAGAATGTGATTACTCTCAAAGGGTCTTACAAATATAGTTTTCGGAGCTCAGACGCGTTCGTGTGAAGCGCTGATGGCCTTGATCCAGATTCGGAGGTGTTCGCCGCGTCGACTGATTCACAGATGAGACCACAGCTCGTTTCGTTTTCCTTCTAGTCTGCCGCAGCTTTTAATTTCCTCAATCCATTGGTTAATTGATTATTTTAAATGTTTTCACTATGTGTGAGCTGAATGAGCACGTTTCCCCTTTACAACATTTATAATAAAACGGCTAAATGTGCATTCAGGTTGAAGGTGAGGTGGAAAATCATTTCCGTGACTGCTGGACTGTGTGTGAATGTGTAACTGCTCAGCCTCTGACACACACACACCCCCCCTCCCCAGGTGATTCTTACTCAAGAAGAGTCTATAGCTGCTTTCAAACATGCACTGAACTCCGGATAATCTCCTGAAATTATCCAAAAGAACGCAAATGTCCGAATAGGTTGCTGCGGCCTTTCTCCTGCCAACTCCCCGGTAAAAACTCTGGATAATGTCCTAATGAGCCTATGTTTAAGTACAGCAGGAGATCCTTTAGAGAATTGGTGACATTTTCTAACAAGCAATCGACACAAAACTGGAAAAAACAAAGAGAATACAAATATATCAGGATGAAAAAGAGGCGCCATCAAGCCAAGCAGTTGAAACACTTTCACTGCGTGTGGATGCATCTTTGCCTCAGTCTGTTGTCCAGAGCAAATTTACAACCTCTTGCATCCTTCGTGCATTGGCCTAACAACTGTACATGCATCATTGTACAACACTCCTTCAAAGTGACGCAGCCAAAACCAGATTTTCCTTTTTTTATTCAGTATCAGTCAACTTTGAATGTGGATGTTAGTCTCCACAGCAGAATAACTAAGCGTGTAGCTGTCCACAGAAACTTCTCAAACCACTCCTGCAGCAAAACTCCCCACTCTGTCTGTCAGTGTGCTCATTATGCTCCACAACATGGTGAAATACAACCAGCCGCAGAGCTCCGAGGAGAGGGAGATTGTAGCGGCGTCGTATTTAACGGTGGTTTGAAACAACAACTGTTTGTTCCAACAAGGAAGGCCAGTGTGAGTGTGTCCTTATTAGAGCCAGTTGGGAATTACATGGATTCAAACTGATCACGGCCACTAACTGCAAACTTTGCACAGCCTCCTTTTAAGCCGAAATAAATGAGGCTTAGCTATTCTTCGCTAAATCAACACTGACTCCTTCAGCTTCATGATAATAGGGCAGGGCATTATGGCCTATAAACAATATTTTGCGCGATTTGTTTAGGCTCTATCTTGTTCCATGATATTTATTTAGATACTTTGAAAATCTCCTCTAAAGCACTTTATAAATGTTTGATTTAACTCTAATGGTTACGATCACCATTATGAGGATTCTATTAGTCACCATTAAAGCATTCGTGTTTTTAATCTTCAGGGATTTCTGTTGGAACATTTTAAATTGCAACCAAATAAAATTGTACAAAACACTATTTATTCAAACATGAGTCCAACTGGGGCATGAGTGGGCAAATTGTATCGCTTGAGCTTGACCAGTATAGTGATGATGGCGTACGATGTGTCCCATATGTACTGATATGAAAACTTCTGTTTATGCAGAACAGGAGCAGACAAAGATGCTCGGGACAATTCAGAAGTGATGAAAATGCACAAATAGATTCATCTCAAACAAAGTGAAAACAATTACATTCGAGCTTATTTCCATTTGTAGTCTCCTTTAACATCTCCGCTCCAAATGGAGCAAACAAACTACCACTTCCTCACAAAAGGCTTTTAATAAATGAAAATGCATAATGGAAAGAAACAGGCCTACAGTACTGCAGCGACTAAGCGACTAAAGAGGACAATTAGCAAGAAACCCTGAGGAACACCAGTCAAAACAACACAAACTAAAGTGCAGTTGTTGTACATGATGTTTGTGACACCAGGTGATTACTCAAAAACGCTCAGTAAAAATAGCTTGAACCACAGAGTTGGAGGTCCAGGCCGTCACTGTGACAAACTGTTGTCCCCGAAAAACACAACTGTAGGTCTTTGTTTGTGTTGTGGCGTCAAACGGCGAAACAAACTCGTGGTCCTGATGCCTTCTTTGCGATACACAGTCCACTGGCAGAAGATGGATCCTATGCTGATTTTTGGCTCCATCTTCTTTGACCATTTTCTGCACTTCATGTGTGCGAAGTGTGTACGGTATAAGTACTATACAGTATTTTTGTGTGTGAGAAACAAAACAAGTCGTGTGCTAGCAGCTTACAAAATTGTAAAGACTTCAAAAGTAAAGTCTCACCCCACAATAGTGACAGAAAAAGTTGCAAAAGAGTCCGACTGAATAATGAAGCGCTAATTCAATGGCCATTCAGAGTGAATATGAGGCTAAAGATACAGCTTTTACACGCTCATTCCACAGAGCTCCACGGTCTCCCAGTTAGATCGGTCATGACTCGGGCAGTGATGGATGGCAAACAACGCCACGAGAAGCTGAACACCAGTGAGTCCCACTGCAAAAAAAATCCCGCTCACATGACGATAGCCGTGCTCCTGGGAGACTCGCGGGAAGCTGGGTGTAGTTTGTCATAGGTCTCTCCTCCCTGATTCTCTGCAGTGCTGAAAGATTCAGGGCAGCTTCTCTCCCTCTAATGACTACAGATGTTCAGCTGTTCTCCCAGCTAACAGTGAAGGGCACGGGGACGTCGTCAGCCCGGCCTCTGGTCAGTGACACCAGAGCTCACGTTTCTCCAGCTTCTCTACTCGATAGCTGCAGCGAAGGAACTGCTTATAGAGTAAAACTAGAGTAGTGTTTTTACTTTACTTTTATCTTCTTATTATTGTTGACCTAAACCATGTAGTTGTGTATACGTTTTTTTTATTCCCCTTAACTTAAAGCTTGTCTGCTCTCCCGATGATTAATGTTCATGTTAGACCGTTAGCGACAGAGCTAGATGGGAAGTTTATCCCACTTTTATGCAGGAACACGGAATTCACGTCCTGTAATCTCTAACCAAGTGTTTTATAGCCTAAAGTTAACCACAGCTAAAACTATATTGTATTGGACATGACCAGCATCTTTTACTGCCCATTACCACCCAGTATTTTATGGTTTCTCTTAAAGATGGTGTTTGAAAAACCCAGAAGGACGTTTACAACACACACTACTTGATCTTTGATAAAAAATTGTATCCAGGATTTTAGTATTTTGAAAGAAACAGGAAGGCATCACCAGTTAATTATCTTCAAGGAACCAGTTCAGTCGAGTTCAGTCCATAGAGCAAAGTCCAAACTGCCACCTTCATACTGTTGTCTACGATACAACATGTGTGTGGGTAAACATGCTAAACAACATGACTCCTTTCCCATTGCTAGTAGAAGAGATTGCCTTTCTGTTTCCCCCCCCGGTGAGTCATGTTCGACGTTACAAACTGAGAAGCTCTCTCACCTCTCTGTCTTGTCCTTGTTGCATTTTTCACAATGCACAATAATAGGTGAAGTAGTTTCCAATATGTACAAAACAAAAAGTAGACAAACGTGCATGGCTATTGATGCACCAACGTGTGGAAGTTAAATGCGCGTCATAACATTGTGCAGAAAACTGCTAAAATAAAGAAGATATTAGTTTGTTCATTCGTCTATCATGTTTCCATCATCGCAGATCGGAGCCGTAGTCGATAAAAACACGTGAACTACTGCAGAGTCATTTAGAGTGGGAGTGGATGACGATTGTATCCATTCACATTGCAGACAAAAGCGAGATGTTAGTGGGTGTTAATGGGTTTTTCAGACCAGTGGAAAAAGGGCATGAGAGTCAACTTCAATTACTCGGTTTAACAAATCCTCTACCCTTAAATACCTCATAGGTTGTTTGTGTAGCATCTGCAGACAACATTGTCATGTCAACAAATAATATGACCTGTAGGTGCATGTCAGCGGCAGGCATACCAGACCTTCATCAAAGGTAACAACAAGGAATGCAGTTAGGGTTGTGGAACAGCTTGGGTCTTGGTTTGTGTTAAAAGAAGTAGAGATTATTATTGTTGTCATGGTTACAATAATACACATGGTTAAGGTTGTATAATGGTCATGTAACAAACAGTGTGTTAGGTCAAGGGATCTATTCACCCTCCTTCACCATCTCTTCCTAAAGCCGACTTTTCATCATCACCTGATCCTACATCGACTTCCTCCTTTGTCGCTGTCATTATTACTACGGCCTCGAGCGTTAACCACCTCATATCTTCTCCAAACTAAAGATGTTTGGTTTAAACCTGAATAAAAAAAAAAGACACCCTGGAAAATAAGCATCACCCGAGAAACCCAGAATGGAACAGCAGCAGCAGAGGTGTCATGAAAGCCGCTCTCAAAATCAAGGACAACTTTAATTTAGTTGGCTGAGGGACCTGTTTAGCTCCACGCGTTCTCTTCACCTCCCTGTTTAATGGAGGCGAGGTCGACTTCAGTGAGTCGACGAAATGTTTCTTTCTCTCTCTGCACTGACTGCACCTGGCTCTAATTGAGTCTCTTCTTTTTCCTGGAGAGGAGGAGGAGGAGGAGGATTTTGTGTTTTTGAAGGATGCGGCTCTCTAAAAGGTTACAGTGCCAACTGTGCCAGTGAATGCCACCATCATTACTTACTTTGTCCTTGTGCCGTGCCACATTTTTTGCTCATCCTTTGGCGCGGCCGCAACACAAGCGCGCTCCGCTAATGGCTGCAGTTTCACATCTATAAGTCGAGGCGGTCACACGCTGACAGAAAAACAGGCTTTGGCTCATCCACTTAGGTGATTCCTCATGAACGCTTTATTAACATCAGCATCATTAATTATGCTACATGGCACATGTGCACCCAAAGGTTAAGTTGTGTGATGTTGAGATGCTATTGTGCAGAGATCTTCCTCTTCAACTCAAAAGATCCCTCGGAGGACAAAATGTTTTTATAGAGGCCTCAACAAGAAGCGGCCTTTAATTTATTTGAATCCCTTGAGCGCTCGAGGAGGAGGGAGATGTGGACAGGGGTGTGTGGGGGGGGGGGGGGGGGGGGTAGAATTTGCCTGGATTGCGTTAGTTCATTCAGGCGCCAGATTGAATCCTGTCTCCGCTGCTTGTTATTACAATGGAGCACTCAGCATGCACAAAGGGCCTCTCCTGCTCCCGCTTTTAATGGGACCTCTAGGTGGAGAGTGCAGCACTCAGTTTGTCAGCCATGCCACTTTACCTTCTTATTCCTTCATCTTTTCCAGACGCGCACACACACACACACACACACACACACACACACACACACACACACACACACACATACACACACTCACACCATACCTCTCCATCTCCCTCTTAAGTCTCAGCCCTATTGGCCTTCTTTGATGCCGCTAATCAGACTCTCCATCACTTTAGAGGAGATAGATGATTACCTGATTCTAATTACATGCAGTACATGGGGGGGGGTACTTTTGTTTGATGTCTTTTGTGTTTTCAAGCCCTTGCTTCCTATAGCTTTCCCCCTGTACCACACACACACACACACACACACACACACAGACATCCTTCGACTCTACCCACCTCACCCCTCTTCCCTATCCCCCCCCCCCCGCCCCCCCGGAGACTCCCCCTGCATGAGGC
This sequence comes from Hippoglossus hippoglossus, assembly GCF_009819705.1. NCBI lineage: Eukaryota > Metazoa > Chordata > Actinopteri > Pleuronectiformes > Pleuronectidae > Hippoglossus > Hippoglossus hippoglossus. The sequence continues at coordinate 2,686,538 of NC_047173.1, forward strand.
TGGATATACAGGTGCACAGAGTGGCGAGGCGGCCTCAGCGCTACAAGGTGAACTATTCCCCGGCACATGTTATTATTAATAACTGCCAGAGAGAGGGGGTCACCTAAAGACTACTCCTTGAAAAGAACCCCGGGCGAGGCAAGTAGGCCGCGACGGGGCTGTGTTGTAAAACAATACCCCCCCACCCCACCCCCTTTTTCCCTTTGAGCAGACATGCTGCTTAAAGCGAGAATAATGCATGTAGAAGAGAGGGGAGAGCCGCACACAGCCACACTTTTGTAGACGTGAAAAATTAAGATGTCACCAACCCGGTGCTTTTGAGCGGTACCTTTAACCGCCGAGCTGACGGTGTTAGAATATGAGCAGGTTGGGGCTATCATTTTCAACACCCTGTCTCTCTCTCTCTCTCTCTCTCTCGCTCTCTCTCTCTGCACCCCTGCATTGTCGTTAAAATCCTGATGGCGGCATTAAATTCAAATGGCTGGTGAGTCCAGAGCCAGTGGGTGTGGGGGGGGTGAGATGGAGAACGGGTGAAATGCTAATCACCAGTCGAATTATGGGACATCTCTATAGTTGGTGGAATTCACAGGGGTTTTATAGTCATTTTAGCAGTGCAGCGGGGCAGTGTAGATAAATGTAGGTGGTGGCATACCTGGCAACCTTCAAAGTGACAGCACCGGAATACAGTGTATCTGAATCCCACATGCTCCTGATAGATATTTCCTTTGACAGAAGGAAATTCAGTCCAGGCTGAAGTGCGTGGACAGTTGGACATTTCCCCCTTTGAACATTCCCCCCCCCCCTTCTTGTACATTGAAATTGAAATAACATAATGGATTCTGCATTAAAGTGCCAAGTCTTTTTTTTTTTCTTTTTTCATTTGAGTTTATTTACATCAATATGGAACTGTGTGCCCGATGTAATCCGTTTGACACATGATAATTAATTTATACATTACGTCCTACCTCCTGGACATTTCTATGTCGTTGTGAATGCGTTTGAGTGGAGAATCTCCTGCTGCATTGTTCATGTGTGAAAGGACAACTCGGGAGAAAGTCCTGACCCCATTGTGCAGGGTTCTTGTCTGAAAATGGCTTTAGTGTTGTCAATATCCAACAGCTTCTAGGCCTGCATGGGTCAGGTTATAACAAGCTACACAACAAATACAAAATTTAATTCTCTCCTGCAATTTTGTAGTTAAAGTTTGCAAATTTAGCGCAGCCAGAATCAGTCTTTTTTCCGACTTTCTGAAGTCTCGGCCCCACGTCTTCCCCGGTGATTCTCTCCCAGCGGTCTCCTCCAGCTCTTCATCTCGCTGTGGGGTCTTCTCTGCCTTTAGTCCGGTCCCCACCAAGTGGAACGCTGCTCAGTCGGACTGAGATCATGTGACCGGCTCGGCCGCTCGCAGATATTCCACCTCCCTCCTCGCGCTGAAAAGCTCTTTGGTCGCTTCGGCCGAATGTTTGGGCTCATTGTCCCGCTGAATGATGAGATGTGGTCCAACGGGTTTTGATGCATTTGGCTGAACCTGAGCACAGAATGCTCTTGTAAAGACGAGGTGCTGGCTTTAGGTCACAAGGTATTCCTGTTTTTTCTCTCCTCACTTTTGCTTTTTCCCTTCCTTTTTATAGAGGTTTGATTTTTGTTTCGTTGAACCACAGAGATACTGGTTTCTTTTTGTGCGTGTGTGTTTTTGTGAACTGCACCCTGACCTTACTGAGTTTGCATCTTCATCAATCCTCTGAGTTTCTGGAAGTCTTCTCTCTGTCATTGACAAGGCTGTACAGTCTAAAAGGGTGTTTTTTTATATTATCCAGTCAACCTTAAGACTTGTGCTCCTCTGTCTACAAGGTTGTTTGCTATTTTCTACTTTTTTCTGTCTCGACCTTCTTATATAGACGTTTCGAAGTTGGCAAACCAACTCCGTCTGATATCTCTCTGATAGATTTTTGCTTGTTTTCTTCATTCCTCTTATTGACAGACAACTCCACCCCAATCTAAATGTTAACTCTCAATTACCTCCGAGCCACACAGCAGCTCCTTTAGTGCATCAACTAATGTTGAAATGACACTGCCCAAGAAACATCTAGTGCTCAAGTGTTCTTTTACTACTTTGCGATTTGGGAGCTGAGTTAAAAGCTGTGTCTCACACACAGTTCTTTCAAACTAACATAAAAAGTTGAGGTGAGATCTGTGGTCTTCATTATTTTAATTTCAAACTAAATGTGCTGCTCAGAGACTGAGGAAAAAAACCCAGGATAAAATTGTTCAACTATAAATACTCCGGACTGTGCTGCCGCTTTAAGACATCCAGAAAATGTCCACACAATGGGGACTCTGGACTTTCTCCGGAGTTTGCCCGACACATTTGAAGAACACAGCAGAGGAATCTGGTCGTCTTTCCAAGTTGACATCTTCGTCATGGTCTTCAACGTGTATGGCTCCTCTTTTTCATCCTGAGATATTTGTATTCTTAATTTTTTTTCAGTTTTGCATCCATTGCGTTTTAGAAACCTCGTCGCTTCCACTGAATCCTCTTGATAATCTCCTGTTGTAGTCTAAACATGGGCTCACTCGGACATTATCCAGAGGTTTTACCACAGGGGCCGGCAGGAGAAACTCCAGCAGCTCACTCTGACATTTGCGTTCTCACCTCCAGCCCCATCCACCAGATGATTTCAGGAGATTAACAAGTAATGAAGACAGATTTTTCCCTTCAGCCTTTTCATGAAGTATCTTCTTTAGTTCGTATGCATCACAGGTCCACGCTTTAACCTCCTCAACACTACTATGGTTAAATCCGTGGTGTGGAGTTAATACACCTATAGTTTTGTTGTTTTCATGCCTCGATTCAAAGGCCTAAAAATGACTGCGAGACTTTAGGCTGTTTGTTTTTGGGGATTTGATGTTCTGCTGCATCGATTCCTCCCACACGGTCAGCGAGGAGGGAGAGTGGTGCTCCAGGTTCTTACATGAGAGGACGATCACAAAGATTGTCTGAGGAGGAAAACACTTTTTGTTCTGTTACTTCCAAGATCCCCGCGAAAGGTAGCTGATCCACTGTAAGACGTGTATTTGGGCCTGATAAAACATCTCGGCATGTACCCAGAGTGGTGCTGTCACCACATACTGCAGGTGATGAATGAACAGGCCTGTGTACAATAGATCCTTTGTTTTGTTTTTTATCCTGCATATGATTTGACTTGAACAAAAAGGTTTTTTTTAAGATTAGGAAACTGAAAGTTGAACAACTACAACAGGATTTACAGCGAAAACGTCCGAAGACACTAAAACATAGTTTTTATGAATTGTTGTTTTTAATTATCTTCCCATTTTATGTATTCAGTTGCCTCCAAGTCCAAGATATTGACAGGCAGCTTTGAGAAAACCCCATGTGCAACGTGTGTGAGGGCAGCTGCAAGCTCTTACAGTTCTCACAGAGAGCAGATTGGAGCGATTAAATCCCGACTCCGGATCACAGGAGGCTAACTGTGACCCAGGAAAAGAAGATGAATTTACACAACGATCAATGCACATTTATTGTAATCCATACACGCCATGCCGGTGGAATGCATACATGCAGACAGGCAGTCAGCTATGGGTGAATACCCTGGAAGAAAGGAAGGAGATATTCGCCTTCATATCTGCGCAGTGCAGTTTAAAAGCGGCTGAATATCGGCTCAGAAGCACATGCGAGGTCGTTTTGTGTGACTCACTCACTCACAATCGGAAACATGTCGGAGCAGAGTTAACTGTCAGTGTTTGAGGATTTGCGATCATTTTCATTTGAACAGTTCACATGTTTTGTGGCAGAACTGATGGGTATTTTATGATGAAGGACAAATGCGAGCTTCCATAGAGGACGGTGAGCAGGCGACTCTCTCGTGTCTGTACGCATCAGAAAAAGTTAAAGGACCACAACGTGTGCACTTCCTCCCACTATCCAGAGATGAAGCCAAATATCTGTCTGTGCAGCAATGATCGGGGAACTGTGGTAGCCAGTCCCCGCTGTTTTGTCTAACAACTAAATTTACACATTAAAACCAAACATATAGGTAAAATGAATACTGGAACATACAGTACATCAGTATGATACCTTATATAAAATAAATCATATTTAAGAAGAACATATTTGATGTGTATTTTGAATTTTTGGTTTGGGGTTGATGACACTTACTGCAGCCAGCCACCAGTTGGCGATCAAGATGCTTTGGCTTCACTTTTGAGGAGCCGTCATGTCGTCCATCTTTATACAACAACCAGTATCATCTATGAACCTGCTTGATAAACTGCGGTGCCACTTCTCTTTATTTCACATAATTTAATCCGATTGTTGCAGCGGTGGCTCCTCCTGAGATTTCGGTTGCTAAATATTAATATAAATATAAAATTGGCGATGATTAAAAACATTTTTTGTGGGTTTTCTTGATGCTGTAAGAAAGGCAGTGGTGGTGGTCAGCCCAAAATCTACCTTTAAGTTGTTCTCATTCTTATCACTGTGATGCTGCAATGTGGAAATTAAAAAAAGGGTTCAGGTCGAGGGGAAAGATGAGTCACTTGTTTTTCAGTGGAAGTTTGAAAGTCAACACGAATAAGCGAGCGAACGCGTAAAGATAAAAGTTACCCCTCATGCGCATGAGGTGAAAAGAACAGCTTATTCCGAGAGTTTTAACACTTGACGCTTGTTGTGCAGATGAATTAGCTTCATTTCTCGTCTTTAAACAAATGCTTTCCCCCCACGACACAACCACAAACACACAAAAAGAGAGCGCGGAATGAAAACTCAGCTTCATAAATGTAGAGACCCCCCCCCCCCTTCCCGTTGGGCCTCAGGTTACAGCGGGAGCGACTGAACCACCACGTGGTTCATGTAATATCTCAATAAATGAATAATCCGATGGTATTCAGGAAATTGCTGTCACTTTTAAATTGTACGGCCGGGTCGGAAATGTGTTTGACAGTCACATAATGTAAGATAAAATGCAAATTCAAAGGATTCTTCATTTTTTTTATTGCAGTTCACAGCTGACTCTCATTCTAACGATGTACAGTTTCATGTGAGAGGAATCCTCAGGCACGTGCGTCTGGATCCATCACAGACGCGATGACGTGTCATGTTAATTCACGGTCACATGAATGCTTCGACGCACATTTTAAATATCAGCTCGGAGATTTGTTTTTCTCTCAGTACCACTATTTAAAATATTTGAGATAGTACAACGCACACAGACAGACGTTCCCCCGCAGGTTAGTCAAACCGTCTCAGATCCACTTTCTGCTTCCACCTTGACTGTACTGACAGTAGCGGCGTGTGCGCGCGGCGTGTTTTCCCTGCGAAATGACAAATCATTAGTGACACTTCAGGTGTGCTCACTTCCAGCTTGACCTCCGGTGAAGTGGTTTTATAAACTGTTGGTTTGTTTCCAACCTGTCTGATCACCTGGAGGCGGCCGTGGCTCAGGAGGTAGAGCGGGTCGTCCTCCTCCAGTCCTTCGGGCAAGATACTGAACCCTGATGTGCCGACGGTGCATGAGTGTGATACATGTGTATTTACAAAGTGCTATATGAATGGGTGAGTGTGATACACATGGACTTTGCTATGGGTGATAAATTAAATTAGTTTTGACTTTAAATATTTATAATAATCGCAGTTTTGTATAAATTACTATTTGTGAATAAGAGCAAAAAGAAAAAGAGGTCATTATTTAATTGGAATACAGCCACGCACATAGACATTCATGGAAACTCATGCTCATAAAGCTTCTGTACATGTCTCATCATTTCTTCCCATAAGTGCACTTTTTTAATAATTAAAGCTGGGGTTGGTAATCCTGGAAAAGCCACAAGAGTTGTGACCATGTGATCCTCAGAAGCTGCGATACTGTTTTTAAAAAAAGAGTAACTGCAACTGCTTTTCACCGGCGACCAAAAGGAGGTGGTTGTAGCCTCAGTCTTTGACGGATTGAAAGAACAAATTAAACGCATCTGTTCGTAGCTCTGCAGGCATTTAAAGACCTGTGAAAGGCAATCATAAAATTCCACTCTCGACGGTCGTGGGTTAATGTTTACAACGGGGTAATTAGCCAGCGGTTCTCCAAACATTCTCTCCTTCTGTGTAACCATGGAGCCACATGCTTGTATATTATGGTATAGGTCATGTTTGCCCGTGCATCTGAAGAGCGCAGCGTTCGACTGACCTGAACCTGACCATATTTCCGTATCCTCGGAGATCCTCTGAGTGCGCTGCCTCGTGTATGCCCCTGAGGGCCGGCTGATATACATCCCCAGCTCTGTGTTTCATCAGTGGGCTTATCTAACGCCGTGTCCCAAACACATCCACTGGGGTAATGAAAAATTCATTGTGTCAGTTACTTTGTACAATTGAACACATCCATCATCCCCTGATACTTTGTAATATTGTAAATCATGCGCCCCGTCCCAGGCGCGCCCCCCCCCCTCTGACCACGCAGACCTCTTTGTAATGAATATTGACTCGGCTTGCGTTAAATTCATTCAAGCAAATCAAGCCTTTTAAATGGGTGAAGCCCGCCGCGCCCCGCTCTGGTCACGGGCACCCAAGTGTCAGCATTAAATTTCGTTCAAGGTTTTCTTCTAATTTTCCACAAAAAAAAAAAAAAAGTGTCGAACCTGATGTTGGGAAGTGCGTTACCTGCTGACTGGACTCTGGCTAAATTGAACTCCCCTTCACAGTGGATAGCTCATGTGGGTTCCTTTCCTCATCCCAACTATTTGATATCCTCTCTCCTTCCAGATTAACCTTTATGGCCCTAATAAATGGTCTCTATTGACATCAAAGGGATGGGAAGATGGCGCCGTGCCTTATGGGAAAGGGAACACGGGCCCTCCGGAAGAGCCGGAGCTCAGCTCCCCTTCTCACCTAACAGTAATCATGGCTGTCCACTTCGAAATTATGCTCTTCTTTGTCTTTTTAATTAAACTCCAGTGCAGTTTGGAGGCTATTTGACCTCTGCTGACCCCTCTTCATGGGGAGTGCTGCAGGTCATTTCCATGCATATATTAATGGCCCTTTTCCCTCTCAGGCAATGATCCTTAAGGCTTTGCAGATTAAGGAGAGGGTTTGGTCTCGAGTATTACCCGTTTTTTTAATCTGTTACGCGGGAAGTTCTTTGATAGAGAAGAAGCAAAAATGTTTCAGGCTTTAGTGGAAATGATTGAGGGGGGGTGGAGTTTAAGTGCTTGTGTTTTGTCTGTAGACGTGGTGAAGAACCTCAACCATGATGTTCTTCTCTTGTTATATCTGTGCTCTGCATCTGCATGTGCCAGTGTCAATCAAGGTGCAGTGTGTGATGCTTCTATATGAGATAATCCATTTAAATTCAAATGGCGGTTTCAGTGTTCCATCAAAAGGACGCATTGTGCATCATATATACGTATACGCCGTTTATTTTCCAACAATTCCTCATACCTGGATGAACATTTGTGTAGTTTGTGTAGCCATCATCTTCAGAGACCTTTTGGATGCACAACCATCCACCCATCTCTTCCATAAGGGGTGTTGTGGCACAAGAACAGCACCGTTCAACATTCACCGCTCCTTTTGAGAGACTCCAGGAGATCCTCCTGAGTAAGACGGAGACATTTTTTAGATTTGGAATTTCCGTAATTGTTCTGTGGACGCGGTTGATCTGCGTCCCCCCAGTGCCAGGTGATCTGTTTTTAATAGCCACCTAAATTTATTTTATTTTTTGAGAGGAAGGCATGTGTGGGTAGAAAAGAAACATATACACAAAATATGTGTTATAGAAGTAGAAATATGTTAGAGCATTACGTGTGATTATGAAAATACTCAAAACAATGCATCCAGGTAAGTTTAGAGAGAGAGTAAATGCATTACATTTGTACACAGTGTATAAAGATACTAGGATATGTTAAAATTAGTGCAGTGCAGTCAGTGCTTTCCATAAAAGGGGGGAACATTAGTTTAACTTTCAGTTATACTAACCTAAATGCTGCCACACCACCAGGATTTATTTCTGGGTGAAAAAAATCCTTTATTATCTTTAAAATGATTGTCTTTATTTTTAGACAGTTAAAGCAAAAACACTGAGGCATATTTATCAAAATTTTGAATTTCAAATTCCCAGACACAAACCTGAGGACCTCAGTGCTGCAGCACAGATCCACACTGGCACATGTTCAGCACCACAATGTTGGTTTTTCAATGATTATTTGTGACACATGTGCCGTTAGATGTCAATGGCTTGTATGTATTTAATTGAGTAGTATCACAGCTGAACTCTGACCTCAGCAGCAGTCCCTGGGTGCTGTGACTTATTGTCGTGTTGTGATGTTGTGTGTGGGCAAGGGGCTCTCTGCGGTGCACTGCCTACACAGCCCGGGCCCCGTGCCTCGCCTCCAACAAACCACTGGCTGCAGCGCCGCCACATATTTGGCTGCCGCCCCTCCTCTGCAGGCATGTGAGCGTGCGATAACGGCCCTGTTGTTCGACACACAGAGATATGCAGCGCCTCCCCCCCCCCTCCGCCCCTCCTCAGCACCCACAGGCTCTGGCACACGTTGGTTTTGTTTTCGGTGGGGCTATGTGTTTGGGAGTCATCCACAGTTTTCAGCCTGTGTGAATAATCACACAAGCTCCTAGTCAGCCCAAAATAAAAATAAAAAGTCTTCACTGCTGGAAAGTTGAGTGTGGCGGAGGGCAAGGTGAAACCTGTCTGACGCCCGATAGGGAAGTCGCCACCCCTCTTCCTTCCCCCCCTCCACCCCTATACTCTGAACCTGCACCACTTCTTTCCCTCCATCTCTCTCTTCTTTCGCTAAATAGCTCCAAGTGACAAAAGCAGGTGTGTTCCGGCAGGCGTGATGCATGTATGATTAATGTGCCCTGCCAGGGCAGATGAAGACAGACGAGGGTCTGGCTCCGTGCCCGCCAATGAGAGGAAAGGGGAGAGAGAAGATGAGGAAGATGAGAAGAGAAAGAGCACCTGTTAGTTAAAACACTCCCCTTCTCTAGTATGACCTTTAACTTCGGTGTCTGTGTGTGTGTGTGTGTGTGTGTGTGTGTGTGTGTGTGTGTGTGTGTGTGTGTGTGTGTGTGTGTGTGTGTGTGTGTGTGTGTGTGTGTGTGTGTGTGTGTGTGTGTGTGTGTGTGTGTGTGTGTGACGTTTCTGTGCAAACCAGCTCAGTGAAGATCCAACCAGCGGCAGCTTGTAGGGGCTCTGGTCTGGGATCAGCTGAGGCCACGGCGAGGCTCAGGGCGACGAGTGCTGCTGCTGTTGTAGACTCAGTCAAGCAGTCGACTGTGACCTGAGAACTCCGTCTCTCTCTCTCTCTCTCTCTCTCTCTCTCCCTCTGTGTCCAGGGCTCAGCCTCCACACACTCACTCACAGTGTTTCCAGTCATCGCTGTGGGCTGAGGCCTCAGCACAACCTGGATTAGTTTGAACTCTGAAAAGAAAACGCATGTCAATTTGCAGCAGTGAGTCCATGCCCACAGCGTTGTGGATAGATAAGTGCTGTGACTGGGTCAAATAGTCCATATGAACCTAGATGATATATAATAATATAATATAATATAGTATAGTATATTTGCCTTCTCAAGAACATGTGACAAACAAGTTAAAATAAACATGACAGGTGTTGGATCTATTTAGGGGAAAAGAAAACACAGAGACCTGTTTGATCCTGTTTGATCTGCCGCATCTTTTACATACTTTTCCACCTGCACATCAGAATTTGTGAGAATCATAGCAGTTGCTTTGGCCCTCGGTGTCAGAGGGGGCGCTTCACTTTTAACTAAGAAGGTCACCTCGTATCGTGAGTGTGGGAGATGGAGTCGAGCCCCATTATGGGAGCGTGAACGCAGCACGTCTGCATGTGTTGCACTGAATCTGAGCTGCAGTCAGTCAGCTCAGCTGACAGGTGGTGTGTGTGTGTGTGTGTGTGTGTGTGTGTGTGTGTGTGTGTGTGTGTGTGTGTGTGTGTGTGTGTGTGTGTGTGTGTGTGTGTGTGTGTGTGTGTGTGTGTGTGTGTGTGTGTGGTGGGCTTCAGCCAGGCCTTCTGTGCCACCCCTGGTTAATGAGGCCTTTATGGAGATGAAGTGGGGGGGTGCAGGAGAGCAGGATGTGGAGACGAGTGTTAGCGGGGGAGACTGGAGCTGGCTGCAGCTGTTAGAACAGTGAGGGGTGGAGCGGGGTAGGGGCAGCGCTGTGGAAAACGGGATTTCAAAATGCTGATTGGTCGGTGTCAGCCCCACTTACAGGCGTTATTTGGATGGTATAGGCAGAGCTGTGAGGCCTGCGCTGAACCCCTGAGCGACTTCTCAATTAGTGGGCGGCCTAGCGGAACTGCCAGACACTATTGTGCGCCCCAACACCCCCCATCCAGTCCTGATCCGGCCGCTGCCTCCATGGCAGCCAGATCTCTCCGGTGATGTAGCATTGGTTAAGTTATTCAAGTCACCAAAAGGCACTTTTCAGACTCTTGTTTTTTTTTTTTTTCAGCGCCAAAGCTTTGCCAACATAATGTGATGGTTTTGATGTTGTTCTCTCCGTCGCGATAAGCCCGGTGCTCAGAATGGAGCTGTGTGTTTGATGCTTTGTGATGGGTCAAACCTGAATCTCTGTGATAAGACGCGGCGCAGCGAGGGAAGGGGAAGAGCGCGGCTCGTGTAACCGAGCCGAGCGACTCGTAGCTGCTTGTGTAAAATGAGATGTAAATGCGGCAATTTTAACAGCCTGATTTATTCATGGAGGAGGCAAAAAGAAAGAGAAGAATGCTAATTCTCCACAACACTTTGCCCTTGGCCAGGGCACATCGACAAACAAGTCACTCAGGAAAGGAATTAACAACTTCATTAAGTTACCTGACAGCATCCAGCCCTGCATCGCTTCGTCTGGGCCGGCTGATGCAAGAGCGGCGCACTGCTACCGAGGGAGGCCAAAATATATTTTCTAATTCTCAATACAACAGTGTTAGTTGAAAGTGTTTTTAAAGCGTCATCTTAGGATGTTTGTCCAAGAGCCTGCAAAGAAATCAGTCTGGGTAAATCCATACAAAGACTCATTATTGAGAAGACATCCAATCTATAATTGGTTTTGGGGGGCGGGGGGGGGGTATAAAAGAATCAATGTGTTGCTGAGGTCACGTCTGTCTCTGGTATATCTGATGTGTATCTGAGCACATGGCGGTGAGAGACTGGAGCAGTGACTGCAGAGGGGCTGCTGCTGCTGCCGCTGCTGCCGCTGCTGCCGCTGCCGCTGCTCCTGCATTGATTGCGCCCTCCACCACTTTCCCATACGCTTTTAATCTGTGAAATGCTAAAGAGGCAATCAAAGCCGCGCTGTCAAAGCAGTGTCCAGGTGATTTCTCAGCCACCTGCACCGCATTTAGAAAGCCTGATCAGCGGGTGGGGGGTGAGGGTGGGCCCCCTCCAGTTTACCGCGCACAGACAGAGGTGGTGGGCCGCGGAAAATCATCCCCGCCAGCTGGCTTCACGACACGCGGCGGCCAAAATAACAACTCTGCTTCGTGCTCCCCCGCGGTGCGACGAGCTGGGGTTCGCTTCTACGGACACGACCGTCGCTGAGGATGTGATCAGATGCAGGAGGATTTTCTGAGCTATTTAGAAGATCAATAATAACCCTTAACATTCGAGTGTGTGCAAATGAAGACAAAGTAGAAACAGCGTTAATCAGTTTCATAATTCATAATTTGTAAAATGAGCTTGAATGAGCCCATTTAAAAACGCCCACCACAGAATGTAAAAAAAGATGGAGACAAATATAAAAAAAATGACACCAGAGAAAGTAATACAAGATAACAACATTGTAAATACATAATTAAATCAATAATAATACATTTTTAAATGACGGTACTGAAATCACACCAGGATAAAAGTCTTTCCTCGGCATCGATTAGAGTCGTCACTTTTCCCAGAGGAACCGGAATATTGACGCTGGTTATTTGCGTTTTTTTGAAACCACACCACTTGTTTCAGCTTCCTCATAATGCACACATTGTCCTTGTGCTCGGACAGGACGAGTGGTTTCACCGAGGGTTTAGTCACGCCGTCCCGCTCATGGTGTAGCAGCTCTTCTCTGGCCGCTCCAAACACAAACAGTCGAGCGTCGCTCCGCAGCAGCTGCTGGAGAGAGAGCTCCTCAGACTCTAATGGTTTTCCATTTTTTGGGTTTGGCCAGACCTTTTGTAGGCTCTCATTAATTTAATTGGCTGCGCTCGGTCCATTCATTATCAAGATCGCCCTGCCTGGCTTCATTTTCACACAGTTTTGCCTCATCACCACATTTTTCGGACGATTAAGAGCCATAGTGCCGCAGGGTCTGTAGGTGTTCCTGAACGCGAGGCCTCACTGTCATACCTGAACCTACTTTTCACACTTAGCAGAGTTAATATTTAGATTTTCTTTTCCATGCACTTTCTGATTTACCCCGAAAATGTCTCTATGGCCATACTTGTACATCGCAATTCTCAAAAAGCACTTTGTGGATCACCTGATTGGTGGAGGGGGTTTTTTTGCGACAGTTTACAGTCTAAAAGGAAAATCTACCTCCGCACTTATCCGTTTTCTTTTTTCAAAATGAAAGCTATGTTCGTCCAAAGCTTCACATCAAAAGTAATTTCCGTCCATGCTGACATACCTGAAAACCCAAGTCCCATTCACGTGGACACATGTGGTGTAAACAGGAAGCAGATTGTCTGCTCTGCAGTTGGTTGTGTGTCGCAGAAAATACTACAAAGAAGGTAATGGTCTGTATTTATGTGGAGCTTTTTCTAGTCTTGACTCGACACTCAAAGTGCTTTAAAGAACCGTTTTCCCATCCACCCACTCACATTCATACACTGCATTTATATGGAGCTCTTTCTCTATCATACACCTATCGATCGAACCACCGACCCCCCCTGGTTGGTGCACGATCCGCTCTACCACCCTAGCCACCCTGCGAAGGAACAACAATGGCGATGAGTAAGAGCAATGTTTACTTTTCATGGATCGACGATGAGGTGGAACTCACATCAATGCTTTGCTGGTCGCCGAGTCGTGACTGATTAGAACCAATGAGGAAGCACAACATGGGTGTCTGCCTAGTGTGGATGTAGCCTCAGTGGACCTGTACCTGGAAATCAAAGGTTTCACCCAATAATGATCAGGTTCTTGGCATTTAACTCGCATTTTACAGACTAAAAAACAACAACGTATATCACAGTTTAGCAGGAGCCCATGAGGATGAGGGTCGCACGTTCTGACTCATTAGAAGTTACCTAGAAACTGAATGAAAATACCCAGAAAATGTGATAAAAATCTGATACTTTCACTCATTTTGCATACAGAATTAAGAAATACCCACGTGATAGCGCCCCCTGGTTTAACAAATGTATGGTGGTCACAATATGGTGGCATCGCAACCTGGGTCCGACAATTTCAGTAAAAAAAAATGACTTGATTTACATTTTTATGTTTTCTTTGTTTTCTTAACTTTAACCATTCGCAGTGAAAAGCAATTTCATCATGTCAAGTCTGATTCAGTTGTTTGTAAATGTAGGAAATATCAGTGAATTAAAAAAACTCAGTTATTGGGTTAAAACAGAGTAAATTAAAGTATTTGTGAAATAGTTTCTCTTGGATGACAGAAACAACCGCAGTGTTTATCAAAGAGTAACCGTCGGGGGGGGGGGGGGATTGTTGACCTTCTTCTGATGGCGAGGCGCTTCAGGTATTTCCCTCTGATATGTAGCAGATAGCGTAATAAGAGAACGGGATGAATATGAAAAGATGCTGCTGCTGACAGATTGTGACAGTCGGCGCGGAGGCTGCGCTGGGAATATTTATAATATTCTCATCCATGTCAGTGTTTCAACAACGTGTCAATCAACCGTATTTCACCTGATGGGCCATGTGTCATGTCGGCGCCTTCCGGAGGCTGATTTGGAGGTGTAATAACAAGGTTCCGCCTTGGGTGTTTAGGAGTGATTGTCAGGTGCGTTGCATTCATTTTCTGTTGAAAAATAGTTTTTTATTAGAAAGAAAATAAACAATTTAAATGGGATTTGACCATCACAAGCTGCAAACATGAACAGGAAGTTCTTGCACAGGATTTTTTTTTAACACATGTTCATCACCCCCCTTTTCTAAATTATCCGTCATTTGTCATATTTTTTGTCCCCTCTTAAAGGTTTAAATGGCCGAAAATATAATACAAAGCAGTTATTTGTGTGTGTGTGTGTGTGTGTGTTTGTGTTTGTGTGTGTGTGCGCGCCTCTGCAGCTTCCATCTCAGTTTGCAGTTTAATGAGATGGCACATAGATGTTAAAAGCTCTGAAAGCACACTATAATTGTTATGTTGTGCTTGGGAAAGCTTGGCTGCCATTAACCTCCCAACACCACAACTCCAGCAATTACCTCACCAATAATGCCCGGCCTTCGCAAATGCGTGTGTTCTGAAGTTCGGTAATTAAATAGGGCTTTTCACATGTAATCTGAAAATGCGAAGGGGTCAAACCGGGTGCCGGTAATCACGAGTGATTGAGTCTGAAGGAGGGTCACACGTACTGGAGGGTCTGTTTTCATCCAGCACTTAATTGTCCCCGATGAGAGGGGGGGGGGGGGGGGGGGGGGGGTCGCGTTTCCTTAAGGAGAGGTTAAGAGTGGGGTGCCTTTGTTTTGTTTCTCAAAAGCACAGGAGGAATGTGATTTGATGGAAGGAAATGATAGGCCTTCAGTAAAAATATCATTTAGCCTGCATTTGAAGTACAACCTTTATGATTTGGGGAGAAAGCTCTTCACAAAAGCTCAGCAGCCTTTTGTCATTTCCAATATCCAAGTGAAGCAGCTTCTCCATTAATGGATTACTAAAACCCCTCTGGAGGTGATGCACAAGGCCAACCAATCCCAAAACACTGCACATTTCTGTGTGATGGGATACAAACAAATTCAATTAAGAGTTTTGTTATTTAACTATCACAGAAATATCCCAATGTAGAAATCTGTTTGAGATTGAGTCTGTAAAGGGGGCAGAGTGGAAGGTCGGCGGTTTGATCCCAGTCTTCCCCATTCTGCATGCCAAAGTGTCCTTGGGCAAGATGCTGAATCCCAAATTGCCCGTTTTCATAGAGAAAGTGCTGCACATAGATGCGCTGGATGGACGTCTGTGAACGGGGGAATGGCAAAGCTGAACTGTAAAGCGCTTCGAGACCATTTACCATCAAGTATTTTCTACCATTTAAAGGTTCACACTTATTCAAGTTTGAATTAAATAAACAGTTTTTGTTCGATGGGACAATAAATGTAATTATTCAACTTTCCGATATCTTCGACCACTCAAAATGCTTGACAGTACAAGTCGCATTCACCCATTCACACACATATGCAGAAGTGTGATTTACTTGATGGTAAAGCTGTTTGCTGCTTTTTTAAAATGCGACCGCCTTTGACCGACGCTAACTTATAACGTCGCTCAAATGAGGGAGATGTCGATGGCAAGTTTGCAACAGGTGTCGAAAGAAGTTACATTGTTATTTTAACCTCGACATCTTCCTGCTATAGGAAATGCTCACCGATTCACCGCTGAAAATAAAACCTCAACAAATGTTCTGTTTTCTCGTTTTTACTGAGCCTCGAAAAATGAAAGCATCCAGTGTATGTGTGGGTTGTTGCATTTAAGCCTGGAAGCTGGTGGGACAGACAGACAGGAGGTTTTAGAGATGAACTTGTGTGTTGTTGGATTTGGTCTTTTTCTCTGATTTGTTTTCTACTGCAAATCATTGAGAATATAGGAGGAGATGTTGAATATCCCTTGTACGTCTCCTATAAGGTCTCATGTCCTTTAACCTGCCGTATTTTCCAAAAGCCATACATCAGTCTTTCTTAATTCTGGGGCATGAACCTGCACAATGTTTTTATTGTTCTAACCCTAACAATACATGCACTTTTTATTTCTATAAAGGAAGCACCAGAATTTCCTCTCCACCATTTTGTCTCCATTTTAACTGAAATGCCTCAGCTCAGTCGGCTGGACACATTATTTTTTGGACCGTCCCCTCCAGTTGAGATTAGCTAAATTGGCTGTGAAGAGCAATGACTCGTGGGACCGCGTGTGTTTGGTGCAGATAATTGCAGGGCGAGTGTGCGACACCCTGGCACCCAGCTATGGGATTGCAGGTGGGTTGGCGTCGGGAAGTGCCTATCGAACTGCACATCTGGCCCCTGCGGGGGGGTCAAAATCTTTCATTACACCCTTTTTCCAAAATGGACCCAAACACATGCACTGCCAAAATACTCATCGTGCTGAAAGCCTTTTTTTCTGGTTACTTTGTTTGGAGTCCTCTTTTCTTTTTTTTTTAAAGAAACGTTTCTCATTTAAGGACAGGAGAACAGGGGCACATTTTGAATTACGCGATGCTTTGGAAGAGGAGGTTTCGGGGATAATCTCTTAAATATCTCTTGAATCTCTTACATTCGTCGATGCACCTCACTTTAGACACTATTTGATCACGGCAACGCAGGACACGGCTGCCACCAGTAGTTTCGGCTGTGTAATGTGTTTGGAGGAGTTTCTGGAGGAGCTAATTAGGTGGCTCTCTGCGGCTGCTCCGCGGGGCTGACAGTCGAGAGGAATGTTCCTCTGTACGGTCGGCACTCTCTCAAAAAGCAGGCCATAATTCATCATTAGGATATCAGAGTCCAGGTGCAGATGAGAACTGATAGAGCCGGCAGCCAGGCAAGTCGGGGCACTCAAGGAGGAAAATCTTATCCCAGAGACAATTCCCAGGTCATGCCCGCGGTAATTGAAATAATTTTGCCCCCAGAGTTGTTTAATCACTGACAATCACACATGCAGGGAGGACTAAATTGAGCAACGCATGAGTCTGATTACATCTGCCACCCTTAACTGTCTCCTCTCCCCCCCCCCCACCCCCTGACTGCCGCACTTCGCATCAGCACCTCGGATTCCTGCAGCCCCACCTTTTCAGTTTGTGTTCCCCCGCGTGCGTCCTCCTGTTTCCCTGTAATGAAGCATCGACGGCCAAATCAAATCAATTATTTCTTGCCTCTCTCGTCCCGTTTTTATGGGTCAGACTTTTTGAAACTTTAGCTCTCTCGTCGCCGTGATTGAATTCCAAGCGAGCCAGGGTGGATCTTTAAATGGGCAAAGCGCAGTTCCATTAAAAAAAAAAAGGAGAGACACACACAAAAAAAAAAAGCCAACGTTGAGATGCAGCAAATCATTTGTCCGTTATTAACCCTGAGCCTGTAATTATGCAGATTGCCATAGATTTTCCCTGGGTGCCTGGAAGTGAGATTCAGGTGTTGTTCTCAGCGTGGCAGGCAGACGAGGGAACGGCCGTGCATTACTGAACTTGCCACATTCATCATGTTGACTGATGGCACAGGGAGTCGGTCCCCAGGTCCCTGTGGTTAATGTAGTGGGTAATTAACTGTCATTTGCCTAGTAATAGGCCGATGATCAATGGTTTATGAGGAAACAAATTCTAATCCAGCGGCTGATAAATGCACGCCGGGGTTGGAGCAATTCAAGTGGTGGGAGAGATGGAAGAGATGGGGGCTGGGGCCGGGGACAGGAGGGTAAATTGGTTCACAGTGGTTTCAAAGTTTGTTCAATAGACAGCGTTCTACAGTTAGTTTTAAAGGGTCAGTTCATGTATATATATATATATATGTATAGATATGTATTTTTACTCTATTATGAATGTAGTGGTATGTAGCCTTCTGGGGGAAATCAAAGGAAAGTAAGAATTTCTATTACCGTTGTCATATCCGTTCTAATAGAAACCTTTTGAGAAACATATACATTTGGAGTTTAGTATATAATTACGGTGTTTCAGTTTTTCGGAAATAATCCTATCATGATCGTCTACACATTTTAATTATGACTTTATTGTTATTTTTAAGGTATTCTGATTATCTTCCACTTTTGATGCATTCAACGGCAACATCTCTTTCCACAAGCAGTGCACCCGTCACACCAAATAACCCACAAGACACAGTGAGGAGTTTTCACCGGGACCATTTGTTTACAACTGAGCTCCGTGTGAAAACGTGCCACCAGTATTTGTCCCTGTGTCTGTAGAGCTGGGAATGTGTCCGTCCCAGTAACGTCCATATAAAAGTCTTCAGGTTTGAGCTTTGCCGTAGGATCCTCTTGATAATGTAGTCACAGTGAAATCATGGCTGCACATGTCTTTCACGTTCTTTACATTTTTTTGTGCAGTTTACAGAGTTGTGTTTTACTGGATGGAAAGTTGAGGCGCGTTTGACTTTCCTGCAAATGGATCCAAGGCAGATGGGAACAGAAGTAAAGTGCTGTACGTCTCAGTTAGTGTAGATTTGTAAAACTTGACATTCGTAGTAGCCAAATTTTAAGTTGGGTGTATCAGTCATTCTTGAATAATTCACTTATATACAGCAGCTACTACAACCACAGCTTTACAACAGGACCTTGAATGCACCACTGCTCCTGTTTCAATAATGAAATCATCTGCAAACAATTTGTCGTCCTGGATAAGAGCCAATTTATGGTCTCTCACAGTTAGTTTCGACCTACGACGTTGGACACATGAAAAGCCATGGTGTGTGTGTGTGTGTGTGTGTGTGCGTGTGCGTGTGTGTGTGGAGGGGGGGGTATAACGGCCACAAATAGCTGAGTAATAAATAAAAAAGAGAGCTCACCCCCACACAGCTGGACAATAATGGCGTGAAGTGGGTTATGGAACATGCTCCACACAGGTTCCCCTCCTCGATGTCGGAAAGGTGTGTGTGTGTGTGTGTGTTTGTCAGGGGGTCTCCGACATGATCCGACTACACGACATGCAGTCTGCGTTATAAATCCCAGTTTACCGTGGCTTAGGTGTTTTCTATCGGGTGTGAAGGGCCACATATTTGTTTTCCCTTTGTCGGCTGAGCTGTGCTGTGTGATCCGTGATTCACTGCTGAGTAACTCTTTAAAGCTGCTGCAGCAGTTTGGGGTTTTCACTAGCAGTGTTTTATCATCATGTGAAATAATAATCATAGCACAGATATAACTGTGTATATATATATATATATATATAATATCTGTATTCTGAGAGGAGGCTTTGGGAAAATTCCCTCCACCCACAGACATGTTTGTGTTGTACAGTATCTGCAGCTCCGTGTACAAAGTCAAGGGTAATTCATTTTATTTCCTACACCCCACTTATCACCAGCGGGAGGGGGGGGGGGGCGGCATTGTATTTTTGAATTAGTTTGACAAAGATGAGAAAAAGCTTTGGCACGACACCACTGCATTCTCCCAATGCGGGCTGGGGGGGGGGGGGACTGGGTGGATTGGCGGCTGGGTTTTGGGGTCCACTGGGCTAAAGCCTTGTGGAATAATTTAATTGGTGTCTGTTTTCCCCCTCATCAAATAGGTACCACTGAGCTGTACCAGGCGCAGTGAACGCCTCCCGACTGAAACAAGGCGCTGGGCACTGACGGCCCCTATTCTCTTTCAAATTCAGATTTGAGCAAGGCATGAATTTTAATTCCATGTTGTATCTTGAGCCTCTTTAAATATACATGCTGTCTTGTCAGCAATGGATATGAAGTGTATGTCAAGCCCGCTATTCTACATATGTTATTCTGTTTTCTTTCTTTCTTTCTTTTTTTCCCAGCAGACCCACAGTTAGCTTGCCTCCTTCTAGATATGGCAGACAGCTGCAGCAGTGTCAGCCTGAGACAGATGCATTTGACATTTATACATTTATTGCAAATTATAATCCCGAGCTAAAAGCCGCTGGCTCTACCACACAAGGCCTCCAAAACCATCATGCTCATATTGGGTTTTAGCCTGTGCCTTTGAATTCATTATAACCAAACCATGCTTAATTTCCCTCCTCCCTTGAGAGCCATTAGCGTCTGTGGCATCAAACTGGCGGAACGATGAAAGACGAGTGGCAGGTACGCTCCATCTATCTTCCCCCTCCCCACAGGGCGCGTCGGGGCTTCCTGTGTGCGGCGGTTTGAAGAGTGTTTGCCACACAAGAGCCCGGCAAAGCCAGGCTGGCTGGATGCTTTGGCTGCCGCAGATCGTAGTTCTGAAGGCCGTTATCAGCACTTCTACTTTTTTAGCTCAGCTTGTCAGGGACGCTGGAGAACATGTTTGATTTGAGGTAGCGATATATGTATTCCCATAAGTCAGCACAGGTTGGGACGCTTAATCATTTAAAGCAGTGGTTAAAGCTGCACGGGAAAGTAGGGGATGAATTATGCAGAAAACAAGTGGATGAGAAACGGAAAGAAGTTTGGAAGTTCTGTTGAGGCTCTTTGGGAGTTTGTTTTCATTCAGTTTCATCTCACCGAGTGGGACTTTCACATGGATCCCGCTGCCTTACATCTCCTCATCATGCTGTTCAACTGCCTGATGATCATGGAGGATGTAGTTTGTGGGGCCGTTGTTATTTAGCCTTCTCTCGTGGATATAAATGGGTTAATATGGATAACTCAGCCGTTAGAGACGTGAACGTTGAAGTGTGTATGTCCCTCACTTTCTGTGGGACTGAGACTGAGTCGTGTCCCGTTGTGCTCAGATTGTTGGGTTTTCCATAGAAGAAAGCAGTAGGACACAACAACAAGGTGTGTCTACCTTTAGCAGGAACTTGTATCATGTACTTGTGTCAATTGTCACAGGTTTTTCCTTTTCCTACCAAACGGAACATTTCACTTTTTAAACAATGACTATCTTAAACCTAAACACACAGCAAACAACCTTGTACCTCGAACATAGGTACAATGAAAAAGAAAAAAAAAGAAGATGAATAGACTGAGATTTGGAGAATAATATGAGAATAAAGTCTTAATTGAGAATAAAGCTGTAATATTAAAAGAGTAAGGTTGTAATTTAATGAAGATAAAGAAAATATTACAAGAATAAGGTTATAAAGTCATAATTAATTTGAAAAGAAGTCCTAATTTAACCCAGGCAACAGGCCGATCTTCTGATTACCCCCCAAAATTTCCCTCGGGATCAACAAAGTATCCATCTATCTTCTAAAATGACACATTAAATAATGACTTTATTTGCATGATATTATACTAGACTTAATATTATGACTTTATTCCCGTAAAAGTACAACGTTATTTTTGTAAAATTACAACTTTTACCTCATGGTAGAAACGCACCGTATTTGAGATGTTTTTATTTATTTTGTGGCTACTGTGCGAGCAGAGTTCTAACTGGTTCGAGCGCTCACTGGATGGGGAGACGCACACAAACGCGGGGATGTTAACAGATGCGACGACTCTCACCCAGGATTTCTCCGAGCCCAAGTAGTGTGACAGTCCTTTTCAGCAGCACAGGCCAGCTTAAATTTGCAAGAGACGAGAGAGGAGCGTGGACAGACACGGCGAACAGTGAAACAGAACACCCTTTTGATTCGAGCTGACAGGCAGAGAGCTTAAAACGTTGCTTTTTTACACAAATGCCCTCCATCATTTATAATCCAGGGCCTTGAGTGTATGCTATCTGAAAATGATTCAGGTTACTGGAAGACAAGGACACTCGGCCCTGCGCGGCGAGAGGTGGCCGCGTTACGACTCTTTGTCCCGAGCTGCTGCACAAAGTGCCGCTGTTGTCCTCAAACGCTCATTATCTCGCACTAAATCTCACATTTCTTGTTCTTTTTTCTTTTTTTTCCAAAGAGATTTTTTTTTTTTTTTTTTTTAGATCAATTACTCAGCTTTGAAAGGAGAGAAATCATCATTTCATCTATTTCATGTGAGGCGCTCCAGGCAGTGCACATTTGTGCGGAAAAAGAGAAAGGACAAGCAGTAGCACAAATGTATCTAAATTTAGATTGCTCACAGGAAAAGGCATAATTCTTTTAATTAAGTCAGCACTAATCCATCTAATTGGCCCTCTGTGTTTTCACCCACCGACCATGTTCTAAGAGATATCCTTCATTGTCTCAAGGTGTGTTGACAGTGGTCCTTAATTCTGTAGGTATTTATGAGGGCACAATCTATCTGCTTCCTTAGCCTCTGGGAAACATGCTTTCTGAAGGTTAATAAACAACCCTGCATATCCCGAGCCCTGAGATCATTTATCAGATTGCGATCTCTTACAGACTCTGAGAGTGGCATGGCGTTTTATCATTTTAACAACGACGGCTAAAAGTGCCTCAAGAAGTCTGCCTAATAGGTTATTTTGTTATATGATTTCGTTATCAGATATTTCCTTCCCTTGGCTAGCCTGGTCTGGGTCCCTGTGTAGTAACAGCCCTGAATCCCTAATGAATACTCACATTAATGTCCCTGGAGCAGGCAAGGAAATAATAGGGTCCTCCCTGGGCAGTAGTGCTAGCCATGTCCCATCTATTTCTATGGCACAAGCTGAGGCCCTGCGATTTTTTTTTTTATAGTGCGCTCCTGTAGCCCAGCTCTGTCCAACCTATTTTTGAAACTGATTCAGAGACCCTATGCGTGTCTGCAGAGCACGTTAGCGTGCCTGTCACAATCTCTTTGACAGCTGCCACTCTCCCTCTCCGAGTCACCAAGGAGCCGCAGAAGCAGCAGCTGCAGCTGCACTCCTCTTCTCCTGTCGGGTGCATGTAAAGGGATGCAGAGGCGGGACACAGTGGTGGGTGGAGTCAACGTTGTTCAAAAGTTCAAATGTGCTGCGTTCAGGTCCTTCACCAATTCTGGACTGTGAGAGAGTAACATAAATGTGCTCCATCCACCCCAAAACCTTATAAATATATAATATATATTCACCCGCACATCATTAGGGTCAGGGTTAATCTCCCAACCCCCTACGCCCCCAACCCTATGGATTATTTTATTAGCGGAACCCAGGCTAAAACAATCTTAAATCATCAAGAACTCAAATCATCTCTCAAAATGTACTTTAACTAACTGGCTTTTATTTATCATTTCCTTTGCCATTATTGTATTTGTGTTATTTTAGATTTTGTACTTCATCATTTTCTATTATCTAGCTTGTTGTCTTTGATGGAGTTTTTATTCATCCTCTTTGTGAAACACTTTGTGAAACACTTTGTGAAACACTTTGGAGCAGCTTTTTTTAAATGTGCTATACAAATAAAGTTATTATTATTACTGTTATAACAAGGTTCAATACACAACAGAGAACATATACATTTAGGCTACGTCCACACATACATTTTCCGTTATACTCTTGAGTGTTCAAGCCCCTAAAACAGAGAAAGAAGAGTCTCGACTCAATACCAACAGTGAAGGCCTCGTAGTAATTTGTGCAACTAAGCACCCAACAGCAGACTAGACCATCTGCTTCCTGTTTGCACTGACACACGCATGACCTCTGTATGTGGTCAGTTGATTTTCTCTTCAGGTGTGTTAGTATGGACAGATTATTTCTGATACGCAGCTAAAATGTATTTTAAAATGAAAGTATATGAGTATAGTCTAACCTACTGCTGTGTACTGGGAAGACTAACATCATGTGTCTTTTTTCTGTGTGTGTGTGTCTGTGCCTGGATGGATTTCAGGTTGTTTGGTGTAACGGGGAACTGCGCAGCCTGCAGCAAGCTCATTCCAGCCTTCGAGATGGTCATGAGGGCCAAGGAGAACGTCTACCACCTGGACTGCTTCGCATGCCAGCTCTGCAATCAGAGGTGAGCGATCGGACCACACCCCTGCTCCCCTCCCGTACCTGCGTGCAGACAGATGGCTGGTGTGGGAAGCTAGATTGCGGCAGAGCGAAATCCCAAGTGCTCCTCATAGTTAAAGCAATATCCCACAGCCAGAATTTATCACTCTAACCAGTGTCCAAGCAGACACCTCCGAGGCCTTAAGGAAGCCTGCTGCGCCCAGCGCAGTGATTATGATCCTGCACTACTACTGTACAGTGTCAGCCTCGAGCTACAGGTGCAGTTACATGGCCATACATATGCTTCCCATAAGTCTTCATTACTCGGGGCTCTGAGTGCATCAGGATGTGGACAGAGACTTCAGGACACTGTTTCCTGACCACAGCACCAGAGAGGGAGCAGTCTGGAGGCATTGAGCTTAGTCATTGGAAAAGACTTCTTAAAGAAACTCAGTGTCACCTTGACTGAACTTCTATGGCAGCCCCACAATGAGTTTATTATGTTCGCTGATACTACCTATTACAATCCAATACAACAGCCCTGCAACACATCTGGTGTCAGTGCTTATAATATTAATTATTTGGTATAAAACAGTGCTGTGTCCTTATTTCATTGTAGTGTATTGAAATGATCACTGTAAGTGCATTACACTCATTTACCAAAGTGAAGGGTGTCTCACAGTAAGATATCGTGTAAACCAATGCAGCTTAGTTTTAAATGCACCTAAGCCAAGGTGCCCCAAGATGTAGAACAACAACAAGACACAATCTTTACCCCCAAACACTGACAACAATTCTTTAATGGACCCTTTGAGAAGTACAGTGCATGCAATGGTGGAAGAAGTATTCAGATCAGATTTAAAAACACTCTACTAAAAGTAAAAAACATTTGAAAGCCTACTTTACTTAATGTGTACCTTGAAAAAGGTCTCCCTCATCCACCTGGCTGAGTCCCGCTGCCTTCCAGTTTCTGTATCTTTAGTTCTGTGAATATTCATACAAATATTGTGATTTTTGCCATCACGGCTCAAAGAAGCCACAACCCTCCAATACCCATTCTCCATCTCCCAAGTTCTGAAAAGGCCTCACAGGATCCATGTTCCCAGACATTATCGTCACATTACTTTAATGGAACCACTGCGAACACACTCTGTGGAACATTCCTGGAGCTAATGAGCAAACCAGAATGTTATCAAAGTGTTTTTTTCTTGAAGGTTACAAGAAATACTATCCATCAGAAAACCGTATAGGGGAACGTCAGGAAGGTTAAGTGTTGGTCTGGCTCCTGTGTTTCTCTCATCTTTTTGCCCCCCAAACTCGACTTTGTTGCAGACGCACAGACACAAGCCCCCGCGCACACAAAGCAGACACATTGTGCATGCTCACGGCGAAGGACCTGGTTACGCACAATTAGCACTCGGTTATTGTCTTGCCACTTCAGCCGGCTGCACCAGACAGCCTCTCCTAATGGAAGAAGTCAGCTAATCTTCATCAGCCAGGCCCAGGCAGGCCAACTCTGCTCCCGCACATTAAAACCCATTTAAGCGCGAGCAAATCTTTCTTTTTACATTAGGGCAGCTGCTGAACTGTTGAATAAAATCGACGTCGGAGTGTTTCACGCGGTCCGCTGTGGCTTCGCGAGCACCGTTCAGATGCCCATCACAATTTCACCGGGACCCGGCCCAGATTTATCATGTGGCACTGGCTTTAATTGAAGCTGCTCCTCGCCTCTGACTTTTTGTTTTCCATTTTGTTTCTGTACATTGGTATAGCAATACGTTCAGAGGATCCAAAAAACATATTTCAAAGGAAAATATTAAAGATGTTCAGACTAGTTCGCTTTCTTAGTGGCGACATTAAAATTTCAAAATAAAACTAGTCTTCCGCAAGTGGGTGACTCCATATTTATATCCTGATTAACAGAGTGACCTTTGCAGAGTTTCTCAGCCTCAGCGAGCGATCTATTAGGAGATCTGATCCCACTTAAGAGTCCCTGAATAGTTTCTCAACATCTTGTTGCAGCCGTGCAGGAAGGGGACTTCTGATCTTTGTCTGGCATGCCGATCTACTGCCTTGTTCATCTATGCCGGCTCTGCGCCCCCACCCCCGCCCCGTCCCCTTCTTGTTTCCCAGCCTCAAACAAACATGAAAACCCGACAGCCCCCACCCCCCCACCCCCTCCGGCCCCACGGGCCCTCTCGATAAAGCAATCTAATCCATCTCGCAAATGGCCGAGAGATTTCTCGGCGGAACGTTGTCATAAAATGTGAAATCTGATAAACAGAGCAGGCAATCATGGGGTCACCGGGGGTCACGCCGTGTAATTATCCGTTGCTCCTGCAGGTCAGCCGCGGCCTGTGTTGGCGTTTGAAGGTGGAATTGCTACAATCAAGTATGAACACACAGCCACCCCCGCCACACACACACACACACACACACACACACACGCACATATATACTCGCTCATGCATTAATGCAGCTTTGGATAGCTTTACGGGTATGTCTACACTACTGTAGCCCATTGAGCAAGGACAGGGAACCCAAAGCGAGTGATTATTCAGATTTCATCAGGGACTCGCTGCAGGACTCTAATGGTCAATGCCGAGCTCTGCTCTTATTACGGGGGCCTTGCTTAAATGACAGACTAATTAGTGCCGGGCGCAGGTGGAAAGACTGTCCTGGCAGCCGGGGGTGGACATGTCAGTGCCATCGAGACCTGCGACCGCTTTCTTGTTCTTTGTCATCACCACCATCAGATTGTCCCCAGTCTCTTGCTCGCCACGACAGAAGACTTGAGAATAAGATAAATGGAAGAGCCCGACCACTTATCTTACTTGTGTATCTGCCAGAGAGCAACAGCCTCCCCCCCCCCCACCTCCTTCTTCACTCTGTGCATGACTTTGAAATGGTATCAAGCTGAGGGCAGTGAATAGCTCCTGTCCCTGGTCTATCAGTGGAAATATAGGATCCTACATTGGCTCTGATTGCTCATGTCTGCACCCACTGTGGCCTTACTCTCTTAAACTGGACATAAATCTATCGCAGTGACCTTCCCACCACTCAGACCTGTTATTTTCCCTACCTGAGCTGGGGAAAGGAAGCTCCGGCTTGGTCTGGGAGCCAAAAGGGCGGGGAGCTGGTTCTAAGGAGCGGGGAAGGTGCTGGTGAGGGTGGGGGTGTTGGGAATAAGGAAAGTGATATGAGACTCCATCCAGCAAGCAGTTAGCCACAGATCAGCCCTGGGGGACAGCTAATCGATGGGGCTGTCGTCCAGCCTCATCATCTAGCCAGCGCTGGCCCAATTTCCCCCTGATGAGCTGGAGGCCACAGTCTAGGGAGGCTGGAGGAAGGTTAGAGTAGTGCGGAGCAGGACGGGTGACAGTGCAGGGGAAGGTCAGTGCTGATATAGGGAGGAGGCTCCCCGCTGGAGCTCTGGAAGGGGGAAACTGACACCAATTGGATTCAGCACAGCTAAGCTCAACCACTGGTGCCTTGTATGTCATGAGTTAGGCTTGTTAGACAGGGGCCTAATAGGCAATAAGGGACACAGTTGTCACTTTGTGTATGATTGGTGGTGAGGTCTCAGAGCCCTGTGCAGCCAGCATACTAGAGAACGCCTTCCAACTACACAACCCTGCACTGTGGAGAAAAATCTAAATCGAATGTAACAATGACAAAATGTATAAGTAAAATAAATCTCTACACCGGTGGAGCCAGTTCATATATTTTGAATTGGGGGCCACGTCCTTCAAGGCCTCCATTTTTTTCAGACAATACTCATCATAAAGAGTTGACAAGTTGTGCACATGTTGTTAGTTTCCATTTGAGTTATGGATTCCGAGGGGCTGCCTTTTTTAATGGGCTATATTTGGAGGAACGTTTGAAATGGAATAGCCTTGTCGAACCAAATGTGGTTCACTCCAGATAGCGAAATACTTGTGGTGAATACCAGACCCACACGTGTTTGTTGCCCTCAAGATGTGCCTGTTCCCTTATGTCTATACAGAGGGCATTTCTGATGAATCTTTCAGTTTCTGGTGGGAAGGAAACGTTCTTTTGATAAGTGCAACTGTTAAAGGGTGGGTTTTACCTGCACCATATTTTTGTGTCTTAAATCTATTTTCCAAAATGTCCCGCATATCACAAATTACTGTGGTTGTGTACTAGTCACTTGAACCCTTCCCAAATGTGCGTCTGTAGAACCTGCTCGTCCACTGCATGGGTCTAACAGGATGGCCTCATTAGCCCGACATCCACCAGTGCAGAACTTCTTAGATGGAGACAGAACCAGCCGTGTTCTTAAACACACCAGCGGCAGCAGACTTTTATCACCAAAGATGGAGACTAAATAAATAAATAATGTCGATCTCCGTTCCAAATGTGAAATTGTATTCTCTGCGTTACATTCCCCAAAGAAAAACTCATCTTCGACTTGTCCTTGTGCTGCCGCTGGTTGCCCAGCAGCAATCTGCCGCGGAAGATTTACAACACACTGTCACAATTAAGCATCAGTGTCATAGGGCCAAGTGTTTCTGAACCTGTATGCATCCTAACAGTAATTAGATTTGGTGCAGTTGAGACTATTTCCTCTCTTTGACAACCTCCCTGTTTCTTCATTTGAGTGGAAAGTGAATACTCTAGTTAACACGAGCCCCCGAGGCAAATGGCTGGCATCGCAATACATCTTTTAAGTGTGTGCCTGTGGAAGCCATTCTTTCTCTTCCTCCTACAACAATAGGTCTCCAAAGACTCATTAGTCACAGTCACCTCTAAGTAAAGGAAGGAAGATGGAGGGAAGAAAGTGAAGGCAGCCCAGGTACCGGGGAAGGTAGCTCCAGCAGAAACTGACTGCCTGTAAAGTTAGAAACCATGATATGATGGCACATCATTATATACGTTACTTGTGATAACAGATGTGGTGTTAAGGGAGACCTCTAACCCCCAAAAGGAGAGTGTAGCATCCATACAGCAAAACATTCGATAACTTTTCGACCGTTTAGAGACGAGCTTTACGTGAGTCCTCAGATCCGTTGTGCCTTCACAACCGCCATGGTGGATTTAAAACCCGTGCAAACACATGTGGGAAACAGAGGCTTGTCAGTTCACTGGAGGGGAAATTTACCAGCGTTCAGCCCTGTGTTGGTACATGTACATTGAGTGTATTACTGGGGCTTAGTGGAAATGTGTCCCTACTCGTGTTGCAATGCAGAAATCTCTGATCTGTAACTCACTAAGGAAAAGGGGGTATTTTCACCAAATACAGCTTTTACATTGGAAAACAATTCCCTAGTTGACTTTTTTTACACTGGGCGCAGTTTATATAGTATATTCAGATAAAGGTAATACACCATTGTGAATGGAAAGAAAGGGTAGTTTCCCCTTAATCATGTGATGTATAATATTTGTCCGATAGTGAAAGAATGAGCTCAGAATAGGCTAAAATATAAAGCTATATCCCGGCGTGTCAAAGGTTTATGAAGGTTAATGAAGATGTGGTCTTTACCAGCTCCTATGATGAGCAGTAACATATGTAATATATAGGCAAAATTAAGGAAAAATCTGTATCTGACTAAACAAAACTCTCAGTAGAGTTCATACCTCCACCAAGGCCCTACAGTCCCCTTATGAAACCTTATTTAAATTCATTAGATCCACATTTGTATTTGGATCTGCAACAAATTGCACACACTCATAAATCAGTCCCCTAAACACGTCAGATTTTTTCATCAAGATCCATCTTCTCTTCAATGAAAAAGTTGCAAAAGCTCTAGCTCACAATGTTAAACAAAGAGAGAAATTGTTTGTGTATCCGCAACAGAATTTCATGGGTTCTTATCTGACCCAGACCACATCCTTCCAGCAAGTTACCAAGGTAATCCATCTATTACCTTTTTTGCAAAATACTGCTAACAGGCAGACAGACGAACAAAACCTCCCCTTGCCGAGGAAACTATTGAAATGATGAGTGTGAATATGATGTCATGGCCTTGACCTTCTTCAGGCTTCAACCTAATTGCACATCGGTTAGAGATTTTCAAAACATGCTTCAAATAATCTAGTACACAACATCCAAATAGTATGAAGAGTCTAAAGGGCAAAACTCTCTGTACTGTATCTGCTTCCATCGGCAACAGTGGAAGAAGGGGGGGGTGAAAAGCCTGCCATCATAAACTGAGTCACACACACATGGGACATTGTGTATTCGACAAAATAAGCCTTTTACAGCATCACACAGTCCTCATCAGTGTATATGTGTTGTGTTACAATTGCAGACATATTCTGTATAAATCCTAATAAAGAAAATGTGGAGCAGATCTAAAATAAGATAAAAACTCTGAAATTACTGGGTAGAGGAACCTTGTTAATTACATTTGGTCTGGTTATTTGATTTCCTGTGTAAATGCTCGGCTCAGCCCATGCCTTTTTTTGGTCTGAACATTTCTATTTATATAGGAAGTCTATAACTCTCCACCAGAAGCTGGACTGAAGGTGAAATTGGATAAACAGCTTCTCAAACCAGAGTGACTCGGGCTTTGTTGCAGGTTTTACACATTAATAACGCTGGATCTAACCCAGTTAAAATTGTTCTTATTGTTTATATCAGCATTGAGCAACACAAACTAATAGATGGATTATTTATAAAGTCTAGTTGCAGCAAACCAATACATCAGCTTACTGTACCAGAGAACTCTACACAAGATGTGCCCCGCAGCTGTTTTTTTAAAAAGTGGGAACATGAGGGCATCACAAGGTCTTTTATTAGACATGCCTGTGATGGGCCCAGTGTAATATCCACATCATAATTGGTGGTGCACATATGTCACATATGCTGTTGACATTTCACCGAGCAGAAACCATTTGGCCGTGTGAAATGGGCGCAGATGACAGCGATGGGAGAGACGGTGTTAAAAAATAAATAAATAAGATAAAGCTAAAGTGGGAGTCGGCTCCGTGTCAATAAAGACACACACTGACAGATACTGGGAGGGAGCACGACGTTTTTACTGGAGTGAATGAAACCCTCTCGTGAAACACACCTTTACCTCATGTATAATCACTGCCAATATGTTTAAAAAGCTAATCTTGAGTGGCTGATTCGTGAGATCATCCTATTAAGTAAAGAAATTAAAAATGTTTAAGATATTTCAGGTTTTAGAGAAAAGTAACTGCTCATTATGCCATCGTCCTTTATATTTGTAATATATTTGGCTCCACACTCTTGTATTGGATGGACTAAAGCGTGCTGAGGCTTCTATTTCTACCTTCTTTTCCACCCAAAGTGGAAAACAAAGATTGGTTGTTGGGGTTAGTTAGGTTTAACCCTTAAGACTGATGGTTGGTTAGGTTTAGAGTAAGAATATCAAGGTGAGCCAATCAGACGTAGGGTAGAATCAGGTTTTCGTGAACCTTGGGTAAGGAAAAAAATAGCGCTTCCATTCCAAACCTTAAATACGCTAAACTTTAACAAAGATAGGTTTAAAAGGTTTTCCTAATGGAATGCTTTTCGGTTTCCTGGGACAAAGCTTCCAAAGAGCAGAATAAAAGGGCCACTTCAATCCTTTCCTACAGTAACTGGGAGGTTGGATGGGCATCCCTAAAATCAGCTTGGAGTTATATACTTTATCCACATTCCATACGTCCGTGAATTAAAAATATATATTTGAGCCCTGCATCTTTCAAAATAAAAGCCACCTTGTCCTCTGAACAATTGGCTTTATTTCAAGAAACAAAACCAGTTTCACACTTTTTTCCGTGCCAGTACCTATGGTGTATTTGAATCCTGCTAATTGGTCCCAGCTGGATGTAACAAATCATGCTCTCAATCTGCCCTGCAGCCCCGAGTAAATGCTACACAGCTCTTCAGGTACCTGGGCTGCGTCAGTGCAGCTCCCAGCACTGAACTCGGCCGTCTTGACATCCAGGGAAGTCAAACGGAGGCGAGGCTCACTCGCTGCCCCACGCCCCCCAGCCCCCCTACCCCCCCTACCCCAGCTCCACCTCCCCCCTGGTAAACACTGGCACCGCTGCTTCCCGACCTTGTCCAACCTGCACACTGGGGGAGATAAGCAGCCCTCAGGACAATACAGTGAGAGTTACCGCTCTTACGTGTTCAACATAATCTCCACTTGGTGCTGTGCTGAAAGGTCAAGCGTAACTGTGCTCCCCCCCCCCACCCCCCACCCCCCTCCACATGGCTGGACCAGTACAGGATTGCCGTGGTCGGTGGGGGTTTCTGTAGTAGCTGCAGGTAGAAAGGAACCCTGGCCTGAAACACAGATAATTCTATTCGTATACACCAGAGCCCCCACCCCCTCCACTCAGACTAACAACCACCCCCCCAAGCCCTGCATTTCCCCCGTTGTAATTGAGTTGACTGTTTCCTAGAGGAGAACTCCTTGTCTGCACATGGCCCCCGCTGCAGCTCAAGCGTGTATGTGTGTGTGTGGTGGGGGGGTACGGTAGCTAAGGTAGAGATTTGGCGCTATAGTCAGAGAGCTATCGCTGCAGCCGGCTGGGCCTGTTAGCCTACAGCTCAGTACTAATGATCAGATTCTCGCTTTGATGCTTATGTAAACCCCCACCCCTCCTCTTCTCTCTCTTTGTGTGGTGCAGGTTTTGTGTGGGAGACAAGTTTTTCCTGAAGAACAACATGATCCTGTGCCAGACAGACTACGAGGAGGGGCTGATGAAGGAGGGCTACGCTCCCCAGGTCCGCTGACCCTCGTAGGCCGGCACGGAGGAAGAGGAGGAGGAAGAGGAGGAGTGGGAGAAAGAGAGAGACTGAAGGAGAGCTTGCAATCACACAACAAAAAGCACTATAGCCTCCTGTCCATCTTCTGTCCCCCACATGTACATAACTAAGAAAGCCTCCCTTGGACGGGACACATTCTGCTGTACAAAATAGCCATAGAGACGCCGGCGTGGCAGGGAAAGGCCCTGGAAGCATACAACATACTACAACTATGAAACAACAGTTTGTCCATTTCTTTGTTTGTGACTGACGGATGCTGCCTCTTCCCTTCAGGCCAGCTAACACTGGCCCCAGAGCAATTTCTAACCAACAGGTGTTTCCCAGTTGTTGGAAGAAAAAAAAGTGAACCCCACCCAAAACCAGACTTGTCTCATTTTATCTGACAAGGACAGACAGCGTCCCACCTGACTGCACAGTCCAACAACTTCTACTTGAATCTTAAAAACACACTGAGGTATTGTCAATCAATGTAATTTTGCGATGAAGACCTTTTTACTGTATTGATATCAGATAAAAAAACACGGTGAATGTAAACTGAAGAGCGGCAAAACTAACGCCTTGGGATGAGTGATTTGTTGCTATGTGTGTGTCTGTATGTGTGTGTCTGTATGTGTGTGTATGTGTGTGGATCCCTCTTCAGGATGAGCACTTCTCTGCAGTGCAGTCTCACAAGGCTTGGTCTGGTCCATATAGTCGTTTCAGAACCCTTAAGATTCCAAAGCTGTTCCCATTAAACAACACACTGAGTCAATGTACTGTCGACCCATGATGACTCGTGTCATGTAGGTGTGACTTTACGGTCGCACCACTCCAGAGATAACAATAAATGCGTGATTAGATAGTCTGAATGTCAATGGAAAGACCTTTCACGGGTCAAAGGAGGCAACATCGGAAAACATGGACACATTTACTAATTCTAATGTGAACATCATTATCCACCATTCACCTCTGAGCTTTTATCCTCCTGCCTTCCTACCACCGCACACAAGTCACACTAAGGCAGCAGCAACTAGCAGGTGACCTAAGTGGAGCAGATATTTATCACGGGAGCAGGTGGAGACCAAAGCGGAGCTAAAGTGAGAGTAAATATTGGCTGTTGTCTCCATTGAGATGCTAAAGTTGCTCTTTGTCTGCTGGATGTGTAAATATGAAGCTCAGTATGTTCATAGCTACACGTGTGTGAAACGTTATGTCTTCAGCTTGTTTAAAAAATAAATAAAAGAATCAATTTATAGCAGCTCTAAACGTTATGGACCAGACTTAATGCCTGTAGACAAACACCTGGCTGTGTGGGATCTTTCATGGGGTGACGAGAGTCGGCTCCATTCCTAAAATGCATTCCGTCAGAGCTACTTTCAGCAGCGGGTCGGACTGTGACTCCAGGCTCTCTTCTCCTGCGGTGGAAGGCTGTGCAATTTCTTTTCTGACCGGAAACAGTCTTTCTATTTATTGAAACCTTGCTTTCGCATTGGTCAAACCGAAACTCTCATGGAGGCAGGATGTCGTAGCGGTCGTCGGGGGGGGGGAGAAGGGGTCGGTGTGGGTCGGAGGGCGGGTTGGTTACTTTTTTGTACACTATTTATTTGATAAACGTTCGATGCTTCACCAGTTGTCCGAGATTTTTGCATTGTTTGACTTGCTGGTACTGAAATCCAGTCGATGTTTTCTCAATCACTGGCTTATGTTGAGGATGGCTCTGGGTTCAGCTACCTGCACTCTACAACAGGTCAGTCATCTGAGTCGTGATGGCCCCCCCTGCTGCAGAGGAGTCACATCCCTTTCAAACATTCAACACCGTTCATGTTTCTAACATTAAATATCAGCATCTGAGCGTGGGATACGGCACTCAGCAACATTTCTTAGCTGGTAAAGAAAAGATCCTTCTCTAATTTGTAAATTATGGGTGTACATAAAAGAAATATTCATTTTTGCTTGCTATTGTACAATGATTTCTTTTTATGTGTCATCCAGCATGAGATGTTTATTTTTAGGACAACGCTTGTAAATACTGTAATTGTAATAATTTTAAAGCACAAATGTAATACAGTTTTATTGTGTTACCAGTGAGTGTGACGTCTTTTTTTTTGCTCCCTCATTCTCATGGATTTGACTGTTATTTCAATCGAAGAAATTCATACTCGAAGAAAGTTTCCACTTTAATTTATAAGTCATAATGTTTACTGAGGCAACTGAGGTTAAATATCCAGCATTTCGTGCAAGCCAGTCGACGGAAGAGCCTGCTCCCTGTTCATTAACCAAACCAGCAAAGCATGCTGCAGCCTATGATAGAGGATTGATCTAAAATCACATCCCTAGTTGTCTCTGCTGCTCGTAAAATGCCCTTTTTAGTTTTGTGAAAATGAAAGGGAGCTCCGAGTGAAGGGCTGTGGTTTCAGGGTTGAAATCTCCCATTCAAATGAGATCACAATGTCTTTCTTTTTTTTTTTCAAATCCACCTTTTGTGCAGCTATAAAAACACGATAGGCTTTCATCTTGCCGGAGTTAAAAGTGGATTTTTCTATTTTCGTTCTGTCATGTGTCACACGTGGAACAAGGGGAAATGCAACACCTCATTTATACTTTGCCATTAGCGGGCGTCAAGAAGGGGCACGCCATCCATCTCCTTGTGGGTTGTTTCAGCTAATTACCTGGATTTCAATTTAGAATCATCTGGAATGTCGAGGTAAAACATTTGGATTAAAGTTATTGCTCTCATTAGTGGGGTGCTTCTAAAGTGCCCTGTGAAGTTTGTCGACACCACATTACAGAGCATAATATCCAGGCCAATTAAGCTAATTGAATTTCCTTATCCACAGACACAAAGAAGGGAGAGAAACTCTTTGATTAGGCTCAAGCTGTTGAAAGTCCTTTAGTAGATGGAGATTACAGCCTCGTCAAATTAAAAGAAAGTGTGGCAGCCATAAGAAGAATTCTCACTAACGGCAGACATGTGTCATGTGGTATTATGGCTGAGCGGGGTGATAATGTGACATCATTACCGCCGTGTCGTCTGTGGACACAGGGGTGATGCAACACAATGTGAAGGCCGTCTGCACCATTACGACACATGCAGATAAGTGGGGGTGTTTGTATGAACCCAGGGCAAACACATGTCTGTTGTTGGCTCATACTGTAGAATCCTATAAGCATGTATCTTACCAGCACCTATCACATTCATATCACAGATGGTGTAATGACCATCATGGTGGGAATAAGTGAACCTAGTATGTTATGTTTTCCACAAAATATTATTTGACTTAACCTTAAATTGTAAGTAGAAAAAATGTAAATTTAAATAGAACATTCAGACAAAGGGCGAGGCTATAAATCAAAACCAGCAAAATAATCCCAATAACAATACAACATGATAATAGAAATATGGTTGAATATTTCAATATACTGCTTATGCATTGTGTAAGCACAGTGACCACTTACATATTAATCTTTCTACTACATTCATTTTGCATCTGTATCAACCTGCCACATGTCCTCCCTCCACACTCCTGCTGGCCTGCGCTCAATTTATATGTTAACAATAAACACCGACCACAATCAGAAGTAATTAGGAGACGTACAGGACTTCAAGTTTACTTTGTGTGAGATTTTATGTGACACGTATTTAAACAAATTGGAAAAAAAAGTCAAGACATTTAGAATTTGAGTTCATCTGCGACACACAACAGGAGACGTAACGTCAGCCAGGACATCAGGGTTAAAGTGGCCGAAACGATCCGGACTCATGATCTGACACCATTGATTAATAATTAAATACAGTTTGTGTGAAGAGCGACAGAGATGAGCAGACGCACACTCCTGCAGCACGGAGAGAATTTCTTCCTCGCAGATTATGACGCAACGCTGTGTTTTATCCATGAACACATAAATATGAATTCAGCAGGTTGTTATAAAGATTAGTTCCACTTATGAGTGATTAGAAAAGTAAACTCTACTACTAAAAAAATTGCATATTCTCATTAAATCATTACAACAGATTGCATGGCATTGCGTTGTTTACATTGCTCTTGTGCTAAAGTCCTCACATGTCACTTACTGTACTTCCTGAATTGTACACTGGATTGGATTCTTCTGTTGGTGTTCTCATATGTAGTACCCAGCGTACACAACGTACTAACTGAAGTACTGCATGTTTTTCGAGAGGGTGTCCCCTCAAATCCAACACAACCATTGTGCCCTAAGCAGAAATGATGGTCACAATATTTGATACCAGCAAAATTCTCCCTCAGCTGTTTTTCTCACTTGACATTTCCTCTCTTGGGTTTGCCCCATGGATATTTCAATGATGCCAACATTGTCCTCATTCCTCTGATGCTATTTTCACAAGCTTTAAAATATCTGATAACCCCTCTCCCTCTGCTACTTAACCAAGACGGTCAAATTTGAGCAAGAGAAGTGCACACAGTCAACTTCTTGAACAGTATGAGTGCACTGTCCGGGTACTTATAGTGCTCTGCAAAATTCAGTATGGACACACTGGTACACTCAAAATAACGAATGGAAGTATAAAAGTGTTAGACAGCCTATTTATTGCAAGTAACTTTTAGTCACTCTACCCAATTTATTCACTCACAATTTCCTTTGAGTCCAGGAGTCAAAGGCAATCGGCAATATTACTGTCTGTGGGTCAGCTCCTGTCAGCTGGAGTTGGAAGCTTGACTGGCCAAGGTAGCAATGAAAGTTGCCAGTCTGAAGGTAAACTGACACCAGGTGCTTCTTCCTGTTCTTTCCCGTCGAAGTTCGGGGAAGCTTTTTACAATTTTATTTCTTTAACTTCCTCCCCGATCAAACCAGTCTCTGCCCAAGTGCTCCCCACCAGGCTGCTCACTCTGCACTGTACTTCCATGTGACGCCTCACTGAGAAAATAACTTGATGTAGGTCACGCTCCTTGTGAGCTTTGCAGAGCGCTCCGAGGTCTTGATCAGCTTCACTGAAGGTTTGGGAAGTGGCTAAATTAAGGCCTTTTCTAAAATATGAATCTCTTTTATGATGAAACTTTCTTTTGACAGAGACAGAACACAAATTCCAGGTGCACACAATACAGAGGAACAACGCTCTGTGCCCCTTTTCCACTGTGAAGTCTTACAATTGAATGTGATTGTGTTTGAACAGCATTTTGGATATTCTGTGATTGTAAAGCAGAATCCACTGATGCTACTCCCTGAAACTCAAGTCTCACTGATGGCGCTTGCCTCCTTAATAGATAAAACATTTTTTCATGATGAAACCTCTTCTGTTACGTCTTATTTTACTCTGGATACCTTGGGTTTGTGTCTCCACAATCCAGTGGGCTCCTCAGCTGTCAGTTTCCCTTTGAGCGAGAGTTGTGGATGACTTGTTTGATCCAGGCTGTGACTCTGAATAAAGCTTTCACTTTCTTCAGCTTGATGTCTCTTCTGTGTTTGACGGCTTGATTGTGACATGGCTTAGCCCGAGCTCAGCCTTTATCTCCTCTTCACAGAGCTATTCATCAGATGACTCCGGCTGCACTGTTGAACTCAGGCATGAGGGCTCCTCTGACCACCAGAAACCATTCCTCTCCCTCTGTTTTGAGGCTGTCTGACAACTTGTGATGAGATCAGATGGGTAAAGCCTTCCACTGCGATTTGACCCGGTTGTGACAACCAAACTGTTTCCAACTTTCCTTTCAACTGCAAATCCTCTTGAGGATTATCATGGAATCAGACAAACTGTGGATCTGGGGTTGACTGAATGTCCATTACCTTTCAATTTGTTTCCCCATTCTAGCTTAAAGACATGACATGACTAGTCTGATCATAGCTTTTCCTGAGCTATCTGTCCCTTGATATATGCTGCTGCTCTCTCCGGCTTTCTTACTTGCACTACTGAATGTGTGAGGAGGACTCTCTGATGCAGCTGAAGGAGTCCTGCACATCATTGGTGTCCTTTTTTTCAGAGCAACTTCCCATCCCGACGAGACATATCAGTCTTACTGTAAATGGTATTAGTAATACCTTGGAAAACAAAGATTTTATCTAATGGCCTCTTTGTTTTTCAGTTTATCTTTGAAAATGTCCATTAGATATTTCAGGCTGAAGACAAAGTTGTGAGTCTCTCTGGACATACAACTTGACGAACTAGTATCAAACACAAAAATTCTAAATTCCCTTGCAGACACTCTCACTTGAAAGGAATTTGCAGGGGCTCATGTCAGCGGTGGACAAGATCTGCTTTGCAGCGCTGGTTTGTAGATATATATCTTCAATGTGACTTGAGTCAACACACAGGGAGCCTTGTGGGTTCAACTCTTGGAAGTATTTTTCTGTTACTCCAGAGGTGACAGTGCAAACACCACACTCGGACACCAACTCAAACTGTATGGAACTTGCTATCCCTGGCATCAGAGATCCTGTGAACCACAAGAACCTCAAGGTGACTCTGTGCTTATCGGCAACAGATATGTGGTAGGAAAGCCTTTGTGATCTGATCCTGTCTGCCGTGAATGCAGCTGGAAACAGCCTGATACACAGTAGACGATTAGGAGGTCTGGTGTCATGGTAACACACACACACACACACACACACACACACACACACACACACACACACTCACTATTTCCTGTTTCATGTTCTATGTCACTTCCTGTTTTACTTTGAAACTCACGTTTGTCTCTGTTCTCTTTAGGTAACTTCACTCCTGCCCTTGTGCTTGCCCCTCCCTAATGTGTTTCACCTGTGTGTAGTTAACCTGATTTCTGTTTAGTATATAAGGTCTGCGTCCCCCCCCTCTGCCAGTTTGTCTTGTACGTAGAGTTCCAGCGATATACCCATGTTTTGTCTTGTGCTTTTGACCACATGTTTGTATTTATAGACCTAGCCTCACGTCTTTTGGATCCCTCTGCTTTGTCTTTGGCCCTCTGTGTACCGAACCCTGACTGGAATAAAACGACCACTGTTTTTGAAAACTGGACATTGTTTCAAGAGTTGTGCTCTTGGGTCCTCAGTTCATGTACTCCGCCTTTACATCTGGGTTTAAATTTGTTCCCAGCTACTCTTTCTCTGACTCATAACTGGTTTAAAATCTAGCTGCTTTCCTCAATGCCGGTCTTCACACATGAAGTTTCAGTGATGTTTTTCATGAAAACCCTGCACTGCAGAATATGTTTTCAATTGCGCCCGTGCAGAGAGTCTGACATTTTCTCTACTTTGCCAAACAATACTTTCCGACAGAAGCAAGCACCTATCACTACTGACAGCTCCGGTTCTTCATCACTGCCACATGAAACATCTGCTGAAGGCAACCCGCTTTTCTCTGGCTGCTGCTGCATTTGTTCTCCAGGAACCTGCATCACGGCAGAACTCACTTTGGCATCAGTTTGTCTCTGATCACTATTTGGGAGTTCAGTTCACCTTTTTCCGCACATTGTGGGGTGTTGTCTCCTTCCACATTTTCGCTCTGCATGAAACACTTCTACAAAATTTGGCAACATGCTATTGCCAGGCACACAAAACACCTTCCCATTTCTTATTTTAGTTTTTTCTTTTCACATTATACTCCTGATCTATGACATGTGCTATCACAGAATAAACAGCCTTGGGAGAAGTTTGAACTATCTGCATCGAGTGCTGAAGCTGAGGGCAAGTTTGCCTTCCTGAACCTTGTTCCACTGACTGACTCTGGCTTTACAACAAGTGAAATGAAAGTCCTTGTTAAGCTTCTTCTTCCGGTTAAATGAACGACACGATCTCCTCTTTCAACTTCCAGCGGTAAAGCAGTGATCTGAGGAACCTTAAACTCACGCCTCAAATCTGTTTGGCATGTATATGCAGGAGCGAGTTCATATGGAATCATCTGGAGGAGTATAAAGCACAGGAATCATCCTTCTCTACAATATCAATCTAATATCGAATGTGGACTTCACATTCTCCATGGAGCTACATTAAAAAAAGTGAGAAAAGCGTTGAAAGTGTTTATTTTAACCTTTAACTTTCGAGTATTTTCTAACCTTGATATGACTCGAGGTATGTAAATTTTTTTCGTAAATAGTACATAAAAATGTGAAAGGGATAATAACCACGCTTTGCTTACAATGTACAAATGTCAAATCCATATAGTACATGACCTTCTTTGTACACCAACTTGATTTTCTTTTGCTGTACATTATCATATCACCATTTCAGTAGATACACAGCATGAACCAAATTGTAACATTTCCTCTCTACAAGTTACTTCTGTCTAAGCTAAAGTCAGCTCCTTCTTGATCCCTTGGGGTGTTCACTCACATAAAAACTCAGCTTAACCAACGGGAAGGCTGAACTGGGAGACACAACACTGCGAAACTGTGTTTTATTTAAGAGTCTTTATAACAATATAGACCACTCACAGCTCAGTGGGGCCATGAGCCGTGGGGCCGTGAGATGTGTGCTCCCCTCCCTCCAGAAGAAAAAGAAAGAATACATCAAAGTCGAAGAATCCCTACGAAAAAAAGTAAAGAATATGAAAAAGCAACAACTCGGCTGTGTCCCTGGCAGCTACAGGGAGCTGACAGGGCACAAAGAAAAGCAGAGAGCCCGAGCTCTCCCACATTAGGGGCCACAGTCATTAAGACCATTTAGAAAAAGCATTAACTGCCAGGCTGTGTATCGTTAGCGTCTTCATCCCTGTGTCACAGCTGACCCTGGAGTAAGCGTTGGGTGTGCAGTTAGGCTTGCTCTCCTTTGCCAAACGGCTCCAGGGGCAAAAATAATGATCTTCACAGACATGCCAATGCTATCTGGACCAGATAACACTGCTTTAATGACTCCTTATCCTTTGGCCCTTTCAAGGAGATGGGCGCCCTGGCAAATATATTCCCCGCTGTTGGGCCATTAACTCTTTATTGCAAGGATAATGGACCTCTGTATTTTTGGTCTGATTCGAGTGTGCAACTGCGTACAAACCTCCCAAAGATTAGCCAGCCCTCAGTAACAATGCCCAACTCTCGGGTCACCATCACGGATTCACCAGTCAAAACAAACCACAACATTCGAGAAAAGAGAGACATCAAATGAATATATTATTGTCTGGACAATGATTGTTTGTATCCAAGTTATGGCTCACTGAAGATTCTGTTTTAAAGAGCTATCTCATCGCTACTTATGTCAATGTTCCATCTGTGCTGTTAATCTGTACAGTTCATTAAAACCCGGGCCCACTTTGGCTCCATTCAGGGCCGGTCAAAGTCATTTGGGGGCCTCAATCCCAGTCATAATAAAGGAAGGGGTCAGGGAGCAAGGAGCAGAAAGTAAACTCCAAACAATGTTCTTCAACATTATGAGGGATGCTCAATGATAACAGATATGGTATTGTGAATGCAGCTCCGGATACGCCTCAGACATGGCTGTCAAAACAACTCCCTTCCGTCACCTCTCAAAGTCAACACAGCTTCTTTGACATCCCTGAATGAAGTGCAGAGATTCCATTCCGATTTTGACACGGACATTTGTGGTCCTCACTAACTCTGAAGATCTATTAATCCGTGTTCCACCACCGTTTGACAAAGTGTCCTCAAAACTAATTATTGTGACATTTTCTGAGGATATATAGTGTCCCCCAATGATGAAATATATGAAGAAGTACGAGCGTTTTTGTGATTTTTTTTTTTTTTAATATGGCAATATAAATAACACTTAACCAGAGACATACCCTATTCCATTAGGTACAAAATAGTGCACACAGATTGCACAATGTATGTCTTGTAAATCAATTGGACAATTATTGCCATAGTTAAGTACGTCCATGCTGACAATAAAATGAAAGCTTTTAACCCGTTGGGTCCTATATTACGCCCAGATGTCTTTACTGGTTTCACTTAGATGCATTTGTCATTTTCCTGTCCAGCCCTCATGTTGTTAAAATAGCAGATGCACTTCAGCAATCAGTTTGTAATGCCCTCTGTCTGTTTATGCATTTCTAATTTACTCAAATGTCTGTCGCCTGAAAAAGAGAATCAAAATTGCAAATGAGAACAAACTTATTGCCAATTCAGCTGCAGCATGACACAGTAGAGGTGATCGTGGAGAGGACGGCAGGAAAGAATACAGTGGGTCTTGCAAGTGATGCACGAGAAAAAAATGCTTTCAGCTTTCAGACATAAACTCTGGAAAATGTCTAAACAATCGGATCCAGGCTTTCTCCGGAGTTTGCCTTTCCACAAATGAAGAATGCAGCAGGAGATTCTGGGCTCACTTGGACATTATCCTAGTTTTTGTAGACTTCAGAGAATGTCTGCAGCAACTGGCGTGAACATTTGCGTTCTCACATACCGCCCCGCCAGATAATTTCAGGAAATTATCCGGGGTTCAGTGCATGTCTGAAAGGAGCAATACATTAGGCGATACACTCCCACTATCAACGTGGCTGTTAATGCTCTGTCACTTTCCAAAGTTTAATTTGCATGGTCTTGCCCAGACTAGGAGGAAAGTTCACGTATTTGCACTGCCCACTATGTCAGGGTATCACTATATAAAATAGCATGCTGCAATATAGTTAATATGATGTCTTCCTCCATCCTGGACCCTTCACTACTCCTCTGACTACAATTGCTCAATGATGCAAATTCACCAGTGTTGAACTCTGCAAAAGCATGAGGCATGACTTGGCTCCTCTAATAGCAAAATCTGAATATTGTTCACTGTCGCAAACGTGTCTAGTAGGGTGTAATGAACAGTGAACGCAGCCTTCCAGGGTTGCCAGAGGGGCCTTAGAATTTTTATGTTGTTCAAATTGCCTACCTGTGGTAGACACCATGCATCATAAACTCGCTAATGTCTCAAAACTGCACATTCTGCACAGGTTGTGGTATTTTGTGTCCAGTTATCAGGCTAATCTTATTTGTTGATCTTTGTGGTACCATGTTGT
This sequence comes from Hippoglossus hippoglossus, assembly GCF_009819705.1. Lineage (NCBI taxonomy): Eukaryota > Metazoa > Chordata > Actinopteri > Pleuronectiformes > Pleuronectidae > Hippoglossus > Hippoglossus hippoglossus. Next base: position 2,729,786 of record NC_047173.1, read on the forward strand.
CTCTGCAGGAAAACAACCCAGCTGATTACTGACATCCTAGATAGCAAAAGATATGTCTGCGACAAACAATTAGCACCCCATTGATTGTGTAGTTGTATCTCAAACACATGTTTGAGTATTAATCTGACCCAGTCCACTGATCTACTATTCAGAGAACGCATTAGGCGAGTTATCGCCACAGAGTAATCGGCCTGCCATTAGCCTCGATGCTGTCAGGACTCTGCAGCCATTCAGCTTCCCAGGTCTCAGAAATCTCTCTTTTGATGTAGCAGGTTAACCTCTAGCAGATGCCCTCTCAGGCCTCGGCCTACCATCTCAACCATGCGAAGAAAATTACTGCAATCTACCTCCCACACACGCACACACTCCAGCTGACCAGCCGAGGCCATGCACTGCAATGCTATTTTAAGTATCTTCGTGATAAAAGTCAGTCTCTAGTAGTGCTAAGAGAAATATTAATGTTCTTTTCAGATGACATCGCTGATGTCAATACTGTCGTATCTCAAACACTGAGAACTCGTTTGTTTGTTCAGATATGATTTATGTTGAATCAAAAGAAGCAGCTGAAGCCGTAGTCTGTTTACTGATCCAGCCACAAATCAAACATCCAATCTGGTCATGCTGCTTCAGGAGGAGGGCGGGGGTTCGGCTTCTCCTTTTCCCCCAGTTAGTAACAGAGATCTGTGGATTTCTGTTTGTTTGTTGCCCTGGTTTCTCCCACTGCCAGTGTCATGGCAATCAAAGCTGGATGCACCCAGAACAGGGGGGGAAACGGTGCCACCCACTCCATTCTCCATCGCCGGCACACAGACACTGTGTGTTTACGATGCGCTGTTTCCATATGACCTAATCTCAAACAAATTGGAAAGATGATTGTCATCTGCGGGGGGGCAGGAGCTGCATTATTCTCAACAATAACCTTCAGAAAACCTTTCAGGAGGAAAAAAGAAGAGAAAAAAATCAAGAAGCGGATTATTCAAAAGGCAATTTTCGCCCAGCTCATTTGGCGGAGAAGCATTGTGTGATGAAACGTCTTATTTTGTTGTGTGAAATGGCGGAGGAGACTCAAAGGCACTGCTCCGTCTCTCTCTCCTCCCCTCTCTCCAGAGGATGAGTGTAATCAAACAGGGCAGATGGGGGATCTGAGGAGAAATGTGTGTATCAGCGATAAACGGAGGTGCAGTTTCAGAAAATACAGAAAGCAATAGGCCTCAGACAGACACACTACACACACACACACTCACAAACTTTCAAGTTAAATGTGTAATCAGACAATGGGAATCAAAAGGTGCTGTGACACAATATGTGACCAAATGTATGTGGACACGTCCGTGTACCTGCTCTTCTAGGCCTCTTATACTTCTAGTAGAGGGTAATCTTAATGCTTCAGTATACAGTGACATTTGAAACAGTAATGTGCTTCCATCAGTTTGAGGAACAATTTCAACATGACGGTGACCTAAAGCCAGATCCATACAGAAATGGTTCTGCTTTTTCTTTTTTTGCTAACTCAGTGCAGAATTGAATACCTTCGACATCATCTAAAGAACAGGAAACGTGCAATGATGCAGATTAGAGTATACAAATTCTGTCCGACCCAGAAATGTTGCGTCAGAACCCAACCTGCACCCGTCTATCATTTGAAAGCTGGGACCCGGACGTGTGAGGAGCCGAGAAACGCTGGATCTGTTATTCCTCTCTTGCTGATGAAATAGCAGCATGGCTAACTTAATCCCTACATAATTTCAGATTAAAAATCCATTTATTGTCACGATAACAGATGACAAACGTTACACGTTTACAATCAGCTTTGCAGTTTAAGATAAGATAATCCTTTATTAAATTTGCAATAAACAACGGCGAGAGGGAGAGGGTGCTTGGCTCTGACCCGCCCACTCTGTTGGGGTTGTGGTCCCGCAGTATGTGGGAAGACAGGGAGTTGGACCAGGTTCTTCTGTGGGAGAGACAGCGGCCCCACCACTGAGATCTATTCACCATTCACCTTATTAAGATTCCTTTATTGGTCCCTCACACATGCTACATGCAAATGGGGGAAATTTGTCCTCTGCTTTTGACCCATCCGTGTGAACACAACACACACACAGTGAACACACAGAGCAGTGGGCAGCCATGGACGGCACCCGGGGCGCAGATGTTGGGGGAGTAAGGTGCCTTGCTCAGGGGCACTTAGACAGTGGGGTAGGGAGAGCCCTCTCGGACTTGAACAGATCTAGGTATGGTCCATATCCAGGTATGTTTTTGTCTGTCCGTGGCCTCGGACCAGTGAGCTTCTAGTCTGACGGCCGTCTTTTCTACCACTAGTCCACCGCCGCTACTGTCCACCAGCGCAGTGACTGTCCATCTTCTTCACCATGCGTGCACCTATTCTGCCTCTGACGCAACACAGTAAGCGCCTCCTTGTGTTACCTTGTCTTTTGCTATATTTTTTTACCGTACTGCTGAAATGATCCCTAATGCACATTGTTGTACCATAGTGACACAAGTAAGCACTGTTTGTTTACCAGCAGCGTCCACTATTGCATTAAAGTTGCATCAAATGTTAAGTTTCCACAGTGCATCAAAATCTGTGTAATTGATGGCAGACTTGCAGTCAGACGACATTATTGTAATGTAACAACTAATGGATCAAATGTTGCAGAACAGGCAGAGCAGGGAGTCTGCAGAGATGATGCCCAGATGATCTACCTGCATCAACCAATGCCTTGCAATCGTGCGTAACAAAGAATGATCTGATTCGACCAATGGGAGCAAATCGCTTCAAAACGTCACCGGGTCACGTGACCTTGAAACATGGTGGGAGCGAGCCGGCTGCAGTCAGACCGTTGCTCTCCTCCAGCTGCAGCGCCTCGGGGCCGCCTCTGTGACGTCACAACTCTGCTGATTGACTGAAGGCTTCAGTGACACGCACGACGTGTCATATGTTTTTATTATTAAGAATTAAGATGGGTTTTCTGCTCCGAATATATAGAAATGTAAAGTGTTAAAAGCCTTATCCTGTAATTATATATACATATATGATTGTGTGAATATATAATATTGACCTAATATACTGTATATTCACTGGCAGTGTATATCTGTTGGTTTCTCTTTGTTTCTGTTATGGTATTTTATGTCTGCCTTATTTTGTATTTGTAATGTGTTGATTAATAAAAATGAAAAAGTTCTCACTATTTATCTCCAAAGATGATCATTTTCATTTTCATCTCCTTCTGACCTGGTCACTTTACACAACAGTATTCATTTTCAGCGTAAAGAAAGTTCTCAGTCAACTTTGTTGTTCACTCTTTGTTCAAAAACAGAGGTTTTCCAAAATATCCGTTTAATCTGCAACAACAAAAGCAAACGCTGCGAGATCGGTCGTTGTTCTCGTCTCACTGACGCTACGAGAAGTAAAAAGTCTTAAACAGTGAGACCAAGTCCAAGTGGAAAGCACCTAATGGTCACCTCCTAGCCTGATTTACAAGCAGCTGTCATGTGCCGGGAGTCACAGGTGCTCATAACCAAAGAACAAAAAGCAGAACATGTGGAACCCATCTGATTTCTTCATTTAAATTTTTTTGGGGGGGGGCTTTTCATTTAAGAAAGCTGTGGCAGCAACAGCTTGGAAACAAGCTGGCAGTCGCTGCACTACAGGAGGCAGCTCGGAATCTAATGCCACAGGACAGTAATGGGAGCCATGTTTCTGAACCAGAATGCCTGAGGTGGAGCCATCCTCATGCACACACGGGTGAAAGTCTGGCAAGTCCCCGGCTGGTGTTGATGTAAGTACAGCTTTCAAGTCCCTGCATGTAGCCGTCATAGGTTCAGCTAATTGAAAGGGGTCAGTTGGGCAGCAGGAAGGAAAGTTGGTGCTTTCCAGCTTGGTTTGCAAATCCAGTGTCGGCAGTAATTCTTCATGCCTAACAAAGTGGCTTTCTGCCCCTTTTTTGTGGAGGAGGCGATGCAGACGGCAGTTATACTCCATCTGAAGATACAAGAGGTCGTCCATTTCCCAAAATGTGCACCAAGTGAGTAACCCCGGGCTGACAGAGGCACAGCTTGGAAAGCGATGCTCCGCGACCTAGTGTGGCCCCCCGTTACAAGAGGAGAATGGAGACAATTTTGCAGGGGTCCTCTCAAGGGGAGGCCATTAGGAGATCATTGGCATATTGAAGCAATGCACTTCCATTAGGGTGGCGTGAGGTCGACAAGATCTCTCCCTACCACTGTGGCATACATATCGGAAAGGAACTCCCAGAAACTCACTGCCACACATTTCTGAACCCTCAAAAAGGTGAAAGCAAAGACATTCTGGTTACCATGAGGCAATGGCATCCGGACAAATAGCTGAACACATTCACAGAACGAAAAAATCCACCGCTGAATAAATATTTAGAATTGGGTATTAATTTAAGATGTTGCACAAAGCCACATTCTCCAGCTCAGTTGACCTCGGGGTTTGGTAAAACATTCAGGCTTAAGGTCTTTTCTGTTCGCCAATGGACTTGCAAGATAAGACTGTTTAGGCACATCTTACACTGCACTGTAATTTCTATTCTATTTTAGCTTATTTTTATCTTCTGCTTTATTGTACCACTTTTAAATCCCATTTACATGTGTCTTACATTGTCTTGTGTATCCTTTCTTTGTGCCTTCTACGTTTCATGTCAAACACTCTGAATTGCCTCGCAGTTGAAAGGTGAAACACACAGAAACTTGTCTTGCTTGGTAGCTACAGAAGGTTCAAGCTGGAACTGAGAGTCTCGATGACAGGCCTGATGCCTTTAGCTGCTTCTTTGTGACAACTGATACTGTTTCATTTGAGACGTCACTGCACGTGGTCACCCTGCGGAGGAATCGAGGTCACTGAGCCACAGCGACTTTAGCACTCGGCCCACAACAGCTTTGGGACTTTCGACAACTCAAGGGGAAGCAGAAACCCCCTGAATGTGGAACAGGTGAATGTTGTTCGAGTGAAGTTTGAAGCGAGTCTATTCAGAGATAACGAACGTAAACAAACCAGTGGGGTAGCTCGAGGCTGTGTGTGTGTGTGTGTGTGTGTGTGTGTGTGTGTGTGTGTGTGTGTGTGTGTGTGTGTGTGTGTGTGAGTGTGAGAAAAGGTCTTTGTTGTAAATTGCTGCTATTTGAGAGTGTGGGTCATTTATTAAAGTTTGTACTGAGATTACAGTAGTATACGTCTGTTACTATAAGAACATGTACTCAAGAACTTTAACAAATACAAACAATCAAAGTAAATTTAAATAAAAAACAATAATACCTCAGGTACAGGGGATTTGTTTCTCCATTGAGTTATATTATTTGTCGTGAAATATTTGTATATATCATTTATATACTTTTACTCAGGTAAAGAAAATAAATACCTCCCTCTTTAATTATTCTTCATTTCTGTTTTACTCCCACTTTTGTTCCTCACAACTTAACTCTTGTGTCTTTTTCTTTTTCCTCCTTTAGTAAGGCTGCACCTCAACATGAATGTAAGAGCTCGTCTTCATCAGCTCTGCTTCAGAATTTCTAATCTGCAAAGCATTCGCAAGAGTTTCATCACTGCTAGTTGCACTTATTTGATCTTTTAAGATGATCTTCCTCGGTTTTGTCTCTCACCTGTGAAGATGCACAGGGAGCGAGGGTGGCTTACACTTACACTTTGGTGGACCATGTTTTTTTCCCACCCGTTTGCAGAAACCCTAAAAACGTGCTGGCAGTAGCAATCCAGCTGTCTTTTTCAAAACAGTAAACTGCTGTTTCAAAGGGGGGCAAGTGAATCCTCAATTGGCTGTTCCAAGTCCCTCTATTCATTTACAAAGGTGAAAGGGAAAACTAAATACATTTTCTTTTGTATTATATTAGATGGGACTGTCCAGCTAGACTAGTGGAACATATTTCAGTCAATTTAGGACCTTAACAAGGACAATCAAATATCCTGTCATTAGTAGAACCTACACATATTAGGGCCGGATGATATCTTTTAAATCAATCGGAATAAAATGGATATTTTTCTAATATTGATACGTGTCTCCATATGACAAACAGAGTACTAGAGTACTCAGTAGAGTAATACCTCCGCCACGGCCTAAAAGCCCCCTTAGTCATCACGCTGCACTAAAATACACACACTCATGCATATTTAGGGAACTGATATGCTGTGATTTTTTTTTTTTCCACCAAGATCCATGAATTACTCCCTGGGAAATCAGTGAAAATGTTGATAAACGCTGTCACAATGTTGAAGAAAGTGAATACAAAAATCCTGGATCCACTCCCTGATCCAGATCTGCACCATAATGGATTATCCGTTCTCAATATCACATCCTTACACCATGTTGTGGTGATCCCTCCAGTTACGCTATCCTGCTAACTAGCAAATACACAAACAAGGGAGAAAACATTACCTCCTTTGGGGAGATGATAACAATTAATGAATGAAATGAAACAAATTCCATTCCAGTGTTAGACATGAATCAAGAAACTGTACAGGACTCATTTAGGAAGCTTTTCAGCACAGTTTCCTTCAGATCCTTAACCAAGAGACAGAATTGTCTAAAACGATTCATTGATATGCGATGAAATATCTTCCCTCCACCCTAATGCAAATAAATACAGACATGAAGGTCAAACCCATGCTAGTGCAACTGTTCAAGCTCAAGTCAAAGAATCCTGAGACGGAAACTATAGAGCAAAGTAAACAAAATCTCTTAAACTGTTATTTCAAAGTAAACACAATATAAAATTTAAAATCACTTTAAAAACAGTGGTCTGAAACCATCAGCTGTACAGCAAACAATGTCATTCAGAGTCATTACTAAGGTTACTTCCATCCTGCAAACATCACCACACATCACCACAAAGTCAACACACAACATCAACTTCTAATCATTGGTCGGACTGTTTCACACATGAAGGAAAACCTCACTTGTATTCTGTTCTTAAACCGTCAACATATTGTTGCCACAAAGCCAGGAAATACGGCTGCATCGTGACCAAATCACACACACGTGCACACTTGGTGATTCTTAGAGCTCATGATGATGCGTATAGTATTTCCAGATCTGCTGTGATGGAAAATAATACATGTAACAGATGCACTGGACGTGCTCCAAGGTTCCTGACAACATATTAGACGAACACAAAACAAACACTACATTAAATACAATTGGAGACTTGAATGAATAAATAAGTTACTCATCAGTAATGTACCAGAGGTGGGTTGTCCATTCTTCCAGCAGCTCCTCAAAAACAGTATCTTAACTATTCAGTGTGTTAGTAGGTGATTCAAATAATACTAAATGTCTCTCTTTGATCTAGATCTGTGACCTGCTGTATTCGAATCATGTCCACACCCTCAGGTCGTTGTAATTCTGTTGTTGCTGTTTTTATTCTGGGGCCCAGGAAACCGACTCCACACATGAGGGGCCGCGTGGAATCATGCTTCATCATTCCATCCCCCCGCCAGCCTCCTGGTACGAAACTGCAATAAGGACAAGGTCATTGTCTCCTCTCAGTATAACAAATTCCCTTAAGAACAGTTTTCAATAAACATATGTCACAAACAGTGACACTACAATCTTCACGACTGGACAGCCTCCTGTCAAAGGTCACAGCGACCCTTGTGAGTTATTAGAAAATACACTTTGACTGTGATTCAGCAATTTCAACTATTCTACGACACAACACACACATCTAACACGCGTCTACAGCCGCGTCATTTACTTTTAAACATCGTTAGAATGAAAGTATGTGAGCAAAAAATCAAAATAAAACACCTCTAACCCTGAATAACCTGTTATGTCTTCATTTCAGAGGTAAGACGTGCAGAACGTGCCCTGAATTGAATATTAACACAAACTATCCTTATTACGGAGCCTGCAGACTTGTTGTTTTTTCAGTAATAGGTCCAGTGCACCGCAAGGTCAGGATCTCTCTCTTCCAATCAAATCTTATGTAACATCACACAGAAGCCGTAACCCCCATCATTAACTCCCCCTGCACGTCCCACCTTGCTGACTGCCGGTCGGCCAAGTCTCGCTTCTGAGTGCGTTATTAAGGAGGCTGTGGACTGAGGAGACGCTAACAACAGCGCTGAGCTCCTCAAATGAGGGGGCCTAGCCGTAATTGTGCTGTGGAGGTGCACAGGGGTTGGCTTGATCAGGACACTGGGCCTCCGTCCTAATGGGTCCTCTGGAGACTCCGGGGGCTGGGGTCTCCCTCCTGCCAATACAGCGCTGTCCTCCTGACACCGGGGGGACTTGACGGGGGCCGCGGCCCTCGCTGTAATTACTGTTCACCGTCCCGTCATAGAACCTGACACCCCTAATACGTCGGGAAGCCCCAGCCTGAAAGGCCAAGGAGGCCCCTCAGAGGCCTGCAGCGGCTGACGGAGCTTCATTTCTAATACGCCCAAAAGCAGGGACGGAGAAAAAGTCAGTTGGAGAGCGGGGCTGCCGCGGAAATCACCCCCAGCAACAGAAACTGCGCCGTTAGCTGCATTAGCACCGGATTCAACTATCATCAGGGACTTACAGTTGTGACAGTTTGCGATTGTTTGCTGCTCGGATACAGTCTCGCGGCAAGAGGAGCAGGCTGTGCTGCTGTTAAATACTAAATATGTGTTTAGATTTCCAACATTTTCATACTTTTGAACAGCTGCTATCAACGTGACTCTCATCCTGTCCCTCCTCTGTTTTGGCGTGATGTGTTTGCATCGGTGAAATCATGAAAGACATCTTTTGGCCGCCTCCACGGCTGAACCCCTGACCCTACTTGCACATTTTGAAAGAGCACGCCCACGTGCAGCACTCGTCGGGTGTAAATAACTTTGGGTTGAATACGTGGGCAGAGCGGGAGAGAAACGGAACATGAGAGGAAGAGGAAGAAGAAGAGGGAGACAGAGTTGCTGCTGCTGCTGATGGGGACTGGAGAGCTCGTATTTGTCTCTAAAGACGGAGCAAACCGGTTGAGCAGGACTGTCTCTGGAGAGCGGCTGAGCCAAAGCCATCGCCCCGGGCTCTACCCCGGGGCCTCTCAGCCCAATACAGCACTACTGAGGCACCGGGACAACCCTGGGACTGCCTGCAGGGACAACAAAGACACCAAAACTACCGAGTATGAATTATCGATATGCAGCACATGTCTTAGAAATACAGCAATGCAGGGAGCGAGTTAAAGCTGTAATCAACATGCTACAGAAAGGATTTAAAATAAAATCAGCACAGCTCTATCCAGTTTTACAGAAAATACATGCTCACTATTTGTCACATGTCAACTACGACTCTGTCTTGTTTCTTCTGCTTCTACTGGTATAATCAGTGGAACCAGTCGAGCTTCAACAAAGAATCATTAAATACTATTATCTTGTTGTTGCAGAAAATTGATTCTTATACGGTAAAACATATATATATATAAATCCATTCCTTAGATTCTCCGTCCCTGGTAATTGTTCATGTCTTTCAAACTCCACGTCCCCGCTGTGTACAGTTCAACCTGACATAACCCCGGTGACATCACTCCAGCACACGGCTGGGGCCACGGAAAACATTATGCAACTATTTTCACTGCCTGAGTAGAAACTCCTCAATAGCAACTAAACTGATCTTTGTGTGTAAAATAAAGTCAAATGCAAGCCCAAGACAAATCTGAAGTTAAACACAAATCAAGTCTCAGAAGTCCCCATCGCGGTTCAGGCGTCATAACACGGATACTCTTTTCACTGCAGTTAATTATCCCTTTGAGTAGCTGGTGAAGGTATGTAGGACACACAATTATGACGACTTTAAAATGAGAAAGGGGAAAAAAGAATAGCTCAGGCGGAACCTCGGGAACAGCATGAGAGCAAAAAAAACTCCTCCACACTGGAGAGACATGCAGTTAATTAGGGCTGTAACCAAGGCTAGTTTTAATTACTGATTAATGTGATGATTATTGTCTGGTTCATTTGTAGGACTATAAAATGAAAGAAAATGATTTATTTTTGTTAAACCGACCCATCTTTATTAGAGTGTTTGAAAAAGAAATTACTTAACGGCCGAATTATCATTAATAAAGATACATCTGAATTTTATTACTATCTGGTGCAACCTTAGTTCTGCAGTAAACCTGAGTGCGTCTCAGAATAAGTTCGGGAGTCAGCACTCTGGATTTTAAAAACACACTGAGAACAGTACCCACTGTTACTTTCTCCTTAGTCCCCTCTGATCAAAACATTCCAGCTATTTTCAGCCGGTGCAAACATCTTCTGCGGAGTCAGCAACCTGCTAAATTCATTACCATTGCTAATAAAGGTTGAGCCGGAACATCTGCCGCGGTCGGTCTCCACCAATCGCGGTAGTTTTCGAGGCTCTCACGGGAAACTCTGGAGATTCTTGTTTTAAATTTGGAGTCGTCCCGTAAGACAGCACTCACATGGGTACCCTCAAAGTACCCCAATCAAAGCAACTCCTCCAAGACCTATTTATTGGGGCTGGTTTTAAAAGGTATTCTTTATTCCCCCCCCCCCCCCCCCCCCCTACTCATGCTCCCCTCCCTAAACTTAATCAAGCAATGGAGTGAGGAAACAAGGGGTAGTACATAAAAGTGTTGGGAATGGTAATGATGCCAAGTAATGATTTCCCTGGAGGAAATCTGATCTATTGCCACAGGGAAGAGATGGAGAAGAAAGACCTGGGGGAGGGAGGAGGGGAACCACATCAGCATTTTATGCAGGAGCACCTAAGCCATAGGAGAGGGGAGAGACCAAAATAATGGAGAGGAAAGCTTCATTAGCACCCTCTCTTTCTCTTCTCTCTCCCTCCCTCCCTCCCTGTCTGCCTCTCTCCCCATTCTCTTCATCCCTCCTCTGTACTCGGTGCAGATAGCATGTATAAAGACAATGCTCAGGGGGACTGAAGGTCTAGCGCAAGGTGAAATTAAACAGCTGAAAGGTATGATTTAACAATGCTCAAAGCTCGATAAGTGCAAGGTAAACAATAAATTAGACGTGTCTGTGTCAGGAGGACAGGAAAAGTGGGGGGGACTGGAAAATCTTTTTATCGATTCCATCGTCAAAAAATGAATCTGCTCCTCCGCTCCTCCTGGCAAGGCTGGTGGACGTTAAAGAAACCAGACCTCCTCCGTGCTGCAAAAAACACTTTTAATTTCTCTGGATGCAGTTTGAGAATTTTCATAAAATGTACATTTAATTAAATCCAGTCACGACAAGGTATGTACACACCATATAACCAAAGTGTGTGTAAGGGATTAGAGGGAATATGATGATGGAATTAAATGTATCCTGCTTCTGCAAATTCTGTGTGCATCCAGACCCTGAAAGAGCTCATTGTTATCTAATAACTATTAAAAAGTATATCACTAAGTTACACTGTTGCACTGGGTGACCCACTCCCTCCTGAGGACTTGAATACCCCACGGATATACTCGGCGAATATCAGAAAATATGATTCTTTGATTAACTTACATACATATATATGGAAATAAAGTTAATATCTACTTCCCTTAATTCAGATGCTTCAGCCAACTATTGAAATATATAACTTCCCGTTTATTCCAAAAAGTTACTTCAAGCTGATTATGTCCTTGTTTGCGCAGGAATACATTCATGTCCATACAAATGTCTCTAAGTCTCTAAAAAAATCCAAACAAACTACAACAAAAAACCTCCAGTGAGCAGCGGAGGAGTCAGGTCAGAGGAGAACGATCTGACTGGTTTTTCAGAATGAACAACTTGTTCAACTTTGAGGTGGAAGTTCTACAACAGCAGAGACCATGTCAGGTTCCCCTGCCGTCAGCCAAGAACAGAAAGATGAGGCTGCAGTGAAGCTGGTGGTGGTGTGATGGAGTGGGGAATGTTTTTTTGTCAAACTTTCAGCTGTCAAACTTTCAGCTCTTAATACTTATTAATAATGTCTGTCTGAGTATCGACCACATTCATCCCTTTATGTTACAGTTTACCATCTTCTACTTCCCGTAGGATAATGTTCCATTTAACAAAGCAAAAGTCGTCTCAAACTGGTTTAATGGACATGACCAGTGAGTTCAGTGACCTCCATAGAACAGCATTGGGATGTGGTAGAACAGGAGATTGGCAGCATGAATGTGCAGCTGACAAATCTGTGGAGATGACGTGATTCATGTCAACATGGAGCATAATCTAAAAGGAACGTTACCAACACGTGGAATCCTTTCCCAAAAGGACGACATTGACATATGTTCACATACTTGCCTTGTGAAAAGAAACCAATTCTGACATTCAGTATTAGCTATTGTTAAAATATGGTAAAGATTAGGCTACTGAACTCTTCGGTTAAAAATCGGGAAATATATTGATCATAGTACTAAAACATGTTATTCGTCAGGATTTTTTTTTTGCTTCCCTACACCAACGAGACTCTACTTCCTGTATTGGAGCTGGCATTGCTCATAAATCGTGTCCCATAGAATGATTCAGTGGTGGCTGGTGTTAAAATTTACTGGCTGGGGCACAGTTTTTTGTTTGTTTTTTAAGCCAGACTTAACAGCGGAAGTTACTCAGTGACGGACATACCTGCAACAGTGTTGAGGGTAGACCAATCACATTAGAATTTCATTTCATTTAACATTTAATAATCGCTGTAAATAAAAGTGTCCAGGCCCAGAGATGTATTTATTGTTAACATTTCTATTCAGGCTTTTTTGTCTCAGGATGTTGGAGGGGGCGGCACCCCAGCGCCCCGTGTTAACCAGCCGCCACTGGTATTATTCATTCTGAATGTGATTCCTTGAGATACATGGCTAGCAAGATTTGATTACATTGCTCTTGGACTTTCAAGTACCATTTTTTGAAAAATATTTATTTAGAATTATACCCACGTGACACATAAGCATCAGTGTGCAACAAAATGACTTGAAGTTACTCTGGCATTCAAATCTCTGAGAGCAGCAGCTCTATTCTCTCATCTCTGAACATTTCGCCATCTTTTTTTTCCCACAAACACTGCTCAGGAATCTACCTGTGTCAGTATTTCACAAAGTAATTATGGAATAACCGCAGTAAAGCAGACCTCACCACAGGGATGTCACCAGGGCCGGGTGGCTGTTCTGATCTGTGAGATGGGGGGGGGGGGATAATGTCTCACATTTAAGACTTACTGTGACAGTCAGTGGGGGTGGGGAGCAGATGTGCTGTATATATGTTGGAGGACATGTAAAGCATGGACAGAATCCCAGTATACACGGTAATGTGTGCACAACAACAGCGCTCTCCATCCATCCTACTGAGAGGAGACAGGTGAGCAACTCTGGACCATGAGCAGCAATTTATTTTGCCTCCAAATGAGTTTTCTTCACCACGCGGAGAGTGTGCGGTGTGTGTAGTAGCTATTATCCTCGCTCCGTTCAATTATTGATTTACAAGTGCCACAGGGTGAAAGCCAAAGCACACCGCGTACAGGCCAGATAAATCTGTTTGCACCTTTTTTGTTTTAGGCTTTGTCTCCATACTTCTCTCCCTCAAGCTGCTGTGTCCAGATCCCAGATTTGCTGGCAGGCTCAAACCCGTCGGCGGCACCAGAACAGTCCGACCCGGCTCTGACGTCTTTGCCTACCAAGAGCAGACTGCTACGATGGCAGTTCCATCCCTTCAGCACACGCTGAACAACCTGCAGCCATGTCTTCCATTTCTGATTGTGTATTTTATTAGGTCTTTAAACACCAAGGAGCCCACACTGCCTGTCAAAGGTTTCCGAATAAAGCGGCAGTGTTGCCAAAAATATCTCACCAGAAGTAGCTATTAGTAGCTAAAGGTCGCTAGACTGTGTAAATATGTCTAATTTGCATCACGCTGCAGACCGCCATCCCATTCTTGTATCTTGTGTCTTGTCCCCCCCCCCTACATTCTTGCCCCGCCCACAGAACCAAGAGTGTGAGAAAGTTGTCGGTCGACTCTCAGAGAATTTGCTGTGTATGCTTAACCAGAGATTTTATAAGGTGTTTTATTTGTGTTTTCTCATAATATTGCAGGAGTAGATATATTGCTTAACTTTTGTAATGATTGCAAACCCATGCATGAAGGTTACTGCGCTAAGCCCGTACCTTATAGGACTTAGCTCAGTAACCTTCATACATGAGTTTGGGGACAGGACAGGCAGGGTGGCAGAGCTCTTCTACTGTAACTTTTTGTCCCACGCTCTGTGCAGTGCCCATGTGTTACGAGTAAAGTGCCTTCAGATTTTACCGTCATTTTAGTTTAGAGAGTCTGGATCATTGCGGTACAGTACTGAGAGTAAAATGCCAAAATGTCGATAGTTACAGGCCAGTAGCCTAAAATCATTAGTATATGTATGTTTTCCTATATGCCCAATTTTCTCTGTTCATACAAATGGGCTATGTTCGATGTCCAATCACCTATATAGTGAACAACCTCTAGTGATTCTCTATACAGTGCATGGGGATGAATGGATTTTTCGGACATAGCTACGGAGTGCTCATAAGGATTTGAGTTTTAGCCACATGCACGGCGATAGGCATCATAGCATCCTTGGTTTCAGGTCTGTGTCTGCCTGCAATGCACACTGCCAACCAATCACATCGCTGAGATGCGTGTTAGATCTGTAGATGTACTTCCGTGTTGTCACAGCAGCTCACCTATATAGAATGAGCTGCTATGACAACACGGTCGGACAATTACAGATCTAACATTGGGAACGCTAGAACGCTAAGAAGAGATTGCCAAAGTAGTGGAAAGTCGCCAGATTTGTCGCTAGTCAAGATTTTTTGTCGCTAGGGAAGGTGAAAAGTCAGAGACAAAGTCGCTAAATTGGCAGCACTGCAAAGCGGACTATGTTTTGGTATTAAGTAAGTTCTAAACCTAATTGTAAAATGATAAGAAAGAAAAGTATATAGTTGTGTTACCTGGAAACTCGAAAATGTCTGATAGGTGTCAATGTGTCTGTTGACAGGTTACAAACTGTTGAAAAACCCAACAAATGCAGAATCGCCGATACAATTCAAAATGATTAAACAATCACAATGGCACTCAGTGGAGCGCATACCTCTGTCAAGGTCCCCTTGAATTCAATCAAGCTGCACCAAATTGGAAGTTTCATGGTATTCCATTCAGTAGTTTTTGCATAATCTTGCTTGCAAATATACAAACATATATGTAAATAAACAAACAGACAGAGATAAAAACATAACCTCCTCCTAAAATGGCACTCAGCAAAGCTCATGCCTCTGCCAAGGCCTAACAGTTCCCTTTGAATTCAATCAAGCGGCACCAAATTCCACACACTCATAGATATCAGTTTCTTGAATGTACCTGTTTTTTTTTTTCATCAAGGGCTACGAAATATGGCCAAACACTGAAGATGTTGAAATTTGCCGCAATGAACAAAGAAAACCTGGATCCGCCCCCTTATCCAGATATGCACCAACATTTAACGGGTTGTTCACTGACCCATATTACCAGGTTACCAAGTGACAAGTTATTGCAGCACGTATTCATACTGATTTATGCTGAAAACGTGATACAACATATGGTACCCATCAGACATCTGGACATGCCAAGTATTTAACAAGCTACTAACTGTTGCTTTTTATAGAAACAGACTTTGGCAGCAGCTCAAATGCTTTTATATTTATATACCATTAATTTTGATGAAAAAGGGATCAATAAAAAAAACTCATCATTAACATATCATGTCCAGATATTTGACTGGTACCACACAAACACCCAGGTATAAATCAGGGCCACCCGACACAGTGTAATATCAACATAATAAGTCCTGCAACAGGCAGTAACATGAGCATGATATTGTTCCTCTGACAAGCAAATGAGGGAAAGTTGCCAGTGGTGAAGCCTTCCATGCTTTCCCTGTTATTATGTTCATGCTTTCATCACGTCCATGTTACCACCATGAGCTACTGTATCTCTAATACCTCCGGGCAGCAACACCCAGGAGTGGTGCTGCTCATACTGAGCAAAGTAACCTCTTTTAAGCCGGAATTATGAAATTACAAGTCAAGACTCAGGTTGGTGGCTCAATCCCCCACCTCATTCAGTCTGGATGCTGAGGTGTCTTTGGAGTATTTTTCCCTGACAGTTGTGCCGGCGGTGTGTGAATGGTGTGTGGTGGAAAAAGCACTGTGCATAGTATAGTTAGCACTGTATGAATGTGTGTGAATGGAATTGTTTTGTAGCTATTTGAGTTGTTGATAATACTAGAAAGGTGCCAAATAAATACAGTAAATGTACCGTTCCATTTACTAACACTTACAACATATACCAACAAACCGTTTGGATGGACTGATTTACTGGGAAAATGTTCCTAGATAACTATTAACTATTCAATTCAGTTTTATTTGTATAGCGCCAAATCACAACATACATTACCTCAAGACCTTACACATTTATAGAGAAACCAAACAGTTCCCACAATAAGCAAACACTTTGGTGACTGTGTAGAGACAAAACTCCCTTTATAAACAGGAGGACTCTTCCAGAACCATGAGTGTGGGCAGCCACCTGCCTCGACCGGCTGGGGATGTGTGGGAGAGAGGAGAGGAGAGGTGGGTGGAAAAGAGGGGAGAGAAGACACATTAGTAAAGTCTTAGTACGACATGTCCAGCAGACACCCTGCATTATCCTTGTACAAAAATCTACATTTGAAAAAACAATAATATTGTGTCTTCGATGTTACTAAAATGGAAAACCACTAACTGGTTTTAATGTTGCGGGTTATTGGCACATCCTCAAAGAATAGAAAAGGTCCAGGCTTTGTGCGAATCCCTCCTCTGATGTCCCTTCATCACTCGAGCGGTTGTTTTATTGATCGATGGCGCATGTACCATTTGCTGTAGTTTATCTATGTAGCTGTGCACATTGACTCCAGTTAGATACTTCCACGTGTAATTTTAGGGTCTTTTAAAAAGGTTCTTTTTTGCTAGTTTTCGTCTCTTTAAATGTTGAAAAAAATATATTATATATAGTTTTTCAGGCATACAGCCTTCACACCACAAGTATTTTCCAAAATATTCGAAAAAATAATGTACCAAACGCCATTATTTTACTTTTATTATTAATTCATGTCCATACTTGAAACTGTGTATCTATACCTGTTTCTTGGAAGCATTTCCAAAACGTCCATTTGCATCTTTTTTTAATAAGCTTTTATTTTGCTCCTGGCGTGATGCTTGCCTTGGACTGCAACAACCACAGCAACAGATGTGAGGGAAGGACCCAAATTCAGATGACCAGGCAGAGTATAGAGTTTTATTAGTTCAATAAAACAGCAAGGGATGCAGCTTAGTGAGTGGTGAGAAAAACTAAAAGTAAAAAAAGTCTGAGCAAGCAAGCAGATCCACAAGGGGAGCCAGCAGATATCCAGAACCCTGAGGATCAGTCCAAAAGTCCAAACTGACGTGTGAACAGTCCAACAAGCAAAACACACGAAGAACACAGAACTAAACCACACGGCAGCAAACGCAACATAAATGCAGTGAAGATGTATTGACAGGACACAGGTGTAAAAGAAAACTGTAGGGAAAACAAACACACTGGTTTATTTTTTTATAACAGAGTAAGGTATTGTATTGGTATTGTAGAACTATATAAACTTACTCATGACAACTATGGTGCCTCTGGCTTGGAAGACTGATCCGACCACCCGAACAATCCCCCCCCTCCAAGTTTGTCAGGGATTATATTTTCAATACTCACTTCATTTACTTTAAAATGTTGGTACAGGTTATGTGGGAGGATATCATGATGGATCCATTGCAAGTTCAGCAAATTCCAACAGCCGCCCATGGTCTCGTCTGAACTGGAGCACTCCATTCCTCCAGCGTCCTATTTGGTTCTTCCATTGGGAACCTGAGATTTTGTCGCCAAATACATTTGATACAAACAGCCAGCCAGAGTACATCTAATAAAAACCCTATCTTTTGAGGGGACATGTCGAGCATAGTAAAACTGATCTATTCAAATATGACAAAAAAATAAAAATATATTACAGAATGAATCAATACACAATTTGATCAACTTTTATCGTTGTCATATCTAACTTTTCCCTTTTTCACTGTGCGTCGCCGCTGATGACGAGCGTCTTTGCTCCACTCGTTGCACTCCTCTCCATAACAAATGGAAAGCGCCGGCGGAATGAGATGCGCTCTGATATTGCTGCGGTGCGTCTCAACCCTATCTCAACCCTGTATTCCATGATTCTAGTCATTGGGGGGATGACAGATGAGATAAAACTTTATCAATCCCCACAGGAGAAATCCACTTGTTAGAGCAGCTCGGAGAAAAAGGGTGAGTGAGTGATAAAAACTATGTACGTTATATGCACCTATGCAGATATAGGCTGTTAATAATACACACAATGTAGCAATATTGTATTAAATAAGACAGTAATCAACACACTCCAATGGATTTCAGTCTCCTCAGCAGATGGAGACGTCTTTGGTGCTTTTTGTATGGGACATGTCCAGGTTCAGAGGTCTATCACCCTCTCCTTTGCCATGCTAGTGTCTATGTGAGGTTGGTGGAGCTCATATGAGTCAACAAAGCCCTTGACAACCTTCCATCTGTTCCTGTATATTCAATTCTGATTTGCATCCAACGATGGCTGCCTGGCTGATGAGAACTTCTGAAGGTGACAGTTTCCTTGTCATATCTAAAGTCCAAAGTATAGAGGGTGAATGGAGGAGGAGAGAGAACTGATCCCTGTGGGACCCCTGGAGTCAGTGGCAAACCACCACATCAGAAAAGACCATGAGACCTCGTGTACTAGCGCTGTCCATTTTCCCCAAAAAATCATGTTTGAACAAATTTGCAGGTCTGTTGTCTTTGAAGAGGAAGGAAGTTGCATGGTACGAAGACGCTTCTAAACTGTATATTTCCCTCATTTTGGGTTTGTTTTTTTGAAGACAAGGAAGCATAGTTAAAGTCTCTGGGGATGAGGATGATGGGATACAGATGCAAGGTCTGCAGCAGCATCGGTATTGCAATGACATGCAGGAACTCTCTCTGTAGGTAACATGGCTGATTTCTAACATCCAGCATTTTCAAAGCCCCTTGTGCAGCATGGTTCTTTAACATTGATGTGGCCAGGGCTGCACCATCTATCTGTCGAAAACCAAGGTAAGACGATTCAGCCAAGTCTCTGTGAAGTGCGTGATGCTTTCGATAGGTAGCCTGGTCAACATCGTAATGTCAACTGACAAGCTCAACCAATGGTAGGCATGGTTTCTTTGCATCTCTCTCTGACTTTGCTTCCCCTCTTCCTTTTCCTTATTTCCACACAGATCTCCGGTCTCTTGAGACTGAGTATCCATGTGGCACAGTTGTTCCCAGGTGTAGACAATAGAGACCTGGTTGAACCGATCTCCTGATGCAGATGTGAGTTGTCCAAAAAATCTCTCACCAAGATCTCACCAACTTTGCATCCATAGTTGCAAATGGACAAAGGAGATGAGGGCAGCAAAGAACACAAAAATATGCTAAGCTGCAGTAATATGCTGCAACTCGTGCGGTGCCAGATTTACTGTATGTCCCCCTCTTAACAAATCTACTGCAGGATTGTGTATTCACACCACCAGACGAAAACAATACCGCTCAGTTGAAGAAAATCTGCACTTTCATAGTGACTCAAAGTCGCCTCGAGGGCCGGACTCGGGTAATAACTCAGGCTGGGAATCTCATGTCAGTGCAGGCCAGCCTCCACACATTCACAACGGTTAGTAACCACACAGAATAACTGATTCAAATACATCCAAAACACCTAAAACTGTCTTAAGTTTCAAGATTGAGTGTCAGTTGCACTTCTGTTATTGTGGCTACATGAAGGAATATTAATATTGTGGACAGTATTTGTGCAATGTAGCAGTATAGGATTTACATCTGGCTTTACGCTAGAGTTCTGCATAACATAATGACATAACAGAGTAACTGGATGCACTTGCACCTGACATAAGGGAGTGTCTAGGCCTTTATCTTAAATATAATAATGTGTCCCCTGCTTTCCTACATAGTATGAGTAAGTGTTGTATTTTTTAGTAATAAGGGTGGCCCTGCTAGCATGTAATATATATATATATATTTAAACACAAACCATGTCCCTGACGTGTGAACACATCTGTAATTTTGCCGCATTTAGCATCCCTCCAGGGCTTTTCTTGTTTTAATGAGCTCCCCCCCCCCCCAGCCCCACCATTTCTCTTTCTCACGCGCTGTCCATTATTTTTCTCCGCACCGCTCGGCCACACACTGACTGAGCATTTTGTTTACGCGCACATGCGTTCAACCAGTGATGTGTGATGAGGGATCAGTGTCCCTTTAATATGGGGGACAGAACACGCAGACCATTTGCCACTGTCTTGTGAAAGGAACCCTTTCCAGACGATCATCATTAGCGTTTAGATTCACAAAAGCCAATCCAGATGGCTAGGTTAGACCGCAATGGCACATGGCTAGCGGCTAATTTACAAATGAAAGAACAATGACTTGCACCTTTTGAGTAGATTACTTCTATATGGACACTAAAGGAAGAGAAATGCATGAATAAATATATAAGGTGGTATAAAATTGGCACCGGGAGTCCTCCTGAAAATGACATTGTTGAGGTATATTAGGCTTGACATGGAGTTGAGGACAACAGTTTGCTACTTTCTGGTATAGCTTACACTTTATAAAGATGCAATCCTGAAATGTTGTGACCTCAGTTTGGAGGCTAAACACTTATTTCCTGCAGCAACATCTGACCTAACAGCTTTTACTTCCTTATTAAAGATAATTAGATTTGTCTGCCATCAACCTGGCTTCTCATACTGGGCAACATTTATGTCTTGCCAAAATGGGGCTGAATGATTAGCAGTTAATTAGCCTCCCTCCAGGTTATTGATTTTTCCTCCCGCAGAACTCATTAACGCCAAACAGGCCATCTGAGTGGCGTGGTTGCGATTTTGCTTCGCCGTGCTGCACAATGTGCCAGCGTCTGCAGAGGTTTCCGAATATTATCAATCACAGAGTTTGATGTAGCTTGAATTATTTCGCGTGGATGGAAATCAGGAGACTTCATCACAGCAAAGGGAGAAAGTTTCCTTGAAATGATTTTGGAATCTTTTCACTCAATGAAAGGAAGCAACCACCATGACATGTATTTGTCATGTCCCTCGAAAATAACACACACACACACACACACACACACACACACACACACACATATATGGGAAAGTGGTCTCTGACCCAAAAGCTACTCTTCAAAAACCCCCAACGGTTTATGCCATGCTGAAGCAGGAAGTGAAAAATGACACTGAATACTGGGCAGTTTGTCTCCTGCACTAATCATCACCAGCGTTTCACATGTGTTTTAGCAGCAAAGTCTTCCATCTGAAGGGACCTGGGGATGAAATATGGCACTTGAGTCTCTCCACAGCCCCAACCCCGGCTGCCACTGAGGTGGGGCACCTGACAAGCATAAATTATGTTAATAGAATTTAATAAAAAACACTTTATTCCAAAGGTTTCAGTACTTTGAAATGTCAAGATGATCTAGTGTGCTACCTGGAGAGAATTCTGAAGCTTAAGTTAGAACACTAAAATATTAAAACAAGAAATTGTGATCCCTCATGAGGAATGGCAGCGCATAATGAAAAATGGAGAATGCACGAGTGTGTCTCCCAGGTGGAGTTTTCTCCATTTATTAATTGATCGAGTGCTGAATCTGGTCCTCCATTATGGCTCGGTATAATGAAGAAGATATGAAACAGATTTGGGAATATTTTAATGAAAGAATTGCCAGTATCATTTTTTTGTCAGTTCCACTCTGTAATTTACAATCACGCCGTCCTTGTTATCTAAAAACAGCAAAATTGTAATTAAGTAAAAAAAAGGGGGCTTTTGTGTTAAAGTTGGTGATTAGTAATGATGGTCTATTGAAGAGAGGAATTATCAGAAAATGATTCTCATTAATACAAAAAAAAGTTTTATGTTCGGCTTCTACTCATCCCAGCCCTGTTTAACACACACACACACACACACACACACACGCAACCAAATAGTAGTGATGGTGAGACTGTAAATTATCAACTGCCGGATGTCAATTGAACATTTCCATTGTTACAATGACAGACTGCCTATTGATTGGCGATCGGTGCTTCCACCGCTTCCCTTGCCTGAGGATACAGGCTGACAGAGAGGCCTACATGTTTAGCATGGAGACTAATGTGAGCGGGGGGAAGAACCGAAGCAGGTGAGAGGGAGCATGGAACAATAAAAGAGGGAGCTGAAAAATGCTGGAAAGAGGATAAGAAACAGCCGGAGTGAAGAAGAGAATTGGGAAGTGGTATACGGGTGAGGGGGGGGTTACCTTTGGGTGCCTTGGCCACAGTGTTCAATTACAGCATGTGGGAGGTTAAATCAATAACATTTAAATTGCTTATGGTAATCACCTGCACTCCAATCACTGGGATCAGCATAAGCAATCTGCTGACCCCAGCCGTGCTCAGCCACAGATTACAACATATGACGAGGAGTCAGCTGACTGGAGGGGTCAGACTCCAATGCGAGTGTGTATGTGTGTGTTGGTGTGTGTTTACATGCACACATCCACCAACCTGGACTCATGATAATTTGTAAATGAGTAAGAGGTATCAGAATGAAGGTACTGGTTTGAGAAAACCTTTCCCCAGTAGGCGTGGTGGTTAGAACTGTCGCCTCACAGCAAGAAGGTTCCCGAGTCAAATCCTAGAGTCTTTCTTTGTGGAGTTTGCATGTTCTCTCTGTGGTTCTGTGGGTTTTCTCCAGGTGCTCCGGCTTGGGTTTAGGTTAATTGGAGACTTTACATTGACCACAGGAGTGAATGTGAATGGTTGTCTCTGTATGTTGGCCCTGTAATACGCTGGCGACCTGTCCAGGGTGGACCCCACCTCTTGCCCAATGTCAGCAGGGATTGACTTCAGCTCACCCCACGACCCTCAAAGAATAAGCGGTATAGATATTGGATGGATGGATGGATTTTCCCACTATAGGAAAAACAAAGGAGGAGACCAGCAAAAGCGAGACGGCCTTAGGTCAGCATTAGACGTCAGGGGCTGAGATGTGTTGTTTTTCTGCTTCCACTGAATCTCTGTCCTTGTGTTCCACCTGCATACTGTATTGAACGGTAATCATTACTGTGTTTTGAGTCTATAGACAATGATCGTCCCCCAATGAATTTAACCTTATCTGTCAGCACGCTCCTTATCAAGTGTTCTTTGAACAAAATGCTAAACAATCGATGGCAATGATCAAGTCAAACATAAGGCGACATAAAGGAAGCGTGGTAGTCAATAACAGCACCTTCAAATTCAAGGCATATATATTTTTGAATTTGTGATAAGATTTGTTTTTGGTGAAAATACAGAGCTGAAAAAGAACACGTGTTATTCTGGTGTGCAGGAACAGTGTCTCTTAATGTATGGGAAGAAATGCTGTATCTTACTAGTCTGTATATCTTGTTCTGGTATGTGCTATCTAGAATTCTAACATTACATTTGCTTTTCTTTTTATTCTATTTGCACCCTGAGTGAACGGCCTATGTTGCTCTTTACACCCAGGTTCTGATTTCTCCTGGACCACACCATTGAGTCACATAGAAGTTGTGGTTTGACAGGCTTTCCAAGACGAGGTCAACGTTAACCCAAACCATCATCTTTTGTTAACCAAGACGTTTCGTTGCCTAAATTGAACCAACTACTTTTGCTGCCTGAAACGGCCTAAAAACCTAAAGCTAGGGTTGGTAATCCTGGAAAAATTTACATGAGCAGTTTTTTTCTACCTATCGTAAAAAAAACTCTGGTAGTTTTCTCCTGGCTGTTTACAAAAAGTGACAGAAGCAGGAGTGTGTCAAATGGAAAAATAGAACAAAAAGAGAAGCTCAAACTCTGCACTCATCAACTCTGTATAACTGACCACTCACTGTGTAAAACTTACCGAGGTTGTAGGATTGTTGGATTCAGAAAGTCACAAATTGTCAGATGGATCCTCCCCGGTCCTGTCGCCATGGGTTTCAGCTGCTGTTGTGGATTTGGCTCAACATGTTGATTGCTGTTCTGCTCTAGAGGTCAGGTTCATACTCCCTACATGTTGTGGGAAATGTTTGTGTGGTGTAAATCCATGTACAGTGTCGAGCGGAGTCGCAGTCTATTGCCCATGTTTCGCCCGTGTTGTTCTCCCAGCTTTGCCACAGCGGAGACAGCTGGCAGAAAGTAGGATGAAAGCAAGCTGAGGTCTTTATTGCTGGAAATGCTCAGGAGGATAGTGCGCTGCACCTCCTGCAGCAGTGTCTCGACGTGGTGAGGAGAAGCAGAGGAAGGAAGACGTGGCCTCAAAATGTCCACCTGGTGCTACCCGATTGATTCATAATTGTCTTTGCCAGCATTGAGCCTGATTCCTCCTAACCATTAATTTTTCAGGACCTTGGACGACGTTGCGCGATATAAATATCTGGCTCACCTCGGCGCCGACGTGGAGCGTGACTTTGAAGTTGTGCCTAATTAAGCGGCTGTACAGTTAACCAGCTGAACAATGAGGCGCAGGGCAGATCTCAGGTATGAGGATGACAGCTAATGAAACGCAGACACAAAGCGAAGCGAGCAGATGCTCAGAAGGAACATCTTCAACTGGAGACACCGCTGTATCTCGTCAGCTTCTCATCCATGAGTTTCTGCCGTACAATAGACAACCAGTGGCTCTGTATATACATCCATACTAACCCTAAAATACGTCACTTGCTGTTAATTTGCCCTGTCGTATATGTTTTGATGGAATCTGCCTGAAGAATGTCGCAGGGGGAGGCTGCGGTGGATGACTGTGGCGTTCAAACCCACAGCACATCACAATCACTAAGAACAAGGGAACAATTAGAAAACTTGTCTCCAATCTTGTGCCTGCAGACACGCTCAATGAAAATGTCTCATTATCTTGTTAAAAAGCACAATCAGAGAGCATCACTGGTAATCAAACTGAAATGCTAATCGGTGCCACTCCTCACTAGCAGTCTTATTCACACTTGAGGCCATTTTCTGTTACTTTTAACGGATGATAGCTAAGTAACTCGTTACATCCACTGCACTTACATGGTACTTGCCTAAAAATCCTGAGGTCTTGGAGGTGTAGGTCAAGGGTAATGTCTGAACATAAGAAGCACAGGAATCTAAACAGCAGAGACAGGACTTCACATCTTCTGCTTTAAGTCATCAAGATCAAAAAATCGAACTTCCAAAAATCTTGCCTGTACAGTAAAATCCTTACTAATCCTTACTAATACCGTTGTTGCCAAGAATGTGTAGTGTAGGAAAACTATGGAAATAAATGGTCTGTAAATGGTGAATGGTCTGTATTTATATGGAGCCTTTCTAGTCTGGACAGCCACTCAAAGTGCTAAACACCACAGTTTTGCATTCACCCATTCACACACACTCATATAGTGCATCTTTAATGTGCAGCACTTTCTCTCTCAAACATCACTCATGCACTGCTGGCACAGCCGTCAGGGGCAATTTGAGGTGCAGTGTCTTGCTCAAGGACACTTCGGCATGGGAGATGGGGGAGACTGAGATCGTACCGCTCACCTTCTGGTTAGTGGACGACCATCTCTACCTCCTGAGCCACAGCCGCCAAATACTTGATGAATTGAGCATTTTGCAGATACACTCAATCCCAAACACTTTGTACAATACAAATCCTTATAGTATTTAAAAACAAAGTCTGATATTTGATTTTCTACATGAGGTAAATAAAAAAAAATTCCTCTATTTTGAATATAAAGGGTAGAAAAAAAGAAAAATAGCGCCATTAGATTAGGTTTGAACCTTTTCAAATTTGTATGTTTTGTAGTGTTCACGTAAAATACCTTTCTTTGAGTACTTATGACGTCAGGCACCACAAAACACTGGTTTTGTCTGATCATGGAATATACTAGTTAATAACAAGTTAAAGCTAGGGTTGGTAATCCTGGAAAAGTTAGCAAAAGCGGGCTACACTTTGAAAAAATGCAACCGATACTACCAACCTCGCACCATTGGCCTTCTCATTAAAGCACCGCCCCCAAAGCCCATGAACACACACCGCCTGTCGCCCATCAACTGAGATGATTAGTTGTGTTTATTACAGTCTTGCGAGTGAATCCCTTACTGACCAATCAGCATGCATTTGCAGAATGCAAGCATCATATGCGCAAAGATGCCCTCACTGTGGGGGAAAATGAAAGGACTAGTATTTTCTTATTTAAACTCTGATATAACATAATAATGTAAATCATTTTAGCCGTTTAGCTCCATTCACGCCAATCCATGGAGGACTAACTCAAGACTGCCCTCTAGGTGAACTGCAGCCGATTTTAGTACAATTGCATTAATAGTAAGCGGTGAGGCTCTTATGTGCCACACCTGGAATAGTTAATGGTTCGTGAAGTCAACGTTGTGAAAAAAAATGTTGGTATTTCCTGAACTTCTTGTGTAGACGGTTGCGTAACACTTGTTTACATCATTAGCACATTCAAATGTATGTCTCCTGAACTCTCATTGTACCCGTGTATAATTTTGCCTCAAGTGTTTACTCTCATATTGTATTGATGTCCTGACTAATACAAGTCAGAACAAGTATTGAGCGATCTGTTTTTCAACAGACGCAGATTTAAGGTTGAAAATGTGTTGATTTGAATTCGTTTGAACTTACAAGTGGAGATTAACAGAATATGTTGAAAAGCAAACGTTCATTAATATCAATATTAATGTATTTTGCTAAAAGATATTGTGCTAGTACAAAATAGTTGCCCATGAGCATATTTGAGGGAGAGAGGTTGGTCCAGGCTCCTGGGTGTGTCTGATGCTGTTAGTTATGGAAGATGGTCGAGGGTGTTCCTGCTCCCGGCCTCCCCCCCCCCTCCAACCAAGCTGTGAAATGCCTGGCTTGTCTGAGAAATGACAGACCCTGGAGGGGCCAAGGGTCCCGAACAAATGAGCTCCTATAAAACTCTCCCCCTTACACGGGGACAGGACACAATGCAGACGAGCAGCCGCCAAAAGCAGCCTTCATGGTAATTTCCCCTCCACTATTTACAGTGCCCACCCATGGGTTTCACTGCGCTGCGCCGGAGCCAGTCACCTTCATGTGCATGTGCGAGGCATTCATCATATCAGCGGCTGACACCTCCAAACATGTCGCCGCACTCTGGTTCCCGAGCAGCCAAACACAATCCGCTGATGACAATTACTCTGAGTGAAAATATTAGCAAATTGGGTTAAATGACACTAAAGCTGTGTGCGGCTTCACGCATTCAGAGTCTCGGCGTAAAATATGCTGCACCTGGCTGTTTAAAAGCTGCACGGTGGGATATGCAGGGGAATGTTTTGGGCAAAGCTAATGAAGTTAATAGCTTGAGCTGAAGCGCTTTTATGAGCGGCACCTGGTCCATAAATGACTCCTAATGAGGAGCAACTCTGTTGACTTTTAAAATGCCTCCCTCTAGTGGAAGACACACACGCGCCTCCTCAGCGTCAGTGCGGCCCTGCTCTGCTCCCGTCTCCCACGAACACAGCAAGAACTGAATTCATCCTGAATCCTCCCACACATCTGAATGTGGGAGTGAATAAAACCAGTGGAATTATGTGCAGTAATTAACATGTGTATATCACGGAATATCAAGAAACAGCTATTTAATATCTCCCAAGCTCTCACGGCCTCGTTCTTTGTGTTTGTTTCATCATGTGGCAGAACATTATCACACGTTACATCATTCATTGTGACATGAGCTGCTGAGGTAATCAAAATACGATTCATTTAAATCTCTGTTTCAGTCTGTAAAGGAAATGACTAATGAACCAAATGTCTATTATAATATCATAAAAACTAGAGATAAAATAAGACTCATATATTGGTTTTTAGTTCATTTTCTGCCATAATAATGAAGTCTAAATCAAATGTGGAGAATAACTCGGAATGGATACACGAACCTATTATCAATAAGGAAAGACATGCACCTCTGTTTTTTATCATATTAGAGAAATCATACAGAGAAGAGGACAAGACAAGAAGAAAGTTCCATTTAAGGAAACACGATATGTAAAATATGTAATTGTGGATTTACAGTACGAGCTGCTGAAGGGGAAAAAATGTTGATGTGGCTTGTTGTGTCGTGGAAAAATGATATTGTGTGTGTGTGTGTGTGTGTGTGTGTGCGTGTGTGCGTGTGTGTGTGTGTGTGTGTTCAAATAACCTCAATCTCACACAGCAAGAACTAAGAGATATCTGTCTCACTGATAAAAGGGAAAGGGACGACCAGGAGAAACTTTTCATTATTGTATCACTTTAGCACAAGTTGAAAAATCAACAACTCTATATGTAAGACAAATAAAAATCTAAATAGAAAATAAATAGAAATAGAATGTTTGGAAATATAGTTTTCTTCACATTATAAATATGAAAATATGCTCCTGCAGAGGTTCTTCTTGTTCCTGTAGACACATGCTGCTGCTGGTGGATTATGATTGATATAAGATAAATAAATTAAACGGCTCAAACATTAGGTTTCTATGGAAATATGGTGTGCTCATTGTGAAGGGTCGCAGAGTGTTACAGTTTATTTAGAAAGAGAGAAAAAAACTCCCACTCTTGTATTTTTCCCTGTTTTTGCCATGACAGTTTTAAATGTTAAATTTTATTTAAATCAATAATTAAATAATAAATAGTCCCTACATGTTGTGGCTTTCTCTCTCCTTACATATCCTGTCTGTGTCTCGACTACCACTATCAAATGAAGGGAAATATATTTATAATTAAAGTGTCATGGCAATTTCAACAGAAACATGATTTTTATTTATGTTTCCACTGTCACAGGACATCACCCTCTCTGAGGTGCAGATACTGATACAGTAGACTATAAATTTCTGAATATTTAGTGGAAATTCCCTGAAATGTTTTGACAAATAATTGAGGATGAACAAATAAAAACAAGTGAACATGTGAATGTTTACTTGAGGTGTCAATGAATATTTAGTTCTTCAGTGAATAACAGTGAATAATCAAGTTGATGGATTGTTTGTCTTTATTCACCTGTAGAAATATTACAGGAGCATCACATTAGGAGATCAGACAAATAATTACAAAATAATTAAAGTCATTATTTCTGACTATCGTTGATCAGTCAGACAATAATAAACTATTCATTAATTCTAAATCCCAAATTATTATTACAGCAGGGCTTATGTATTTAAAGTGACATCATATTTTATGTCTTTATGATGCTGTATTTTATATTTTCATTATAAGTAACAGGCCATGGAAAGCGGGGGTTCAATTAGACTGGCGGACATGGGGGTCCATCCCCAGATTTTATTTTGAAATTGAAATGTCCATTATTTTCCATTACACTGACCAGTCCACCTACAGAGAGTCTTTCACTTATCTTTAAGCAAATCTGTCAAGGTAGAATTCACACAAATGGATGTAATGTACAAATGTACAGCCGGTGGTTGTATATGTATGTATGCATGGTGGGAGTCATATCATGTCTACAGGAGGAGAACTGTGCTGAGCACCCTGTAAGCCATGGAGAAGGTGACCATCAGGCCCAGTATCCAGCCCAGGGCCCTGCTGGGCTGAGGCAGAGCGCCGACGTAGGCGACGGTGTGGAAGATCCGCGCTCCGGCAAAGATGCGGAAGTGAAGCAGGGCGGCTGAAAGCTCAGGTGCAGTCAGGGCGTAGAGGAGGCCGATCACCACGAAGGGAACGATGTTCTCCAGGTCGTTCAGGTGACACCTGGACACCAACAGCACACATATGGAGCAAAGTGTTA
The DNA here is from genome assembly GCF_009819705.1 of Hippoglossus hippoglossus. Taxonomy (NCBI): domain Eukaryota; kingdom Metazoa; phylum Chordata; class Actinopteri; order Pleuronectiformes; family Pleuronectidae; genus Hippoglossus; species Hippoglossus hippoglossus. The sequence goes on from NC_047173.1 coordinate 2,759,605, forward strand.
GTGCACGATGTGTCTCTGCCCGAACGTGTGACATGACCGACTTCCTGTTTAACGCTGCCTTCAAGTTATAAATGCTCTTGACAGGAGATGTTGGCTGCACCACTTATAGGAGCCAGACAACAAGAGTCGGTGACTCTTTGTTCTTTGTTTTTAAATGATGGGTTTTTAAATGATTTAATGATTTAATGATCCATCATCTTCATTTCTTCTGATCAACATTTACCTGATAAAGGATTGACACGTTTCCACACTCACTAACATATGCGTTATTATTTGTCTGGTCCTGGTTTGGAGGGGACTATGGGTTTACTATATAAAAGTAGGATTGGTCATTTGTTTCCGAAACACTGACCGACCTGCCTGTGCTCTCAGGCGAGAGTGAGTTGGCTTGAATTTGTTGTCAGGCAGTGCACGTCCATGTGTGTTTCCAGGATCGCCAACCCTAGCTTTAATTAATTCAGTGTTTCTTCTATTAATTAATAAATTGAGGCTGATCAAATTCCAATGGTCAGAAGAGAGGAGAAAAGATTTATGACATTTTATGGTATAAATCTTAAATTAAACAGTACCAGTACACAGACAGAATTTGTGTTTGTTAATTTCAGAGTAGTTCTTGCTTCATGTCTCTACTCCACGTAGTAACAGGTGTTGTTTTACCTGCGGACCCGTTCCACATCAGGATCTGTGCGGACCAGTTTCTTGTCTATTGCTGAGGAACCCAATTTGGTGTCCTCCAGGTTTGCGAACACCTGAGGGGACAGAAAGCAGGTCAGTGTGTCATACTGTGTGAGTTCTTGTATGAAGCTACACTCATATGTGGCTGTTATGGTTGAAAAGAACGCACCTTTCTTGTCAGACGGAAGTAAGCTGTTAGAGGTGACATGAGCATCATCTTCAGGATGACAATAGTGGCGTATGTGAAATATGATTGGAGGACCTGGCTGTCCATCACACTGCTTAGCGACGACATTGCCCCTGTGAGAAACAGAAATACATATTTATGGCCTCGGCACTTTAGGGCCACTAAATTCTTCCAGGGGAATGAAAAATTAGATATTGAGAATAATTTTACAGGAAGTCACAATTTTAGGCTACTTGTCATTTTAAAAGGGGAATAACAGAAGATCAGTATGTTGCCTATGTTAAAAAGAGGAATGTGGATCATCTTTTGTCACATCCACATTATCAGAACTTAAAGGTTCAGTGTGTAGAATTTAGTGACCTCTAGTGGTGAAGTTGCATGTTGCAGCTGAATACCCCTCACCTCGCCCGCCCCTTCCAAACACGAAGGAGAACCTGTGGTAACCTTCATTTGTATTAAAAACCCAAAAGGTGTTTAGTTTGTCCAGTCTGGTCTACTACAAGAAACATGGCGGCCTCCCTAGAGAGGACCCGCTACCGCGTTAAATATAAAGTATTTAAATATAAAGGGCCCATTCTGTGGTAAAGAAAACAATTTAGATGATTACACACTCGTGAGGACACCACTAAGATTATTTTATGTTCACTAGATCCCTTTCACCTACATCTTACACACTGAAACTTTAAGGCTTATCAGTTTACAACATGTTGTAATTATTTCAGCTAGAGAGCTGATAGCAATGCAAGAAAACTGACCTTTGAGCAGTTGATCAACATTAATCCACAGCACATTGTACAAGCTCCTGATTTCTCAATACACATAATAAGTATGTACATTTACTCTCTTCCCTTGTTTCACACAAGCTGAGAAAGGTCACTGAAGCTCATCAAAATGCACCAAATGGGTTGATATAGACCTGTTGTGACAAAAGGCTGGAAGACCACTTGGGATGAGGCTCTGTCCTTTGTATTATTTGTTGTAGTTTTTTTTAAAGGACACATATTTCTTCTCTTTCCTCTAGTGTGTTACTTCGGGCAACACTGGCTGCATGAGCGGTACGTGTTCATTTCGGTGCCCATGGTTAGAGCGTCCACACTGCCTGAGAGAGCTGCGCTGCTCTGTAGAGATTTGAGGTGTCACCTATTTACTCTGTGTACCACGTGTGGGTTCATTGCAGGATAGACAGTGAAAAGGATCTTTCGCCTCAGTGTTAATGTCTATCCTTCAAATACGTCACAACATGAACATCTGCAACAGTTCCTGTACTTGTTTCAGAGTAAAAGCACTCTCTGGTTTCTGTTGACTGGATCCATTCATTTGATATAACCGGGTTTTGATCATTATTGCAGGACTGTAAGATGCGCAGCTTCATATTGTAGAGTCCTGGCACTTAGTTGCATATTATAAAGCCATACTTTTATTCTAAGAAATAGAGTATTCATACCAGAAACCTCTCATTGCAGACATGCGGCAGACACGCTGCCTGTGTGAACAACAGATGACCGTGATGTGCAGCAGAACCGCGGCGCTCATGCAGGCAGTGTGGCCCAGGCGTTACATAGGTCTTTTGTGTATGTAAATGGTTAAAGAGTTGAGAGGGAGCTCCTCTCCCCCAAAGGAAACTCTTCATTAGTAGTAAGAGCAATATTTCTGGGGAGTGTATGCCCCATATTTGCATAATGCGCACTAAGTGGTTGGGCTGGCACGCCCCCCTAACAAAGCCATGTCAAGCCACAGCAGAGAACGACATTTCATACACATGCAGGAAGTGATTGAGCAATCACAACAGAGTGGGCCAGCTAGCCAATCAGAGGAGACTGGGCTTTATCAGGAGGCCGGCCTTAAAGAGACAGGTGCTCAAACCGATTGTTTCTGACAGAGGCTGAAAAGAGGAGCTGCAGCAATGGAAGGTTTGAGGAAAGTGATGTGTTTCTTCTGAACATTAGAGCATGTGAACTTTTTCTAAGTAATGACACTAATTAAAATCACTATTGCTATGCTGGTTCTAAGCCTGTGTCCGTTCAGTGAAGCTCGACTCAGAACACAGAACCACGAACTGGAGAATCAGTTGTCGTTGCTCTTGTCTATTTCCTAGCAGCTGCTCCTACAAAGTGACGGAAGCCTGTTTATTCACAGTTTACCAACATGGATAGATCATGTGTCCACATCACACCTAAATTCAACACTGCACTTCCTTGGGGCGTTAACCAAGTGTGAAACCGGTTAATGGACGGTTCTAGAGATAAGTGTCCCACATACACAGATAGAGCGAGAGAGATATCTGGAATATTTATATAAAGCTATCCCTCTGTGCAGGGGCGGATTTCCCTGGGGGGACAGGGGGGTCCGAACTCCCCCATCCAGAGAGTTGTCCCCCTCAATATCATTGCAAACATCAGCAATAAGAACGTTAAATAGTGATACAACATGTACTGAACGCATGTTCGCTAATTATAAACGCGAATGTAAAGCATTCTTAAACTTTGACAGATCGTCCCCTCTCCCCATTTCCTTGCCTCGCAGTGGTTTGGTCCACTGAGCACCGCCCCCCCTTCTATCTCCCTCTCACACACACACACACACTCTGTCACTCTCTCCCTCAGAGTTTACTGACTTCCTGAAAGTCGCAGCTCTGCAACAGTTCACTAAAAACAACGGATGTGTCAGACACGTTGCTTTTATTCAATGACTCAATAGAATAAAACACATTTAGATTTAATCAGACTGGATATTGTTTGTTTATCGTCTCACTTGAATCTTGAATCTAACTCGACCACTTTGGTACGTGCAGCTGCATCTACTAATGCACTTATAAGACAAACTTTGAAAAAAATTGTTTCATGCACATGTAAAGAATAATTATTTCACACAATGTATCAATCAATTATAAACTCCTAAGAATCCCGAGAACATAGTGAGGTGTGCAGCTGAGGTCTTACCTAGTTCTTGTAAAGTCACAGTGAACAGCAGAGACAGTTCCAAAGATCAGTTGGACACAAATGGTTGGAATTTATCCTGAGGTTGTGTAATCTGTGGGAGGAGCCCTGAGCCCTTTTCTTACATAGTCACACTTACATGTGAGTTTCACTATCTGATCAATCACACTGAGAACTTAATACCATGACACAAAGTTGATAGTAAAGTTTATTAAAAATACATTTTTCATTCATAATTTTGGCAAGTCAAAGGGAATGCAATGAATACATGGTAAGAATCGATAATAATTAAGCTCGTAGAAACATGTAGCAAAAGTGACAAATGAAAGAAAACAGGTTCAGGTCTACTGGTCCAGTGTCATGTCTACAGGAGGAGAACTGTGCTGAGCACCCTGTAAGCCATGGAGAAGGTGACCAGCATGCCCAGTATCCAGCCCAGGCCCCTGCTGGGCTGAGGCAGAGCGCCGACGTAGGCGACGGTGTGGAAGATCCGCGCTCCGGCAAAGATGCGGAAGTGAAGCAGAGCGGCTGAAAGCTCAGGTGCGGTCAGGGCGTAGAGGAGGCCGATCACCACGAAGGGAACGATGTTCTCCAGGTCGTTCAGGTGACACCTGGATGCCAACAACACAAAGAATATAATGTGATGTATACTGTTACATATTACAGCTTGTTCGTAAGGAGTCCAAACATTTGGTATCTTACAACATATCACATTCCAACTATCCACCCATCCATCCATCCTTAACATGCTTGTCTGGTTTTTGTTTAAGTGGGTCTGGGGAGGAGTCTACGCTAGTTTAGTGAATGTGTGGTTGTCAAGCCTGTGACTAGCCTTGGAGCTATAGGCTTACATGTGCATATATGTACGCATGCCAGGGGCGAAGCTAGAGAAGGGGCCGGGGAGGGGGGGGGCACTGGCCCCAGTTGAAATCTGAGTGGCCCTTAAAGTGCCACTGTCCTATAAGCAGGTTTTTTTAAATGTCACTTTCTAACAATAAATATGATCTTTGTTCAGAATTTTTTAATTTTTTCTAAGCTCAAAGCTATAGAGAAAACAGTAAACAAGGAATGACTTAAATGTCCACTTAACTGAATGAGGAATTGTTTATGGATGTTGGAAGTATAAATGACGCCTCTGTGTAAATTGTGGCTTCTTTATTGCCCCTGATTTACAAAATTTCTACATCCACCACTGGTACATGCAGAACATTTAAGGGTCAAAGTGTGATGTTTTGAAATGTGTCCTAAAATTAAACATCATGGGTCTGTGGGGTATAATAAGCTGCTTGTTCAAATAACATATGGGTTGTTGTTGTTTTTCAGAGAGGACAGTCTGTGTTAATCTGATAAATCGGAATAACTGAAAGAACATGATTTCAAATATATCACACTGTTCAATGTATGTTATTGTTATATGTAGAGTAATGTCAGCCTTTTGTCATCTGTCGTCACCTTCGAACACGCTCCACGTCTGGATGGGTTCTCAGCAGCTTCTTCTTCTCCTCTGCAGACTTTCTGCTCACATCTTCCTCATTAGAGAACGCCTACATGGCAGAGATAATACATGCATTGACTCAAAGTCTTTCTCTGCATACATATGATTGTTATTGCCACTTCAGAGCCTTTTTTTTTTTTCGCCTGGTCATTCTCTTTTACAACCTGGGTTGGGCCTCAGTTATGGTGTGTACGTGACTTTTGTTTTTGTGGAGCTGCAGAGTGGGAGATTTGTGGGGGGGTTCTATATTTCTTGCATCATCTTTCCTCTTGTTTACCAGGAGGAAAACCAACACAAGTCTGGTAGATTCTTAGAAGTTAGATGGTTTAAGGAGGTTAATCCAGACTGAACACATCCAGAGACTGACCCTTTGTATAAAATCATTAGTTTCAAACCAGAAAAAGGCACCACTCTTGTTACCTACCCCTCTGGAGACGCGGAAGTATCCAGTCAAGGGCCCCATCAGCATCATCTTCACAATGACAATGGCAGCATAGGTGGTGAAAGCCCTAAATACCTCATTTTCCATTAGATCAGCCATCTCTGCTGATTTACAGCTGGACAATAAAAGAAAGAGGCAGGAGTTACTTCCCCTGATTCTGTTCGACTTCGAGTTAAATCTGTAGAATCTACAGAAGTCTATAACCTAAATAAAACAATTATACAGCACATGGAAATGCAAAAGTAAAGAAGCTGGATAAAGAAGTCATTAAAAACTCTGACACAACTCCACAAAAAGTCTATTCATAAGCTGTTATTCAATGTGTGTATGCAGCACTCTTAGGAAACCTGAAGATACATGAATGATCTATTGTCAAAAACATGAAACGTCATTTGTTGTTTAAGAGCTCAACTTACGTTCTGCTGTGACTCTGCAGGAGTGAAGCGAGTCTGGGGCTGCTGCGTGAAAAACAAACTGACCTGTGGCCCAGAAACTCGGGGGGCGGGACAGGAAAAATGCAGCGTCACACTCCCACACATGAGAGGAGCACATGCAGCAAAAAGGAAAAACCCCAAAGCTCTGCATTTTTTAAGTTTTTCGAATAACAACTTGCATTTCAGGAAATCTTGAAACTAAAATTCCTCACCATGCGGAAGAAGAAGTAAGAAAATAACATCAACTTATGTTTACAAAAATGTGAGGAATGTTGTGAAAAATTATTAATAAGTTATTTAGCCCAGGTTCACTCTTTTTTTCTCTCCTCCATTGGGAAGCAGCCTTCCTGGTCTTTGATTGTTACCAGTTAGAAAATAGTACTGTATGAATAATGAATAATCCATTTTTATCAATTTGATTAACATTTTTCTAATCAAAGAATTCCAGCATGGGTGTTTGCAAGGTTGCAGGCTTTATTTTTGATGATGTTTGATAGGAGCGTTTAGCAGCCGTAACCGTGGTGACGAAGCAGGAGAAAAGGTTGTGTGATGAGGTTCATCTGAAATGTTCATTTACAATAATGGAAATATCGAACAGTGTGTGCAGCATTTTTTCTTATATCAGAAATCAGAGGCTTTAGTTTTTATTTATCATGTGTTTCTGAGCTGTCCTGATAGAATACGTGTAAAAGCAAAGAATCTTTGTTGAGTGAAGGGGAAGCTATAATAGTTGTGATGTATTTACATGTTGTGATAAACTCTCCCTCCATTTGTCAGAAGCTCTGTTTTAAAACCAGAGTGGACAAATACAAAATCCGGAGCAGAAAAACAACGATTCCTCTCATCAATAATCTTCTGACAGTTATTATTTCTCATTTTACTGTAGACTAAAGTCTTTTGTCCCTGTCAGGATCCTGTAGATCGATGACTGGTGGTTTTCCACTGATCTGATCTCTGACAGAATTTGATCTCGTAAAACTGAGAGTTAAAAATAGTTAGCTTGATACAAAAGCCTGCCTCTTTTTACAGGCCCCAGATCTCTTGCAATTTCTTAATTTGTCCTTTGTTTGTTTTTAATGTGAATTCTGAGTAAACTATAATGTCCTACAGTATTCTGTGGTTTAAATTATTTTATTTTTGGACAGGATAATAATCCAAGGGAAATAACCTATAAAGGAAAAGAAAAACAAACAGAGGATGATGATTATTATCATTGATCAAATCAATTTAATAAAACATCATTTCATACACATTCATATAAACCTCATGTGGAGCATAGAGTTGTAGGTGTGTATGTGTAGTGCGAATGTCTGCAACATTGCTATTTTACACCCCAGTGTGTCAGTCAGTTGAAGACATATGAAGCTATTGGGCAGTAACATTTAATTTCTCTGCACTAACCAGTTTACTCGTAGAATTTTCGAGCTGCCAATGATCAATACATTATAATCGCGTATCATGAAATGGAAGCTAAGCGCCTGGGATGGATCTTACACATCAGCAGCCGGGGCATCATCTTAGTGCAGCAGATTCCCCAAGTAAAATAATGTCGTGTGATTTCCCACAAGGAATAGTAATGGCAAAAAAAGCTGCATTGATTTCTCACCAGCCCTGCCAGTAATTGGGATGCTGGCTGCGATATGCTGCCATTGATTTCTTATGGTAGCCAGGTTGTGCTGCTGGTGTAGGACAACAATGACTAAATAACAGCCCGGCCAATGATCTTAATGCCAGAAGCCAAGCACAGCTATTGATTTCATTACAGAATGCCTCCTAGGTTCGAGACACATACATTTTTTTATTGATCAAAGGTGGTGTCCACATTACTTGCAGCACTGTCACATGCATCCAATCAATGACAGCAGAATGCTGAGCACGTGGAATTGCATAGGCACAGTGGGGTGCAATAAATTTAGCGGCATATAATCAGGGTTTGGAAGGTGACCCCGCGACTCGGAGAATTGATAAGTGTGAGCGTTTCTGCTGCAACCTGTGGGATAAACTGTTGATACTGTGTGATTAACTTGTGTAATAGGGTTTCATTTGACCCGATTCACGTCTCTGTGGCCCAAGGGCGGCGAGAAAAATAAGAAATCAGACCAGCACCCAGGCAGGAGAAGCTGCTCAGATAAGGCTGTATTGATGATGGGCTTGCAGCAATTTGTTCAGCCCAAACCCCCAAAATACAGGAATCATATCAACTGGATGGACGAACAGCAATTTAATGGTTAAAGCCATAATACGAGTAATTGGTTGATTCTTGCTGAACTGGAACATGATGATAGAGTTAGAAGCAACCAATTTTCATGGGCTCTAAAGGGGGTGATGCCTGGGATTTCTGAGCGGGCACGGGAGGAGTGGTTTGTGATTTCATGATGAACACAAACATATCTAGGTAAAATGATCCTTATGTAACACATGACTCCCTCACTGATGCATGCATCCCCCTAAACAGCTATAATACCCAAGTTCTTACCTGGTTTTGAAGTAAGGAGGCCCTTTTATGACCAATTGTTTTTTCTTATTTTTTATTACAGCACTGGAAACTAAATAAGACTGCAAATAGCTTTTTAATGGCCTGTTCCTACCCCCCAGAGAGTCAGACCAGCCTCATGGGATATGGAAAGTATGTGCGTGAAATGGTAATTGTCTTAATGATCGGTTTGATTGTTTAATGAATAAAACGCTTAAAATGGCTTTGGTACCAAGTTTCTTGAAAGAGAAGGAAGAGTTGTGTGTGTGTGTGTGTGTGTGTGCGTGTGTGTGTGTGTGCGTGCGCGCTTGAGGAACAAAGAAGAGTTTTAGTAGGTGTAATGAGCTGCTGCAGTGAGACTTTAAAAGTTAGATTTGTATCTTATCTAACCAGGGAGTTTTCAGTCTGACTAACTGTTCAACACGGTTAATAATTAATCTTATCAAATGTCTGTTTATTATTAATCAGTGCGTGATATTGATTTTGCATGCTGGAACTGTTGGTCTGTGCTTTTAAACCTCAATGTCTCTGTATTTCATACGTGTTTCCTTCGGACTAAATTAAAACTCCACTACATTTCAGGTAATCAGCTCTATTGAGCACATTTAAAAAAAAGCATTGGGTTTGAACAGCTGGTGTCTAATATTTGAAACTACTGGTTGAGAGAAGTAATCGTCGGACCCACTCTGTTGGAACCAACGGGCACAGACACCCAGCATGTCATTCAGTGACTTAGTGTATTTGTAATGGTTTTCCCTGAGGGTGGGGTAGCCTGCCCCGGTGCTCCAGGTGCTGAGCCTGGATGTCTGCAGACATTTCCCCTCCAAATGGCTCTTAATGAAGAAGCTCATTAAGGATCAGCGGTAGCGCTGCACTCCTAATGATGGCCACACAGCTGCTCATTAGGCTCAGGCCGTTAGGCTTTGTCTTCTCACCCACCACTGAGAGCAGCTCGGCACCTTTTACATCCACCTTTTTAGCAAGTTATACTCTGGAGCCGGATGATCAAGCAGGTTAGTACATATGCCAGCACTTAGGATTCTTGTCACTGGCTGTTAACGGATCAAACGTGTTTAAGAATAGAATGAAGGTCAAACGGGTCAAGCTCCACTGTTCTCTACATCCCGTGATACAGAAGTGTTGGATTGGAAAAACAAAACCATCTACAAAAAGGATGTACAGCATATATGCTACTAATTTGTTTTCCTGGAAATATCTACTGCTGTCAATGAGGGGTCTGTTGATAATGAGGGATCATTACTGTCATTTCAAATGCCCTCACTTTCGGTTTGACCTCCTAATTTCCGACCTCCCAAGTTCCAATCCTTTGGTCTGTGGTGGTAGTCGGTGGTCCAGACATCCCTCTCCCCAGCAACACCTTCCACTTCCTCCTGGTGCAACCCGAGGGCTTCACAGGCCAGATGAGATGTGTAGTCTCTCCAGTGTGTTCTGGGTTTACAACCAGGCCTCTAACCAGTTGGATCTGCCATGAAAATCTCCAGTGGAAGGCTCCCAAGACACAACATGATCAGATGCTTAAACCTCCTCAACGCACCCCTCTTTGATGCAGAGTAGAGATGACCCACCCTAACTTCTTCAGTCACTGCCCAAAGGGCTCTGACCATCGGTGAGAGCTTAGATTGACTGGTTTTGTCTTCTAGCTCAGCTCCATCCTCACAACAACCGTCGTGTACAATGCCTGCATGATTTCTAATGTTGCACCAATTCATCTATCAACGTCATGAGATAAACTCTTCTACCTGACACAACAACTTGCTCCCAACCTGAAGCTATCTTCCTCTTGTAACGTTGATACAAAGTCAGATTCAACCGAGCCAGCTCAGCATTTTGTCTGAAAGCATGATGGGATGTTGACTGCTTAATTATACCATGCAGTGCACATGTGTGGACACATCTGCATTCATTTTCTTTCTCCAGCCATTTGTTCAGGTTTTTTCCTTTTAATTTGTCGACAGTCTGTACATTGTGGAGAATGTAGGAGAAAGTGTCCTGTTCTCACCAGCGTTGCCTCTAAAGCAGGCTGATGGGCAGAGATGAATTGAGAATCTAAATCATCCCTGCTTTAGGTTCTAAGTGATTCTGGATGTGTCATCAAGCCCTCCTTATCTCTGGTTCACTTTGGGCCCTCAGTGAATAATAAGATCTTACTTAGCATTAATAGCTCTGCTGCATGCTGGGAGAATGTGTCTGCTTTGTGAGCGGGGCAGGACAGGCCTGTGGATGAATTCCCCAAGTGATCTTGTTTCAGAGCTGATTAGCACACTGTCATTGTGGTCAGCGTGCTCTGCGGCAGGCTGATGCTAATGGGTGTCAGACAGCATTCACACTGAGTGATCCTTTCATCCAAAGACTTCCTTTTTTTTTTTTTTATAGCACCATATACTGATGACCTTAATACTCACAGCTTTCTCAAATACCTCAGAGCTGCTACACTGCTGTGTTTTAACCTGAGTTTTTTTTAGTTGGATATGATGCTGCTAGATCTTTTAGCAACACTCACATGTGTTATTATGTTTTATTATTATATTTGTCTTGATGTTGTGGGACTGGTTTTATTTAAAACCTCCTCCTACTTCCCCTTCGTCCTTTAGCTGCCCTGCTGCTTCCTGTGGCTCCACAGAATCGATATAGTTGCCTTGTTTGATGTTCTATTGGTGAATAGGTTGATTTATATGACGTTGATGTTTCAGTTAAATGTTTAGTTTAGTTCTTTCATATCTGTGTAATCCAAAAACTTTTACAAAACCCCCAAAATACACTTCTACAATTCTTTATATTACCTGCGCCTTTCATACAAACAACACTACATAAAAATAGATGGCCATCCCTTTTTCCTTGATTTCCTTTCTTTTTACGCATCACACAACAAATCACTTACACTTTAAACTTTAGCCACCATAACATAATTATAATATTGTAATATATTATAATACAAATATATATTACTCATTAACTCTATTGATTATTTCACTCATGTCTATTGGAAACAGAGAATAACAGAACAGAAACTGAAGCAGTACTTATTCTAAATATACTGGCTCATACTCTCTGAGAAAGCTCCAATCCACAAAACAAAGACGGACTAATTGGAGGGATCTCACTTTATTAAAGAAAGTGTTGAAAGGATGAAGATGGGAAAAAATAGCTTTTTAATCAAAGATATATTTGCAGTGCAATACAATACAATATATTATCTGTGCAAATTAGCTCCCACACTCTATTGGAAGGCAAATTAATGTGTGATTTGCAGAGGGAAAACATGCAATGAAACCACAAATTATGACATATTATTTCCCCTGCGCTAACATGTGTTTCCACAGGCTTCCTAACATAAATAACACATGAACATGTTCTCGAAGGGCAATTATTTGTTTAAGTATCGTGTTTGGAGTTCAGAAAACATCGCATTCGTGCCTTGGAAAATAGAACGGAATATTTCCAGTGACCTCAAATGATATTTTCTCCATTAACGTCACATTCTTGCTATTAGAAGGTGAGCTTACAGTAATGTGGGTATCAGTGTCGCCAGGTTTCCTTCACAAATGGAGATAATTGAACAAAAGCAATGCACACTGGGTGGTCAGGCCAGGCCGGGCTCCTGCGCAGCGGCAGGAGCTGCTGCGCCTCATTAGGGAGCTATTTTAACAAAGCCCTTTTCTCTGCACGCTACAGAGGGGCATGTAACCACGGCTCGACATCCCATGCATTCTCCTCTCAGCCCTCACAAAGGGACATAAATCTCCTTTGGGCAGGATAATTACCGAGATAATTTTATCCATAATGATGCTTGTCAGTCAGGAGTGCTGATGAAATTAAAGAACTTCTTCTCTGTGAAATTTCTCCCGCAGATTTATGTGACAGGGGAAGGGAGAAGAAGAAAAAAAAGACGGAAAACGAGAAACTGAAAGTGTGAGAAACTTTTTTGTCTATAATAGCCTGACTCCATAAATCCATGCAGTGTGAAGGATGTGTACATTCCTCACTCGGCCCCAAGCCAGGGGTCAAGCCGGCACGAATTTAAAACAAAGGCGTTACAGTTAAGCAAGTGGCCGTTGCTGATGTTGTATTTACATTTGCACAGTGCAAAGCCGCTGTGTGCGTTGCAGAACATAATGTGCTCTCTGTGTGGCTTCTGTCATCATTCAATGTGATACTTAATTTGCTCTTTCACACACATGCGGGTAAATATGCAGACACATGTACTGAGGGTAGATCTTGGGAATCCAGGACAGGATCCTTTTAACAAAACAGCACACTTGATCATCATGTACTGTCGGAGAGAGGAAGCTGGAGGAAGTCAGCCTTCGCTCTAGCTGCAGAGAAACTGCACACTTTGATCTGGAATAAGAATTCTTTTGACTTGTCTCCGTGTTTTTTTTATTTTTTTTTAAAAAAGGGGGCCACTTAAATTATTTCTGAGATGCTGTTATGAGGCTCGGTGGCAAAGGTAAAGGCCTCCTGTGGATAAGAGGAGATAAAAAGGCAAAAACAAAAGACATCACTGCCTGAATGTTATAATATTTAGCATAAGCAGCGGCAAACATTTCTTCAAGGAATACATGTCTTGTGCTTTCTTTTAAAAAATTAACATGGAGGAATTGGGACCCTGTTACCCACTGTATCACTCAACAAAGGCAACTGAACAATCGCTTATGTCAAAGTTTGACAATGACAGAATTAGAGCAGGGTTTTTCTCGGCTCCCTGTCCCCCACTGGGAACCTGGCACACACAACTCAGAGAAGAAGTTTACTTTCGTTGTCATTTGAAATTACGCTCATTTGCATTTTTCCGGAAGAGTGGGACCACATGAAAAACAACGATGCCACCAAAGAGCGACGCCGAGACGCGCCTTTGAAATGGAACCTCGGCGCACTTCAATGAGATAAACTGTCTGGTGATCACCCCTGCAGGGTTTTAAAGAATCTGTAATTCGGGAGATGGAGAAACTTCTCCAGATGGCTTCTGGAGTTCTGCTTCCACCAACACAAGCGGAGGAGTCGTCACCAGAGGAAGATGTTCTCTCCGTCCACCTCCTCCACCAGCCAGTGTGACAGGAGATGTGCTTGATGACCCGTTACCACTTCAGGGAAGTATTGATTCTGAAGGTGAGATGAGAGGATGGATATCATGTGGTTACGATAGCTTAGCATAAAGAGAGGATGCAGGGTTTGGTTTGGATGTGTCCAAACAACACGGTTCAAGCTCCACCTCTGAATCGCTGCCTGTGTCTCCTACATCCTCCACCAATGTACTGGAGAGACTTCACGGAAAAGAGACGTGTAAAAAAACTACACAAAAGTAGATCGATATTTGACTATATTAATAATTATAACTCCTACTACTGTCACTAGGGTGAATTTGGGTAATCTGGGAAATTTTGACTTCTGTGACTTATTCTTCCGCGATATCTGTTTTGCTCATCCGATCAACAGATCGTACCTTTCTGTAATCTTTAAGGTGTTTTCTAACCACACCAGAAGAAAGAATGCAGAGAGAGAAGGCGTGACACAGCATTTATTGTTCTTTGTCCCTGTAGCGCCGCAAACCCCAGATAGGGCTGGAGGATGTCATTTGGCACTGAAAAGCTAAACAGAAAGACAAATAGAAACCATACCCAGGCAAGAGCAACTTTGGACTCTGTGGTTACTGCTGACCTCACAGTTCAATCTATCTGCACAAATACAGCAGATAAATGCAATAGATTGACTAAAGTGTAATCTAATGCAGTGAACTTCACCCATTCTCTGTCACCTTGAGTCTGCCCAGCCCCTCTTCTCTCAGAGACCTGGTGTAAACCTGTTGTCACTCTCCCTGATCGACCTGCTGATCGGACCCCATGCACACATCAACCTCAGAGCAACATCACAGACATAAAAAACTAAACTCTCTTCAGCACAGAATACAACAAGCAACTCAAAATAAGATTATCCACATAATCTAATTGATAATCAAAATTCAAATAATAATCAAATGACCAAATCTTTTAATATAGGGAGACAGGGCCTCGTGACAAAGGGGGAGAAAGCACCTTTTTCACAGCGCCTATAAAAGACAATTCTGTCTGTCATGGTTTTGTATTTTTGAGTGTTTTGTCTTAGTGGTATTTTTCCGCCTCTTTATGAAGAGTGTTTTCTGTTTAATTATGATCTCGTGTTTCTTGTACTTCCCTGTGTTTATGTTTGTCTGAGTTGTTTCGGTGTCGCATGTTTTCTGTTTCCTGTTTTATTTTGTAGGCTCTGTTCCTAGTGTGTTTTCTTCACTTCCTGTCTCTGTGATTGTCTGCACCAGTCCTCATGTGTCCCACCTGTGTTCAATCACCCCTGCCTTCCCTGTGTGTGTATATAAGCCTCTGTGCTTCCCTTTGTTGGTTCATGGTCGTAATGTTTTGTCTAAATGTTGTAATCTCCTGTGCTTCGTCTCCTGTGTTTTGTATTGCCTTGTCTCCTGAGCTCCCGTCCTCTGCATCTTCGTGTAAGCCTCCAGTGTTTTCCCCTGTGTGCTTTTAGTTGTTTTCTTTCTGTTAAATACTTTCACCTATTAAAAGGACACCTTTAGTTTAAAACTCTGCATCCTGGGTCCATCTGCTTCATCGAACCTGACACTGGGAGGGTCACTTTGTAATCTGGGACACTTGTATTAGGTTTAGAGTCACGTATCTAAACACATGGAAAAGAGTCCGACATTTTACGCATATGCAGTTAATCTGCTACACAACGTGACGCGCACAGTCAGGACCTCAGAGTTAAAGTGACTGGAAGGATCCAGATTCATGACCCGACACCATCGATTAATAACTAAATAAATGTGATCGTCACTGTGTGAAGAGCGACAGAGACGAGCAGACACGTCACAGATTAGGATGCAACTTCATTGTTGCAGAAGAGGCGATGCACCGTTTATCTATGAACACATAAATATGAATTCAGTATTATTATATTATAGAGAACAGTTCTAGGTGTGAGTGCAGTTTAGAAAAGAGCAGAGGAGCAGTTTCTTGTCTGTGATGTTGCCCGAGTACTGAGCCTAAATGCACTGCCGCTGCCAAGAGGGGGCCAGCGGGGCCACCCTGATACAGTAAATGCTATAGTCAGACTTTTTATCACATAAGCCTTAGTGCATTGATGTAGAGGTTATCAAAATAATCAAAATAATGGCATCACTATTTATTTATATATTTTGGGGGGGACCAGAAAGCAATTGATCCTAGGGCACCCAAATGGCCCTGGAGTCCTGGTCAGTCTGTTGTTCCATGCATTGGTAAACCTGACAACCACACTCCACTCCAGTAGGGGACGGTAGCATGCAATAAGGTTGTCTGTCAACCTCCCCTTCTGTCTGCAAGTACTCTCATCACGACCCAGCATAGCTGTGATTTCTCTCCCAGAGCTCGCCTCCATTTGTGTTTATATATTATATTCCTTCAAAGATGGGTTGTACAAATATTGGTATGGGATCTCCTCGCACAGCCTCTCTTCAAAACAAGTCTTCTTCTTCTTCTTCTTCTTCTTCTTCTTTTCTTCGGAGCCAAACCAAGAGTGCCCTACTACAACTGGACTGGAAAGTGTTGAACAGTAAAAGACGTATCTGGTGTATGAACAGTTGATGCATATAGTCAGTGTGGTCACAAACTTTAGGTGTGGTTTAGGCACAAAAGTGATACGGTTTGTTAAGTAGAGAAAAAGCCAACACAATCCAATCTCCTGCTTCAGTCTGTATGGACTCTTTTAATAATTCAACTCTCACTGCACAAAACACAGACAGCCTCCTTATGCAGAGTCCAAACATTGTCGAGAATTTGATTATATACTATACTCTTATAATAACCTTTCCATACCCTACGTACATCATCAGTGAACCTTTTGCAAAGCCTCGCCAGGCCCCATCCAGTATTTTCAATGTGTTCTGATACTGTTCATTCTTTTCCTTTCTGAAAATGTTCTCCCACACACCTGGTTTCAAAATGACCGGCAGAACATGGCGGAGCACTTAAGAAGAACCAGACAGTGCGTCCACCTTGGTTTTCTTACACGCTGCGGGGTCCCGCACATCACACAGCTGTGGTTGACCCGCGGAGCGTTCCTCGGCGCGGATAACCTTTCCACAGAGGAACATTTTAGAGGAGGTGGAATGAAAGGGAAATCAATGAGGGTGGAGTTTTTTGCGAGCAGGTCACTGTTAAAGACGCAGCGGCACGGTTCACATGCTGCCGGGCCCCGACGCTGACCTCCATACAGTCGGCAGATCAATGGACGGGACAGAGGCCACCGGGATATTGATTGATTAATCAAAGCCAATTTCCTTTTGATCAGCGGGGCCGCCCAATGAACCGGCAAAGGCACAGTGAAGCAGCATGTTTTATTTACTCGCGCAGGGTCCCTCGCTGACTCCCGCCGTACACTTCAAACAGACTGTGACAATTCTGTCATCGCTGTGATTGATGAGAAAAAGTTTCCCTTATATTCCCCAATGGATTCAATTGGCCGTCTGGATTTGTTTAATCATCAATTGTGGGATTTGTGTTTTCTCTACTTGGCTTTGTCTCTTTTGTAGGATTTGTTCTTTTGTTGCTCACTATTCAGCTCCAGAAACAATATTCATTAAAAGAATCGTCTTTTTATTATTCATATCATTCACATGTGTTTTTTTGTCTGTTACTTAGCAGCATTGCACAACAACTACTGTTCGTAGTACATGAAAGTTGGTGGGAGGATGGAGTACGGGTCAGGGGAAAACTCATTAAATTTCAGTATGGATCCGGATCTGGGGGAGGATCCAGGAGTTTATTTTAACATTGCGATTTAAGATTGACATTTTCACCACTTACCAAGGGAATAATTCATGGATCTAGATGGAAAAACATCAGGCATATTTAGGGGACTGATATCTATGTGCATACGATTTGGTGCAGCTTGGATTTAAGGGGACATGTTAGGCCCTGGTGGACGTGTGTGCTATTCTGAAAGCTTTTCTATTTCTGTATATGTAACAATTAAACTTATGCAGTTTAATCCTCACATACTGTGAATGTGATGTACTGTAATACATAATACATACATAATACATCTGCCTCTGCACTTTTCGCTTTAAGTAAGTAGGGTAAAGTGTGGAGACACAGACATTACTGTTGTTGCTGAAAGAAGAAATCCGAGCTGAACATTCTTTGCATTTGGAAACATCTCACATTAAGAAATGGTAACAATGAGAAAAGCGTGTGTGTGAACGTCAGAGAGAGTTAAGCTAACCACGTCGTGACTCCAGCTGTGAGACTGATTCTCAGGTTCTCACTCTCAAAAAGAAACAAAGTGAATTTCCTAAAAGAATCGAGTGTTTCTTTGAACATGAGTGGTTGCACCAATGCTTATTTAGAATGGTGTCAAGATGTTTCACTAAATTAGAGGTTAAATGTGAAACTTTTCCACATTAAAATGTCTCCACACATATAGATCTCTGATATATATGTTGGTGAGTCACAAATATTTCCTGTCATTTTCAAATCTGTCAGCGTTCCCATCCCCTTCTATCCAGTTTTAAGCCACATTTTATAATACACTTCATAGACCTTGATTATTTTTTTACTGTATATTTTAACAACATGAAGGATTTTGGTCTCAGACGTCTGAATCTTTAGTTATAAATGAAACAAGTTGAGAAACATTAGCGACAGCTCAGCTTCCAGCCTCTGTGTCCGCCAGACAACACAGATTTCAGATTTTTAACATCAAATTGCGGAGGAGGAGATCTCCGCACATAATTCTGCATCTGGTAGAAATCGGACCAAATGTTTTGGGCAGCTGCGCTCAAAGCCCTCCTAGGATGATTTTTAATGTGGATCTGCTTTTTAATTATTATTCCTATGTTCAGTAAATTATGAGGTTTCATATAATCTGCTGCAAAGAAATACGAGAGTATTTAAAAACTAGATTGGCACTGATCAGAGAGCACAACTCTGCCAGGGCCCAACAGTCTCCTTAAATTCAATCAAGCTTCGCCAAATGTCACACACTCATAGATATCAGTTCTCTACATGATTTTGTATATAAAGATCCATTTATTATTCCCTGGGTAAATGGGGGAAAAAGTTGAAAAACCTTCGATCTTGCAATGTTAAAGAAATGGGCTCTTCCCTGACTGACACCACATCCTTCCACTAAGTGTTCCAAATCTGTTTAGTAGTTTTTGTGTAATCCTGCAGTAACTAATAAAGGAGGAACAGGGTGGAGGTAAGAATGCTCCCTCCATCGTTTATTTCTTCGGTTTGTTTGAGTAACTAGTTTTTGCTCTGGATGCACTTTTGTTGTTAGCTGGGAATGTGAACGAAAGATTAATCCAACGTTAAAATAGCACTTGACAGTCGGAAATCCTTGAAACAATTCGTATTAGAAACAAGTAAATGTTAAGACTCAATAGTAATAAATAAATATTTGATCTTCCAGCGTACGACTTCTCCAGCCTGAATAGGAGAGGGGCTGGTCACTGCGTCACGGCTCCATAGTGGAACTAGTTAAAGGGAGAAAGCGGAAAGAACAGCTCCAGTGTTTGTTGTGCTCAAGGCCAATCCAGTCCTAATCAGCCTCCCGACTGTTTCTCTCAGCATGCGCAGGGATCCGGAGCAATGCTGCTGACCACAACCAGGCAATCAGCATCACACATTATGTGTTGCATGCTGCGGTGGTGGTGGGGGTGTGGACCTTGGCCATCAAGACATAATGAATTCAAGGTTGTTAATGTTTTTCCAGAATTCATCTCTCTCCCTCTCTCTCTCATGGTTTATTACAACGCAGGAATGTTTCTCTCTTCAACTTCCAGCTCTGTTTTGTTTTGCCGCTACATCGAAAGGGAACGACAAGGTCCTCGGCTGAACCCGCGCGGTTCAGACCACCTCGCTCTCCCGCCTCGCAAACACAACCCGTTTCATTTTTAATGATCTGCTCAAGTGCGGATATTCAGGCCTTTCCTTCGATACAAGGACCCCAGCACCTCTCTCTCTCTCTCCCCTCCTCTCCGCCCACACCTCGGTTTACTCTCGCAAACTTGACGGCGTCTTGAAAGCGCTGCTTATAATTTCAGAGGTGAACGCGGCTCTTTCTTCATTTGAGAGGGCCCCTCATTCCCTCCCCGCCCTTGAGTTTCTCCAATGTCAGCGCGCACTTCAAAAGCCTCTGAATGAGCTCTGAGGACTCCATTGAGATTTCCCATTGCAAACAATTATTCTGACCGCGGTTCTTTGACAGAGATTTCTCTAGATTTATATTACCGGGCCATGAATCAAATTCCCCCTCTGTCTCAGCGGTGCCTCGTGCTTCACAGTGGTTATGCTATTGACCCGGCGCTTGAGCTGAATGTAGATTATTCTCTGTAGAGGGATCCAGGAACTGATTTTAATTCAAATCGGCTCGGTCAGGAGGGAGATTTGGAGTGCAGGTTTAGGGAGAAGTAGGAGTTGGGATGTGGGAGATTCTTCATCTTCGCCAGGCGTCCTCACACCCACTTTTTTTTGGGGGGAGTCGAAAATTCACAACCCTGCTGTGTGAGTGAACTCACTATTTCAGGTCCAGTCCTCCCGACTTTCTCCTCTTTCCCTGGAACCCTGAAACCTCTCTGGCCTCCACACCTGACACATCCACCCGGGCTGAGCGGCTCTTTCCCAGCGTGCAACTGCATCATCCAAAATAGATAAGAAAGCCTCTCTGTTGCCACGGGAAGGCATTGTGAAGTCTTCCCAGCAGTGGTCCCAGCAAAGGCCCCTCACAAGCTCCAGAGGAGAACAAGGGCTGGAGCTTTAAAAGAAGCTTCGGCTGCAACACAGCGCAGCTCCCTCAGGTAGCCGCCCATGCTGAGGAGGCACACACAGGCTGCACCTATGTCCTGGAGGGGAAAAATGAATTTGAGTAAACACGGCTGAATAAATAAAAGGCATTCAACTTTCTTGAGTGTGAATTTCAGATGATTGCTGGAGGACTCTCAGGCGAAGTTTGAGACCAAACCAAGCCCACCTGAGATCTGCTGCATTCCAGGGCAACTTTTTGGCCAGGTCCATAAATCCAAACTTTTTACTGCTGTTTGTTTCTGTATTAGTGAAGCAAAGATTCCTGTTACAATCAAATGCATCCTAATGTTCCCCTTGTCTTTACTGCCGAGCGTTTGTCAAAGGAGGACGTGCTGTTTGAAATATCACACTCGTGTTTTACTACCTCTCAGCCACCGGGTTTCGTACCTTTTTTAATGCGCGACGAAGATTGAGTTACACAGACCTGAAACTTGGCTGAGTTCAGGAAATCCATCACCTCTGCTTTTATTGTAGTCCCAAAAAAAAGCATCATCTTCATCATGCGGTTGTAAAGGGGACACTGATCTGCGAAATGAAGCCAAACCAGCGGCTCCCATGGAAGACAGGAAATGAAATCTGAAAAGTTGTGATTTTATTACGAGATTTAATGGACTGATACACACAGACAGGCTTCTCTTTCAAATAGATTTCCAGGAGTAAACTTTAAAACACTTTTCACTTCATCAAGAGCAATTAGCTGTCATCCTTTATAAAAACAGAACACCCGGAATTCATCTTTTATTATGTGTCAACCACAAAGAGTTACAGATACAAACAGAGGCGACAGATCAGTGCAATAAATAAATAAATCAAGCAAATCGTGTTTTACATGAGACCTTTACTGGGAAGTTGTTGTTTTTCACATGTGAGGTCTCACTTTTCACCCAGACTGTGTGAATTTATCAGGTGAAGCACGTGCGGCGTGTGAAGGAGCACGTCAAGAGCAGTTTAGGTTTTATTTGATGTATTGTTCTTTGGAACTATGGGCAGACGCTGTGAGTTTCAATTATTATGGTATTGTGTTAAAGGGATGGTTCACCCAAAAATGAAAATTCACTCCTTATCTAGGCCAATGGCGATGAAGGGGTGGGTGAAGTGTTTGAGTCCACAAAACACTTTTGGAGTTTCAGGGGTAAACAGTGTTGCAGACGAATTCAATACAATCAAAGTAAATGGTGAGCGATTCTTCAAACGTCAAAAAACTACAGAAAAAAAACATAACATGCCTCCATGCTGCTCCTGTGGTGTCATCCAAGTGTCTGTAAGCCCCGGCATTCAAATTTGACTCGTAACGGCGTCATTTACACCTTGTTTTTAGTCTAAATGTCCTCTGATATCCTCGGCCCTGAGCCCTCTATGCTGCAGCTATCGCGGGTTCTCTTCCACAACACCAATGTCAAAGGACAGTAGGAAACCCAGTGTTGGTTTCGTCCATGGACAGTTCCGGTAAAGTTCGTTCAAACAAAACAACCGAGTCCTCAATAATGTTGCCAAAAAGAGAGAAAGGTGGCAAGATGTTGTACAATTCTACAATGACCTAAAGACAGAGGAATAAGAAGAAACAAGTATGGAGCTGCAGGCGTCTGCACGATGCAGATGAGGAGCTGTGTTCCTTGTGTGTCTGTTTGTGTCTCTAATTACTATCAGCCTGCTTCCAAACTTAGTGAAGGACGACAACAATTAGTTTAAATTGGGCTTTAATCCGTGCAGTGACTTTACTCCTACTGGATCTGAGATATTTCACCCCCCACTAAACCCTGATGCTGCTTTATTCATTATCACATTTAGTAACTTTAATTTTTGATTGAACCATTTTTTAAATAGTAAATGGTTTGTATTTATGTGACGCTTTTCTATTCTTGAAGACCACTCAAAGTGTTTTACGTTGCAGTTTTTCAATTCACACACACATTCATACAGTCCGTCTATGTGCAGCACTTTCTCCATCACACATAACTCACGCACGATCGGCTCAGCCGTCAGGGGCCATTCGGGGTCAAGTATATTGCCCAGGGACATCTCGGCATGTGGGTCGGAGGAGCCAGGGATCGAACTGCCAACCTTCCTCTAAAACTTCTGAGCCACAGCCGCCCCTTATAAAGGTAGATGCCCATTATATAAACAGTGTTTTATTTGATACTGAACTGAACCAGCTTTTAAAAAAGGGATTAGCTAATAGTACAATAAAACACATTTAATGAGTCAGTGATACTTTAAGATGAATCCCTCCAACAATTCTAGAGGAGAAGACACAGCGCTGCTAGTTACAGCTGCATCTGTTGCTTTTTCTCTCATTGAAGGTCTAAGATGATTTTTCTTTTCCCTCTTTTCCACATCTGATATCTACATTCTGGACTGAATGGGAGTCAGCGCACAGGGCTAAAGATATCAGCGCTCGTAAATGGTGTCCTTTTTTTCACAGCTGTGTCTCGGAGCCGGGCTCAATCGATGCTGATCATCTTTTGTAACGTGCGCGGGCTGTGAAAACTGTGTGCCAGTATTTGTGGAGACAGGTGAGCCCGGGACTGTTTTGATCTTTCAAACATGTATTCCATCTCTTCTCCCACCACAAGGGAGCCTCCAACCAAGGTCAGTACTCAAAGGCAGGGTGCACCATGGGAAATGAGCCTGAGCAAGTGTGTGCCAGCCTCCCACTTCTGTGGGATCAGCACGGCATCAGAGGGATCAGACTGACACTAGTGAAGTCCCCCGGCATCACCTATCACTACCTGTTTCTGCCACAGAGGAAACCAAAGGCCTGCTCTAATTGTATCATTAATATCATTGCAAACCGAGGGCCAATTATTCTCTCTTTTGAGTTTCACCTGCCTCAACCTTGAATCAGGCTCTGCTCCGATGTGTGAGCTCAGACTGGCTGTGTTAGCGACAGACGAGCTTCCCAGCCATTTGTGATCAAAGCTGTGTGGATACTGGAAACTGGCCTGCAGACGCAGCCAAGTGCAACACACAACAATGCAACATGCCTCAAATGGCTTCTAATAAGGAAACAATGCAGTTTAACAAAGCCGACAACATGCAGGTGCTGAACTGTGTCTGCAAACAAGTGCACACGCACACAAGTGCCAACAAAGTCTCCAGGCAAATACACAAATGGGTGTGACCAGCATGACCAATCCTCTCAGTGCGCTCCTCACTGAAGGGAAGAGGTTGAGTGAAAGTACGTGAAAGTTGGGATTTCAGCAGGGGTGGTTATTATTATTATTATTATTATATTATTAGGTTACAGGCTAATTATTTAAATCTCTGTATTTACCTCCACCACTAACACTCATTTGCATTATTACAGCCCATTAAACACACAGGATCTGAATTGCAAAATACTATTTCTTATTTTAAAAAATGTCACAGCATCTTCGAACACACAGACACACATTAGGGTTTGTGGGTTTGAATTCCGAGATGTGACGTAATTTCATTTCTCGCAGATTTATTATGCTCAAAATACATCAAAATACTAGAACATACTAATACCTCCTTGTGCAACTGATGAGGGTGGCCTTCATTCATTGTAGACTTATTATTGTTAGCCTGTGTGCGTCCATGTTGCTGTTTGCCCAGCAGCCGTCTTCTCACGACAAGTTAATGTTGCTTTGTTGGGTTTCTCTATAAATTTAAGGTCTTGACCATGATTTGGATCTGAACTGAACTAAATACCTTTTTATTATAATTCATTCCCTCATTTTGCCGTGGATTTTGTGTGTGAAGCACCTTGTCTAGATAAGTGCTATACACATAAAGTTATATTATTATTATTATTCAAGTCAGATTGGGGGGGAAAAAACTAGACTCTCTAATCAAAATGTGTTGCATTAAAGGGTTTTGACAGTTTAACAAAGCGTATACATCTCTTTCCAACATTTGCATATTAATCAAGAGCAAAGAAAAGGTGATAAGAATATAAATAATTTAAAGCATTTTGCACGTTAATCATAAAAATGTCTTTATGGGCATATAAAGTCTGGTGTGAGGTGCTTGGGAGAGATGGACGTACAATTTTGCAAGTCACAAAAGTGAAACGTCTGATAAATTGATTTTAGAAGCTACTACTTAAAGCTGAAGGAAAGATTATGTTAATAGGTTCATGAGTGATGGCTTCGGCAACTTGTGCCAAAATGTTCCCAGTCGGTGACTCATTTCTCTGGTTATTCTAAAACCACATGGTGGTCTAACGTCATTCTAACCACAAGCTCACGAGTTCCGTCCGAAGGCAGCAGCAGGTCTGCGGAGCACTTTCCCACCTTCACTCCACATTGCACCTGACTGCTGGACGCACGAGCTCCAGCATCAGCTGCCATGTCTTTTATTTTCTCCTCCCAGCCCATTCGCCTGCGTAACACCACAGGCTGCCGTCCTGGAGGCGGCTAATGAATTCATTTAGCCCAAAGGAAAAATTCATCACAGCTTTTTGTTCAAACTTTTACTACTTGTGAGGATGATTTATCTTTGGTGGCTCATTCAAACACTTCACATCACAGGAATATTTTTAAAGTGGAGTGACATGAATGGGAAATAAATTTGCATATCCCCCGGTGTTGGAGCTGTGGGGGGAAGAAAAAGTACAAATATGTCAAACCCATCTTTAACAAATCAGCTATGAAGACCAATAGCTGAACTGCTTGTTGGGATATTAATAAAAGCATGTAGATGGTGTGTCTTCTGCAGCCACTAATAGGATGACAAATCAGAGGTGTGGCTGGTAATGGATAGTGAGACCATTACTGACACTGTATCCCGCCCGGCCATTTTTTCTCCATCATAAACTATGTGAGAGGTGTTGGCGGAGCGGAAAGTGTTCTTTTTCCTCACACCTGCTTCGGGCTAAAGAAACACTGATGAATTAAACAACAGGAAACCAATCAATCTGAGCGAGCCGATTTGTCAGGTATCAGCGACTGGATGAGCGCCTGTGACAAATTCTGCCCTGGCTGCTGCTGGGTGCTGGTGGTCCAAACCACTGGGAGCCGCTGAGAGAGTGAAAGTGCTAACAGCAGTCTGCACACTGTCGAATAACACACTGTCCAATCCACATCAAACAGCCGCCTCATGGTGCCCGGCAGCTCCCACCCCGTGTGGCTGTGCTGAGGTCAGGAAAGTCAGGCCCAAATTTGATTTGAAAATCAAGTCAATTTTTCTCTATTGAATCAAGGAGTGTGGCAGATTGTAAAAAACATGCAGGCCCACAGTGGGAATTAGGCTTTTTGTAAGGTGACAGAAAAATATACATCTAGATCGAATAGTAAGATACTTTATTTCCATTTCACAAGAACAGTTTACTGTCGCTCATTTGTTGTTTCAATGCCCATTTTATAAATCTAATTTTACAATATTCTCAGTTTTATTTCAAGATCCATTTTTAGTCTGAAAATTGTCCGTCAAGAGTGTGAGGATGGGACTGGCAGTAGCTGCTAAGGACATAACTGGTTAAGGAAGTAATGTTTGCTTAATGTAACGTCATTTGTTTTCATAGACTAAGACAACAGCACAAGGGTTTTCAAAGTTTGGCTGCCAAGATAATACTAGTTTGTAGAATCAATTAATTCTTCACAATGGGGGCTGGGTTTTCTGTTGGCACCAATTAAAAAAAAAATGGAATTACTACTTTGTTCACCAGTGGATTTGCAGAAAATGTGATCAAAATCTCCCCCTAGGACTTCGAATAACAGCCAGAAACCCTTTGAAGTTGACCTATGACCTTATATCTTATTGTTTTTGCCTATTAGACAACAAATTATAATTAGTTCATCTTGAGGCCATCTAAATGTTTCCGCCACATTTGAAATAAATCCCTCAAAGTATTCCTGAGATAGTTATTATGCCCAAAAGGTGTTTTATGAGGTTACAGTTACATTGACCTTTGAATTTTTAATCACTAAATTCTATCAGCTCATCCCTCAGTGACACTAAACATTTGAGACAAATTTGAAGAGTTCCACTCTTGGCATTCATGAGAGTGGGATGGACAGATGTACTGATGGATAACCCAGGATCAAAATGCCTCTGGCCAGCTGTCACCGGAATTATAAATAAATCATCCTATCTTTTTATACTCCAGTACTACTTAAGTATTTAAAAAAAAGATGGATAAATATCTACGGACTGGAACATTTTTAATGTTTAACTTTGAATACATAAATAGCTTTTTAGTTATTGGAAACAATTAGGAGTCCAACTCTGTATAGCTGTATCCTGCGGAGGAACTGCGAAGAATTGAGTCCAGACTTTCTCCCCAGTTTGCGTTTCACACATGAACAACACGGAGGGAGGTTCTCTGCTAGGACGCGTTCACAACAGGAACAAGTTCTCTGCAGGATTCAGGTGAGGGCTGGTGCAGCAGGCAGAGGGAGGATGTGACGCATTCATTCTGAGGTGGAGATCACGTGAGTTTGTTTACAGCACATCGACACCAGCCTCAGCTCTTAGCAACACAAAATCTACAGGTTCTAGAATCTCCGGAGTTCAGTGCATGTCTGATATCAGCTGATGTAAATGTTTGCTGAAAAGATTTTTTTTTTAAAAAGTGAATTGTAAATATTGTCAGGATGCTTCAAACAAAGTGCTGGTTGGATTGTGTAGTATTTGCCACATGTGTGCAGTTGTGAAAGTAGTTTTTTACTCGGTACACAATGATTCATGTGACTTTTCTGTTTATGTATGCAAGTGAAATGGCTTAAATGTCCCCGAGACCATCTGAAGAAGTGCTTCCATTTGTAAAATGCATGGCGTCAGCACTATAAAGCATTTCTTTCCCTCTCTTTCCCCATTTCACAGTCACTCTCTGATCAACAAAGGCAAAAATGCCCCCAAAATATTTTTTAAAAGACTATAAAGACTACATTTGGAAGGAGGTGATTGACGCAGTGAGAAGCAGCCAGGGGGTTTTCATCCTGCCTTCCCTCACAGACTTCCAGGTGAACATACAGCTAATACGCTTGTAGAATACCGACAACGTTTGGAATTGGTTTCCTCAACAAATTTGCACCCATGAAAAAAAAAAGTCTCAGTCAAATGTAATCATAGTAAACCTCTGAGCGCCAAACCCGCGGTTCTCGTCAGATGACACACCTACTAAACTTTTAATCCCACAGCGGGTCTACTTCTCTGCTGTGTCTGCGCACGCTTGGGATCTTTATGGATGGCCCGGAGAATCAATCAAGCCGAATCAGGTTCCAGCCTTCGTGCCTCTGTCTTATCAAGTGGCAGAGTGCTGACCGATGGTCCAGATTTGAGATGATCTACATGCCTTTACGTAAGTGGGACTAATCCATCAAGAGCAGACTACAGAAGCTCACTCCATCATTCCTGGTTACACACCTCACACAGGGGCGGGGGACAGGGGGGGAGGGGTTCTTGTTATCTCCCAAGAGGAAACAAAAAGGAGAAACTATTTTTTTTTTGCAAAGTTGAACAGCTCAGAAAAGGCACCATAGGAGATTTCATTCTAAATAGATCCCACATGTCAAATATTGGTGCAGGGTACAGATAGGGATTAAATGTGATACCTGCATTAAAAGTTCCAGCAGTGCAAATTAAAACTTTGAGTAGCAAGACGAGAAGGTTAGCATTGATCTAAGTCTAGTTACAGGTGGATTCTGCTAACAATGTGGATCCTTAACACGACAGTTCATTTTTTTGCCTCCACACTGGTCAATTCTGTCTTGTACAAAGCCCAGATATAAAAATGGACGAGATGGCTGCTTCACAAAAGTGAAGCCGAACCCTACCCCCTTCAAAGTAAAAGCAAAATGATCTTTTTCCCCAAAAGGTCTCTGTAATTTTAGGTAGTTATTATCACACTGATGGGCAGGGTTTGTGCATGCAGGCAGGTGAGTTAGTGACAGACAGGTACGCCAGCCAATCATGTAATTCTGTGCGAATTTCAACAAATACGACAGTGTTTCAACAACTCACCAGCGTTACCTTTAATTTGTCATAGGATGCTATAAAAGGGGTGAAACGTCATGTGACACAGCTGAGACTGACTCACACGTGTATCGGCGGGACCTCGATACATCGGCCTCCACGATCACTAGAGCTTAGACTAAGGCTTCAACTGACGTTTAAAGTGCAAGATGGCAGCGCCCCCCATTCAGGGTGCTTTGGGTTTCATTTTTGTGGGAAGAAGTGGAGATGAGTCGTCCATCTTTAATTACAGTCTATGGTCTTTTACAAGTGATTTGTTCCTGGTGCTGATGCTGGGGACCCTGAACATCCACAGCAAATGTCACAGAAATCCAACCAATTTGAGATACTTGACATCCTCTGGCTTTTTCCATTGTAGATGTTATGTCAATATGGTCCAAAGCACCAGGTCATATTCTTGTACTGCAGAGTACCATTCAAAGTTCTGTATTCGACTTTGTCAAACCACCACCTACAGTTCGTAAGCGAGCATGGCCCCATTCCCAGCCCTTCCACCAGCACCCCGCAGCCAACCTTCTCCCAGGAGTTTTTCATCTAATCCCACGTTTTTCCCCCAAGCTGAGAGCTCACATCTCCTTCCTTCCACAATTAATTTACTCATTTATCCTCTGTTCCAGTCAAGGTCAAGGCCTGTGATTTCTTAATTAAAGAAGGAAAGCAAGAAGAAAGTTTTCCGTCTTCAAATGAAGCCTGAAAATTTGTGAGCTGTTCAATCAGATCTTTTAAACTCACTTAACCCCTGATTAATCCCCAGCGCTCCTCAGTTGGACGAGCTTCCTGCTCATGAAATTAAGAGCAAAGGAAGCCTCGATAACAGATTCAGCACACATTGCCGGTGATAGGTCGGAGACTTGACAAGTGTATGCAAAAATCAGACAGGCGGCGTGGACCAGAGGCTTCGCGGATGTGATCGAAGCTCTGCTGGCTTCTTTCCAGGGTTGAGGTACATGGGGAAAGGAAACCATTTGTGCAATCTCTAAGCAATCCAATGTGTCAATTAGTTTTTGTATTTGGAAGAACAAAAGGCGTGGGAGACACATGTCCACATATATTATCTTTTATTTCCAGGGCTGGAAGTTTACATTTCAAGACTTTAAGGAAATAAAAGACAAAATCAAATTGATAAACATTCTTTGAACTTGTTTTAAACGTCGACTGCATATGAAGATGGATGACGTGACAACAATGACTTCTCCTTGTAAGCAGATGGGACATGGACCCAACGAAAAAGTCAAAAAACATGTCAAATAAATGTTTCTAAAAGATGTTTTTTGTCATTTTAGGTAGTTCTTATCACGCTGAGGTTGACTCATGATTGGTTGAGCGTGTGTATCAGTGAGACCTTGAGACAGTAGATCCATCCCATGATCACTTCCATCCCATGATCACTATGCACAGACTCCGTTTTCAAGTGATTGAAGGAAGTGGAGACATTTCCATCTTGATTTACAGTCTATGGTGTCAATTTTTAATTGATGAGTCAGTGTGTTGCCTGGGCAACCACCAACAGGCTTGTGTGGCAGGTCTAAGGTTTTGATTGGTCATTGAAGAAGGAAGTCCACCGCTTCAGGCCATAGGCAGCTCGTGATAGGCTGCATACTGTCCAGACACGTGATGATAGATCTGCACAAACAAGAACAAATGTGGCAAAACAAAGTTTCACAAGGTTCCATCTAAAATGTCAAATAGTAACTTATAATTCCACAGTCATAATTGAGGAAAAATAAGTAATGTGTACTGTGCGTACGTCCTCACCTGTCTCTCAATATCAGCCAACAGGCTACTGGCTCCCAGGCGGAACAGGTGAGGACACAGCCAATCGTTGCCGAGCTCCTCTTTAATCAGACTGAACCACACCAGAGACTCCTGAGCCGTCCGGATCCCCCCTGCCGGCTTAAAGCCCACCTGAGAGAACACAAGGACACACACTTCACTTAAAGCTCGATTACACTCTAAACCTAAAGGGTTTAGTGGCTTTAATAGTTTAGCTGCTCTGTAGAAACGAGTCAAAACTCTAAAATGATTATTAAAATTAATGATCAAGTGTGTATGTGAAGTTTTTGTCGAGCCATGGGAAGAGAACAAGCTAAATGACACAATTATGCACACAAATTGTTCCATGTAGTTTGCCAGAGAACAAAAACAATGATGTTCCTCTATAACGTGACAGAACAAAATACTCCCTGACAAACACTCTCCAATGCAACACTGTCAGATGTTAAACTGCAGCAGGAGGAGCCGTCACACTGTGTTCTCTACCAACTGGAACGGTTTGCTCAGACCAAATGCGGAGCAAATTTATGCCTCAGTTACTCGGCCTCAGCCCAAGAGACTGTTTTCTGAGGAAAATTGTATTTAATTTCTAATAATGAAGGAAATATATTAACAAAATAATTGGCAATAATTCCCAAGTTGTCATTAATCAAACCCTTAGGACATAATTAAGGCTTGAAACAGAACACAACCAAATAGAACATGAAGAAAATATTGTTTTATGTAAACATAAATACACACAACACACAGCAATGTCTTGTTCAAGTTAACACATTTTCAACTTGCTCAGATACAATCGGTTTTGGTTGGCCAGCGCAAATATGCGGCTATATGTGTCTTTGCATAGATTTTATATGTACTGTAGGAGGGGGCATTGCTTTCAGCCGGCAGCAGAACAATAGGAAAATGATTATGCCTCATTCTGAGATGTTATTTAAGAAAACACTGGCTACTAAAGGAGATCACTGTATATTGTGTGGTGGTAGTCAGCCTGATTTATGTTTTGCTGCTGAAAATGAAGTATCAACACATTATCCTGTTTGATGAGGGAAAAACTTTCTGCGTCTGCCAACAAACACACAAGCCACTGTCTGGCTGGGAGTAAAGTGGAGTTCCTATTGTGTTAACAAGTAGAATACAACTGTGTGTGTTTATATCAAGCTGTATATGGTTATTATGGTTCTTGTCCCATCCATACCTCACATCCAATAATGGCTAATGGTGGAATTTTGCAGGAGTCACTTGCACAACGAGAGCAAAGTGTTTATAATGTGTTTTAGCACAACATTAAATGTCCTTGTGTAAAGGCCTGAGTAGAGTTTTGGTCTTGGTCTCTTCCGATGTTGGCGTCTCCATTTACTGAAAATGATTTACAAGTTCCTGCTCCTATGTTATAGAATCCTAGGTTAATGGAAGTAATAAATTAGACAATGCTGCTGGTAGAGGAGCCAACGTTCACGCAGCTGATCTACAATGTGCGGAACCACTTTTCTCTTCACCTCATTAACCAGGAAATATTCACGACCCACAGAATGGCAGGAGTTAAGTACTGTACCTTGTGGCCTGTACACAAGAAGTAGTCACGGATGGCTCTCACCATCACTATGGCAACTGGGTAAGTAGCGTTGACAGACTCCTTTCCCGTGGACGTCTTGATGAAGTCCGAGCCTGTCGGATTTAAACAGGTGACATGTCGTCTTGTGATACAGTCCTGCAAATATTCACTCATCATTCATCCGTCAGCATGTTTTCTATTACGCTGCCTCACAGTCAAACCTGTAAAAGGAGGATTGAACATGTGATGAGCTGCTTAAAGTAGGCGAGCGGAGTCAGCAGCACAGTGTCGGTGTGAGGGCGCAGACAGAGGACGGACGGCGCATTACTCTGATAGTCTGGCCTGGCCAGACAGGAACATATGCTGCTGCTGATGGCTAACAGAGGGCAGCTGCATGCTCATCAATAAAATCCCTTAATTTTTCCTTCCCTTCCTTCACAGCCAATTATGTTTTATCTGCTTTCCTGATAAAAATAGAAGATGAAATGATGCTCTTTAATAGATTATCCACAAACTGCAGGCTGCAGGAGAGAGAAGAAAAAAAAAATCACCCCTTCTGCCTCCATGGTGTATAATGACTGTTCATTACTGAACAGAACAAGATGAACATTTTCCATTTCATTAAAGACATGTTCTATGTATTCTTCCAGTCAGGTCTTTTTTTCAGCCGCTCTCCTCTCCTCAAACTGGCATAATCCTTAAGATTCGTTATGGGGAGTCTTAATTACCAGATAATGGATAACGGTTATTAAATGCGGGTGGCGGTAATGAAGCTCTATTCATTTGCATGGGCAGGGGGATACTGGCGGGGAACAGCAGAGTAAAATAGCCTGCATCAGAGATTAATAGGTGAAATTATCATTCAATTTCAGGAATCTCATACGCAATTCATAGGAACAAGAGGAGATTAAGGAGCGAGTGTGGCGACAAAAGCAATGCATTTTAATAATGATCTCTATCAGAGCCCCTGACAATTTGGTTCTGTAATCGGCTTATTATGTGATGGCTAGTTAAGCATACCCTGTGTGTGTGTGCGCGTGCACACGTGTCTGCATGAGAGGGGGGGGGGGGAGCAGTACTCATCAAGCTCGCCATTTGTAAGAGGTAAAAGAAAAAGCTGAGCAGCAGCGTCACAAACTGGAGGACAGCAGGAATTACACTCAGCCATCCAACTCCTCCGGACTATAGACCTCAGACTTTTTAAATCCTCTGTTACTGCTGCATGACATGAAACAGGTTTCAACAGACAGCAGCCTCTCTCTTCACACGGTACACGTTGGCAGAGCGGCAGCTTGTTGTGTAGCTGTGTCTCAATCTATGCATGTGCGCGTAACCATATTTGTAAATTTGTAAAAGAATCTGCAAAAGAGTGCAGAGATTTGCGGCTGCATAGAGGAATCTGCAAATGTGTATTCAGAATCTGTGTGTGTGTGTGATCAGATTTGCAGAGTGTATTGAGATTTGTACATGTGCAGACAAATCGACAAAAGTGTGCATTGAATGTGTCTACATGCAGTGAATGCATTAAGGTACAGCCCAGAGTGTGGCTGACCCGTATTTCAGCAGCGTTCAGAGCCCAATGATACTGTAATGACTGTGTAGTAATTGCACAAATAGCATGATTAAAACATAAGGCGTTAGAACCTGTGTGGGCATCTTGACTGATTGAGATAGAAACTGTTCTGTCACACGGCCAGCTGAAAAAATACGGCTTAAATGCTTCTTGT
Organism: Hippoglossus hippoglossus; assembly: GCF_009819705.1. NCBI lineage: Eukaryota > Metazoa > Chordata > Actinopteri > Pleuronectiformes > Pleuronectidae > Hippoglossus > Hippoglossus hippoglossus. Next base: position 2,793,092 of record NC_047173.1, read on the forward strand.
GTAGACAAGCTGGGAGTATCTCAGTCATTATGCAGACCCTTTTTTTACCAGTTCTAAGTCTGTGTGCCTAAAAGCCTAAATGTGAAATCAGTTATGGTTATGCCTAAAATCTTTCATGGAGGCCATTTGTGTTTTAGGGGCTATAATAAACAACTAGAGAGCGACTTTAAGCTTTCTCGTGTTGAATGTTTTCGCATGTTAACAAGTTTCTCATCAGAAAGAAACAAAATAAACATATTTACTAAAATGTTGAAACGTTAATTGCCAACAAATGAACACTTTCTTCATAAAGTGTGACTGTTAGACTGAAACATGCGAGAGCAGGTTGTGAGGACACTGACCAGCCATCATGGCGACCATGCTGGCCTTGTAGACGTTGGTGAAGGTGCCAAGCTCGCCAATAGCCAGGATGGATTTCATGTGGGCGTCGCCACAGGCCTCTCGAAACTGACGGATCTCATCGTACACGGCTGTGGAGGGAGACAGGAAACATGTTGATGATCAAAAACTAAAAGTATTCAACCACCAAAGCACAACACACAGGACAGTTAAGTGAGGATAGTTTCTAAACAATTAAAGGAATACAGACATTTTTAAAAAGTTTCAGTTGTGATCATTTGAGAAATATGAAAAAAATAGTTAACTTCTATTTCACAGACACGTTTTATGAGCTGTTGCCCCCCCCCCCCACATGCTCTACCAGCTTGTGGTTTAACATCTCCCAGCTTCATGAGCATAGACGTAAAGGTCTTCTGATGGCCCCATCTGCCCCTGGTGGGCTCTTTGACTCACTCCTCCAGGAAGCAGTCATCCACCTTCCCTCAGACCTCTGAAAAAGGACACGGCGAGAACAGACAGTTCTGTGCGTCATCGCAGACTGCGTACCTTTCTTGCCAGCTACCTCCAGCAGCAGTCACTCAGCCTGTTCCACAACACCACCCCTCCCCAATAGCCGACATCCCCCCCCCGTCTGTGCCTCAAGAAACCTGCCAGCTAAACCAACCAGCAAGCAGAAGCGGCAACGATGGGACGCGGTGGATGTGTGTTTCTCTGCATAAATTGCAGTGCACGACCGCTCTTTCATGAGACAACCGCTTCACTAACAATCGGTTCTTTGGTGCTTTCCTCTTCTCTGAGTGTTTTGCAACGGTTTCTGCTAATGTACACGTTGGCTGCACAGCACTTGCACGCTCCGTCAACTGTCGAGTCAGTTTCCTCTCACTCCCACACTGTCACAAGCAAAACAGATTTTCAGACTCAAGAGTACACAACAGCCTGTCCAAAGTCCCGACTGCTCCCCCGTCTGTACATGTTAGAGGTGGTTTCTCTCTTTGGCATGATTCAGATTCTGAAAATGATATCTTGACTGATGTGCATGCCCCCACCTCACCCCCTGACATAGGCTTTTAATCTCTGCCCTCCCATAGGGCTGCGTAGAGCAAACATTCAGCCCATGCAGCGGCACAGAGGGCTCCTCAGTGGCTGTCACTAACGTCCACACAGGTGCTTCAGCTGTGTGCTCGCCCACTTACTCAGTGTGACAAAGTCTGCTCGCCATGAACAATTGGAGGGCCAAATTAATTTTTAAAAAAGGGCTACAGTCCTACCTCTCTCCCTCGGGTTCTGGTTTTCAAAAGAATGTTGGAATAAAATCCGTTCTTGATCTGTCCCTCTTCAACAAATCCCTGAGGAAAAGACAGTTTCACTTGCTCATCAACAGTCGGTTCACATCCATTCACCGACAAGGCCCTTACTTGCATGTGCCCATCATCCCTAAACACAGGAAATTCTTGTGTTGTATATTCAGCACAAGAGTCCAGTTTCAGTGAAACTGTTTGCCGTCAGTTGCCCTGTGGACATTCGCCAAATGTGAGGAAATGGCCCTGGAGCCATTACCCAGGAAGGACATCAGAGCTTTATTTCATCTGGACATCCGGATTCTGATGGCCTCCTCCAGAGAAACAGCTCGCCGCTGCCATTCTAAGTTGATAAATGAGAGCAAAACCGTCCCCCGTGAGACTGGAGGCCCATATCCCCTCACAAACTAGTGATGGGTCAGCCACTCTCATGGTTCCTCTGGGTCTTCTTCTCATGACAAATCTCCAGAGGTGATTTGGCATCTCCGTCAAGTGGGAAAACCCCACTTATCCTGTCAATGACGGTTCCCTATGGAAGAGCTACTTCACACATACCAGTATCTACATAGGTGCTGTTAAGGTGGTATGGTATCGGTCTACTGGAAACGGCCAGGAGACTCTTGCTGTGGGATCACGCAAATCTGTGCTCCATCAAAACAGGGTACATTGTTATTGTTGGGCGAGATGTGGCTACCCCCATGATGCAAAGTCGTTCCCCCCTACGATAATTTGATCCAGCATTCCTACACTGATAGGCCGGCGCCAGGCCCCCGAACAGGAACACTTGGGAGGGCATAGGTTTGCCACCTGCAGCAAAATGAAAACCCCTTACGCAGCAAAATGGCCTGCTTTTCAGCACTATTGTGGTGGGGGTATGATATGGGATCCATGCCGTTATCTCAGGATCTGACTCTGCTCCAGCCGTTATCTGGCTCCGTCCATGATGGAAACCTTAGCTCAGGCCATCTCATCCAGCATGAAGGTTTTGGACAAAGAAATGTTTCGATTTAAACATTCAAAACAGTAAGTACAAGTAAGAAAACAGAAACCTGTGATGCACTGTGGGAATTACCCCTGGTTCTCCCCCCTCCAGAGACTTTGAAGCCCAAAAAAGCAAATCACTCAAGTTTCTTCCTTTTTAAAAAAAGCTGCTTCTCTTGGCCCCAAAACTCAGCTAAAGAAGTAAGTGAATTACAGTATACAACAAAACTGCCATTCTTTCTTTTTGTTTTCAACATTTTGAATGCCCATCCTTATTTTTGATCGTACATTCGATCCTCCTGGGCATGGCTGATACCAGTTTTACACAAATCTGTGGAGAGATGTTCATTCTTCACAGATGATTCTTTTCAGCTCCTCTTTGCTGGAGGGGTTTTGTTACTTTCCCTTTAAAGTATTTCAATTGTGTTCTATTGGATTCAAGTCTGTCAAATTCTTTGCCGAGCCATAGTTTTCACTTTTTTCTTCTTTTTACAAACTCTTCAGTGGTTTTTTTTGTTTTTTTTGCAGTGTTTGGGAAAATAGTCAACTTAGAAAATTCCTTTTCTGTCATGCCTCTTGAGACTGGGGGGGGGGAGCATCTTTTCATTCAATATTATTCATTTTTTCTCACTCATGAAATCCCATATCAGCCCAATCATTGCTGTGGTGTCCTGACCGGGTCCACGCCAAACACTCTGGACTGCATCTGATTATTTTAGTTTTCATCCAACCCAAAGAAGTTCTGCCAATGTTCACCGGGCTTCTTTTCACGTTCTTTGGCAAAAGTTGAATCTTGTGCATGCTTTGTATGCAATGTTTTTCACGCACTGTCTCATTATGTGACACACGCACAGCAGCCTTCAGGCAGACCCAACAGCAGTCTGAGCATTACAGAGAGCATTCCCGAGGGAAGCCCCTGACAAAACAGCAGCTCTCTTTGGTTGTGCGAGAAAGGACCACCGACATGGCAGTCATGCTCACTCTACGAGAGCCTTGTCCTCCTCCACGGCTCTTTTCATCTGTGCAGCAGCATCACAGACTTCCCCGTCTCTTTTAATCCATCCCTACCTGTGTGACATGTCTGGGTTGTCTTTAACTCAGCCCGTGTTGAGTGAGCGAGACACTGTCAGCTCAAGGCACATCACAAACACACATTTTCATAGAGAGGTTAATATGTATGCATGCAGGCTGTCAGACTTGTTTGTGGGAGCTCCTGGTCTGTTACAGTGCCTGTTTGATAGACTGTATATAAAGACAGTTAACATGACAGCTCCCAAAAAAGTAGAGCCAAAACATCTGGATCTCCCCCTGGTGGCTGGCAGCTGTACAGGTCATTAACCCCTCCTCTGTGTCTTGGGACATGGACCAAATCAAAAGGTCACAGAGATGTATCCTATCATACATATTATCTCCAAGTGTTAATGTTTCTGATAAGTTTGGTTTAATTAGTTATTTGATGCCAAAAAACTGGTTAAAACATCATGATTGACAGCTGAGAGTGACTCGTGATTGAACATTTGTATCGCACCCACTCACCATGTCATATCTCTCAGTTGCACACAACATCAAATGATCACATTAGTATTTGTTCTCTATTGCCGACTGGAGTTACACTGTGAGCACAAAATATATTTTTTGCTAATTAATCAAATTCATCACAGTGCTAGTTTATCACGTTTGATTTAGCTTTTTGATAAGAAGCCAATTGTTTTCATTTGTAATGCTAAATTTGAACAAAAGCCCCCCAGGAGAGGCAGGAATGGTTTTGTCAGTAATGACGACCCAGTCACATAAAATTTAGTTTTTTTAACTACTTTTTATCCTGAAGCAGATGTTTTTTCTTGTGCTTTACTTTCTGTGTCATTCTCGTCATGTGATCTCAGCGTACCTTCCCACTGTCCTGTAAGGGCGAGCGTCCTGTTGATGACAATGTCGATTTCGGCGGCACCGTCAGCCACTGCCAGACGGACTTCCTGCAGCCGTGTCTCCAGTGGAGTTTGGCCAGCAGGGAAACCAGTGGCCACTGGAGGAGGAGGAAGAACAAACCATCAGTGAGAATCAAGTCAAGTTTTACTCTGTTACTACTAAAGGTACACAGCACTCACACAGTCACACACCTGATCAACTCACCCATTCATTTCTTTCCTGCAGTAAAAAAAGTCATTTTCAGGAGACTTACCCGAAGCAACAGGGAGGCTGGAGTTGGCTGCCTTCAGTGATGCGACAGCGTCAGCCACACGGGACGGATACACACACACCGCTGCTGTGGTCACTCCTGACACACAACACAACAGAGCAGGGAAAAATAAACTGTCATAAACTGGTCTGTGTCGCCCTCTGCAGGTTGAATTCTGGTCTGAACAAATGTCTCAATGGGCTCCAGAGCTGCTGAAGAGGAAAGTTCACTGTTCACTTTCACCGTCTCACCTAAACAGATCCAGATTTCATCACTCATGCCAAAGCTACGTTTTACCATTCATCAAAGTGATTTTTTGTTTTGAAAGTTAAATATCACAGTATGTTGACAGTTGCAGTGACTGAACCCTGGTCTGTGTGTGGTGTTCCTGGCAGTAACTGGAGCAGACCTTTGTCGTGCATATCCATCTTCCGCAGCAGGTCAGGTCTGATTGGCTGGATGGCTTTCAGACACAGCCGGTGGACGTTGGACGGTGTGTCGTCTCCAGCCAGAGTCGTCAGGTCAATACATGTTACAGCCTTCAGCAGCCAGGCGGCCTGCAGGACACACATAGGACAACAATGGCAAAATGAAGTGTGCAGAGAAAACACTTGTAGCTATTTAGGGACAATTAATTTGTTAATGATATGTAGCTTTTTAATTGGTTTTCCCCTGCCCTTATATTGTAATAATTGCATTTTGGAGGCCAACATATGTGCAAATAGTTGGTTCACATTGCTGAAGCTTTGTCAAACAGACAGTGTGGACATTAGTGTGAAATCTTTATTCATGTCTGTGAAACTGTTGACAACTTCTTTACTCTTGTGGTATCATTTTCCAAGATAACATTGGCTGTGAGAGAAAATTGAGGGTAATGTTTCAAGTTTATGTGCTGGATCAGACAGAGATTAATCTGTCAAGACTTTCCAGAAAGCTTTATAAATCTTAATATACATGAGTAATACAATATTATGATAGAGTATTAAGGCCGCAGATATCTGAGAGCGTATTTCAAGAATAAGGTCATACATTTACAAGAATACATTTGTTTTATGATAATAAAGTCATCATTTTAGTCTGTGTTATTTCAGAGAAGAAATATCAGAAGATCAGCCTGTCACCTGCATCTTGTTAAGATATACTTCATTGGTTTCAAAAATAACAGTATCAGGACTTTGAAAAGATTGTGTAAGAAACTGTCTCTTCTGAAGAAAGAACCACAGACTAGGAGGAAATTACCTCTTTTGTGGACGAGGAAATATTTAGTAGTGATCGACTGAGGTTATCGTTGGTCACATCTGCGTGATATTCAAAAGGGTTTCGTAGTTTCTCAAAAAATTACAAGATTGGTCCAAGATTGTGGATCCACAAGATCCAGAAGGAGTGGAACTCCATTGAGCATGGGTTCTACTTGCTGATTATTTCCTAAGAAATATTTATTTTCTTTATTCCTAAAGTATGACGTTTTCTCGTTGAATTACAACTTTATGCTCATGACATTATTCTCGAAATGTCTTCTTTAAAATGGCCCTAATACTCGATTGTACAATATCTATTACATTCATTGTGTTGGAAGATTGTCTTTTGTCTTTCGACCAGTGAATGGTTTTTGTTTTGGCGTTTTCCCAGTTGCACAGAATAGATACAACTAAACAGACAGCATTAATACATACAGGTAGACACGTATAAATCCACATTAAAGGTAATTATTTGTTATCGTAGTGGGAGAAGGAAAGCTCTACCTGCCACTGTTTCTTGAGCAGCTTATGTCCTTGGATCTGCTGCGCTCTCTTCAGGACGGCCTGCGTGTTCACCCTCACTTTGGATACCCACTCCAGGTCTGCAGCCCGTTAGCAAAAAAAAACAAAACATCCATCATTGTGTTTATTTTAGATATTTTTTGAAGTTTTCTTTGCTTGCTCTCGTCTTGGTGTGAAAGTTTAGGCTAAAACATTTGTAACAGCTTTAAACTTTCTGTCTTGCTACATCCAATAGAGACACACCTTGACAGTGTTAGCCTAGCTTAGCACAAAGCCCAATAAAAAAGGATCAGAGGGAGATGCATAATCTGTTTTAAGCACTGTATTTACCCCAATTGGACAATGCTAACTTTCATATTGTAATAACAACATTTCAAAATGACGCCATCATCTTCGTATGATAACAAATGTTTGATTAATCTAAATAAACGCTTGATCTTGTCTATAATGTTATTGGAAGCAAAAGCTACACTATATGACGTCTTTCTTTTTTTTTAACATTATGATAAGGTCATTCCAAACTATGCGTCTATAGTCCAATAGAATGCGAAGATACCTGGACATGCATTTTCGAACTATGTGTGACGTCATTTTCATACTTCTTTATGATCTGTTCACGACGTCACTTATCATATGAGATCATGTGATGAGGAAACAGTTTCTGATCAATATGAGCATTAGAATGTCGCAGATATATCTTGGAAAATGTGTTAGGACCGTATTGTTGTTGACCTTCACCTTCAACAGGTTTGCTGCAAAAGTTAATCATTGGAGTTTGGTGAAACTCCATCCATGTGTTGTTGAGTAATTTCTCACACACACACACACACACACACACACACACACACACACACACACACACACACACACACACACACACACAATATCCTGCTCCTGGCTACACCGGCGTGTTGCATAAATATACAACATAGAGTATGTAAATTAATAGGAAGGAGGAGGAGTTGGCAGCTTGCTGTGAGGCTGCAGATTTGTCTAGTATTGTGCTCTTTTCCTTTCTCTAGTATGATTTAGGGTTGTTTTTTTTGCATCTCCCAGGGATTATTTTTGTCTTTCGGTTGTTGTACCTTTTTGCTTCTTCAGTATTGCTTTTTTGTTGGACCTTAACATATAACCTGGCTGTAGATCGATGCTTTGTGAAGTTATTGATGTCTGCTACTCATCAGTGGTGATGGCTATTTTGATCTTTTATCTCTTATTATTATCATTTATGCACTTTTGTTTCCTTCTGTTGTACTCTACAAAATAAAGGTATACTTATTATTATTATGATATTGAAAGACACTGATGTGAGGGAAACAGTGTGGGATTACATGGTGTAATAACACAACAGACTCATGTTCAGTCAGTTTACAGATATGAGCACAGCTGCTGATGACATGTATGAACCACGTGTATGTCAGAGTTCGTTTGACTGAACTTAACCACCACTGCATCGTGGGAGAACCATGTTTACCAGGTCAGCTGAGCAGAAAGGGACGGACTGTCAGGAGTTCTCAATTACACTGACGTGGAGTCTCTGACTGTACACAGCATCACATATAACACTATCTGTGGTGCAGTAGTTACTGAGAGAATATAACGTTGTATACAAGTTGTGTCTTTAACCCAGCAGAGCTAGTTTGTCATGTTGATTTGAGCTGATGATAAAGTGACGGTGCTCAGCAGGTCAGTTACCCTCCAACACGTTACTGATTAAACTGGGTTCAGACTCCACCGTCTCTCCTGGATCTCCTTTACTGATACAGCGGTGTAAAGACACAGGTGGTGAAACACTAACTGCAGTTATTCATGAGTCACGTGATGTGAAAATGAAAAGTTGAGGTAAAAACGTATTCGACTCTACACGTGTTGTTAATAACGAGCTGAGCCGCACACACACAGATACACATGTGACATGTTGTGACTCACCGAGCTGCATGCCGGGGTTCCTGGCAGACATGTTGAAGAGCAGAGTTTGATGCTGAGCACAAACTAACAGAGCAGCAGCAGCAGAGGATGCAGCGGACCTGTCAACACGGCACTTCCTGACTACAACACGGAAACGTGGGCTGCGGGCGGAAGTGAGATCTCTCCGCAGTAAAAGCCTTAAAACCTTCAATTTGATCACTTTGTTCACATATTATGATATGATATTATATGATATAATATCATAAACTTGTATATATTCTCAGTGGAAGTCTTTTTTTACCCTCAACTTTATCACTTCGTTATTATAATATATTAATCTTCTCAGTGGAAGTCTTTTTTACCCTCAACGTTATCACTTCGTTATTATAATATATTAATCTTCTCAGTGGAAGTCTTTTTTACCCTCAACGTTATCACTTTGTTAACATATATCATGTCATATTGTAATATAATATCATAGAAAATATATAAATATATATCCCTCGGTGGAAATATATATATTTTGTCACCCTCACCTTTATCCCTTTGTTAACATACTGTATATCATATCATATATAAATTTTCTTCATTTTGTTGGGGGCAAACAATTCATTTTTTCGATATATTCCTTCTTTTGTTAGTAAACATTACTTCAGAGCAGAGCCCTGAAAAAACAGAGGAGCATACATTTAGTTCACTCTAGGTATTTCAACATAAGTTAGCTGTAAATACCAACTGCAGAGTAGAGCCGCAACAGAACAAATCATTTCTAATGTAATATTGAAGGGGAACACGTTTAAAGAATTGGCTCTAAAACTAGCATTAAAGCATGTTAGTACACAACACATTCAGAAAATGTTGCTCGTTATAACAGAAATTGATTTTCTGAGACCTGAGTTTGTGCAGAATTCCAAGGGAAACAGCCTCAGATTTGATTTACAGAGACCTGAAACCAAGGATTACTTTAAAGCACCATTCTTGATGTAAAATGGATCATCCAAAAAGAGGTTTGTCCTCAACTTTCACACACACCAACACTCAATATGAGCATGAGCAGAGAGTGGCAGAAGTTATATATTGCTATATTGCTCTATCCGTTCATCCGTTTTTACAAATATACTGACAAAGATAACTTTTTCGATCATCGAGAACTTCATCCTGGTACACCGTTAACAATGAGAAAATCATAGTGAGACATCTTCTGGTTTCAAGTTTCTTCTTGACCTCCTATGTATTTCTGAAGGAATGTGTGTGTGAATGGGTGAATAACAATAAACTGCACTGTAAAGTGCCTTGAGTGGAATGATGGGAGCTGTGCAGTGTATGAAATGCTTGACTGTTTGATTTGTTTCACATCATCTTTCAAATAGCTAAAGTGAGAACATTGAGCACTGACATTAAAAGCTACACATGCCCACAACGTAATATGATCAGATTTTACAGTCTCAGTTTACAGTGGCCTTGTCAATATATAATTATTGTGCTGGCCTGCATTCCACTAATAATATAAGTTCGTCATTTTATTCAATCAATAATATCCACCTGTGCTTAACAATTAAAACTGTTTTGTGCCTTTGTACTGAGCACAAATCACTTAAGAGAAAATATTAAAAAGTACAAAAATCATCATGAACCAGCAGCATCTGATCGAATCTGCTGATGTCTGCCTGTTTGAATTGGTGAGAGCGACTGTTGGCTGAGAAGCAGAGGCCCGTGTTTTTCAACTGTTCCTAAAACAGAGTGGAGAGAGATAAAGCTTGATAAAAGATTCATTGGTTTCGCAGCTTAGCAAATCTAAATATTTTGAACACAGGATCCAAAATAGAGACGATATCCGAACCCGTCTCTAGACCCGACTGAGGTCCACATCTGCTTTCAGCCAAGCCCAGGTTGCATCATTTTGATCTAGTGCAGTTGTGCATTCAAAGTGGCGTGGAAATGGTATTCTGTTAGCATTAATGTCACTTACAATGAGTGTTGATATATGTGTTCGCAGACTGTCCAACTCAAGCAAGTGCCAAGTCCTCAAATGAGTAAAACTAATGTAAAACTCAGACATCATAATAAATACAGAAAACTCTGTCTCTCTGTCTGTCCGTCCGTTTGTCTGTCCTTCAACGACCGATCATGGGATTGGTGACGAAACACACTCGTCAGGTTTGTTGATGGAGGCCTGTAAAAGTACAGTGTTGGCAAATGGTGACGTCTGCAAGAGTTATAAAGATGTAATCATAATAATAATAATAATGAGAAAAAAGAAGAAGAAGAAGATGGGAGAGGACTAAAACGGGAAAAGCGAGAGCTCTAAGGTTCAAGTTAAAGGGCCATGATGTACTGACAGGCTTCCTCCCTGCAGGACGGGACCACAGTGTACGTTCACATGTTTGAGTAATTGTTACATACCAGACTTATGCACAGGCACATATCGGATCTGCGGCAGGGAGAGGCCCGGCCTGAGCTGAATCCTGCCCCGTTACCATGGAGCTGCTGCATAATATTATGGAGACATATGTGAGGGAGGCCTTGCATTGTTGTGTAGTCCTTGTGAAGAAAAAACTTAAAGCAAGCTGCCACAGTATTTATTTTCAGATTTGCTTGGTGGTGACTGTGCCGGAGAGGAGGTGAAACAATCAGTGAAGAAAGCTTATGATTAACTGTGTGGTCGACATTTAACAGGCTGCAAGAAAACAGCATTTATTGTGAGTGTAGTCATTCACACATGAGCAGTCTTATAATACATTCAACAAGTCAAACATTAAAAACGTACATAATTTAAAATAAGTTTAATTTACATAATTAGCTACATTAGCTGTTTTTTAAGTATAAGCCTAAAAATAAGTTCCCTGTCTGACAGAAATGATTCACACAGGCACATGTGACGTTTCATCAACACATGTATTAACACAATAAAAGGACTCTTGATTCCAGAGAACTGACTTGTAATTGTGTTTGCATTGTTTACTGTCGTACCAATGATGATGTTCCTGACTCTCCACTAGATGTCAGTGCAGAGCTGGATTTTGGCAAATAGCTCTGCAGCTTTTAATGCTTTTAATGTTAGTTGTTCTGGATGATTTGAGAAATGAGACTCAAAAAACAGACTTATGTCCTGATTTACATTTTAATGCACAGCTATTTGACCATGCAACCAAAATGTGCTCCAAACACCTGCAGATAAATCCAGTGTGTCAGACTGAATTTAGGGGAAATCTGTCCAAAAATAAAGAACACTAACATTTCCAGCCTTAAAAACATGCTTGTTTTAAGTGATAAGGTGTGTGAATCTAAATTAACTTAAATGTGTTTTTATTACAAATCACCTTTTGGAGAATTTTCCCACAGTTTTTCTTCTCTGTTAGGTTTCAGAGTTTTTGACGATTCCCAAAAAAAACAAATCTCTAAGCACAAGACTGGGAGTGATTTATGAGTTATGCCTTGCAGAGGAATCGTTTTGCGGTGTAGATAAAGAGCTTCCCCGGTGAAAAGCAGTGAACACTTCCTGGTGTCCCGTGAGTTTGGTCATGACACTGCTGAGGTGGAATTCCCCGAAAGCAGCTTCAGGTTACCACTGAAGTTTTTTTTTCTTGCCAACAGAAATCTTTGTCTACCGTCGCTGAACATCTTGGTGCAAACCAAACGCATTTTCCACGAATCCACAGAGAATGAGTTTTTCCTTTTTTGTCTTATTTGAACTGCAGCTGCCTGAGGATTTGCAGATGCAGAATCTGCATAGCTTTGATTCTCAGAGAATTGTGAATGGTGGGCCACTTAGGAGTGGTTCTGAGTGGCAAGTGGAAGGGGAGGGAGTGTGTGTATGTGTGTGTGTGTGTGGGGGGGGGGGTCTCTTCGCTGTTGTGGTTCGGTCAGCCTTCCGAGTCTGTGCTTCATTAAACTGAGGTCATGCTCAAAGGCGAGGGCAAGGGGGGAGGAGGAGGAGTAGGAGGAGGTCCACTGTAAGAAGTGAAGCAGGGGGCAACGTGAGGCCCAAATGAATCACAGGAGTGGGGAGAGAGGAGAGGAGGATGTGGGGGGGGCGCGGTTGTTCTTGGGCTGTGGTGAGAGTGACAGAGGACTGAGTCAGTGAGGGATGAGTGGAAGTGAGTCAGTGGGCTCCTGGTCTTATAGACGGAAACAATCTGACGCTGGATGAGGAGAAATATGTCTCATGCCCCTCCACACACACACACACACACACACACACACACACACACACTCCCGACAGAAAAGTACCTCCTAACATCTGACTGCTCTGTGGATCTTTCTACTGGCCTCTGATTGGCTGATTGAATAGAACCAAAGTGACCCATGCAGGAGACAACGATTAAGTCAAAAGGTTTCACCGGGTAAGGAGAGAATCTAGAACCGCTGTCAGACATGATCTCCAGAGGATGTGCAGAGGATTGGGTCCGGACTTTCTCCAGAGTTTGTCTTTCACACATGCACAACACAGTTAAAACAGTTCCTGGGTAACAGAAGCTACTGTTGGACAGAGGTTGAACCTACTCATCTATAATAATAAATAATAATCTATAATTTCAGTATGCAACTATCACATCAGGCAATCACGTGGAAGCAGGGAAATACTAATATCCTGCAGATCCAGGTCGGAAACTTCAGTTGATGTTCATATCAAACAGACTGAGGAAAAAAGTATGTGATCTTTGTGAAGTTGACTGATTTGAGCGTTTCTGAAACTGCTGATCTGGGATTTTCACAGTCTCTCATTTGTAATAGCCCACTTCACCATAAATCTATTGCACTCTGCAAGAAATGTTATCATTGATTTAGATCTTTGCTTTGATGCTCAAGTGAGACTTCTTCTTTCAACTCAATAAACCTCTAAAATCAGATCATTCACGTCTCCTACTGAATATCATGGATACATTTATTTTCTCTCATCATAATTATTGTAACGCACTTTGTGTTGGCAGCAGTCAGAGCTCCCTCCACTGACAAGAACTGCTAAGAAAAGATTATACATACAGTATATACATAACGTGTGTGTGTGTGTGTGTGATTCTTTCTCAGTTGCAGTCCCCACCAGGCATCAATACTAACAGAATTATCCTGAACTTGCAAACTTGCACTGGTTGCCTTTAACATTCCGCATTGATTTAAAAATACCACTCATCACTTAATAAATGGCCTCACTTCTAACTACTTTAAGGACTTATTAACCCTCATGTGCCTTTGTGTTCACTCAGATCTGTGAATGGAGCTCTGCTGGTCATTACCACACCACGTCATAGGGGTGACCTTCAATTTGCTGATAGAGGCCGGTCTGTGGAACAGTTTACCCATAGAGATCAAATAGGTAACATCCTTAAGAGTCTTTTGAATCTCTTCGTAAAACATTTTCTTATCACAAAGATTTATAATTGACATTTATAACTGATCATGTTTTTCTTGTTTTAATAGCAATTATTTGAATCTTCTTTATACTTTGTCAGGAAAAGTGCTGTCTACCTCCATCACCATACCTCTACCTAGAGTGTAGTTCTCCCAGCTGGGTATAGTGGCAGCACATGAGAGATGTAGCTTTTAGACTCATAATAGAGAAATATCATGTTGAATATGCACATTACTACAGTGAAGGACACTGACAACATATTTGATAACACCACCTCACTTGCCCAATCATCGTATATGTGAAACATAACATTTGAAGCATGTGGCAATGAACCTGCTTGTCTGCGTGTTAAGTTTACTAAAAATGATTTATACTTTGACGCATTGCTCCTAGCTGGTTTACAATATGTCTGAAATGCGCTCAGAAAAGCTATATGACTTTGATGATATTTCATTGTGAAAAAATACGTTTTCCTCAAACAGTGTCTCTGTACAATGCGGCAAAGGTCTTTATTTCTCCACTGTCAGTCGAATCAGCCCACGCTTGATCAGAGCCCCAACCTGAACAGGTCTATGTGTCTGTATTTAGTCATAGTTATAGCACCACCTACTGGTAACAGCAATCGAGAATAGTATGACAAATTTCATTCGTTTTGCATTAAATCTTCATGGTGTGGTCTAAAGCCCAAAACCTTAGACTGTAGCTAAGCTAATAACACAACAACAAAGTTCAAGATTCATCTGCATGGTTAAAAAAAAAGAATAGAAATCAAAAATACTCACACATCAATGTTATGGATGCCATACATTTTATTGTGCTGAATAAAACACAGTGAATATCTATAAAGACTTTGTTTAGGAAGCAAGCAAAATCTGTAGTGAAGTCAAGACAGTAATATTAGGTGGATAGAGGAAGCGATAAAAGTTAGACACTGAAGAAGACGTTTGAAACGATACACAAGGAGCGAGGCAGACGGAGAGCTGGGACATCTCTCCGCCCACTTCACAGGCTAACTACATAACATTGTATAAAGTAAGAAAATTCCTTTTCAAAGTGTAAATGTCCAGTCTTACCTAACGGTGACTGAGAGGCAGAGAAAAGCAGTCTTACAAAATGCATCCCCCACAAAAATAAACTATATATATATATGTATATATATATAGATATAAAACTTTAAGATGTTCTCAATACGCTCTCAGACACCTGAATTTTTAAACAGTATTTAAGGTTGAAAACGAGGTAAAAGCAGGCCTTTCTGGAGGTAGTAATGTGTATTTGATTGTACTAGAACATGATATCATGAAGAGAAAAAGATCGACTTCATTAAGACTCCCGGAGCTGAGAGCTCAACAACAGAGGCTTCTACAGTCATTCTGCCAGAGAACATGAGCTGGTGTTTTATACTCCACTGAAATCAAGTCCACATCTCTGAGGGAAATGAAGAGCTCAAAACCTGGAGCTGGTTGAGCTCCGTAGATGCCATTTACATCTGGTATTACCATGTGATCTGTATCTGGATACACTGCATTGTGAGCGCAGAAGATAAACTACACCCCAAGTTGACATTTTTGAGCTGCACACATTATCGCACAAATCCTTGACGGCATAGGATGTCAGATTAGGTCATTTTTCGAGCAAAACCCTTTTTTTTTTTTTCTTAAATGCTCAATATGAAAATTCAGTTCAGCTGAATTCTCTGGCCGCTTCCTGACCATGACGTAACTTAGTGATGTAAGACTCTGAGGAACAAGAGTACAAAACGGTGGTACCACAGCCCCGGTTTGCGCCGCTCACACATATTGTAACTGTTGGTGGCAGGTGGCAGTTAACACAGCTCGTGGGCCGACCACCTACATTCAAGGCTGAACCAGTTGCTCTCAAAGGGCCAGAAACAGCCTTAAGTTGCTCACCTTTGTTTGTCAGTAGGATTTTTGCAAAATCCTCGAAATGGATTTCCGCAAAACTTGGATGAGACATAGACCAAGAAAGAACCCGATACATTTCTGCACGAGTGGATCCAAGAATTTGTATCACTTTCTGTTGTTTCCCTTTTAAAAAGCTTGAAAATGATTTGTACTCACCCAGATACCTACAGATCACATAATGATACCATGTGCTATTTAATGATGAAATGTTAAAATGATGAAGCCTGTCTGTTTCAAAGCCATTTGTTAAAAGCCACTGATAAGCCTGCCTCAACAGGAGCACACAGTTTAGCTCATTTAACATTTAGCAGCTTGGGATTCTCTCTATTTAGACTGTTTGCGTAGTTAGAAACAGCGTCACCGGCACAGTGTTTGGATTCTGTAAGTTAGTTATTGAAGGCAACACAAATCTTTCTTGGTTTTGTCATTATTGATGCATTTGAAGTCCCTCCTAATTTACACAAGTTCAGTTTTTTCAAGCCTTATTTAGACTGTAAGTCCTACTCAGATACTGAGTCCTAACACTCACTGAACTGCTGCCACTTGTGTGCACTGCCAGCTCTATCTTTGTACTTCTTGGATAATGGCCATCAATAATACATTTATTATAATTTTATTATAAATGTAATTTATATCTCGGATCTTAAGAGGCAGCTACTCACTGTCTACTTTTTGTTCGGCCCTTTACTAATGAAAAATAGGGGGGACACCATGCCTGTTACATGCCGGCTGTGTGGCCGCTCTAACTTGTTTACATGGGAGGTAAAAAGAAAATGAAGAGGTCCCGCGGCCAACACACATGAGTGAGGTAAGCGGTGTGGCCCCGGGCCTCAGCCTCTGACCATGGCCATGACAATTATTCAAGGAAAAACATGAAAGGAGCGGAATCAGGCCAGACGCTGTACTGTCACACTATCACAGACACACACTGTACTTACAGAGTGTCAGTAATGTTGCTATGTTGACTGTTTGTGATGAATAAGCACAAACAGGGCTCAAAGTGAAGTGAAATTTGACTGAAGGCTCCTTTACAGTCCACAACACTGTGCAGGTGGTTGGTTTGGAGAGAGTTCCCCACAGGCCGCAGCTCCTCTGAGGTTCTACCTCTGGCCACATTCAAAATACCATGTTAACGTTTCAAAAAGGTTGCCATGATGACAGGTGAAAATATAATCTATCACTAAGTGAAAAGCAATTCCGTATACATCTGGTTTAACCACATAACAAGACAAGAAAATCACATTTGTGTGAAGTACACAAAACAGCTAATCAAGTATATTGATATCTACTAATTAAAAACAAGAAAAACATATTCATGAATGAAATATACAGAATCCAAACGTATGTTATAAACCTGAAGGTCACTTTGAGGGTGAGAATCCAAATGTACTGAGATTGGAAACTTGAAAGATACGATACACAACTTGTTAAGTAAGGAGCTTCTGTAGTCCTGATATAGATCATATCACACGTCAAGGTAACTCACACTGAAAGTAAACCGGCATTATCGTTCCTTTTCAAGACTGGAGGTAGGTATTTGTCAACTGATGAGTCCATTTTTATCGGTCTATTTGAGGTACTGTACACATATAGGTAGTACACATAACTCAGGAGAGACAACTATTCAAACCCCCAAAAAAACAAAGACATCTGAAACTATATCATGAAGTGTCATACAAACACTTGATCCATATTAAACCACTGTGTAAATCAGTACAAAATAAATTCAAGTTAACACTTTGTCGAACAGAGGTCCCAGTTTGCAAAGTTTTGTTTCATTAAAATGTTTAGACACAAATTAACATTGAGGTGAGAGAGAAAAATAAAACAGTACTTATAGATCGGTTAGCTGCGTTCGTGTTTTCAGTATTTAAAAAAAAAAAAAAAGAAACTGACTACTGAATCTGTAGGCAGAAGGAAACGTCAGGTACGAGTGTGGATGAGACAAACTCTAAAGACTGCGTCTCCAAGTCACCTGTGAAGGTTAATTGAACTCATAGGTAAACATTACATTTATCATAAATTCAACAATAGATTTCATATTCAGAATTTTTGTATTAAACCAAAGCTGAAGCTAAAACTACAATAAAAACTGTGACTAAAATTTGAAGCATGATCTTAAAAAATATGGTCATATGGAAACTTTGAACATGATGGACAGCAGGCTTTAGAGTCTGTCAACAATTAAAGGACAACGTAAACTATCGTCACAGTTTTGACCATCACGCCAGAATTTTGATCAAATTATTGTTACGTGATATTATCAGAATCTTCAGACTTTCTGCTCACTTCATGTGAAAACACTTGTCAAGCCGAATAAAAAAACAGAATGTTCCTTTAACGTTGACCCACATGACTCTGATGTATTTGACGTTTGCCTCTTTGTGGATTATGTAGTGTTTACCTGACTGAGTCAAACAAAAACAGTTGAAGACAAATTGCCGTTTCCCCTCGCGTTACAAGCACCACTGGCATGACCTCGCTTCAATGTACAGTATAATGTCACAACACGTTATCAAATATCGGAAACGCCCTCTGCCGCCCGCCGGCGTCGGTTTTTTGTTTGTACTGAGCAACAGCGTTCATGAGCTGGTTGTGCTGAGTCAGAGGTAGTTTGAAGTCATGAGAAGATATTGCATATCAGTGACCAGAGAGCGCTGGCACGCCATCAGGTTTCCGCAAACCTGAGGCTCCCTGGGGTTACAGTGCGAGATGAGACGTTCAGTGTCACACTGCCGCTGAATCCAGGTATCAAGTGTGTCGAGAGGTAATGTGTGGTTTGTTCTTGTGGTTTTTCTTGAGGTTTTTTATTTTTCTCCAAGCCTGTGGATTTTCTTTGCAGTGTGACATCAATGATGGAATCAAGATTTTAAAGCTATGTTGTGCAAACAACAAACTGAGTGATGCTATGTACATAAGTGTGTTAATGTAAATCTGGAAAAAAAAAACAGTAGTCTGAGCTGGGTTAAGGGTGTTGACAGGATGTGAAGAGTCATTCTGTTATTTTCTAGACAAATAAAAGAGGCGTGTTGAGTCCACCAAGAACAGGGAAAACAAAGCAGGGCTCTTGTAGTGCTTGGATGTACTGGTCTACCAGGCTCAACTGAAAACTGACTCTTTCCTCTTGATGATCTCAATAGTTTGCAATCTTGGTTACCTCCTATAAAATGCAATGTTTACTTTTCAAATAAACAGTTTGGGAGACATAATGGGCTCTAGTTTATCGATTTAAACACGTGGTCTGAAGTGAGAGGGACATATGCTTTTAGGGTGTGTCCAAATCCGACAGGTGCATGTTTCAAAAGGGCTGTGATCAGTCTCTTAGTTAACCATGGGCGTGTATTGGACGTAACATGCCATAAACCAATCGTGCCTTCTCCTATTCCCATACAAAGCCAGGTGTGGTTGCACCTTGGCGAGAAACTGTCAGTGGAATGAATCATATTTTGCTTTGTGCAAGATAAAAGGAGTAACAACCATTTGTTAGCCTCAAGGGTTGTATTTTGTCACAACTATCATTTAAAGCTGCACTGATTAGAGGTATTGAGAGTTTTAGTTGACTGAAATGCCTGATGCAATACTAACCTGTGATCTAACACGGTCTGATGCTGAATACAGGTTATCTATGTTCGACCATCACTGCCGCTAGATGTCACACTGGAGCAAACAAATGGTTACGTAGGTTACCCACGTAGCTACGACACAGAAGCATTGGGCTTCAGGTATGCTAACACAGAGGGAGTGGGACTGCGAACTCCACCCAGGACGCCATTACTCCACTATATCTTTACATAGAAAAGACTGCAGTTATTCGCTGCTATATTGATGTTTAAGAGCTTAAACTTTCCAGCGTGGACACAGCGTTTGTATTTTCGAGCAAATACATGAGTAGAATTCACCTGGACAGGATTAAGAATTTGTCCTTTTTTCTTAAATTAGTCCGGGAATACAAAAACTGGTTTAATTTCAGTAACAAATTGAAACAACTAGTCTAATAATAACTGATTGCGGGCATGGTTGGGTTTGTCAAGAGACCAGAGCATTTCATCCCATGATGAACCTTTGTAGTGGGTGCTGCAGGGAACATACAGGAAGATGGTGTATTTGTGAGATATAAAGATGATATTTGGGGATCCTATGGGGATGTCAAGCTAAATCTGAGTTAATGCTAACAACTTGAGCAAACTTCTTTGTCGAAATGGCCTTAACCCAACAGGAGGGATAAACCACTGCCCTGAGGACCCATCTCTGTGTCTCCCTGTCCTTGGTGGCTTAACACCAGTTTGGTTTGGATGTTGAGAGGGAAGGTCGAGGTCGCTCCTTTGTTTTAGAGCCAACCCTGAAATATTGGAACAGCAGACATTTGTTCTTTCATCCCATGTATGACAAAACCAGACTGCCCCAGTTTCTTTTCTACTGACGTCTGGAGAACCAGTCAACGCCGATGGGGGATGTGATGGGGTCTGCTAATGCTCATTGTCATTTGAAGATGATGATGATGTGTCTGAGGGACCGCAAACCCCAACTGTTTGGGTGAGGGCCACACTTACTCATCATGGAGGTTTCTGTTTGTTTTTTGATGATTCTGACTGAGGAGTGTAGGTTTGTTGTATCTGCTGATGATGTGTGTGTCTCTGCCTGACTGTTTCGACAGGCGGAATGTCTGGAGACGAGCTTCTGATGCTGCTGCGTTCTGAATGACCTGTGTGAAAGAAACGCATCAAAGGGATTTAAAGACGCAGACAAATACTGAGCATTTCCGCCTGTTCAGTGACCGATCAGTGTGGACGCACGCAAAAGGCTGAAAACTGAAAGATTAACATTGGAAATTCTCTAATTGAAGTAGAATAATGTTGGGAAAAGGCAAAAGTAAGTGGTCAAGGCAGTCTTTCTCCTTTGAAAGACCTGACAGCTGATTGAGGTAGAGGTTTGACGTTGTGGAAGCTTAGTCGTTCTCTTCAGCCTCCTCTTCTTCTTCTTCCTCTTCTTCTTCTTCTTCTTCTTCTCTCTGTGAATGAACACAAAATGATCTATGTCATTTTAAACTCTTTTTTTTTTTTAAGTTGCTCACACTCTCACCTAAAGATGAGGCACGGCCATAACCGCATCTGCTCAGTGACTTGTTCACAGGGTTAATCGAGCAGCTAATTGCTCCATGGTCACAGAGTCAATGGTTAACCTCTGACAGGAAACGGTCGTGTGCATGACAAGACAGAGCCGTCCCTGATGGAGAACCACCAGACTGACGGGGCGGCCACTCACGGTCCATAATGCAAAGTTGCATTTCAGTCAGTTGATGCTGAAAATGCATTCATCAATATAAAAACACAGATGCAATCAATACTGCAGTTGAAGAACGTGTCATGAATCTGAAGTAATTTTTTTAGAAAACTTCTGAAGAACAAATTTAAGAAAATTCTAAAGAAGTTATTGGTGAATGAGGCCCAATCATCCTAATTTATATTCTAAAGAACGGATTTCCTTTAACTTTAAATGTTATCCAACAAATCCATTATCCAATAAAATCAAATTATAAGAATTGTTGACATTATGGTAGTTATGTTTGGTTAATTACCCAGCCATGATGAAAAGTCAGTGTGATGTGTATGTGAAGGAACATAGCAAATCCTCAAGCACTCATTTTGTTTGCTTTTGTAATTCACTCAAGTATAAAAACTTAGTGACTTCTGCAGTGTTTGTTGTTTTACATTTCTTCATGCAAAAGATTTAAAATGTGTCTTAAAAAAAACAGTGAATGTGAATAAACTCACTGCAACAAGTGTTAATGATGGATCCCTACATTTCCCCAGAGACAATGTTGCTCGATCTTTTTTTTTTTTTTTTCCTAAGTGCACGGTGACCACTGTGACAACAAGCAGGGATGTTCCTCCTCCCTCCACTGACGAAATGGATTTCATTTTCCACATGGCTTCATTTTATGATGGGGAGGCTAACTGATACAATTTATAACCCACTTCCTTTCCCAGACCGTGGCGGTGCACCCATTCAGCAGACGCCCGCTGCCGAAGCCTGTCTGCATCCTGCAGCTCCAACTCCATTCATTAGTGCTCACACACTGCAGCCTTGAGTGCTCCGCTAAATGCTACCATGTGTGACGAGGGCAAATGAGAGCAGGGGGGGGGGAAAGGTGGAGGTGGTTGGGGGTGGGAGATGCCCGTGGATAAAACACCAATTTATTCAACCTATAGCGAGGGTGTCTACTACCAGAATGATCCGTCAGAGCATCATCGAGATGTTTCCGACTCAATCGTCTCTGGAGCTCCTCTTTAAAGCCGGGATGTTTGTCAGTGCAAAAAGGAAGACCAAAAGAATCCATATCAGCCTTTTCTGCCACTTCACGGTCAAAGTTTGGGTTTAGGTTCAGAGTTTGCACAAGGTCATAGACAAAAGTGTTGATACTTGTTGCAGGTGACACTTGAGGGTGAGAAGGGGGAAAAGGCAAGAGGTGCACACACTTAATACGACGACGACTAAGAACAGGAACAGCCTGTCATAAACAACTTGGACTCTTGGTAGATCACACATTCACACGTTCTTGACCAATCCAGCCCCGACCTCCTCCAAACAAGGTTTTTGACTCCTGTATCTCTCTGTTGACTCTCCTTTCTCTCTGATCTCATTAAGTAGACTCACATAGACTCGACTCCTGTCGCCTGGAGCCAATTGGCATCACTTTGCCTCTATTTGCATATTTCCATTCCCTCTGTACCCACTCAGGGCTGCAACCTTTACTTAAGCATTGAATACAAATGGCCTCCTTCGTCATTCTCTAGCAATTCACTGATTTCTGGTCGATGACTTTGACCCCTTTCCTGATGACTGATATAAGCTGTGTCCTAATTCAGGGGCCGTGGTCTACGTGGTCCGCGAAGGAAGTGGTCTTTGTGTGCTGCTTAGACCGCAAAGGCTGAAATGAAGTGAGGCAGTCTGATCTATGGAGGATTTCCATGATCGCCGTCAACAGCATGTCCCAATCTAAGTAATGTCGCCTAGCAACAGAGCTGTATGGACACGACTAGAACGTTTTGATGCCCCTTGTTTTTTTACATAAAGAATGGAAGAGGTTGGCTGTTCGGTTGAAGCATCTTTGAAACCAGGCGCAATGAATCGTGGGATAGGGTGGTCGAAGAAGGATCCGTCCATTGTATAGACTTTGTTTCTCCGGGATCAAAGGAAGCAATTGTCCTCCACATTTGTCGGAGCTTTTGAAATTGGGGAAGCCTTGTTGCAGTGTCCCACTGTCTGTCTTCAAATGCAGCCTCCAAAGAATGCAAATCCTGAATTGAGACACAGCTATAGTATTCCCCACAGCTGTCACATGCCATTTAGCTGTCTTACAGCACCATCATCTTGAAGTGTTGAACGGTTTGAGTGAGTGCTGAGCGCTGACTCCTTGAAGACTCGGGTTAGGTGTTCTGACAGTACAGCCGTGTTAGGGCATTGACTTCTTATCTTGGTGCATTAGCAGAAATGTATGGAAATGTGGCTTTTTGAACCCCATTGTATTCTACAAGAGTTGTTGAATATTAAGTAAGGTTTCTAACAGGGAGGCAGCAAAAAGTTGCTTTTCATCCTCCATGGAGGGGAACTTTTATGCTAATTTCCTGCTCTATTCTTTTATTCTGGGACTCCACTAGAGCTTTGCATAGATCACAGTTTAAATAAAGTAATTCAAAGTCCTGTCAGTCCCTATACAAACAGAACAACTACCGCACATCAAACCTCATGTTTTAATAGTCAAATTCCACCAAATGGAAGGATGGGGTGTGGGTCAAGGAAGAAACAATTAATGTTTGGTGCAGACTTATTACTGATTACTTTTCACTGATTTCTCCAAGAATAATTAATGGACCTTGATTTTAAAATGTTCAGGAGGCTGATATTTACTGATATTTACTTTCTACTGAGTGTGAGCAATTTAGTGCTGATCTAAATAAATGAATTTGCACACAAATAGATCTGTGATCAGTTCCTGGCATTGATCTTTGGGATCAAACCTTTACTTTATAAAGAGAGAGGGCGCTCACTGTTGTTTTACATGCTCTGTGAATGGCTTTACGCTGAAAAACACCAGAAGATTTAAATGGACATGGTTCTGTTGAATAAAGACACTATTATTATCTCCTCCAATGCTGGAGAAGCACACCTCTTTCCTCTTATGAGCACTGGGGAGCATCTCTACTGAGTGGGTCCTGAAGGCTCTGCCAGCCAAAGAGTGACCACTGTGCCACTCTGGGATGAGCGGAGCAGAAATGAGGGTGGAAACAAAAGGGGAGGGCTTTATGCTGTTCTCTTCATTTTGTCTATATCAATTTTTTGCTGACAATTGTGATTTTATAAGTTCCTTTGTGTGCACTGAAGAAATGACTGTGGATTAGACTGACAACATTAGGTTCATATCAGGGGCTTCGTGACTGTTTCTGACCATCGACATTAAGGAAGTATGCATAGTTTTTAGGTCATTTTTTTTAACTGTGGCACCATCTCTCAAGTACACATATACTAAACTATAAAAGACACTGTTGTGGTGCATGTCAGTGCTGATTGTGACCTTTTAAACAACATGTGGTGAACACTCCAGGTTCTTAACGCCCACTTCTGCCAATCACTTTGTTCATTAGCACAGTATTTTTAAGCAGAAAAGAACAAGTGCTCTGATAGCTACAGCAGTAGTTGTAACTTCATTAGGAGACTGGGCTGTGTGCATGTGCAAGGTTGTAGTTTCCGGCGGGGGTCATGCATTAACCCCACTGTGCACTGGAATGAGAGTGGTTTGAGGTTTAGTGCGGGGTGGTGGTGGTGGTGCTGCTGCTGCTGCTGGGGCCGATATAAAGCAGCCTATCAAAGCCGGAGAGAGCTAAATGACATTTTTATGGCTTGCAGCTCCCAGGGCCTCACAGCACCTCCCAACTACCTCAGCACTGTTCCCACACAGCCACAAATCAGAGGCGAGTTATGCATTCACACCAAGAGGTGGCCCGCCAGCCCCCCTCCTTTCGCTGGTGGATTCCTGGAGTGTGAGAGAATGCTGGGTGGTGGTGGGGGGGGGTGGAGGGCCCTGTGTCATGTTTCACTCACTTATTACCAATCTGCTTTCACGGGCCCTCTGATGTGGGCGCTCGCACCAGTGACACAAAACGACATCTAATTATCTGCTCCATGTGAACGCGCAGACGTGGAAGAACTCCAGCCGGCCTCGGAATTTCTCACCGAGAGCACCAGAGATAACTCACGTCACGTTTCACCCCTCCTGTATTTACAAGACGTGACTTTTGCCACAGTTCTCATCGGGCCTGAAGTTTTCGTGAGTACCAGTGACAGCACTAGTGTGGTGCCGCTTCAGCAGCCATGCACACGGATGTTCCCGAGAAGCATCATTCCATCGTCTAAACCTACAACAAAGCCAGAACGAAAAACACAATAGAGACCGAAATGTGAGACCCACTTATAAAGGGAAAAAAGAAGCGGTAAAATCAGGACCTGTGGTGGTCGAGTCAGTTGTGACTCGTGTGTCAGGAGCAAAGCTGTAAAACCTCTTTTAAAGGGAAGAGCTTAGCACGGTGGTCAACAAAGCGTGGAACTTTACTTTGACACAGGAGCCTGCTGGGTATTTTTTTTACTGTTTCCCACTGTCAGTTTGCCAACTTCATACTTTCCTTAATATAAATCAAGTTGGTTTCACATCTAAACCTAACCAAACCTTAACCATAACTCTGTAGATCATAAATCAAATGTCCAAATGTGACAAATGTCCTTTGTTATGGACCGAGAACGCACTGACAGGCAATGCTAGGGTCATTCTGCCAATAGTGGTGAAACATGACAAGATTCTTGTGTGTGTGTGTGTGTGTGTGTGTGTGCCTGTGTGCCTGTGTGCCTGTGTGAGATTTTGGAGGAGGTTTTTCCTAGGTTCCCAGCGTAACACAAAACACATCCACAGCAAAAAGCTAAGACATCTTTATCAGTATATGGCCTAGCAAACACCATACATTTAAAGTAAAAACATCAAAAATATCGAAATAAAGAATAACACAGAGCAACATGTAATTCATCCTGTATGTGTGTGTGTGTTGCATTTGTGTGTAGTTGTCCATGCACAACCCACAGGGTGTCTTACCTGAGCAGGCTTTTTCTGGACGACTTGCTGTGGCTGTAAGAGAGCAGATGGTTCAAGGTTAGTGATGTTTCTCCACTTTCTGTCATCAAGGGCAAGAATAAGTTTCAGCATTTCTCTTTTATTTAATAGAAAACGTCAGACAGTCGCTCAAAAAGAACTTCCTGAGAATTTAGGCCTGGCCAGCACCAAAATAGCATCATACACACAATGTAGAATGCACAGTGTTTATAGGTCTGCAAAAAAACAAAACAATGTATAATTAATTGTATAATAATAATAAAATACAATAATACTACAAGGCCTTGTGCATACTGATGCTTCATGTTTTCCGTGGTGATTAATAAATGAGATGTGTTGTAATGATATGTGAACAATGGAATATTCGCCCGGTTCAGATGGAATAAGCTTATATAGTGACATCATGTGACCTACTGACCTGCAGCATCAGCAGAAGTGTTTGCAAAGGTGTTTGATTACGGTATTATAACACAATTTTGCCAAAAGTAAAGCATCTCTGCAAAGCATTGTCGTGTCCGTGTACTTTGTGTACTTTCAGTGAGGTCCATGGTACAACATGTTAGTCATGTTCACGTATCATGAGTAGACAATTTGGGCATGTAGTGTATGTTGAACTTTAGTTTAGTAAACACTACTTTTCCTGTAGGTCATAGACTTTAAGCGATCAAGCTTCAAAGTCACGCTCAATATTTAGCTATGACAAATTGATAAGGTTACACTGATAAAGTCACATGCTGCCTGATCTCGTGACGGTCACTGAAAGATTACAATATCACATTCAAAATAAATACTGCAAATTTGTGATAGACTCCCATTGGTATTGAGTTGGATACAGGGCCTGTATATGAGAACGCAAAGTGAGAATGGTCGGAAAAGCTCTAAATAGAAACTCCTAGAAAGTCATTTTACCATTTGATTTGGCCGGCACCTACTAGAGCCCTCCTCCTTCACTGGCACAGTGGTGATTCACCCAGTTCCCCCACCCAACCCTAACTGGCAAATGCACAAGATCCACAAATGCGCAAATGAGGATTTGTACTCACAATACTAACCATGTACTCGAGTGTGAATTTGTGCAAATAAACCTACAAAGGTACATTTAATTTAGTTGTGCACAAATATAATTTATAAATCCTATAAAAGTTATGTAACTAATATTTGCACAATACTTTTACGTTCAAATCTTTTAGATCCACTATCGATGTAGAACAACATGTCGATACAACCTGGATTTGTATTTGACTGAGGTCCTATTTCCCTTTTGGCCTTTGACAGCACGCACAGGAAGTAGCTCTGGACCGGAGCTGAACAGCTGAGCACTCCAGCAGCTCCGAGAATGTAATAGGGAAAATTTGGAGTCCCTGGTGCTTGTAAGCCCAACCAGCTGCTGGCCTTAAGAAGAGAGTTCCATGTCCCTAATCCCCCACGCCCACCAGATCAGTTCAAACAGCTGGTGTTTTCTTTGCCAGCTCTGGCTGGAATGTCAGAAGGCTCAAACACAGTAATGGAGTCCATGTCAACACCGGATGGGCCCTGCATTAGGAATGCAAGCAGCGGTGAAGGAAAGACTTGGAAAATCGTGCACACGGACAAGACGCTTCGGACCCTCTGAGCACTGTCAGTCACTGCATCGCTTTTAAACCCCCCCAAGAAAAAAACACAGTGAGCACTCCTCATTTGTTGTTGGGAAATTTGATGCCTGTGCACTTATTCCTAGAAGTATTTATTCCGAAGTACTCCTGTATACACACACATATTCATATATAATTTACATCAAAGCAATCATCAATAATCAAAGTTATGTCCCAATCAAACACAGAACATTCATTTCAATCAGTCCTAACTTGATATCAGTTTCTATTATTTTTATGGATGGATATGAGCTTCAATGCTTAAGCAGTTGGGGGAATCCCTTGCATATTTCCCTATTGCATTAGTGTGTTCACAGTGTGTGGCAATATGCAGAGCACAACAATGGACCCTTCTCCCCCTCCACAGTTGCATTTCTGACCAAATAGTGGAAGGGGAGTCACCACCAAGTTTGTGTAAATGGAGGCAAAGGAATGAGAACATGTCGTCCGTGCCAAGAGTGACGTACTTGTTGCCAATGCTGCCTGGCACGTTTTAATCATTGTTTCTGTTGAGTGCATAATGGCAATGTTGGATTCGGGACGTCATTACCTTGTCGGAATTAATACACTACACCAGAGAGTATACTGTGTACACAGTGTACTCGAGTTGGGGAATGAAGTCTCAGATTTGAGACAAAGTGTACGTAGATTCTATTTGTGAAATAAATAGTACAGATCGAAATTTTTAGATAAGAACCAATACAAATACAAGATAATGGCCATTGATGACCCTCTCTTCTACCTACACTGAATAAGGTTGGTTTACACTAAATCCCACGTTGAAAAGAAGTCCTTTGGGTTGTCCTCAATATCTGATGTTGTATCTCCCCAATTTCAAATAAACTATAAACAATGAACCGAAATTTCACTTTATTATTAATATCGTGGTCACCTAAGTACCAGCACCAATGAGCAATCCCTTTTTGACACATTATGCAATATAACAAAACAAAAATGAGACAGCAGTCTGACCCAGACAGTGCTGGCTACAAAGTAAGTACGTAGGTGTTTAAGTCAATACTTCCAAAGTAACAACAGGTGTACGATGTGCTTTGAAGAGTCAAACCGAATGACCACGAAGACAAAGGGTGAAGAGTCATCAATGTTTGCAGTCTGTAAGTAATAAAATCTACAGCTGCAGTTGCGGTGCATCTGGGACCAAGTTTTCCAAAATAACAGTGAAACCTACTCTTTACGTACAGAAGCCACTCCTGCTAGTAAACCTCCCATCCCACCAGCCCGGACCCCTCTTCGTCTGCTACACAAAAGGAAAAGCGTTGTCTTTCAGAGTTTCTGGCAGATCTTTGATGTTGCTGGTTCTAGTGTGGGCAGCTTCAACCACTTCAATATATAAAACAAAATTGGGAGCACTACGGTGGAAGCCAGCTGAAAGCCAATCCCTCCGTGGCTCCAAGAATGCAGCGCTGCAGGCTCTCAGCTCTGCTACCACACAGCAGCCTCCTTCCAGAAGTCTTCCTCTGATTAAAGAGAGAAAATTGCCTCCGCTCCGCTGAGCACCTTGTACAGACCACCATTCACAAAAGCCCCACCCATCACGGGAGGTGGGCCCCCTCACCCTGCTCCCTCTCCGTCACCACAGTAGCTGTCCACAACACGTTCCACTGTGGCTGCAGGTGACTGGCTTACTTTATGGGTTCCCCAAACTAGTCATATGCTGCAGTGGTGTCATCACAGCTTCCCATAGACCAGTACAATCCACAATTCAAAAGTAATGGATTTAAAAGTACTGGATGAACAAACAACTTGGTCAATAGGATCCATGGATGCTTTTGTAATTGGACGGCCGTTGATGTCTTCCACATCACAAAGAACTGTGTAAAGGCCCTCTTCGTACAAGTGCACATTCAAAGACCCAGGACTTTACCACGTTTCCTGAAAGTGCCACTTCACTGTGGACTGCTCGAATGGGCAGGCGGGTCAAAAGAAGACCCTGTACCTCACCACTTCACGTCCTCTGCTCCTCACTTCAAATCCTAAAACAATCAGCATCTTCCATTGGTGGCCCCATCTGGTGAAATGGAGTAGTTTCACCACTTTCCAGATCTTACCAGTTAATCAGACCAAACGATGAACTGGTCAGATCCAAGCCCTTTAGGAGCTGAGCATTAAGAGATCTTTATAATAATAAAAATAATAATAATAATTCCTGGTCATTTGCTTGTGATTTCACAGGGTCCATAGTTTCGTTAACTCTGAAACATCCATCCCTACCCACAGCTACATCTTTGCATCAATCTCAGGCAAAAAAATCATGTTTCAAATGAGGTTATACCCAAAGACCCCTTTGTCTTGGAATGTTCCCCTTCCCCACTTGCGTATTTAAGCCTTGGGAAGTTCGGACATCTTCTTTTTCGGGTCACGTTTCGTTGATTTGTGCCTCGCCATCAATGGTCAGCCTCGGATTTAAAATGAGCTGAAGTACTAGAGGCAGCAGACTTTCTCCCTGAAAGAGTTTTGTGATCAGGTTGCCATGTTTTCCACGTTTGACAAATTTTGTTTGATTTCTCAACATCTTGCACATCATCTGTCATGACTATGGAAGCAGTCTGCGTTGGTGCTTGAGGTTTATCTGCTGAATGTAAATCGTCATTCACTGCAGCAGCACAAGCTTGAACTGATTGTCGTTGTTGAGCAATTCCTCTTGTTCACCCAACCACTGTTTAACATCTTCCTCAAATGTGTGGCGGTATTCCACAACGCTGGCAAACCAGTCATTTTGTTAGATGGTTAACATATTATTTGACATGGTGGCATTTTCACTAAAGTGATCATTTTATCCACCGAGATTTTGAGTTCTTGTTGAAGCTGTTCGACTACAGTATATTGTATTATTCTATGGACAGGCAGTCTATGCATGCAATCACCTTTCTTAGTAGAGCCTAGACTTAACCAGAATGAAGGACACCTGGAACAATTACACACAAATTACTAGCAATAAATAACAAAGTTTATGAAGCAATATTAAGTTGCATAAATCAAATAACCTGCCACTTTTTCTGCACACACACAAGCTTATGTTGTTAGAAAATGCAATGATTAAAACAATTAGCAAGTTACATCATTCTGAGTTTCATGCACCACAAGTTCCTAGGTTCAACTTATCTGTTTGTTCATTCTCAATGTGAAATATAACCAGTCCATTCAGCCTCTCTCTCGCGTCACTCCTCAAAGTTCAAGTTTCAGGTTCCTGAGGTGAATGACTGCTCTGCAGTCACAAGTGGGGTTTTCAAAAACAACACAAAGGTCGTTCAGACATTAATGACGATAGAACTTCCTGAATGAACATATTACAACCAACCACGAGCATTTATCATTTAGCATTTAGCCGGACCATGCATGTTGATCACACAATATTGTGGATGTGTGTGATTTGGTGGTGCATCAAATCAGTTGTGCAACTGCTCGGCCTTTTTCAGTGAGTGAAAGTAAACATTTAACCTTCCAGCAGCTGCAGAGTCACCAGAAGCTTCTCCTCCGCTGCAGCTGCTGATTTGGCTCCTTCCTTTTTCTCCATTCACATCTGGTTTATCATGACTGCATCATTTTATTTCAGATTTTGCTAAAATCATGACTTTGAATGCAGCGAATACTATATTTGAGATAATAAAATGATTCTGATTTCCCGTTAGTTGTACAGTCACAACTATGGTTTATATGTTGTGATAGAAACTACTCCACTGTGCAGCCAATAACGAAAAACTAAAAGACTTAGTTTCGTCAAGGCTGGTGACTAAGCCTTAAACTTGTAGTGCCGACCAAGGAAACAGACCAAGACTGTTTGGGTCTCAGGGACCTGATGTCAGGGACTAGAATTTGATTTGGGTTCGGATGATGGTTCTCCAGGATGTAGGTTGATTCCACCAAAGCTGTCCAGTAACCTGTCAGTCAGTGTGACTTTGTGTTTACTCCTTGTGGTTTGTTTGCAAAAAGTCAGTCGAAAACCGGACCAGAACTAAAAGGCAACAAAGTCAAATAAACAAATGAACTAAGTGCTGTGGACGACAGTCTGCACAGGAGGCGTTTCAGCCAAGTCTCAAGTGTCAAGCTCTTCTGACGGAACAGATTCCTGTTTTAAACAACCCTGCTGTCTACACAGGCCTTGTAATGGCTCATGTTTAATTCACACTCAAAGCACATAAACATGATCTTAAGTGTATTTTCACACTTCAACTTCAACTTTTATTCCCTTGCACACTCATAACTACATAGAGGGTTTATGGTCCATTCTTGTTGTCTGTGCTATCAGCTTATCTGTGCAGTATCTGCTCTTTTAAGTCGCTTCAGGATGTAGACAATGTTTGCAAACCTCACATCTCCAAAGTACTAAACATTACAATGTCAATGTGCATGTTGTTTATTTTATTCTATTGTATTCTATTTTTCAAATGCTCATGTTACTGTGTCGACACCTTCTATTGCATGTATAACAAAGACAAAGTATTTGATCAATCCACACGTGCACCTGACTGTGTAGACTATGTGCAGCAAACATATGTAAGTGTCCCTGCTCTGCTGTCCTTGCAGTCTGAGCATTAATTAGCCCATAAAATAGGCGCTGCTGCTGTTTGCTCTGGTTAACCGTTAGCGGGCCGGCCAACCTTTGGACCTCCTTTGAAGCCAAACGGATCATTTGACCCACTAAGTTCAACCTCCCATCCACAAACACAGGGCTGCGGGGAAGAAACGCCTGGCTGCAGATGAAATGCCGTGTAGAGGACGAGGCAGTTAAAACCATGGAATGCTTTTAACACTGAAATTGTTAAAATGTAACAACTTTGCCTTATAGAGCACTTAGGTGGGTAAACACAAGGTTTGTAAAAACATCTGGGAATTCAGCTTCTGCTGCAGTGAACTGTCAGTCTGCGAAAACCAGGATGATTGAATTTTTAATGGCGGCTACATTGTGCCAAAAGAATCATTTTTAATTGGTTAATAATATCACGGCAATTATAATTACATAACTGATACATTTATAGCATCAACCTATGAAAGGATTAGAAACATTTATATTTAAATTACACTATTTATAACTAATTGTTAGTAAGGCCAACTACATGGACCAAAAATTAAATGTATTGATTATTATAAAAGGAGCTGTCTCCCCTCAGACCGATAATCTAGTTTGGTGGGTTATACGTTGTCAAAGGGAACAAGTAAAAGTCTTTATACTGTGTAATAAAGTATTGTGATCTATTATTAAAGGAGTAATGTACAAAGAGCAACTGATTATTGATTAAAGTAATATAACAAGTAAAGTTCTTCTTACTGAAGAATTAACAATGTGATTACATTTGAAAGGTTTAACAAATAAAGAGCAACTGATTACTGATTATAACAATCAAATAAATAAATAAAAGAAAAAAATGTAATTCTTTGTAATGACTAATAAGAAAAACAATGTGATTACTTTTTAAGGATTAATAAGTGAAGAGTAACTAATAAAAGTGAGGATCATACTGAGTTATGAGTAAAGTAAAGTGATTACTTTTAAGAGAGTGACATTCACTACTGACACAAACTAAACACATGAAATGTGTGTTGAATTCTGATGACCGCGTAAGACCGACTCTAACTTCAACTTTTTTTACACATAATATCTAAATTCTAAAGGGCCACGACATTCACTGAGCAAATGTATCCTCCCCACAGAAAGAACCTTGGCCTCCAGCCAAACCTATGGGAGTTTTTGCACCACAATCATACGGATCATAAGTTGTCTCCTTCCTTCTCGCACACATACACCCACTCCTTCACTCCTCACATGTGCATGCGTTCTATTTCTCTAGTTCTCTCTTTCTCTTTCTTATTCTTCAAAGAGGGTCATTGGCCCATCAAGTCTTCTTCTACCCCTGATTGAAACAGCATTGAGGAGGAGGCGGTAGCTGACGTACTTTGACCCATTCATACAAACAGGGAAAACAGCACACACCTTCAGACAAAGGCATTGGTCGTGTTGTGATGGAGGTAGTGAAAATGTAGAGGCTGAGAGAGAAGTTCAACATCTGCCTACTTTTACACACTGAACTCACCCCCCCATCTCCAGAGAGAGGCCACAGTCGCCAAGTGTTTGCTCATTGTTGGAACCTTTGGATTTCTCGACAATTTTGTAAGGTCTCGACCTCACAATGTAAAGTTGAGGTAGTGATTTGGCGCTATACGAATAAAACTGAATTGAATCTGTTTAAGGGGACAGGGTTTTAGATGTTGTCAGAGAGTCCAACAACAACTTCGACCTTGAGAGATTTTTGGTACGTGAGTGGTCACTCATGACGTTGGCCTCAAGAAAGCAGCAACAATTATTATGTGCCAAAACTCCGGTAGTCACTTCACTAATGGACACACATCTTCTGTTGGGAGTCTCGTCAGAGCCTGTGGTTGTCTGAGTGTCTACCGATCAGACACCCAACTTGTTCATACACTCAGGTCTTCCTCTGAAGTTTCTAGTATTGATATCAAAAGGTTATGTAAAGGTTATGTGTTAATTTGGGGGATTTATGTTGACTCACACGCTGCTTAACCCCAGAGAGCACACAGAGGAAAAACAATCCAGGAGAAAAGAGCAAACATTCAGTGCGGTGGAAACTACACCTAAGCACCAGTACTGTGAAGAAGAACTGGGCCACCCAGTCGCTTTCCTCTGCAGCTAACCACAGTAGCACTGGCCTCATTATCTTCCTGAAATGATTTTGCTATGTTCCTCGATGGAAGTTGCCCTTCTTCCACGTTGTCCACTGTGCAACACCCCTAACCCTCTCCATTCTCAGACTCTAACACCCCCAACCCCCAGCCAATGCCCCACCGGAGTTATGAATTGCACCTATCAGGGTCCAACTAAATCCTGTGATTAGGGGGAATTTGCCGAAGGGAAAAATGTCTGTCGTTGCAAAGAATGTGGAAAATTCCTAGCAGACAAGCAGCCTTTTGTTGGGAGGGTTTTGGGGAGAAGGGGGGGGTGCTCTGAAAAGAAAGAAAGGCGCAGACAAATTGGATCGGCTCCATTTAGGGAGTCTCTGCTGTTTGAAGTGAAATCTGTTCCCAAGTATCTCAAAGGAAAAGCGGAAGAAAAGTTGAGGGGAAAAAATGGCAATGTCTGTTCAGACTTCACAAATCCTTCGTTGCATCTTGGTTATTGAACTTTGCATTTACAGAGTTGAAGCACAAAAAAACACAAACATTCTTTTGTTTCGTTCAGTGTGTGTTATGAGCTCAGAAGTCTTCAGTGTCTTGGAACCATTTAATCCAAATGCATGGGGCTGGTTCTCAGTGTGCATGTGTGGCTGCTTTGGAACAGGAAGGACTCTATCCATGGCACTCAGCTCTGCCTTGTTTTAACAGAGCGTCGCAGATGTTATGAATTAACCTGTAGTGTCTGGAACAGCTCACTTCCTGCCTCATAATAGTGGTAGCAGAAATACTATAATGCCGTAAATATCCACATCTATTTCAGGAATTTGAAAGAACTGCATTGTGAAAGGAAGAGGGGGAAAACTCACAAGCTACACAAGCTGCCAGGACAACACGGGACAGCCGTGAACCTTCCTGTGTAAAACAAACAGTGAATCCAGGGGTGCTTTAAGTAAGTGCTCTCCTGCTTTAACTACACTGCAATGTTTATTTTTAGAGTTTGTGAGCAAGTTTGCTCATTTCACTACAATGTACCTGCAGTCACTCGGATTATAATTTGTTTTGTCTGTTGCTTTTATTGGGCTTCACCAATTTTTTCGACCAAAAACCAGTTCACCTCCTGTTCCACAAATAATTTCTCACCCACATATGATTGTGTCTGACATATGAGTGTTAAACCCACAGTGGTGGTCGCCTGCAGCTCCTCCACAGGGGGATTCCTTTTTTTTTTTCTCCACGCGGTTAATTCGCATTTTGTGTTTAAATTAAAAAACATCTTGTACAAAATAAATGTTTATTTGTGTCCGTTGAGAACATGAGGCTACTGTACGCAAATAGTGAATGGACTGCTCGACCGCAGCGATTTCTAGTCGACCATTCAAAGTGTTCCACTACTTGCCTTTCACCCATTTACACACACAAACATTCATACGCACTCACACAACAGTACAACCATCAGGGGCCACTTGGTCTTCATTATCTTGCCCAAGGACACTTTGACATGTGGTCTGGGGGAGGATCAAACCGCCAACCTTCCGATTAGTGTCGGAACCACAGCCGCTCATACAAAGCCCCATGTGTGCATGGAAATCTTCTCTCTAGGTATTAAAACTAGAGATTCTAGAGGAATTGTGTCACACTGTATCACTGTAAAGAAAACCGCTAAAGTGTTTTTTACTAATTGGTGTTGTTGAATATGACAAGTGAATCTCCCGCTCTTTACATCCCCACCAGCTCCCTGCCATGTAATTGTAGATGAGGACTCAGAGTGAAATGATTAAACACAGGCTGCAGTAGAAAAAAAGGGGGTGGGGGCTGGGGGAGGGAGGCGTAGGTGACCTGTAGACATCCGCTAACTTCCCCGAGAACTCCTGATGTTTGTCGTTTGTTGAGGCCCGGTCTGAACAGAGGCCTCTGGTGGCAGGAATTCATCCCTTCTGCCTGGCAGCAGTCGTGGCTGGAGGAAGGTGGGGGGTTGAGAATGTAGGGAATGAGGCAAAGATGCTGCCCACCCCGCAAGCCCCTAACTTTGTGGTCTCTCTTACAACTAGCCTTAGTGGAGGAGAACAGAGCAGCAGCAGCAGCCTAAAAATAAATAAAGTCCAGTAGAACACAGACACAAAAACCAAGTCATTCCAATGTACTGAACCACGGTCTGAATACTAAGAACTCATCATCTACCTCACTCAAGATCATATGAATGTCTGTTTGATGTAAAACACGGCACAAATATGAAGTAAAGACTGTCAGATCAACTTGAATGCCAACTTGCCACTAAGAGACATTAGTCTGTCCACTATGTGAACGACACACTAATACAATATCATAATAACAAACTTGTTCTATTTCTATAACCCAACAACAAGGTAACAAAGCGCCTCACAACACACACAACACAACAAACTCAATAAATGGCAGTCAGTAGAGTGCATACCGCCACCAAGATTTCAATTTAAATTAACTAGATCTAGATCTGCAGCAAATTGCATAAACTCGTACATATCAGTCCCATTAACATGCCTGATTCTTTTTAATCATGGTCCACAAATTATTTTTAGAGAAATCTAAATCTTGCAATGCTAAAGAAAGTGAGAAAGAAATTCCTGGACCCATCTCCTGATCTGGATCTACACCAAAATGTGTTGGTTTCTTCTGTGACATATATCGCATCCCTTCACCAAATGTTGTGGTAATCCATCTCGATGTTTTTGTGTAATGCTTCTAATAATCAGACAAACAGACAGACAAAAGGCAACATGAGGCACTAAAATGTGAGACAAGCACCACCAAGGTCTACGTCTGTCTAGTGGACGTCCTGAATACTTTACTTTGCAGATTATACTACAAACTGGACTCAAACATCACTAACCTCTTTTACCAGCTACAGAAGAATCATTACAGAGAGTCTTCGGAGGAGAGCAACAAAATTACAGTCGAGTGCTCAAAACGGACTTTTCAAGAGGTATGCCAAGCAATCATGAAGATGGAAGGAGGTAAGAGGTCCTGCTACAGCATCCGAAAAGACATAGACCAAATTAACACAGTCGAGAAGAGGTTTGAGTATGTATCGTGATGTGGATATTAAATTATCACTCATAGAATACAAGCTTTTTCTCACAGGTCTATATCCTAGTGGGACATCTTGCACGTAACAAGGAGTCGTGGGCAAATCCTCGATCGCTGGTGTCAGTGGATGACCGATGAAAGATCAAGATGGATCCAGTTTTAAAAGTTGTTACATGAACAAGATTCATCTTTGTCAAACGTATTCAGAGGTCAAGCTTTCATACTCTTAAGGACTGTACAAACAAATTCAGATTCCGCCTTGTCTCGTTGGTGCACCACAGCCCTGATTCATCTCCTGACTCACCTAGAAACCCTTGAGCTCGAAGTTCCATATTTTCCTTGTGACGCATGCCAGGCCTATAAAAAGCTTTTTAATGCGTGACGATGATCACAATATCACAATTACGCCCTGCCTTACACACGGACATATTTATCCTGCCACCCGTTTCTGAAAAGACTTCCCAGGACCCCTCACCACTCTTTTAAAACTGCTGGACAAAGTCTGAATTAAGGTGCCTTCTCCCCGGAGCTCTGATTCCAATGCTTGGCACCTGTCTTCACTCTGACACGAAGCCAAGAGCAGCAAAGCCTTGAGAGATGGGAGCAAACCTCTCCCCTTCACACTACATCAACTCCCCCGAACACATGCTCACGCTGCAGCACTTGCGCTTCCTCGCCCATTCACTTAGTCATTTCCGCACATCTAATGCGGAGGGCATTAGTCTCACAGTGGACTCCATTTAACACCAGGGTTTGCGCTGACACAGAAAGGGGAGATGGGTATAGCGTGTCCTGGATGTGAGTTTCTTTCGGATGTGACGGCGGAGAATCCAACACAAAGAGGCAGCTGTGTGGAGGGCAGGCGGACGGCCCGAGGGCGGCGAAACAGTTTGGCTTCCAAACCCTGGAGGGGAGGAAGTGTCCAGTGGAAAGGGCAAGGCACAAATAGAGGAGGGTGATGCAGAGAAGAATATATTCTCCTCTTTCCTGTCTCCTCCATTCTATGATGGAATTCCTGTTTGGCATTTGTTGGAACATATATCATCCTTGTTTCCTTTGAGCTTTCCTAGATTTCCTACATATTCAGTCAGCTGCAATGGACAATAACCATCCCAATGTGACTTTAATATTAACTATTTGCATTTAAAATGCTTGGTTGTATTTAATTATTCATGTGTTTATTTATGATATACTGTAAGTTGCACTTGGGTGTCTAGAAAGGCACTATGACACAAAATATGTTAATTATTATAATAATTATTATTACTAAACAAATCTTGATTGAATCACGACTAAATTATCTTGACACATAAAGTTAAATAATTTAGGTCAATTTAATGTTTCTAGTAGGTACTATACAGTACAAAGCATGTGGTGGAGGTGAGGGGGCTGGGAGAGCACCTTCACCTGCACCACTGAGGATCGATCAGCACAGGGGAGAGCTGTTAGCTGATGGATCCTGAGGTTTAAAAGGCAGCCTCAGGAGAACACTCAGGACTCAGAGACACGCACAGGAGAGACACTGGTGCTGAGCTGCAACGCTAACACGCCAGCAGAAACTGCTGGCCTCTTTATGTTGAGTGTTACCTTTATGTTTGCACCTGGCCTCTGAATAAAGAAAGTGAAAATGTTAAAGCCTGAGTGGTTTGACCCTGGCTGCTGTGGGGAGAGCCCCGTGGCATGGTCACCTGCCACAGATGTATAATGAAAAGTAAAGCAAGTATTTGCATCATTAGACAGTTGAGTCTTGTGTTAACTTACAGAATACAATAATATTAGCAAATGCAGTATTAAGACATGAATGTTAGAATGTTCTAAAAGACATTATGGAATATACTGCCTTGTGTGTGTGTGTCCGTCTGCTTATTTGAACAGGAAATTTGCCCTTTTGGGTGGCGAAGCTCTCAATAACCCTATTAGTGAAATGAGGAATGTCCCTGATAAGTCTCTGGTCCACGGAGAGCGTAGCCAGAGCATTAAGGCGATCATGTGTCATGGTGTTCCTCAGTAAAGTCTTGATCCTCTCTCCTCAAGTAGAGAAACACCTCCCCTGATTCTGCCTTTGTCCCTAGTGTGGCGATGGGAATCTGGAGAAGATTGTCCGTCTCAGTAATTGTGGCCTGAAGGTTGTTCTTCGTGAAAAAGCACCACAGAGACAGCTTACTGCTGCACACCTTGAACTTTTGATCATGGCCTTGTTCAAAACGGCGTTAAGCCTCCATTGAGGTTTTCAAGTGCTGCGTCTCGATCGAGCACAGTGATTCGCTTAAATAACTGGGAGAATATCTCAGAAAACCCGGCCAAGGTCTGATCCTGTGATATCCTTATGATATTTCCTGCGAGACGGGCTTCAACCATTGCACATAGCAGTGGACGAGCAACACTTTCTGTAGATATCCCTACGCCTCATGCTGCGTTCCACCTGTGGTTCCACGCATCTCCTCCGCACATGTTTGAGCCATGAGGGGAAAGTGCTTAGCCTCTCCTAAAGCACTAAAATGGTTGTGTTGGCATTTGCTTGCTGAATTGGGATGAACTTGGGAAAATACATTCTAGGACATTGACATAGACGTCAATAGCAATACCCATGGAGGACAAAGAACTATATTTCATTTCATATATCACATTTAACTGTTCTATTTATTCATACTAAAGCACAATATTTTAAAACACCTGCTTGGGATCCTTACTGAACTTTGTACTTTAATCCTTGGGACTTTCACCAGTCTGAGAGCTGATGTCCAATTCTCTGCAGAGTAAGAATTTAGCTTTTTAGTAGAATGTTAAATATATACCAAGCAAGAGGGGGAAATATATTAGGTCATATTTGACAGTTTATGTACATGGCATAAACTCTGCACAGTATTATAATAGATAAGAAAAACTCGGCCTAGTGGTGAGGAGGAACTAGATCCTGTACGATAGATCAACCCGGTCAACATGTGCTTATCACAGATGTACTGGTATTGGCGTACGTCCTCGTAGCTGGCACGGTCAGCTACAACAAAGGTGGCACTAGGAATTTGTGCGAACGGACCTTTCAACATTTGCTTTTAGGTTCCTCAGATCCAGAGAAAGATTGCTTTGACTGCTGGAACTGGAGGGGAAATGATAAGAGCTGGATTCATTGAAATGGAGGAAACACTTATCCCGCGGTTGCACAAATGTGGAAGTGTCCCCCTGTGCAGGACAAGGCCGCTATTTCCAGCAGTGAGATCTTTCCTGGGCCTGATTTTGTTCCATGTTTTGCATTCACAGTCGATCCTAATTGAGTTTATACTGTGCACAGACCTCTATAACATACACCCTTTGTTATTCCATCACTGACGGGGCACAGATGTTGGGGCAGTGACACTTTGACCAACGGAAGAATGAATGGAGGAGATGTTTACTGTGTTCATCTAAAAGCAAGCACAAGAAAACTCAACAGGGCACCTTTAATTGGAGCAAGCTCGGTCCAGTTAAGGGTCAAAGAGCAAATTGACCTCAATTATTACGAAACACAAAAGGTTGTTTTCCCCTGCTACTAATTCATCAAGACTTGACACTATAAAAGCATCTTTTGTGGTGGAAACAACAGGTTTTCATTGTTGCTTCCATGCAAAGAGGGACAAGCTTGCCTGTAAAGGAACCAACACATAAAATTCAATGGACAGCGGCCATTTGGCAGCAGAGAAGCGGAACTGTTGTGCACAACCGATGAATGCCATCTATTGGAGGGCAGAGTTACCCTTCAAGCTTTTACTAGCAGAGGAAGCTGCTCAGCTGGTCGGCATCTCAGCACCTGCACATATAGAGGACAGGACCCTGCAGCCAAACACTGGAGGTGCCAGAGGACATACCAATGAGGCACTGACCCTGGATCAGCCAGGTCTGACCAATCGGAGCAGTTCCTGCCAGTGTGGTTGTGGTGGCAGCGGGGTTGATACTGTGCATGACTTTTAATAAGGTCTATTGTATCTAAATCCAGCATTAAATGTAACCATAGATGGAAGAATGTTTGCCTGCCCTTCAAATTTCTTTAATCCGTTTGACTGGGCACACAACATGGAACTATCTGAGATCAAAAAGCAGATGTCAATGTAACTTTAATTTACTGTGTCAAACTCTATTTGGAATCGGGTTCCCAACATCATATGGGTGATTCAAACAGAAGGAATAACGTTGCTATGGAGACAGAACTTAGATGGCTATAATGCAAGAGCTGAGGGTTAAAGGTCAGTTTGTCACTCTCAACTAAAATAATTGCTCTTTGACAATTACAGTGAATTTCAGACTCATGTTCCTGTTGCATTGCTGCTCTGTCCCTCAATGAGTAGTTGTGTTTAAACTACACATCAGGAAAAGCAGCAAAAGAGACAAATTCTCCTGCTGACGGATCAATGTGCTAGTTAAACATTTCCTTCAGATATAGCCGAGAGCAGCTGTAAAGCAGCACCTGTGATGGTCATAGGGGTGTCAGCCAATGCATTCAATCATTAGCGGTGTGGCCTGTGTGTAGTTCTGCCAGAGGGGCTGACATAAAGCAATGGAGGCTTAGTGTGTAGGTGAGTGTACCTGGGACGTGCAGGCACTGGCAGGCAGCACTAAAAAGGAAACGCTGCAGTAAATCTGAATCTTGTTTTATTAGTTTGAGTCTGAGGGTTCAGTGGCGGCCTGCAGCTGATTTGACCAACTGACTTGGTGTTGCTCTATATGGAGCACTTTATTAGGAACACTTGAATCTAGAGTTTTTACTCAGAAATGCGTCTGATGATATACAACTTGTTAAACCACATGGCTACAACAGCAGAAAACCAGGTTCCACTGCCGTCAGCCAAAAGCATAAAAGTTAAATGACGTGCAACATTACGTTACCACTACAACAGCAATGTATAGTTATTTGCTCCGCCTGTTAATAATCCTAATATGTCATGTGTGATTGGAGGAAAAAGCAAACAAAACAATGCAGCCCTGCTGTTGCATCTTAAAAAACCCAGAGATACTTTCACTTCAAGTACTGCAACACCTCCGATGATCCCGAGCAGGTATTTTGAGCAGGCGCCTGTCACAGTGCCTGTCGTTTATTGTCTCTCTATGTGATATGTGAATTTCTGCCTGTTTGAAGGACAGGCATAACCTCTTTGGCAGATATAATTTATAATGGTTACACAGTACTGATTATCTCCCTAGGGTGTCTATATAATTTTTTTTTGAGTTTATTATTCTTTTCGTTCTACTGGCTCTGATTTTATTCATGTCTTTCATACTGTATGATGTATTTTGAGTATGTTTATCTTTTTTTTTCCAATTCCAATCAACTTTTAACATGGTTAATTGAATCTTGAATCTTGACACTTGTGTTGTGAGCTACACCC
Source organism: Hippoglossus hippoglossus (assembly GCF_009819705.1). Classification (NCBI taxonomy): domain Eukaryota; kingdom Metazoa; phylum Chordata; class Actinopteri; order Pleuronectiformes; family Pleuronectidae; genus Hippoglossus; species Hippoglossus hippoglossus. The sequence goes on from NC_047173.1 coordinate 2,835,684, forward strand.
ATCATGCTACACTGACCCACTGGAAGTTCCTCCATCCTGGCAACTGTAGGCCTGTTGTTGCAGAAGGCCGTGGAGGCGGAGGATTCACTTGCCCTGCATGTGAACCCAGCAGCTAATTTACTTGCTTTAGATTTTAAAGCCGCCGCGTGGAGCTAACAAGCCTCAGCATGAGCTCGTACCAGCAAACCAGCAGAGTGTTAACATTGGTGGAGATAGTAAATATGCACAGTTGATTCTTGGAATACACCATTCCTTCCAGGAAACTGGATATAAAGCACACACTTTATGACCCTCCACCTCTGTTCTTGCAGGCTTTCGCCTCTTTGTTCCCCCCCTGTGACACATAAAAACGCAGAAACGATATATGCAGGAGAAAGCTTGTGTTCCCTGCGTCCCTCCTCGCCCTTCCTGGTGGCACTTTGAAATGCCAGCTGCTTTTCCCCCGCGTTATCAATCAGCTCTGTTGCGTTTGGAGCTGATAAACACTGAGGCCTTCAAGCTGTCAGAGGAATTGTTTAAGTATTCCTGCGCTCAGCGTGGAGAGTAAACATTTTCTTTGACTGATAACGCAAACATTTTTGAACACACACACACACAGACACACACACACACACCAGCAGCATAATCGGGCCAGGAAATGTTAGGACAGTGAAAAAGAAAACAAAAAGATAGGGAAATAGTGTGTCTTCATAAAATCACTTGTTCCTTTTCTCTTCACATGCACATTTTTCTTCTCTTGCCACAAACTGATTTGGATCAACTGACACAGAAACCCTTGTGCTGAGTGTAACATGTGCTCCAGTGTCCGGCATGCCAGACGCAGACACACACTCAGACCTGAAGAGATACTCAGACTCACCCATTTCCTGGGTCGTCCTCTGGGTCTTTTCACCCCGGTTGCCTCGGCTTTCTGTGAAGACATAGATCATAGATTCATGAGTCCATGACATACACGACATTTAATATAAAACACCTTGTCAGGCAAAATAAAAGAAAAAGAACACATGTACTCATTTCACATGTTAGGGGGCCATACCAGTAGTATAAACATGAATGTGTGATTATGAACAAAGTTTTAGGTACATTAGAACATGAACGGAACAAAAAGTATTTCACGATACAGCTTTTTTTAACAACTCCTGATTGTAAATTTCACTTCAATTTTGTGAGGCTCAGAAATACGTATTCATCATTTTACAGCTTATCTATTACTGATGAACATGTGATGAAAAAAATACTGTGTCAACATCCCGGGGGCCGCACTTTTTCTGAAGGCTTCATTTTCTGTGGCTAGGGTTAATCTTGACGTATTGTAACTTGGGTCTTTTCTTCATGGCTTTGGCTGTTGTTTTTTATCACTTAGAATAACAGTGTACTCACCAAATTAATTACTGAGGTGTGGGAACACAGTGAGTTCGCCGCAACTAAGTCCATTGGGTCAAGAAGCATGAGCAGTCACACGACCAGACAGGTTGGACACCAACCAACAGCTGACGGATGTGCACCTTTGACTTCTGCTGCAAATACGTCTGCCAAACCTGGGACTCTGTTTCAAGTCTGATTGTCGCACTCCTGTGTCGTCTTTCCTGTCTTTGTCTGACTCCTCTTTTAATGATATCACTGTGTTCTCGTGGCTCGGGCCCAATGTTGAACTGACAGATTGTCCAAAACTAAAAAAACATGATCCAGCAAGATTTTGACCAACCAGAACTATCCTTTGAGTATAAGAAGAAAGCATTTAAGTAAATAATATGATTTACTTCACCAAGTGTTCTATAATGACCTATCCGTCCATTACATTGACCTGCAGTTACTGAGTTTTAAATAAATGTTAAATGTTCTGTATTTATATAGAGCTTTTCTACTCTTGATGAACTCAAAGCGCTTCACAATACAGAAGACTGGGATCGAACCACCGACCCTCTGGTTAATGGACAACCCGCTCTACCTCAAGAATCAACACAATTTAAAAGCATGTTTGACCTTTTTTATATTCACCCCATCAGCAGGTGCCTCCATGTATGGGAAGCCTGATACTGTTCATCTTATTCCTCTGAGCCATAGAGCATTCACAGCATTAAATGTGGATTCATCTACAGCTGAATTAGTTCCGTAACACATGTGCCACTTCTTTCTGCTGGACTTATGTTTGCCTCAATGTACAGCACCCACTGTTCCAGGAAAATCACTGAGCCTTTTGTTAAAAAAATGTTAAAATGTAAATAAAAGTATTTTCCTTAGAAAACCCACAGATTTTGACAAAGTGACACAATGGTTGTATGGAAATGCAGCACAAACACAAAGCAATCTAGCATTGCCATGCAACAATAGCCTAACAAAAACCCTAACCACAATGGCAACCACTCTATTTTATTTATTCAATGTAGACTTTGTGAGTATATGTTTGGTCTCAGGGCTGTATGTGCATTTGTATTTTCCTGTGCTTGCTATTTGATGTTATGTCCCGTTATACAAATGTGTCAATACAATGGACTTCTGTTACAAATGTAATCAGACATTATCCTGTATTTTTAAATGTTAACACAGCCCATGAAATGATAAAGATAATAATGTGTTAGCTAATATCTAAATACTGTGGGGGACAAAATGCATTATATATTAAATATTAAAACATAAGAGAAGAGGTTTTTTTATAAAAAAGGGCTTAGTAATTCTCAGAAACCCATGGAGTAAACATGCCAGACTAGGCTCTGCAGAATTTTATGGTAAGAAAACCCCAGAGAATGTAACAAAAGTCCCAACCGATGAAGCTTTCAGATGAGACCTGCTTGACAAATTCGGTCCCATCAGCTTTGACATTGAGGTGCCAGCTGCATGATATAATGTGACCAAAGTACTTATGTCTGGACTCACTCTGGACTGCATGTATGGAAATGATAAAAGTTTGCAAAGCAACAAGTGTGTACGTTCCTCTACTATCAAAAAAACGATATCCTCCAATAGGAATGTCCCTGTTTGTTTGGCCCGAGGCGACTGAATTACCTTTCTGACTGAGATAACAGACCAATTTAAGGGAATCGAGAGAGGCTGGACCTGAGTCTGTCCTGCACAGCCAGAAGTGAAGCCCTGCAGTCATCCACCATTAACACGACCAGACGAGTGTCAATAATTCATGGGATATATCCAGGTTCCCCCGGTTCTTGGCTGGGAGTCAGGTGAAATCTTAGTCAAATTGATGAGCTGCAATGAATTTTGCAGACGATGACGAGCCAAAGGCCTGTATCAGTGATATGTTGGTGTTTGGGAACGAGTGTAGCTTTGTTGCAGTAAACAACACCAGCTCCTTTGTCAGACTGAAACTGAAGCACAAAGCCTGGTCACATGGCCCGCAGGTGGAGTCTGTCAATGCCTCACCAGCACTGTCTTATATGGCTTTATTCACAGAGCCAACTCCCGGCATCTCCGACAGTCTTTCTTCCCAAGGTGCACATGTGGCCATGTAAGCAGCCCATAGTTACATTTTGTTGCTAAACGACCTGTGTATAAAGCGACACAGTCTGTTTAGTTATCGTCAATGTTGTTTCCATTATTCATGACCATTCCACAAACATAACCACATATTTATCAATGTAACCATGACAACAGAGGTCCTCTAACCTGAAGGAAGTACTTATATTAGCCACCAGCCACAATCTTTCTCCAAACCAAACCAGATCAACCCTGACCACCTGTTTACTAGTGTTACTATCACGACAAAGGTCCAGTGCACCTGGCATTGGTACGCTCCTGTTGCTTTTATTTGAAGGTATAGGGACACGCAATCTCTAAGGTTGTTAAATTTGAAGGACTCATGAAATGCATTGGTGTCGACCTGAGGCCTCTACTATGGCGCAGGATTTATGGATATCAAGGGGATTTCAGCTTTAATCCTGGGTTTTAAAGTTTTACGAAGGTAAACTCCCTTCTTACTCGGATAGGCTGCCATAATTCATGGTTAACTACTGACCAGTTAAACCGCTGAACAACCAGAATCATCGATCAACAAATCCTGACTAGCACAAAAGACTGTAGAGTGAGTAAAATCCCTTTGTTGTTCCAGAACTTTCCGTGTGTCCACTCAGAGCTTCTAATAACCAGGGGGAGAATTTATCACACTAAATAAATGTTTCACAACAATTATAGCTTCATTTAAATTGACCAAAGCTTCTTTTGAACAAGAATTTACCAGCAGGGATCAGCATTGCTCTTCATAACATATGAAGTACTGTCTTCAACAATTCTGCCTCTTTCACATAAAGTAGGAAAACTGAACCAGTTGAAAACCAGCTTCAGAGTACATGGTTATCCTCTGTGGCTAATGTTTGGCTCAGTGAGGCCAGATATTGAAAAGATGGATATGTTGAACCCGCTTTACAGTACAGCCCCCAGCTTGTATAGGTAAACGAAGCACTTTGATTGTTATTGTGTACGTCCCATATTCTTTAAATGTTCTTTAAATGAACATTATCAGTTTAAAATGTACTTATACCTGCAACACTACAGAATAAAATCCTTATTATGTGCCAAAATAAAAAATGTTGGGCCCTGAAAAAGGCCATATACCTTGACCAGTCTGGTCTCACAATTCTTGCTGATACGTTAAATTAACTTTTAATCTGAAATACCTGCTACTTTTGTCATCCAATAAAAGAAACCATCAGGTTATGTCAAGCCAGGACAGGTGATGAATAGGTGCCTCCAATTTTAGAGAAGCTAAGTATCCTAGGATACAACAAAAAGATGTTTAGTCACGATGTCCATTATCAGCTCTTCATCATGACACATGACATTGTTGGCTCGCCAATCAGTGCACTGTAATCCCAGTTCTCCTTTTGGGATCCTGCATTTTTAATGTGGAGGCTTAATGGTCTGAAAGACAACACCCTGTTCAATTAATCATCATTGTGTTTAATACGTCTGAGCAGGGAGACACCGATTGTCTGCAGGAGCCCAGAACTCTTAGGGATCAGAGGGAACCTGCCATGAATCCCCTTTTTTTTTTTTTTTACATAAAACAACCTTTTTCTCTTTTTCACCAAACTACTCTTGGTTCACATTCTTACAAAGCCAATTAAAATATGTTCTTAATTAGAGAACCAAACTACAACGACTGAATGAGGTCATTTGGAACTGCTTTCGTAAAAATGACGCATGTGAGCCTTTTCTCGTCAGTTGTCCCGCTCGGCAGGATCACCTTTGAAAACCACTCTATAAGTGACTATTACAAGAAGATTGATGTGGCTGTTTTCTGATGTGCCGCCGCTGTGGTTTTGGTTTGGTCAGGTTTAGGATGAAAAATGACTTGTCCAGGGTAAGAGAGGGTTTGTGGTTTGGATTATAAAAAAAGCTTTGCTAAGGTTGGAAAAACCTCTTACATCAGCGTTAGGAGTCAAAGTCTGTGTAAAGGAAATAAGTTTCTAAATGTGAAAATACTATGAGCTACTGGCGTCCAAACTTCTCCGGAGTTTAAAATGTTTACAAGTTTCAGTTGTTCTCTCTGTAACAGTTCTACATTTTCACCATTGCTTTTTCATGGTAATTGTATATTCTGTAACTAAGCAACCAATGGCAGAGTAGATAATCTGCTTCCTGTTTACACCGACACGCAGATTCCCAGTGTACGTGAGTGGTCACGGTGTAAAATAAACATTGGCACCTGCCACCCACTAAATCCAAGTGCTTTTGTATTTCATTTTAATGCTTAAAGCTAGGGTTGGTAATCCTGGAACAGGCTTTTCCGTGACTCGCTCACTAACTCCTGACCATCTTCTCTGCTTCAGCGGTGTGTGTCGGGGACATGAAGAGGCTTTCAACAAATAAGTGTGTTTCAAAAATAAATGACCAACCCTTTTAAGGTTTAGGGTTACAATAACTTAGCCTCCCAGCCAGTTCGGTTAAAACAATTTCAAATCCCTTTGCTTAATTTGTAAAGTTCGTTCATTTGGGTTATTTCAAAAGGTGTCAATCAAACCCTGGTGTGGACCAAACAACCCAATGGCGGCCACCTGAAAATATTTAGGCTTTAGGCTACTGTAGGTTTTATTTCTCAATATTGAAACCTTATTTGATATACTCTTAATAATCCAAATTTGGCTTGGCTGGTTAATAACACGTGTTCACATGTATAATTAAGTGCAACAGCATGAACGGCTGCAAAGTGCGACAGTGTAAGCCTTTATTTCCATTTGTACGATTCATCAGGTTGGGACTGCTTGCTTTTTTGTTCTGCCTCCTGAGTGTGGCCATTCAGAACAGGTCAGAGCCCACTTTGTAGGACTCTGTTTGCTTTAGGCCGAGTGAAGTTCATCAATCCATCCACCTCCGCACCCTAATGGAAGCAATGACACAACTGTCTTGCCTTGTCGGGAGGTTATTTCTAAACAACCAACCAATCCTGCGACTGTCTGCTGAGGACGGCCACAGAGTTTGGTGAGAAGTTTTCTTTAAATGACGCCTTATATTTTTTTTCTCGTGGTAAAAAGGTCAGTAATATCCCATCGAGGTGTGCAGCAAAATCCTTTCTTCTTACAAGCTGCTGCGATATCTGTCAGAGATTGCCGAAGTGACTGATATGGGAAGGGGAAATGAACTTTTAAAGAGTATATGTTAAAGGTGTGGGCTGACCCTGGACCCCTTTCATCCGAGCAGACCGATATCGTCAGTGTTTATTATAACAGTGTCAGATGAGATTCGACTGGATTATGGCGAGAGCAGAGTGGTTCACTTTTCAAAGAAGTGCTGAGAATGTTTACAGTGGTGCGCCGCAGCAAGGGAGCACTAAGGCTGCTGTCAACGTGAGCCTATCACAGCTTTATCTGTCTCGTGAATGAAGACACTGGGGGGGGGGACTGGTAACAGAAAGCCGAAAGTATGGCGGGCTATCGCTGCAAAACGTCAAAGCTTTACTCTGGATCAGTTTTCCTTTGCCACTTTAACCTTTTTTCATCCATCAACTTTATCTCTAATGCACGCTGTCTCCCTCTTGCTGTGGAGATGTGTACACAAGTGTGGGAAGGTGCAGCTGAGTTATGGCTGCATGTGTGTATCAGCACAGACGCACACAAATACGTCGGCCTGTCCCTGTTTTCATGGGTTTGCGTTTTCACAGCCAAAGTGAGTGAGTTACGATGCTCTGTTGGCTGCACACACACAAAACTGCACAAGGGTCAATTAGAGACGTTCTCTCGGCCATTTCTTTTATATTTGTAATGAACGTGAACAGATTATTGATATCAACATTAACATAGGGTCAGGTCACAGTAATGTTTGTGCTTTTTCAATATCGGTGCCAACAAGATACATGAGCGTCAGCACTGATATAAAACAGAACTTTTTAGATACCTTTTAAGAATATGGACGTGTTTTTCTTCATAGTTATTTTTTCTAATTAACAAACGGAGCCAAATTCTAAGTGAAATTTAAACACAAGCGGCTCTATAAAAACCTTAAAATAAAACGGTTTAACAAATCCGAAACTGTCGGATCAAAGAATAAGCAAACATGTCGACAAACGTCCAGACATTCCATGCCAGTCGGAGCTGGAGCCGATAAATACCCGTGACTACAGCACAGTCGTTTGACCTGGGAATGAATGCTGATTGTAGTGTTTCCCAACCAAGACAAAAGCCAGATGTGTGTGGGTGGCTGTTAGTGTGGGGGGGGTTCGTCCAGTGTGAAAGATGCTTTAGTGATTGTTTTGTGCATCACAGCTCTTATCTATGTTACTTTTACAGGAATGACACTGCGACAGAAGTGGAGGTAAAGTTTGCAGCTCATGCAAAATGCTAACCAAAAGTCATAGCGTGAATAGTGGCCTCTAGTGGTGAGGTTGCAGACTGCAATTAACCAAACACCCCCATGCCTCAACCTTCCTCTAAAGCAATTTTCAGAAAATGAACTCCGGAGATGGTCCACAGAATGGGGCCCGCACTTTCACCGGAGTTTGCCTTTTCACACTTAAAAAACGCAGCAGGAGATTCTCTGCTCAGATGCGTTCAGGCGAGGGGTGGAGCCGGAGGCAGGACGTAACGTGTTAATTCTGCACGCGTTTTGTTTAAAGCACATCGACACCGGCACCGGCCCTTATCACCACAAACTCTCTTGACATCTTGGTCGGTGTTTTCTACTTATATGGTGCCACTTTTTCATCCCGACATATTTGTATTCCTTTAATTTTTTTCAGTTTTGCGTCTGTCACGTGTTAACATCAGCGCTCACGGTGAATCCTGCAGAGGGTCTCCCACTGTTTTCTTACATACGTTTATACCAGTGGGCTGGCCGGAGAAACTCGGACATTTGCGTTTACCAGAGATTAAAAACAGCTCAAGTGTGTATGGTCAACTTCAGGTAACACAAAAATGTAAAAAAAATAAAATAAAATAAAAGGTCCTTCTAGAGCCAGTGGTTGCTTTGTCTGTTCTGGGCTAGAAACATGGCGGACTCTGCAGAGAAGGACCCACTCCATATGTTGATATGAGGGGCTCATACTTAAATAACAAAACACAGCAATTCTTAATTTAAAATATAAATATGAATAATATATTCAGTGTCTTCCAATAGATCCCCCTAAATCGTATACACTGGACCTTTAATGACTTTCATTCAAATAACAGATGCAGGAATAAATGTAAATGAAAACAAAGATATGGAGAGACTCTTCTGAAACATAAGACCAATGAGCAGGGAATCTACTCAAACTATCAAAGTTTTAAAAGTTGCTTTAACAATTAAAAGTCCCCACACGTGTCCACTCTAAACGCCATGTGTTGGCTGTAGGGGACGTAATGAATGTCCTCCAAAGTGACATGAGTGGTGGTGTCTGTGTGTCATTCACGTTCCTGAGGCTCCTCACCTTCTGCGCTGCCTTGGAGGGGCCCTTGTTCTTACTTCCTTTGGGACGGCCCCTTGGTCGCTTGGGGACAGGCTCTCCACTTGGCTCCTGAAAGGGAGGGAGGACATGACATGGGTGTCAAGGATGGGAAACAAAGCCTTGAACTCCCCCCTTTGGCCACCGCATGTTGTGGGGACGCACTGTAAATCTGTTTACACAGCCACAACATGGGGAACATCAATCCTCACGCCTTTAAAGGAAGACTTGGTTTGAGGGTTAGGAAACGGTTTGGGTGAAGGTTAGGGGTTCCAGCCAGGGAGGTGGCCGTGATAGAGGGAATGTTTCACAGTTTAATTACATTCATATGTTTCTATATTTCTATTTATTTTAGTATTAGTATTGCATGTTACTTATTACTTGCTGTAACACTGCAAATGTCCCCATTGTGGGACTAATAAAGGACTTCTTGTGAATGCAGGGGATTTATTATTGAACCTGCTTCCACATTTTAAGACTTAACTTTCTGATGCAAATATTTCTATCTTCAAAAGAACCTGGTGGTGCAACTTCACACTGTTTCAACATGTTGTACATCAGCAATCTGAGAGGAGGCTCCTTCACCAACACTGCAGCCCTGACGTGGTGGTTCTGCTGTGAACCTCGGGTGATCCTTCGCTTCAACCCTGTATAAAAAGCCCTTAGTTGTCTCTGAATCAGAGTTACACTCATCCCCATACTTTCCTTCTTACTCATGTTGTCATTTAAAACCAGTGGCACGGAGCCAGGCCTGCAGACAGGCGCATTCCTCCTTATTTGTAGGAAATACTGGAGCTCCCTGGGTCCTGTGCAGACAGAGACCTGCATGGAGGAGTCATGGGGGGGGGGGGGGCTGCATCGCTGCTTCGGTGTCAAAACACAGCGATCGATATGAAAATCAGGTCAATCAATATCAAGTACTTATGTCGAACTGATCCAAATCAGAGCCACACTTCTGCAGGACTTGTATCAACTCTGCAGCCCGAGTTGGACGCAGCTCCACACGCTGACCACCGTGCAGCTCTCTGCTCTGTAACTCTCCTCCCTGGGTGGATTAAAGTCTTTATAATTCACCATACACCATCTGCACTTACTTTCGGGGGCTTCCTCGGTCTCCCCGGCCTCCTCTTCTGGGGCTCCGCGGCCCCGGCGGGCTCCTGGGAGCCGGAGCTCTCCCCGGCCTCGTCCCCGCGACCGCTCATGGTTCCTACCGTCCTCCAGGTGAACGGAAAACACTTCTTTTAAAAAAATTAAAAAAGAATAAAAAAAGAAAAGCACCAGTAAAAAAACAAAAAAAGTAAAACGAGGGGCCAGTTATTTCAGCGGGACTTTTTACGCGTGTGTAGTCCACTTGGAGGAGTCCCGCGGGCTGGACGACCTGTGGCGCTGGAGGAGGAGTGAGCCCGCAGGCAGCAGCTGGAGGGTTTGGCTCGGCGAGCAGGAGACAGGAGGACACCGCCGGGACATCGGACTCTGGAGACGCCGAGCAGCAGCGGCCGGAACTCGGCTACAGCGCAGCAGCAGCACCGCGGCACCGGGCAGGACCATGCGGCGGCGGCGGCGGCGGCGGCGGCGGAGGAGGAGGAGGAGGAGGAGGAGGCGGCGAGGCGTGACAGCTCAGTGGGCTGCGGATCGTGTGAGGAGCGCGGGCACAACAACCACATCCACACTCCCCGAGAACCGGGCTCCACTCGGCGAGGAGGAGGGGGAGGAGGAGGAGGAGGAGGAGGGGGGTCTGAAAAAAAAAGAAAAGAAGGAGAAGAAGAAGAAAAAGAAGAGGAGGAAGAAAAAAAAAGAGAGGAATCACCTCTCCTCCCGTGGGTGGATAATGCGGGGCGGGGGCGTGGGGGGTGCAGGGGGAGGGGGGGTTGTGACTGCGGGCCAGAAACAACAGAGAGGAGCCGGAGCTGCAGGTCAGACATGGCAGCACGGATTTATGAATTAAACTCACATTTTCAATGGGTTTCAATGGGTTTCACAGGGGGTGGAGGTGGGGGGGGGGGGGGGGGGGGGAGGTTGTGAATGAAAGGAGTGAATGTGTTTAAACACCAGACAGTTTCACCTCAACTCTGCAATAAAGAGTGGAGCCGCTCCCAAGACCTGCACTGACCTCCGGACATTCTCCGGAGGGGCTGAAAGGGAGAAACGCAAACTTTTCTTTTCTGCTCCGGAGCTTCTCCTGCAAGCCCCAAACTCCGGATAATGTCCGAATGAGCAAATTAGAGAAAACAGCAGGAGGATTCACCACTAAGCCGTTTTCAGACATGACTTGAGGGTAAAGTACAGAGAACTGGATACGGACTTTAATAATCATCAACTTTATTTATGTAGTATTTATCTGAACAAGGTTACAAAGTGCTTCACAGTACATGGGAAAAAAATACGAAATTAAAACGCAGTTTGCTTTTCACACATGAACAACACAGCTGGAGGTTCTCTGCACAGACACGTTCACAGCAAACAACAAACAGTGAATCCACACATCGGATTCTCACAACTTTCTACGGACTTTATATGAGGAGGCCAGGCGGAGAAAGTCCGCAGATAATCCGGAGGTTCTCCCTCGGACTTTTGCGTTCACACAAGGTGAAACAAAAACTTGTACCTGTGAGGTCAATAACAAAAACGTGAAATTATAGATCAGTATTTATTTATTGGGGTGTGTGGCGGCTTTTGTCAATAAATACTATGAAATATCCACATCCCGCTAATAAAAAACAAGAGGTTTCTCATAGAAGAAAGATGTGTCTGTATGTGGAGGTAAACAAAATTTTTAAATATACATTTGAAAAGTACTTTTTTATGAAGACAAACTTTTCAGTTGTCTTTCATTTGTTTGTGTAAAACGTCGACACTCCTCTAACGCTCCCCTGTTTGCTTCCTGTCTGTTAATGTTTCTTTGACCTTCACGAAATTATTTGCTGAGTACCTGCACATGTGCTCCCCCCCTCTCATTGTACAGCACACACAGCGGCACACAAAGAAACACACATATCACAGCTTTATTAGGAATTCTAGTGGGTTCCCCAAAGATGTACATACCCAGAAAAATGTCAGGCTGAACTTTTGGTAAAGTGATGCACAAAGACATGTCGAATAATTCCACTTGATGTCACGGTGCAGGCGTAAGAAAAGAAAGTTGCGGGGCCTTTGAAGTAGTCCGCCGTGGACGTGGAGTGAGATCAATTACACAAGAACAACAAACACAAAGAATAAAGTGCCTTACGTGGAGGACCTTTCCCACGATCCTGCAGCCTGCTCCTCTCCCCTGCTACACGGTGAGCGAAGCGGCTCAATGCTCACTGAACATCTGAGCTTTGGGGAATCTACCGTCGTCATATAGTGCACATTGTCGCACAAAACATTTATTTTCATGCCTGCATAACTTCCTCCCACAGAGGCAGTCAATTTACTCGGTGTGTGGTTAATTTGTCGCCGGTATTCACTTCATTCATAAGCCCCATTCACAGCCCTCGGACCCCCAAAGAAGGGGTTTCTGTGCAGACCCCTCCCTTTCAGACAGAGCGGCGTCAGCATCAAACCAATACAATCAATGGCTGCACAGATCCATTACCTAAGGGTGGTTTCATGCGCACGTCTCTGCCGGGCATGCAGCTCTGTTCGAGCCCGCGGAGGCACAAAGAAACAGGAAATAAATGTGTTATTGCACTGAAATGGAACGCTTTGTGTGTGCGTGTGTGTGTCGTGTGTGTGCGTGCGTGTGTGTGTGTGTGTGTGTGTGTGTGTGACAGGGTGAATATTCATTTCAGCAGCACAGACACACAGACTGTGGTTCTTCTGGTTTTATTGCTCGAGCCTGTGACCTTTCACCTCATTTGGCTGCAGCTCCACTCTGGACCAAACAGACACGTCAGACACAGACAAGTAACGTTTTTATAGTTGTTGTTGCCAATATTTAGAATAATAATTATCGAAACTAATCTTTATCCTGTTCCAAAAGAGAGGGGGGGGGGGGGTACTCAGTGCCGCCATTCATCCTTTTAGAGACTGAGATGAGAGGAACTCTTTTTCTTTCCTCCTTGAACAGTTCCTTCTGTTTCCTTCAGGGCCGTGTAGCGTTTATTAACTTGGTTTGTACCTGTTGGTAAACATATGTTCTTAATGGTTCATTCTTGGCCAAGATAATGATAATTCGATTTTTCAAAAAAGTTCAAAACTAAATTCTATAATTTTGTATTTGTCTATTTGATTTATACCCGAGCTTCTCTATTGAAACATATAGTAAGTAAGAAAGAAAGATATTTTTAATTAATATTTGTTTAAAGTGCACAAACACTAACTACTACACTAATGAACTGTTAACATTCCTGCTGTAAATCATTTATTAATAGTTCGTGTGCTACTTATACAAAGTTAATTATAAAAAGTTACCCCAGTTGGTAACATTAGTAAGAATCTGTCCCGTAGAACAGACAGACGTGTTGCTCCATGTGGTCACATATCACATTCATATTCATTTTATTTCATTAAATTGAATATTTTTCTTCGCTGTGTCCCATCTTCTATATCAGCCTGTTACAGGGGCAAATTTTCACAGCCGCTAAATGATAAACGATATTCTAAAGCAACTTCTGATTGAATATAAATGCAATCACAGGCTTTAGTCTTACATGCATCATCCAAAAGAGAAATGAATGCATACGTCTCATCGTATATAATGATATATGTTGTTTTATTCTTAACTATTCTCATGAAAACACCCTTCATTGCTGATTTAAATTTTTTAAATGAAGAGCAAACCTATTTGTGAGCATTTTGTGAAGATATACGTCTCCTGCAGGAGCCTGTGGAGCTGAGGGCCACAGACAGGTAAAGTCAGGAGTGTGTTGTCTGATAGAAAAAAACAGAGCAACGCCAGACTTATCCTTTAATTTTAGAATCACCTCCAGATATGTTCCTCCTGGTCTCCGTCAAAGCAGCGGCGGCACATATGTGATGCATTTATGGTGCCGAGAGGCCATCTGCCAAACACTTTTAAAGACTGTTTAAAGATTTCTATTTCTATCTGCTCTCGGATTACTTTATTTTTTCCAAAATATTTTCGGGGGGGGCCATCGCACGTGTCCGATTAAATACAGCAGACACACACACACACGGCTCGTCTCTCTGCTCAAGCTCCGGCTCGCTCTCCGGCCTGGACGCCGCTCAGCTCCTGCAACCTGCTCAGGTCCTGCATGTGTGAGGTTACAGAGGAGCTGTCTCTGCCTCTCATCCCCACTCCCAGAGAGGAAATGAACAAATTAAATATAGAAGCTGGAGGGAGATCCACATGGCAGGCTGTCTGACACCAAGTGTGTGTGTGTGTGTGTGTGTGTGTGTGTGTGTGTGTGTGTGTGTGTGTGTGTGTGTGTGTGATAGCTTTGTTTCCATCTCTTTGCCAAAGTGCTGCACACAGATGCACCCTATGAATGTGTGAATGGCAAAACTGTGTGGTAAAGTGGGCATCACGACCAGAATGAACACAAACCATTTTCAGTTTGTTTTCATGACCAAATAATTGTGGTGTAAAAAGGGTATAAAGGGCTTTTGATGGATAAAGGACTTATGTTGGGTGGAGGGCAAACTGGTGCCACACCACCCCTCCATCCTGTGGGCGCACTGAATACAACCCTGTCTCCTCCATATGACATTTCAATAAAACGTTGACGCAAGAGCCGATCTGTTTTGCAGGAAACATGAATGCGACTGTGTCACAGACAACGTGTTTGTTTTCAACTCAAACGTTTCATATATCTGCACAACATCCGCTGACGGCGACTCCAGCGTATATTAATGCTAATGTTATGTTGGTGAGGCTCATGGAAAGATTGCGGTTTGGGATTAAAACTGAAAAGAAAAAAAAAAGAGACTTCACTCACAACATTTTTTTTTATTTGCATTAAACTGAAAACCACAATCTTTCGCTGACGCTCGCCAAAAGGGGGGGCTGTTGTTGCCTGAAGTGACCCCCGGACAGGACTCGCACAGGATGTGAACCCCAAGCAGTCTCTGGTGTGATTGTGAGTCATTCGGTTTGAACGCGCGCCATCCGCCCCAGCCGGCTCTTAGCGACTCCACTGCCGTTAATAAACGCAGCCTCTGAACGCGCTCCAGCCGGCGACCACGTTTCATACGAAACACATGTTGCCGTCGCAGCGTGGTTTGGTACAGAAACATCAGCTGGAGAGGCCCTTTGTGTCCTCTGTGGAGGTGAAGGGGGGGGGGATGGGCGAGGATCAATCAGCTCAGGTGAGAGCTGTTAGCTGATGGGTCCTCAGGTTTAAAAGGCAGCCTCAGGAGAACACTCGGGCCTCAGAGACACGCACAGGAGAGACACCGGTGCTGAGCTGCAACGCGACCACACGCTTTATGTTGAGTTTTACGTTTATGTTTGCGACCTGGTCTCTGAATAATGAAAGTGAAAATGTCGTCTCCGTTTACAATTCATTACTTGGTGTGTGTGTGCTCCGCTCAAGTGGCCTCAATTGCTTCCATGTTATTCAAATTTGGCCTCCTATGAAAAGGCTGCTGTCTGCTCGCAGTCCCGACCTTTGACCTATTCGGGGGCCGTGTGCAAAGTCAATGCTTTGACTGAGGCTCCATGCAACTAGCTCGGTTTGGGAGAGCTGTCACGTGGGGGGAGGTTACGCGTTTGTTTGTATTTCTAATTGGTGAAACACATTTCTCTACACTGACACATGTCTCCTCTCAACCCGACCGATTGAGGCCCATGCAACCTCATCACACATCTCAGGCTTGACTCAGAACACTGACATACATACAGCTACTAATGAAGTGTCTGTTAATTTATGTATTTATTTATTTTGAAGATACAATTTTACAGGAACCTATACCTCAAGCTGCACCAAATTGCATAGACTCATGGATATGAGAACCCCTAAATGTGCCTGACAAATTTTCATCAAGATCCATGAGTTACATTTCTGGGAAGTTGGTGAAAATGTAAAGAAAATAAAATAATAAACCCCCCCATTGTCCAGGCCAGCACCAGAATTGAATGGGTTCTTTCTTGGCCCACGCCCCATCCATTCATGAAAATCTGTCCAGTAGTTTTTGCCTAAACCTGCCGACAAACAAACTAACAGACAGGGATAGAAACACAACCTCCTTGTGGTTATGAAAAGGTATCGAATAAGAAACACTACAATATGCTACAGTTGAAAATAATTGTAATTTCAATTGGAAAGAATGAAACACAAGTTGATCCAGGAATCCCTGAATACAAAATAAAGCTACATTGTGTTCACTCATACATGTATAGAACAGTTACATATAAATAAATACAACAAGGTGTCACTGAAATCCCACCATACGCTGCACCTGAGAACGAATCCTCTTGCACGCCTGATCCAGTCGTCTGCAGATATGTCTAGACATCCCGCGGTAATTGTGTCCAGGAGAGACGTCTGATCATGTGGCTGGAGGTCACAAACTTTCCACCTCCGCGAGGAAAAGAATTCCTCTGTGAGGCTGAGGAATGGAGGGTAAGGTGGAAGGAAACGAAACACCATCCTCTAGGAAGGGCTGTAAAACCGCCAGTGAATTGGAGGAAAACTGTTCGGTGGCCGTGGTATTTCATGGGGTTTGAAATTTGCGGTCAATGAACAACAGATCTGTAATTTAGTCTATGTTGTGACGACTGTGTGAAGAGTTAGGAAAAAGGTGATCTTAAAGGGGAAAAATGCAGGTTAGTGATTGTAAAAGAAAAAAGAAAACAATACCCAGGAGGAGATGACAAGAGTTCATGCAGTAAAACCTGTGCACACGGACATGGTTCTGATCTCGAGGCGCACCGGGGGGGTGATTCTCTTCCAGCAGTGCCGACGCTGCAAAGTGTGTTTTCTGTCACAAAGTGGTGTGTTTACTTCCTGTGGGAGATACCAGGGAAACTGATAGAAGGAAGAAAAAAAACCCAGTGGCCTTTAGAAAGGGGTGCAGTTGAACTGCAGTGGAATCCAGCCTCCACACCCACAGAGGTCAGAGGTCACATTGCAACACACAAGTCTCTCCCAAGGGCTCTTTGTCAGGACCCTACTGGGATTTCGGCCTAAAGGTAAAACCAGTTTTCATCTAGATCCTAAAGTGGTTTTAGAAACTGTTTAGATACCAACCAGATATTTTTTACTTCTGTGAGTGACGTAGTGACCTTCTGTCGCTGTGATGGAGCACTGCTGACACAGTATCAGCTCTCACTTTCAGATCACTTTGAAACATCTTTAAATTGGCTCTGAGCAGGACTTGTTTTTTATTTGGGGGGGTGGGGGTTCTCCTTTTATTGTCAGTAACAGAGAAGCCATCCCTCATGTCTCAGCTTCACCGCCAGCAGGGCAAAGGCTCCACCTGCTGGCCTCCACGCTGCCAGACTGTCTCCAAGTTCTTTTTTTCAGGCTTTGCATTTTGTACATCCTATTTAAAAAGATGTTCTATTCCCTATTTTATCGTATTTAAATTATTTTATGTTTCTCTGTGCTTACGGGGGAATTGTGTGCATTTTAATCACAGTTTACAAATGGTGAAATAAGACGTACACAGACAGCGGTCTATTAAGAGACTGTAAAGGCTGCTTTGTTTTGTCACAGTAAGAAAACTCTTGAGGAAACTCTCGTCAGTTTTCTGTCATATTTTGTTCCTATGGGGGCAGAAAAGACGACAGAGGCCAGGGACGATACTTGTTCTGTGGGGTAGACAGGCAGATGTGGCCCGCGGCAGCTGGTAGGACACAGTTCACTTCAAAGCCGACACGCTAAGTGTCTTTCTGTTCACATGCTCCAGGCCTGTCTCAACCAGAGGATGTTTAAATTCTCACTAATCCACATAAAGAGTGTTCAGGTCATTTGTATCACTTTGGAACAACTTCCTAAACACACACACACACACACACACACACACACACACACACACACACACACACACACACACACAACCCATGACCTGTAGGATATAGTTATTTTTGCAGTGTTGCACAACACACCATATATTTTCCACATACTGTATGATTATTCATTGCTATAGTGATATACTAACAGCTATATGTCAATCTTTACATTGTTAAATATGAAAAAGTGATAAATAAATGTAATAAATGAAGGAAACTATTTTAAGCACAAAAGAGAATGTTGCCTTTTAAACTGACCTACACTTTATAAAGTGGGGTTGAAAAGTATTCAGACTCCTACACTTGTTGGATATTTCATTTTTATCTTAAAGTGATTAAACTTAAAATTTTCGTATCACCACCAATTCAAAACGTGTTTTTAGAAATTTACGTAAATTTGTCAAAACTAAGGACCCGGAATGTCTCGTTTACAAAAGTATTCCTACAAAGTTCAAGTTCAAAGCAAAACCTTAATTCTAATCAAAGACTACCTGGCATGTAATAATGATCACATTGACAACACAAAATCCTACACTTTACACACACCACAACAGAATCTTTGCAGTAAATAAATTAAGACTACTTAAGATGACATTTAAATAAGGGGGAATCTGTTTGTTTTTTTCAATAAATTCTTTTTACGTAAAAAATTGACTTTCATTCAAAAAGGACAGTCCAAACCTCTGAGACATGTCTTCAAGATGATAGAGAAACTAGAGGATAATAACTAGAAGTTGTTTTATTAGCGCAGTTATATTTGAGTTATTTGGGCACCTCGGTTTTGCTTTAGTAAAAATGCTCTGTTGTGAATAACTGTCGTATGTGAGCAAAATGAAAATTGCCAGGATGGTCAGACAGTGCATGTAGGATTTCGAAGGGGTTTGGGTTTCCATGCATTATCACCTCATTTGCCAAGAGGAAACCAGTTTGTTTTCTTAGAGTTGCTGTGAAGAACTTCCAGCGAGTCCCTCGATTTCCTGTGGAACTCTCTGCCAAACACATAAAGCCAGTGAATGGACTGAGCTATGGAGAGCACAGAATTACCATGGTCTTATTTTTGGCAGGCTCCACGGCAGCAGCATGCAATAAACCACAGGCCTGTGAGTTCTTCCTCGTAGAGTGTTTTTCCAAGAGAAGAAATGTTTCCAGAAAGGCTGAGATGTTTCCCAACATGCTCACACACACGGGCGTTCTCTCCCTGTCCGTGTCGCTCTCACAGTTTATCCTAAAACCGCCGATGGTCATGTCAGACGGAGGAGGCCTTGTTTAGCCTGCGGAGACGTCTGCTCTGTTCCACTGAGCGGCACATGGAGGTCGTCCCTCTCACAACCAATTGTCCACGAGAGCTTGAAGGCTTGTTGCACATTCCTGACCACCCAAAACTCTTCAAGCCACACACACACACACACACACACACACACCCGCTCACACACCTCCATCTAACCACAACCCTCTGGAAATGTATTTGTCCAAAGCAAAATGACAAATGTCCTATTTTCCTTCTGCCAACTTGTTTACTGCACTGCTTCCATTATTCACCCGATAACATAAATTACTTCACAATTTACTATCCTCTTGCTCATATTCATCGTAACAGTAGCTACAGGGTTTTGCTGCAAACGTTTTAACCGAACAACCACAGCTTTTAAAGACCAAGGGCCATATTCACAAAAAAACATCTTATTGCTACAGTATCGAATAAGTGGAACTCTTAAAAATATAGGATGTGTCAATCCTTATTTTAGGTCTAAGAATAATTCAAAAAGTATTTTACAGCGACAACATCTGAGAGAAGAGGCAGTAGAGGCCGTCGAGAGGACTTTCACATGAACTTTTAAAAAAAAAGTATTAAATGCATATTGTGATGGCAAATCAATTCTCCAACAAATCCAAATAACCCAGAAATACTTTCACAACTCAATGATTAAATGTTTTTACTTCGTGCACCAGGCGGCACAGTGGTGCAGTGGTTTACACTGTCACAGAAGGTTGTGGGTTCGGATGCAGATCAATAACAACACAATTTAATCATACAACCCATTTTCCAAATATTATCTTCTAAAGAGCCTCTGACTGAAACTGGACGCTTTGTCTTCAGAGACATTTTACTGTGTCTTCTTTGTTTTGCTAATGACTATATTGTATCAGGTAAGGCAGTTTTATTTATAAAGCATGTTTCATACACAGAGGTAGATCCAAGGTGCTGTACAGAGACGTTTAACAACAACATAGAGATTTAATTAAAAGAAAACAAATTTAAATCAGAAAGCACAGTTTGAAACTATTTTAAAGCAAAATAAAAGATTTTGAAAAGCATAGCGTAAAACAGGTAAAAAGATTTTTTTTTAAAAGAGGTAAAAGAAATAAAAAAGGATAAATCTGTCTGAAAATTTTAAAATACGTTGAAAGAGAAAAATAATACAAATAAAGTAGAAACAAAAATAGAATAGAATACAATGATGGTAGGACCTTGTAAAATAGCTTAGTTAAAGGTACTTTAACCTTTTCAACCTGGTTTTAAAAACTTAGCATTCCTAAGACAAGAATAAATCTTTTAATCTCGCAGCTTCTCCAAGTCTGCTGACTTGTTGTGTTTTACAAACATGTGTCTGATTGATATCGGCAGATCTCGTATCCACGTCCATAGTATGTGCTCCAGTCGAGGAGCAGCAGTCACTACGTCCGCTGCACCATGGCGTCCTCACTTACCTACAGGAAGCTGGAGCAAGCGCCTTGAGCAGCATGAAAGAAGATGGACGAAGGCGTTCAGGCTAAGCTACAGGCCTCGCTGACTGCCTGCCTGCCACCTTTGCGAACCTGCACCCCTGGGATATCAAGTTGTGCTACCTGAGAATACCGAGGACTACCTGGCATGAGATGAGAGACCGCTGTGTCTTTGTCTTCACGGAGACATTCTGGTTACCACCATTCTTCTACGTGGACTGTCTGAGTAGATAATGGACTGAATAACGTCTCTGTCTGGTGAGAGGGGGTGGCCTGTGTGTCTGTATCAACAAAGCATGGTGTCAGGATGCCGTAGCTGTCTGGAAGCGCTGCACAGGACTCGTGGAGCTCATGTTTCTAAATGGCCGACCATGCTATCTGCCGAGGGAACTCGCAGCCATTAACACAAATGCCAAGGGTCTGTTTTAGGACCCAGGTGATACAGTCCCTTGTAAAATGCTTCTGCTTGAGATGACATGAGTGGGGGGGTGATCAAGCCAACTGAGGGTTTCTAGGTGGGGGCCATGATGGTATTTGAGGTGGGGTGTAGAGGGGTAAAGGCTTCATTGGGGTCGTCAGGTGGGCACCCTGCTTCATAGGGGTTTCGATGACACCTCCAATGGGCTCATCGGCAGCGTCCAAGGTGCGGCTGTTGAGGCCCAGGTGGGGTTCTCCTCTTGATCCAGAGCCACTGACTAGCCCTTCCATTGGGCTCGACCTCGATCTCTCATGTCCTTAAGCCAAACAGGCTGGTGGTTAACTTGTCCACAAAACCTACGCAACTGACCTCAACTGGGCAGACCCTCACTTTCCAGCCACTTTGCTCATTATCGTCCGTCAACCCTAACCCCCCCCCCCCCCCCCCCCCCCTACTGGCTACTTCATCGTATTCATAAAATTCGAACATTGCCAACCTGAGGGCAGTGTTACCAGAAGATAAACTTCACGACCAGTAGAAACAACAAACTGCACATATCTGCGATTGTGACCTCTCCCACCAAAACCAGCCAAATACATCTTATACCAGCTTTAAAGTCTTGAAAACACCTGCCCTGGAAGCCCCTCCACAGCCCAACAGGCAGGCTCTGTGTCACACCTTAACCAGCGTGAAGAGAGAGCCCCGTCCAGGATCAGCCCCTGCAGGATAACATACATGGACACTTACACAAGATCTGTGCGGAGTGCGCCGAGCTGTTGTTCCCAAGTGCCTCAAGTCTGCCGCCGTCTAAATCTCCAGAAATAGATTCTGCATGTGTGTATATATAGAATCTGTACGAAGATGCTGGGCTATCTATTTGATTTTATTTTGCTGCGTGTGTCTGTAATTGAGGAAAACGTCAGGTTTGAACACAAAAAAAACAGAATGCCTGTCGGGTTTGGGTCGGGCTTGGGTTAGTTTTCTCTCTGGCTTGGTTGGGTTCGGACAGAAATCTGTACAGATGCATTGATTTGGAACAACTCGATAAAAGAAACTCCTGCGTTGAGATACAAATACATGATGTATTTATCCCTTTGGTGTCGACCCGAAACCTTGAATCTGAATCATTTCAATCAGAATGGGGAAAAAAGGTGTGCACACAACCACAGCTGTTTTTACGGACGTATGCATGTTTGTCTTATTTTTGTCTTTTTTGTATTTGAAGCTCAACAAACTGTCCCTTTTAACAGTTCAGCGAAGCTACAGACAAACCTGTTTACAGCTTCAGCCGAGGTTTTCGTGACATGTTACCTGTTCTTTACAGAGTAGCCGAGCTGAAAACATCTTCTATACCACCCAGGTTATGCGTGTGTGTCCAGCTCTACCTCTCTGGAAAGTGGGGGGTGGTAGTATGGGTCTGGGTCTGTGGGGAATGTGAGGAATGTGAGAGCAGACTTCTTGGAGTCAACGAGGTCACAACCCAAACAGTAGTAACACTCACCAGCCCAGACAGACATTATCAATACGCTGCTCGGAGCTGCTTCAAAGACAGGGACATGTTATCAGTGTTTCCAGGTCTTCACTGTTAGTTGAGGAAGCTGTGGAGGACGTAGCGATATGTTCTGTGTTGTTGAGAGGGACAGAAGCTCTTCTTGCCATATGGATTCACTCTGGATTCTACATCCACTTGTGTTATAAAGATGTTAAAGGTTATGTTTAGACGCTCTCAGTTAAGTTGAGGGGAAGATGGCGGTCTGGTGTAGAAAAAAGCCCAAAGAGACTTGTGACGTGTTGTTTAACCCAAACCACCACGTTTCCCTGCTCACCTTCGTCAGAGTGCTTTTTTGTTGGATCTTCCACAGACGCCAACCGAGGCTGAGGGCTTCTGGTTCGGGGGGGAGCTTCCACTCTCACAAGGTTGTGTAGGGGGCGCTCGTGAGTTAATCCACAATGAAGGGAGCTGTAGCGCCTACGGTCACGTTTATGGAGTAGAAACTTAAGATAATCTTTCACTGGGTTAGATTTGTGCTCAGTCTGTGTTTATTTTTCATTTTGAAATACTCTCTTTAAGCACTGGTGTGTGAATGTGATTTGCACAATATTTGATACACACACACACTTTCCTTCTACGAGTGCAAATTCCATTGTGCAGGTGCTCAGTTGTTTTGCACCAATAATACCTTAATTTAAAGTGTACGACACACGTTGTGATTCTTCTGTTGATTTGTGATTATGGGCTTTATGAATAAAATTTGATTTGATTTGAAAATAACTTCAGTTTTACTGCTTCTGCTTTTTGAATCTGAGAATCTTGGGTTTGAATTTTTGGTCTAACGCAGTATTTTTTCCTAACTATCTCAAATTTTCTTCCTCTTTTGATCACACTTTTATTATAACTAAAGGTTTTACTCTTGTTTCAAGAATCTACGGACCTCCATATGTGGGTCGGTCTTTATTTCTTCCTGCTATCCTCTTGCTCTTTTCCTTTGCCGTTTTCTGAACCAACTGTCATTTGCACATCCTGCTTTTGTCTACGTTTCCTTCCGTCTTACTGTCACACCCTCGTATACCCTCATTTCTGTCCGTCTTACAATCCGTCCTTCTTTCCTTTCTTCCTTCCTTCTTCCTCTCTCCTATTTATCCTATTCCTGTGTTCCAATCACTCAGCCATGTGATTAGCTTCCTCCCTGACCTTATTGTTCTTTCTCTCATTTTACTTTGCCCTTTCTGAGGATACAGGCCTTCTCCTTATCAGCAGGGACGGCGTGGAAAGACCCCCAGCTTTAAATTCCTGCTAACCCACATCTCTGAGGACCTCTTCTGGACTAGCAGCACAATCGCAGTGGTCAGCCAGGCACCACAGGCTCTCTACTTCTTCAGGAAACACCAGTTATCTGCTGCTGCTGGTGCCAGGAGAGGTCGTCTCTCATAAAATCAAGATGAGAATTAAATAATAAAATACAGAAGCTACAAATTGTGCACTAGCAACTTTTGCAACAGTAGAAATTAAGGTTTTAGCTCATGTTCATGCAGAAAGCATTAGCTTAATCTTATTATCACACTAAGGCCCCACCTCCCCACTTTTAGAAAATGGTCACTAAACCAATCAAACTTAATTTAAAGACATTTAAGCCCAAAAAACAGTTAAAAATGCTATTTTATATATTTATATTAAGTGACATAGGTTTCACACCAACTAACCCTCACCCTGAACACGTCCATAGCTTATGCCATATGACACAAAAGGAAAGAAAAATATTTAAACACCTTACAACAAAAGATATATTGGGAAGAGGGTAGGGGCCATGTGAACATTTTGGAAATGTGACAAAAAAAATCTGAATTCAGAGAAAAGACAGAAGTCTGAGATTAATTTTCATTTCCATCCTTTCTTCCAAATATAGTTTTTTCACATGGCCCTAAACCTCTTACAGAGATACAAAAACCAAGCCTATTCTTGGCTGACGATTCTCTCGTTGCAGTAACGAGTAAATATGACCTATGACCCCACATTTATCTCATACTATGTCAATCCATTCCCTGAAGACCATTAGAGTAAAGCTCCAAAGAAACTAGTAAGTAGACATTAAGCTGAGATTGTTTCATGAACACATGTATTGAAGAATAGAAAGAAAAGTCACATGGTGCTTCAAGATATTTTATTCATCCAATAACTGTTTTAATACAAGCTGAAAATATTTCCTAAAGCAAAGGACTAAAGAAGGAACAAATACAGGAAGTGACCTGGAGGCCGCACTACATTATTTTCCACAATAAGATTCCTTCGGTCACTGCTGACGCTAGCACTTGCATAGGTGATATCGTTAAATTAACCTCTCAGTATCAAACAACACTTTAATATAGCAATATATATTTATTGTACTGTATATACACACGTGTGTTTGTGTGTCTAGAACACAGCACTTCATCCATATATAAACTGGCAGAGCAGATGCTGAAACCCAGACCTGGATAATTAAAGGGTGGAATTTAGTTATTTGTCAACGTAGATGTTTTTCTGGGGGGGAAATGCATAATTCAGTAAGGACACTGTTACATGGGGCAGGAAGCAGAAGCTCATACCAAATGGAAACACAGGAAGTCGTCACTGAACCACAGCTGAAGGTCCTGTGGCAGTAACACAACCTCCTCCTGCTCCCCTCATGACGACAACGGAGAAAAGTGTGCAACACCCAGGTTGACAAATACCAAATGATTCTTTTAAGGCAACCAATTAATGCAGTGTGTGCGTGTGTTGCAGTTTTATGGCTGTTTAGGAAACATGCACTTTCCCTTGTGACAGATTATTTGGTCTGTGTGATAAACTAGAGGACTTTTCTTCTCTCTGCCACACAATCACCTCACTCTGTCTGTACTCTGTGAAGTGTTTCAATGCTACGAGAACTTTTGGACTCCTACACACAGTCAGAAGGCCGGCGGGTCCTTCAGAGCTCCGTCTTCCCATCGCTCGCTGAGCTGCTGGCAGCTCCGCCCTCAGCCGCGGGGCTGGAGCTGGAGGTGGAGGAGGCCGTGTCTTTGGGCTGGAAGGCCAGTGAGGCTGAGTTAATGCAGTAGCGCTTCCCTGTTGGTCTTGGTCCATCATCAAACAGGTGTCCCAGATGAGCGCCACACTGAAACACAACAGTGGAAAGATTGATGTGTAACTTTTTGCAAGTTGGACATGTTCTACATTATCAGCTTTACAATTTTTTGTATATGCCTGTCATTATTTACTGTTTAATGGGGGATCTATGATTTTTTCCAAATCAGGGGCCATAAAGGGGCCACAATTTACACAGAGGGGACATTTATATCCATACGAAATTCCAGATTCAGTAATCTGGAATTACACATCATTGAATATACATCTTCAAAACAGCTTCGAAAATAAAAATCCTTAACAAATTGTCGTATGTTTTGTTGGTTAGTTTTTTCTAGGACTACTGACAGGACAAGGGCACTTTAGGGGCCAATCAAACTGAATTTTTGTACATTGAACATGCAGGTTAATTAAGATTTTAGGTGGCACTAACAGCTTAGCTGTTATTTGCAGAAACTAGCAATTGTGTCACATGATGACGTGCCACTGTCACAATAATTGTCTGTAATCTGTCACTGCAATTTTAAAGTAAAAAGAAACAAAACCATTAATGAAATAAAGCTTATGAGCTGGGACATCACTAGTCAGCCGGGCTTTGTGTTTGTGTTCTTACAGGAATGTGCACTTGCATGTGTTTAATTTGCCAAAACATTGTGTTGCTGGACGGCTTTGTGTCAAAGTTGGATCCATTACAGCTTTTTGCCGGTTTAACCTCTTTGTTTTTTTGCCTGAATACACTGCCTCGGCACCACCGCTCTGTTGACACAGTGGCCTCAGCAAAATCAATGAGTTTTTGAAGGCAGGCCGCATGTCGGTCTGAACATGATCTTTTCCCTGTTACAGACCGCCGACCTGTCCAGAAAGAACTCTCCTGCAAAACGTGCACCGTGACGAACAAGAATAGTCACCAGACATAAAGTGTGCACAATTTGGTGCAGATCCAAATAAAAATCCAGGTCTAGTGAATTTAAATGTGTTTTCATAATGGATCTGTTAGGCCTTGGCAGATGTATGCACTGGACTGAGTGACATCTAGTTAAATGTATTTAATTATTTCTGTTTTTATTTTCCTTATGTGAAATGCTGCAGGCGAGCTGCTGCATTGGATTATATTCATGTAACGTCTTTGAGGTAAAAGGAGTAAACAGCAGTGTTTATACTGTACCTGGTTGCAGGTGGTCTCCACTCTGTGCATCCCATAGGAGAAATCATCGGTCACAGTCACAGACTCCTCCTTCACCAGGTCAAAGAAGGATGGCCAACCTGAACACACGGCGGCAGGGAGGAAACGTGTCAGTACACAGGTGTCGTGTCATGACATGAGGGTGGGAGTTGATGTGGGTCAGTGTTTGATTTTACATCCAGGAACATGGACAGGGCTGGAGACAATATGTCAGTACAATGTAATGCATTTAAACCTCATCCAATAAACTGTCCCTGGTGTAAATACGTGCATCTCAAACTTTTTACACTTTGGCGAGAGTGGGTGAGATTCAACTCATTCAGGTATGATTCAACTCTTTGAGTTGAAGGTGATGTTTTACTGCGTCCGCATGGCTCCAGGGCTGGAACCCAAACTCATCACTGCACTGAGGAGGGACGAGTCAGACTGTTCCAGCTGAATCAGACAGAGCATCTGGCATGATTGTGTCCTGATGAAGAGGCAGCACCTCCTCCTCCTCCTGCTGCTGACTGACTATTACATGTACCTGGTCCACCACTCACTGCTGAGTCAATGGTTATAGCCATTACTTTGGTAGCATGCATATTATCGAGCTTAATAAGGTTGAAACATTCAAATCACATGATACTGAAAAGCCACTAATCAATAATTAAAGGACAATGATCAGCAAACACCAGCATCTATATACTGCACATTCAAAAATGGGACCAGTTTCAGGAGAAATAGGAGCAGCAACAGTGATTTAACTTACCTGATCCAGAGTCAAATTTAGTCGTGGAGCTATAAAAGGAAACAAAAATCATTTTAAATCCATGGTTTATAAATAAAAGCGGAACATTCTAAAGAAAACATTATTTTTACATTGTAGTGGAAGACTAAAGCAGAGGGTTCTTTTTAAATTCAAGATAAGGTAATGTAACCAGGATTCCCCCTGTCTGATTCACTAGATGGTGAGATGGTCCTACAGGAGACGGTCATATCACTAAACTCATATACAGTAACACACCGTCACTGGAGAGAGACACTTGTTCACACAGGGAGACAATGCAGCACTTACCTGAACAGCTGATTTCCACAGACAACACACGTGTAGGTGCCATCATCTTTATGATCTGTGAATTCACCAGCGAACGCACTGTGGAAAGAAAGCTCTGTCAGTCAGAAACATGATGAACTAATGACTAAACAAACACACACACACACACACACACACACACACACACACACACACACACACACACACACACACACACACACACACACACACACACACACACACACACACACACACACACACACACACACACACACACACACACACACACACACACACACACCCGTTAAGAGTTATGCAGCGGTTCACCTCACCTCTCAGTTCCTCTTTCCTGAGTCACATGGAACTGCTTGGGAGTGAGACGTTTCCTCAGCTCCTCCTGAGAGAAGCTCACCGGCCATGTCTTCTTGGTCCTACATGCTCCTGAGGGGGGGGAGGCAGGGACGACAACAAATATTTACTATACAAGTCTGCTGACGACAGCAGCAAGACAAAGAAGAGCTGCACGTCACAACACTATTCCTTATGTTGATGCCAAACAAAACGTTACGTCTTCCTCTCTCCTGACGTCGCTCTGAGACACAAGATGTAAACAAAGCAGGCCGGCCAAAAACTGCTCGCTTTATTCCGAAACACAAAAAGAACCTGTGACAAAACCTTTCAGTGTACATATAGTGAACGGAACCACACACACACAAAAGCCAAGCAGTGAATTGTTAGGTTATTGTGTTAGCACTTTGAAATTTCACAAGTGAGAAGAGCTGATACATGGACCGTTTAATACAAGGTTCAGTGCGGCTATTCAAACCATTAAGGGCACTACTGTTTGTTTCTGAGTCAACGAGTCAACAGTGAGTACTGTGATAAATGTTTCAGCCAACTGAAGAAGGGAGAACCCTGATGTAAACACAGCATGTTCTGTTTGTGGGATGGATGTTTAGCTTGACTCTTCCTAAACGTCTGGATTATCATTAACCTCTGAAGTGGGTGCTATTTGTTTCTTTTGCAGCCACACACAGAAGTCAGCTTTGACTTCAAACAGGGGTCCCAGTCTTTTTTTGTCCTCAGATTTAGAACTCTGTGTGTTTTGTTTTTTTTAAACAGTGGTCCCAATTTCTTACAGTAGTTTTGTTTCATGAAACATGACAACCTTAATATTATTGCCCTGTTTGTGTTGGACATGTTGAGGAAATGGTTGGCTAACATATTAGTCAAAACTATTTCTAATCTGGCAAGAATGGGTGTGTGCCCCTATTTGGACAATTCTATAACACCTGAGGGAAAAGTGTTGAAAAAGGATGTTTTGTAAAATTTTAAATGAGAGCCAAAACATCCAAGTTAGTACAGGGATCACAAAATGGTTATCGGTAACTTGTGAGGGATTTGTGCTAAACTCTAAAAGAAACCTTTATAACTGTCCTTTATCTAAATATTAATTTTAAAATCCTCAAATAAAAACACATCAAAGAAACTTTGTTGTGTGTTTGTATTTAGTGTATCATGATTAAATGAAAGACATTTGCTGGCAAGACTATTATTTAGCTTCCTGTCTTTAATAACTGAATGAACCGTTTCATTCTAACATGAATTTTTCCTGCTACATTAAACTCAAATCACTTAACAGTTACCAAATTGGTGTACTGCTTTTCAGTGTAGTCCAGCAGAGGGCAGCACAGACCTGCCAATACTTAAAGTGAAGCTATGTTAACTTTTCATGCAGAGGTGTAAGAGGCCCCTTTTTCTATTTTGAGATGGAGAAGCACCTTCCAGGATCAAATTCATCTGTGTAAAATAAATCTGGGCAAAATTTGAAACAAGGTAATATCTGATTAAACAAGGAGTGATCAAGATTAAGAAACTCACAAAGCATTCAGAACTATTAACTGCAGTACCTGGAAGTTGTGGATACTCACTGCTACAAGTACAAATCTATTTTAAAAAAGGTACTGAGGTCCAGTAACCAGCCCTGTTCAGGTTAGGTCCAGTTTGGAGCTCTGAAACTTCGTTCAGTGCAAACAAAAGGAGCTGTTTCCGAATCAAATGGAAGAAACTAGCTGAAAGCAGCTCAGGTCAATGTGAACGCACACAGACGGGGACAGTAAAGACATGCAGACACACCAGCCAGGTGTTAAGGCTTTAGAGAGGCAGAGCACAGCAGGCACACAGCACCCAGTCAGTGGACCTGAGGGAAGACTGCAGGACCTCAGAGTTACAGGCTGACTCTTGGTTATTAGATGCAGCAGATTGAAGCCCGACATGGCTGCTGGACAGAGGCACGCCACCCACCACTAGAAACAAATGCCCCTCAGCAGGACTACACCGAGGACTGGGCTGGATGGAGGGGGAGCAGACAGAGGGAGAAATAACACACGACAACACAGGATTAGAGACAAGATGTGGAATGGGAGCAATGGTCGTCGGCATCTGTTTGGAGAGTCCCACTGGTCACATAGAGTTTGAAGGAGACTGGTTAACAGGCATGTTGAACACTGACACACACACGCACACCTAGAAAAACAAAACACATTAACGCCTCGTCCTGCACGGGGGACTGTACTTTCAGACAGTGACGTCCAAAATTAAAGTCCTTATGAAATTTTTAAAAGTTTATTTCATTTTTCAAGATTTATGGAAAACCGTTCCTCATCTATCTTGCTGACCAGAAAACACAACAAACCAATAAAACCATCGCAGATTTATGAAACAGATGGAAGCCCCAAAGTTCCAAAAGAATCCAGTGTTTCATATTTAACATGTAGAAAATGTTCCTTCTAAGCTTTTTACATGGCTAAAGAAAAGTAATATTGTGTACATGCAGTCATGCGTACTCAGTTTAACGTAAAATGCTCCAATGATGTCTATCCTACTGCTGCATTCTTTTAAACTTCATTGCCCTTTGGAGGAAAACCTCTTGATCGCAAAGTCTTTCTTGATGTTTCAAAACCAGATGTGTTTTCTCCTTCCATCTAGAAATGTGGCCTTTTCTTTTGGCCATGCAGCTCTACCCCAGCCCTACAAACCGCTGTCCATTTGGTTTGTGTACAATGCACTGAGCTGACCGTTAGCAGGCTAGAGGCTGTGACTCACAAATAAAAACACCAACTGAGACACACATTTCGAAGATGCTGTAAACATGTCCAAAGGATGATCCTAAAACCTGAACTGGATCAAATTGCACACACTTATAAATATCAGTCCCTTAAACACAGACGCCTTTTCATCAAAACCCATGATTTATTCTCTGAGAAATCAAGGAAAATGTTGAAAAACATCCTATTTTGTAATGTTAAAGAAAGTGAAAAAAAAATGCCTGAACCAGATCTGCAGCAAAATTTAATGGGTTCTTTCCTGACCCAAACCACATCCTTCCATTTAGTTTCTTGGTAATGTGTCCAGTAGTTCTGTGCCTAGTCCTGCTGACTAACAGAGGAACAAACAAACCAAGAAGAAAACATAACATCCTTGGTGGAGGTGACAATATCAGAATATCCCTCCCTTTTATTGGAAAAGGCCTACTTTTGACCATTCACATTGTATTTGCAGTTTTAACATTACTGACTTTTTTTACTAATAGCCAAAGAGGGCAGGCAATAGGTTGAGCTGACAGTGATCGCCCTCTGCTGGATCAGGAGACAAACTACTTCAGACGGTCTACTTCTATACGCTTCTAGACTGTATATTTTGAATCCCCCCTCCCCCCTCCGTTCAAATGAATGTTCTAATTTCCAATAAAAAGTGACAATAATGATCATTAAAAACGCACACCACTGTGACAAGAACCACATAAAATGACACGTCATTGAGCCATGTCCCACCCACTTACATGGAGGAGGCGGGATTTATGACCTGTACTGCTGCCAGCCACCGGTCGGTGTTTGAGACACTTTGGCTTCACTTTTTGGGAGCGGTCATGTCATCCATCTTTATATACAGTCTTTGTTCTGATCCATCATCAGCAAATTAGCACCCCCGATGTCCCACTGAGCCCCGTCTATTATTCCTCGACAACTTTCCAATTCTGTCCACTACAGCCCTGATATGAAGCTCCAGACGTAGCCTCCAGAGACAGTTTGGAGCTTGGTAGTGAATGTCTGATATGATATGTTGGGTGATATAAGTCTCACAATGGATGGATTACAACATAAAAAAACTGTGTTCCTTCAACAGGCACGACAGCCTTCATTGCCCTGTCACAGCTCGACATAGTAAAGCTAACAAGTTACTCTACCTAGAGGAGCAGCACGCAGCGCAGGGCGGCACACTGAGCCGCTGACAGCACGATGCAGGGCCACCGAGAGCCCACGTCTGAGGAGGACGGCCATGAGACACAGTCATACTGAAGAGAGACAGAGAGACAGACAGAGACTGCCCTTTTTAATATGTTTCATTACACCATTAAACATCCCCTCAGCCCAGTGGTGGTTGGATTATATTTAATGTCTCTGGATCAGCACGGTGCACGTCACCAGAGGGAATATTCACACTGGAAAAAAAGAAAAAAAAAATCCAAAGAGGAAAAATTCCCTCTGAGACGAGCTCTGATAAAAGGCTGGACGAAGGTGGCCTTATATGGTAACGTTTCCAGCAGTGTGGCAGTATTCACCTGCAGGGAAACTGTACTCTACACGCTCTCCTGTCTGGCTTTACTCAGAGTTAGGATTTGTAACAAGCTAAAAAACACTGACAATAAATGTGAGTAAACTGTTTAGAGGATATATAAGTGGCCCGCAAAATAAAATCGACTTAGACAAAGAACGGTGCCACTTCCACGAAGCTATGAACTCCCCTGTGAGCTTTGCTCGCTCAACTCCGATTCAGTTCTCTCTCAGTCTTAGGCTCTGCTGCCGTTAGCTCAGAGCTCAGAGGTCAGAGGTCAGACAGACAGATTCCTCACAATGTAAATGATTCTGCCACAGCTCCCGCTCCACTCACAGTGCTCTGCTCTTTTACTTCATACAAATGTGACAAACAACAGTGTAAGAATTCCCGACATGTTTTTTTTAGCTTGTTTGCACCATAAGTAAAACAATGACTCCAAAGGTTTGTTCCTCTGCCAGGGCAGGACTTAAAATGGCACTGTACATACTTGTATGGCACAGTGGCCGTGAGGTGAAAAAACTCAATGGTAGGAAAACACACCAACATCTTGTGTTTTGTTTTTTGCAGTTGTATTTTGTAATTTGCTCTCTTCCTATTTGCTGCTGTGCTTTCCTCTATGTCGTTGTGTTTGTGACGTGTTGTCCTATGGGCCAATGTGTTTTGCGATTTGTTGTTTAGTTTGTCACTAGATGGGTTGAATTATTTGCCATTCTTATGTTGTTGGCCGTTATGCAAGTTGTGGTTGTCTTTTCCGATCTCCTGCTGTTTTCTGATTTGTTGTTGTGTTTGTGAATTGGTGAGTTTAATTATTCGCCATTGTGTTATGCATGTTGCATGATTTGCGTGCCATTGTGTGATGTAGTTTGCCTTTGTGTTTCATGATTTGTTGTTTTTTTGACTTGTTGAATCGAACTATTTGTTGTTGAATTATGTTATTTGCCCTCATGTGTTGTGTTGTCTTTATCTGCTGCAGTCTTTTTAAATTCGCTGTTGTGTTTTTTTTTGTCCACTTGTCTTTGTGCTCTGAGGCGTTACAGCCACCGTGGCTGTGGGCTAATTCCAGCAGCAGCTCAGTAACACAATGCCGTCACCTCGGTGGTGAAATAAAGCTGCTGTGACAGCCACAGCTGCCAAACGCCTCTATTCTGAGATCCACGAGACCAGAAAACAACTTCATTGACGAACTTTGCAAACAATGCAGATATGTGCTCAACACAGAAAAATGACCAGTTAAAGTGACAGTACAGTTAAATAAATAAACGTGAAGATAGATAAATGTACATTAGTCAAAAACTGATAAAAGGTAGAAAGAGGGGGAGACAGTTACATGTTCATTGAAAAGTTGATCGTACATTTGGACAGTTTTGTTGCTTTCTTAATGTCAATATGTTTTATAGGATCTTGATATATTCTTTGAATTCACATAGAAACACTGTGAAATCCATTTAAGGATGTCAACATTACCAAAGAAACTGTCAATGTCATAATTTCATCTTTAAAATACAGTCAAATTTTACACCGAGATGAGGTTGACACAAAACTTGTTTATAATCCTTCAATGAGTGGATGCAATGGTTCCAACCATCAGGGAATACAACTGGTTGTCTGACGTCATAAGGAAACACTGAATACGTCACATAGAGTCTGGCCCCTGTTAGTAAAGACGTACTTGTCAGTTCGCGTTGTCACAACATGTCATGTCGCCCGAGCTCCACTCCGAAGTGTCAGTTACAACACGGAGCTATTAGGAGCCCGCTGGCGCCGCCATGTTTGACCGAGCTGTCCGAACACAAGAGTCTAAAATTAACAATGACTGGCTCGTTATCGAACGTTCGTGTGATTCCGTGTTGTCGGTTGTTATGTTCGTCGCCCGTCAGAGGACACGGTTTAACACCGGGCGCCATGTTACCGTTCATATGCAGAACTGTTCCGTGAAAACCCGATAAACGCGACAGAGACTCACCGGAGAGGAGCAGCAGCAGCAGAGCAGCGGCGGCGGGGACCGGGAGGTGTCGGAACGGTGGTGATGTGGTGACTGTGTGACGTCGGAACATCTGAGCAGGGGGACGTCGACCAGCAGAGTGTGTGTGTGTGTGTGCGGGGGGAATGACAGGAGACCCGCTCATGTCCTTTTATGGTCACGACCCCTCACCGTTTCCGTTCAGCTCCGTCACATCCCATAATATCGGACTGTACAGACAAACACAGCAGCATAGTTGTTCATGTATTGTGTTGTTTACTGTGTTGTTTATTGTGTTGTTTATTGTGTTGTTTACTGGTTTACACATGACTAAGTTAAAGAAAAAAACACAGTACAGCCACACTCACTTCATGATCGGTGATGCAGGTGCAAGATGATAATTATTATAATAATAATAATAGAATAAATAACGTATTAATATATAATATATTCATAAATAATAAAATGGCAGTGTTTATCAAGTGAATAGAGTTTTGTACTGTGTCATAATGAGCTTTGAATGCACTCAGCTATTGTGTAATTTGTAATATCTATGTTTTTTTCAAAATAAAACAGTTACTTATATCTCTCTCTCTCTTTATATATATGTATGCTTTAACAAGGAACAATTTTTTTAATATATTCAAAGATTTGTGTGGCTTTGCTCAAAGCTATAGAGCTAACAGGAAACAAGGAACGACTTAATGTGCACCTTACTGAATCCGGAATTGTGTATGGATGATATATATTTGGCCCCCCCCCCTGTGTAAATTGTGGCCCCTTTATGGCCCCTGATTTAGAGGAATCCTAGATTCTTTACCTAATCTAACCCTTTATGTATTCTATTACTAATTTCTGAAAGTGTATTTGTATGTCCCCCTCACCAAGCAGAGAATACTGCCTCACTTATCAAACAAAATATGAATGATGCTTAATACACATAAGTGTATATACTTTTTTGCAATAATCTTGACTTGTGTTGTTGATGCTTCTTGGGGAACGAAACAGTGTTAACAGGTTTTCTGTGAGGCAACAAAAAGATGAATGCGAGCCATTAAATGCTCTTAACTGAGGCTGGAAATGTACATCTTTACACATCTAGTACTCCACAAATAAATGTTTTAACATCAAATCCAAAACTAAAACAGCCTCAGGGCAAATGGATTAGGCTGCTGTGGAGCTATTTCGCCCCCATGTGTGCGAAAGACAGAAAAGCACATCATCAAATAAAAAAAACTCCTAATAACTCTTTAATTTGAGCCGTTTGTACAACTGACAAATTACATTTAAAACTTTTTATCTTTATAAATGTCTCTGGTCCACACCCTCCCTCCCCCTTCCCGCCCCCCTGGCTAGCAGGTTAGGGATGCTGGTAAATCCAAACATACAATGCAATGGAAATAAAGCTGCATATAACAGAACAGACCACATATCAATGTACAGTGTTAACATGAAGTGCATCAGAGGAAAGAGAACACATCCATGAGGTTTCTAGGTGAAGCACGAGCCTTGAGAGGTGGCATCACATCAAACACTTGACATTCAGCCTCATGACAGTCAGCGTGAGGGGAGACGCCTTATGTGCACTTTTCCGTTGGGGGTACAAAAATAGTTTACAGTGATGCACTAAACAACTGGCTTCTTTCTTTAAGTGTTCACTTTATTTTGTTGTTTTACACATCCTGACATTTGTTTGGAAGTGGATGTACGGTTTGATTCTTGATGAAATAAAGTTTTGACACATATGTAACAGGTATAGTGACATTAAAATAGTACATCACCATGGCTGTTTAAAAAAAACAGAAATAAATAGAGAGAAGCATTTGGTTTAATATCAAAGGAAACTGCTACAAAATACCAAATCTGAAGATGTAAAACTAACAAAACTACATCTATGGCAGGCCTTACTCACCCTTTGAACTGTTTCTATTTCTTAAATCCAGTACATTGTCCAGTAATGCAGTGCCAGTCTTTTTTTTAAAAGCACAAATTTAAGGCACTGTTGGGTCGTCTGCTACCTATCGCAGCAGATTTTGAACATTTGAAATGTGCATCATTTGTACAATTTCACACTGCAAATACTGAATCCAACTTTCAATTCACTGCATTAAAAAAATTTCATAATTTCTAGCATCTCCTGGAGTTTTAAAAAAAAAACAAAAACATTTTCTGAATACACAGGTGCCGTAAAAACACACAAGCGATCAGGAATCCCTAAGTTCAGTGAAGACTCCTCACAGGGGGCTGGGGGTGTTTAGAATAGAGTGTTACAAACCCACAACATTCTCACAGTACTCCTTATGACAAAAAGCGTGGTAGCATCGGGTTGTGTGATCAACAGGTTCCGTCACAACATGAAACGCTCTGACTTCAGAGTCCTCGTCTGGTCTGTTGGTCATGTACACAAAAAAAACCAAAGAGATGAAGACACACACTGCTTGCATGAGAACAGGTGTGGAAATCCAATTCAATGCAGGGGGGGGGGTCGCACCGACAGCATAACATTACCCATCTTCAAAGAGGTAAATAATAAAATGTAATAAGTGATAACTCTGGGATATATTGGATTATATCTGCAGTAGAAAGTTGCAGGTGACTGTTAAAGGTACACCCCCTGATTTTGTTACAATCGCTCAAAATCAAGGACAAAGGGAAAGAAAAGCCCGTTCATAGAAAACACGGAGCAAAGGAAACACACGGTGGCTGAATCCTCACTGTAACTGTGGCTCGGTTCTACAGCCCGAGCTTTACTGTGTGCATCTGTGCTACTGCAGCCTCTAAGGGACTCGTCGCCTCTGCATACACACGTACTCTGCTGTGGCAAATGAGCAGCAGCAGCAACAACAAACAAAAACAAAAAAAATATGAGCTTATGGTTTTGCTTTTAATAGAAAAGATGTAATAATAAAGCTTGTGCCACCATTCACGTGTATTTACAGGACACCCACTGCATATCTGTTCATGCCTCCCTCGCCTTAACTAAATAATAATAATCAGAGTAATAATAATAACAAGGAGTACATCGAACATCTTCAGGAAAATCAACATCCACGCTGTGTTGTCTTGAAAGCTTACATAGAGGCATACTCTGAAACATGCAGCTGTTTTTTATACAGTGCCCAGATGAATTCCATCATGGGATGAGCTGGTTGCACCGTGGAAGAGAAGGAGGGAGGGCTGGAGTATCTGCACACATCTTAAATATTCCAGAAGAGCTTGGCTTCCTTGTTAAATCCATGACATTTCTAATACAATGATTATAGAAAACAAACAACTGCAACGCAGAACAGCTTTTCTTGCAATTATCCTGTGTTGAAATAAAAAAGAAAAAAAAGAAAATCAACAAACAAACGGAAAAAAAGAACCAGCTCTCCCGTGGCACAGACTGAAGTCGTCCCCGTTATAAAGCAGCGAAGGAGCAGCAGCAGACTGGTGCTGTGACGCTGGGAGGGCACAGAAGAAAATGACGCTAAATCTAACGCTAAGGGGCGTCTCATGAGAAGACTGAAGAGTTGGCTGAGCCGTGTTGCTGCGGGCTGGCCGCAGTGTCCGTGGTGTCCGTGGTGCCCGTGGCTTTCAGGTGGAGGATGGAGGCCCTCAGGGGCGTGCTGCAGCCCTGTGCCTGTGGGAAGCGCTGGTGGTATCGGTCCAGACGCAGATACTTTACCGTCACCAGTTTACCTGTCAAGATGAGAAGGAAACCGTCACTGACCACTCACCATAGTGTTCTTCGATACATTGAGCTAATCAGATGTCCACAGCTGCATTTTGTTTTGGAACCGTCTGCAGCAGTTTCAACGTTTCTCCAAAGACCAGTGTTCGGAGCTCCTCTCTCAACCCGAAAATTGTATCGCATCACTACAGTTTTAGAATAAAAGGTGAAGCCGTTCTCAAGTGTTTACGGCCTAGAGCAAACGTATACCTTAAAATAACAGCTTCAAAAAAACCATTTTGAAGAAACATACTTATAATTGGGAGAATGTGATGTCTGTCATCGCTCCCTGGAGGCTTGGAACTGCACTGTGTAACTCTGGTGTACCATGCTGGAACATTACAAAACTGCTTTATGACAAATCTCACCGTCCAATACCCAGATCTGCAGTGAACAGCTAGCTACAAGAGACAACTAGGTCGCCATTCTCAGTGTGAACATCATTGCAGAAACCAAACAAGAGTGAATGTGAAAGCTTATTTTACTCATTGTTTATCATCAGAAGCTGGTAGACCCATTTTGAGGTTTAGCAAGATAGCCAAACAATTGAATGTGATTTGATTCTCATTATGCATCCATTATACTCGCCTACTGTGTTGGCTGTTCTATTCCGAGTTGAGTGCAGTGAGGTGCAAACATTTAGCAAGACAATCACTCAAATTATATTTTGTGAATCTTGCATTAGGAACAAAGGGCAGCAGGCCCTCACAAACAATGTAACTAATGTATTAATTTATGAGCTCTGCACGACAATGTTATTGTTTTTGATGAATAAATCATAAATGCTCCTCAAGTTGGTTTCCTCTGGCAACAGGTCGGCACTGGGTTGCAAGCATCTGCGGTTGCGTGTTTTGTGACTGACTCAAAACTCATGAATTATTCAAACTGGATTTCCTGGATAGTATATCATCTTCTCACTTGTACCTGCAGCAACACGGCCCCTTGTTTTCTCACTCTGTTAATGCTGTAAATCTAAGTGTTATTAAGTGGGTGCTTTACCATCGAACCAGGAGCCATGAAGTGCCTTGAAGGCTTTCCCTGAGTGCTCTGCAGAGAGACACTTCACGTAGA
This sequence comes from Hippoglossus hippoglossus, assembly GCF_009819705.1. Lineage (NCBI taxonomy): Eukaryota > Metazoa > Chordata > Actinopteri > Pleuronectiformes > Pleuronectidae > Hippoglossus > Hippoglossus hippoglossus. The sequence continues at coordinate 2,874,767 of NC_047173.1, forward strand.
CGCAGCCCTGTGGAGAGAGCAGGAAACACAGTGTGATGTCGTTGTAGTCAGAAGTATAGAGGTCAGACATGAGGGCAAGCTGCTCACAGGGCGGAGCGTACCTCTCGAGAGTTCTTGTCGACAGCGATGTGGACGATGCCGTCGTTGTCGCTGCACTTTTCCAGGATAGCCTCGTGGATGGCTAAATCCCAGTTCTCTCCGACCTCCCTGAAAAAAAGAAAACACATACAGGGAAGTTACAAACGGAAATATAGATCTGGTAAAAAAGGAATAAGCTCCCGACAGCTCATCGAGGAGGCAGCAGAGACGATTGAACTCACATGACTGGGTCAAACATGTTTCTGATCTTCAGACATGGAGTCAGGCTGTTGGGGGGGGAATTCCTCCGGTCCAGAGGGAAAGCTGAAGGAGAGAGACGAGGTTTCAGTGAGCGCACAGCTGGATCAGTACAGTCCACGGGTTCATGGTGATCACAGTGAAACGATATGACCCTGGATAAGAGCAATGTTTAGGTTCCCAATACATGATGACATGTTACCAGGGCCTATGAAACTGTAAAGTGCAGGGACCTAAGGTGGCAACATGCTTCATGCAGCGGCAATTTGAAACATCAAGGTCTGAAGCAGCACAAAAACACCTCATGTCCAAAGGCTGCATACCACTCAATCTTCCACCTGTCCACCTCAAGAGAAGAGACAAGAGAAGACGTCTGCCGACTCAGTGTCTGTACAGCATGTACTGAAGCCACTTGAATTTATGCGAAGTGTTCAATTACCCAGAGGGTGATAATCCACTCCTCGTAATAACATAAAAGATCAATGAGAAGTTTTGAGCTGTTATTGTGTACAGCCCTCTGCTCCCCCCCCCCCCTCTCTTTCTATCTCCCTGTCTGTCTCTGTCTTTTAAAACAGCCAGAACATTGTAATCGTCTTTAGCACCAAATGTCATCTTCCTTGTTGGTCCACTCTCATCATGTGATACGACTCAGTTGCTCTGATGCGATGGAGCACACACTTTCACATTGATAACTGGTGACGTGGGTGCTACCACTGATATACAAAAATGAATCTAATAGATTGTCTATACAAAAAACTCTAACAGTTGGTGTGGTCAGTGGGAAAATTACGTGATTGGTATGTGCCTGAACACTGTGGAACCCCAGTAACTCAGACTACTGCAGCAACCCTACTGGTATCGTCCACAACTCTTTAGCACTGAGAGCAGGACAAGTCAGAGGGATTTTTATTCTCTCTATAAATTCTGAAAAGAGCTTCACACATTGGCATACACTTGACGTAACTGATTCAATTGGATTTTTGAACAGATATCCTGCTCCACTAATTATAAACAAAAAAAATTTGTGCTGTGAATGTGTCAGTCAGAACCAAATGAAATGGAGAATTAACATTTATAGACAAACATTTAAGTGAATTTCCTGCTTTCCTGGTCCAGTATAGTCTCGAGCAAGAAAAATAGTCAGTGCGAGTTACCTTTCCCCTGCCAGACTTTAGAGGGCATCAGTGAGCTCTTGTCACAACTGAGAGCAGGCTGTATCCACCGCCAGACCAGGAAGTCTGATCCACCGATCCTCTGCTTCTCTGTTCGAATGCGGGACTCGTTGGCTGAGAGGAATCTCACAGCCCGCTCCCAAATCTTCTTCATTTTCTTCCTGTAAAACATCAGAACCAGAACGTCTCACACATTCTTCCTCACCTGAGACATCACGTTTTCTGATGGTGCATCTAAACCTAACTTTAACATATGGCACAGAAGACAGCAGTAACTACACATCATGTCCAAAACCTGTCACACACACTTCTATCGCAGTGGTGGCAAAAAGAATCTAAAATTCACAAAAGCACCTACCTAGCATTTAGAGAAAAGCTACACAACACATACAAACACATTCAATGCATTTTTTTGTTCCACTTCCTTGAAATAGGATTGTAATATGGCTCAGATTAACCTGTTCCATGTGTTTTCATTGAGAAAAAAAAGCTCCATCGATCTGTAATCAGCTCTTCATTACAAATCTGTCTGAGACAGCACCAGCTGATCCTGAACGCTGCTTCACCAGTGAAGTGATCTGAGGACTGGAGTCATGGACTCCAGTCCTCAGACCACTTCACTGGTAACCAGTCTCGGAAAGAATTAACTTTAAAATCCTACTACTGGTCAATAAATCGCTGAGCAGCTTAGATCCAGAACACTTATCCGATCTGCTGAACCAGTGTGAACCTTGTAGACTGCTCAGGTCGGCCGGGTTCAAGATTACCAGCTGCTCCCGAGGTTAAAACTTTATACGGTGAAGCCTTTTCAGCCTCTACGCAGCCCAAATTTGGAACGGACGACCTAAGAATGAACACCATGCTGAACAGTTTGTCTGGACCGTCGTCCGAAAAACATTTGCATTTGATCCAGTTAGTTTTGGTTTCAAATTGCAGTTCAGGGGGTGCACTAAAGAATTTTGTATGACATACATGCATCCTGTCGTCATCACCTATGTGGGCTGCGTCTACATATACTTGACCCTGTTTGGACTTCCTGCGATTTGGTGCATACGTCCAAACTATCCCAAAAAGTGTATTCACACTGCTTTTAAACCAAACCATGATTCAGTTTGATCCAGACGAAAACCACCTCTTTTGGTTTGGAATAAACTGGAAAGTCAGACGGTCCAGACCACATAAGGTAGGTGTTAAAGTGCCCCAAATCTAAACTCAAGATTGACAGTGGGACAGGAGCAGAATTTATAATCAGCTAGTGATGTTAATTTTACACCTCAACGTTTTTAATTGTATTTTGATGGAGCTGCGACAGCATTGGTACTGACCTCTCCTGAGGCTGAACCAGGGAGTCTCTGACGTGGGGGATGGGCAGGTAGGGCTGCAGGTCCTGGTTCTCTTGGCAAGCCTCACTGTGGCTCCTTAACACGTCTGTACATGTAAAAAAAAAACAGGAAGAATTAAAGACTAAAGCATAATTATGATAAACAGCGTTCAGAGGAAAAACCTGCAGGTTTCAAGTAACCACGACAACAGGATTTGCGGAGTAATTTAACTTTCAATTGGTAAATGTGCCTTTATATTCATCAAGCTATACTCATATCTCATATTTACAAAAGTATTCACACCCTTGAGCTAAGATTTTTGTCCCATGGTATTAAGAGAGTTCCGCTGGTAAAGGAAACCCGAGGGGAAACACTGTATTCAATTGGTTGGCGGTCCAGTGACTGTGTGGGGGTCCTTACCGATGATCCTCTCCACCATGTCGTACATCTGCCTCGTCTCCTCCTCTTCTCTCCTCCAGCGATACTTGACATAGCAGACCACACTCCACACACAGCCTACCACTGCACTCACGGACACAAACACAGGATGCACAAATTCAAACACAGCTACTTGGGGCGTCTCGAGGCATAGTTAATGCAGTTTTCTGTCTCTATTGAACAAATTAAAGAGAAAAATATCCAAAAAACCACAGCTACTGCAAAAAAACGCTTCCACTGCTGTTTGGAGCAAAAACTAACAACTTCTTCTGCTGTAACTGCTGGAAAAAAACATGGTTAGATGCTAATAAACAATTGGCTAAGGATTAACGATGTTATAGCCCTATAACAACTGAGAAAACACATTTTGTCCTTCCATAAAACCCATGAATCTGAGCAGGATTAATTAGTTTGGGAGATGATTGGCTAGATGTATTGTGCTCTAGGCAACAGATCAGAGCAATTCAGTCACTTTCCTGGCTCAATTTCTTGGTTACTTTATTTGTGATAAGTTGGCACACTTTATTTTACTATTTTAATATCAACCAGTGTAGTCCCTGTTCTAAACCTGTCTGTTTGGCCTGTGGTTATACTGGTTGCAGATTTTCTCCTGAAACTAGAACCCTGAAGCAACCGCAAAGAGCTGTTTATTCAAAGTCCAGTGGACTCAGTACGCAGAACCACCAAACTGGAGAATTAGTTGCTGTGAACTCGCTGTTGTTGTGGTCGACGACGTCACTTTACGATGATAAGTTTCAGTGGCCACTACTACAGAGCGCTGGTAACCCGTTTATTCACAGTTTATTTATATTGAACGTATCGACTGTCCAAATCAAACCAAATTTCGACTCTGCACTTCTTCGTATCATAGGTTCAAGATACATGTTCCACATACAGAAAGATTTGTTGTGCACACTGCCTCCTATTGTCCTGTTTGTGTGACTGATGGATGTTTTACACCACGTCTGTACAACGAGAAGACGTGAAAGCAGCCCATCGACAGAGCAGCGGCAGCTTCAGTGCTCCATCTGTGTCTACACAACAACTAAGTTTGTACAAATATTTGATGTCCACGGATAAATCAAGAAACACATTCATGTTAGTCACTGATTCTGGGACTCTTTCTTTCTTTCTTCCAAATATCTTATAAATCTTCTCTTTAGGTCTTCAACAGTATTTCCATCTGTACTCTTGTTTTATTTTCTCTAAACAAAACTTCTATGAAGGAAAACATGTTATATATGTTGCTGCAGATATCTCTGTTCAGTTATCTAAAATACATTCTGCTGTGGTTTATCTCACCAACTGCGATGAGGAAGACTCTGCTGATGACAGTGAGGAAGGCTCGGCGGAAGCGGCACGTGAAGGGCATCTTGGGATGTGTGGACTCCAGCCTGTAGATCTCAGACACGTCGGTCACTGGATCATCGGCTACCTGTGCAGTCAGCCTACACACACACACAGAGAGAGAGAGAGAGTGAGGACACATGTCACACACACAGCGAGATGAAGCTTGTGATCAGCAACAATATTTAAATTGTGCGTTACCTTATCCCAACATCCTGTCCTGTCCGGACTATCCACTCCAGAGAACTGAGAACGAGGTACTCAAACTCCTTATTCTGGGCCTAAATAAAAAAAAAAAGAAGGGGTAACTGATGAGAGGGACAGCGTCAGTTTCCACACTAATGCTTATGTCACGGAACATCTTGCTTTCATTTTGGCGGCTATATTATTGGGTTTGAGCGGCCACACTGCTGCTCTGCTAAAAGTCAGTCTTGCCCATTTGCTTGCACACGGTTCACCGCAAAATAAACAGTGAAGACAATTTTCCACCACAGCTTCAATTCAATATGTCACAAATGTAAATATTTGCAACACTTCCTGTACCTGTTTAAAAGTAAAATCACTCCAGTGTTTCTGTTGACTGAATACATACATTTGATTGTTATTGCAGGACCAATGTAATCGATTACATAGGCTACTTATGAGATCAGCATCATCCAAGAAAAGAAATCCCTGCTTTTACATTATATCATTGCTGCTTGTTCTTAGCATTTTCTTTAATTAATCAACCAAATGCAGAGCAAGTCAATCTTCCTTCTGTTTACGCAGTTTTACAGAAATTATAACCGGCTGCATCAACATAGCAACTCGCACTTTAAAGGAAGTTTGTCCTTGTGCCTCGGCGGCCATGAATATCCTGGTTGATGTTGTGCAGGTGGGAAAATTCCCACAGACACAATATTCATAAGTGACCCTTGACACACTTCACTGAAAACACTTATCAAGCTTCCAGTTTCTCCTTTCTGATACGCAAGTACCAAGAATCCCATGGCCTCTTGCGGTCCGTGTTTCTGGTTAATGGGGACGTACCTTTAAATATGCGGCGGCCTCGTCTATGGACAGACTCCTGTTTGGACACTTCTGGTCTCCACAGTCATGCTGGCCTGTAATCACAGTTTCAAACCATCAGTGACGGAAAAAAAAACACACCTCGGCTAAATTCATCTCAACACAATGTTTAACATCCAGTTTAGAGTACAGATTAGCACTCCTGTCTGTTTATATGAGAAGCACAACCTCAAGTTATTAAATCACATTAGATTTTGAATATTGAACAGTATAACGTGTATTGTGTACTCCCCATGTACTTCATTAAGAATATACTAAAATGGAATACTTTATCTCTTTGCTCCCTAAACAGCCTCAGTTCTTCGAGGCCTTGAGATTATGCTCCATGACTGCATCATGCCCTCTCAACCGATTTGTCAGCAGCACATTCATGCTGCCAATGTCCTGTTCTACCACATCACGTGGCTCCATGGACTCATACGGTCTACTCCGTTTTCTGACTTCATCTGTCCTGTGTTGGTGAGTCTGTGTCACTGCAGCCTCTCATTACTCTTCTTAGCCTACGCGAGAGGAACCTGATGCGGTCTCTGCTGTTATAGAACATCCACCTTAATGTCAAATGTGGTGTTCATTTGGAGAAGCTTTTCTGGTCACACAGCAAAGAGTGGTTATCTGAGTTGCTGTAGCCTTTCTGTCAGCTCCAACCAGTCTGAGCATTCTCCTCTGACCTCTCAACACAGAGCTGCTGCTCACTCAAGTGTTTTTTTTTGGCTCCATTCTGAGAAAAAAACTGACTGATCAATTGATGATTCATTGACTGAAGCTCCTGGCCTGTATCTGCATCTTTTTTCTGTTGCACTGCTGCACACGATCAGCTCATTGGATAATGCATTAATAAGCGGGTGTGCAGATGTTCCTAATAAAGTGCTTTATGGGCGTTTGTCAAACCACTGGATATTTTCAGTAAGATATAATCACCTGTCATTATAAGTTCCTCCGTTTCCATTACAACATATGCTGGCCTGAGGAACTCTCACATCCATTTGACAATGTACTGCTTTTCCTTTGTCTGTGCATTAAATGCAAATGTTTGTCTTTTAATATCAGTCAGTGAACAGGTTCACATGCAATGTGCACAAAGGTCCCTTTCACGCACAACGTATTTCGAGTGACAGGCACACAGACTAAAAGAGTGAAAGATTAGTTAACATTGTGGACTGTAGCTCGCAACAGCCTGAGCACATTGCAAATAGTGCTGCACATACCAAGCTGGAGATCTCTTATGTAATTATGGGAAGTGTAAACACTTTTTGGTTAATTAAGAAGCTGTGGTTGGACAAATTACAATATGGAAGGCAGCCACAGTCCAGATAATTAATGGGAACCACTGATATTAAATAGAAACTTTTAACTATGACAAGGCCCTGGTCTTATCAATGGTCAGGGATAATGTCCCAGCCCCACTGACTGGTGACACCTTTCTCTAACCTTGACCTGACAAACCTTTAAATTACTTAAACCACATTAACTCGCTCTATTGGATTAGTACTCGTTAATACTCATGATTGCATATTGATACTGTGACCAAAAGTATGGCAAGCTTAACAACGCATTTCTGTAGTTAAAGAGCTGTGAATGAACACACTCTTTATGAAAATAAAGAACCGCTGCTCACTCTGTCGTCGCAGCAACAAAAGAGAGAGAACCTTTCCTGAGAGAAAAGTCTTTATTCGACACATCGAACAGTCACTCAGAAGACACAGAGGGGTTATAGCTACCAGCGATGTTGGCCAGATGGTCGTGTAGATTGAGCAGCAAGTTCAGGATCAGGTCCTTATCTGCCTTGTCCTGCAAACAATAAAACACACACCAACAGAAATACAGTTACTTGTCTTTTTTTTTGTTAGAACTTTGTGGTGGCATTTTTATAGCTGGAAACCTGAAGGGAGGCTAAATAAAAGCAGGGGTTTTCCTGCATAGAGAATTGCCTCCGTCGAATTTCGTGCCGCCTCCATCTCCCGACAAAATTCTAGTTCAGTGGAAACCACTAAGAGTGATCATGTTTGTCCTTGGCCAAATTGATGTCTATAAGCGGTTGATTACTATAAAAGAATTGCGTAGCTTCTGTATGATAGTAACAGAACATGAGGGAAAGGTAACGGCGCCACACAGACTCCGCTGCTCACCTCTCTCTGCCTCTCCCTCACTATCTCACACACACAGACGGAGCTGATGTCTCTGACCCACTACAGCTTTAACGTCGATCCTCACGTAATGATCGATAATTTTCTTAAACGTGTCAAATCTTTCTTCGTCGCTGCGCGTTCATTCATAATTCAGCTCGTCTCTCGCACTGACACACATACACCGACACACACAAACAGGGTCATCAAACACATGTGTAAACAGCGTGAATGATAGACACAGAGAGGAGCAGTAAATTACTGACGGAGCCAGTAGAACTGTAAATCTTGTGCTCTCAGTACATCCCCCGCCTAAATGTCGGCCAGGACAAACCCTGAATGCAAACTAGCAGTGATGTCTGGATCAATTTGTATGGCTCCAACACTGATCAGAGTCCTTTATCTGCAAAGTCTGAAAAAACATCGGCTTCAGAACCGATTTAAATCAGTCAACAGACAAGTTTATGTTCACTAATGCTGGTCAAGGTACTCACTGAGTTAACATTACCAGCAGCATCTGTTTTAACTGACTGCTGCTATCTGAACGTTTTTGGATGCTGCTCTTTTGCGTATGCTGGCACTTGGCAAATCCAGACACACTGGTGTCTGAACTCGGGAGTCACTCACTGGCGTGCCCATCAGACAATTTTCCACATTTGCAGACTCTTTATTTTCACTCACATGTGCAGCAGAATGCTGCACTCTAGAGGCTGGCTGTCATATCGGGGCACAGCACTGCAGCACGAGCAGGCTGAGGTGGAAAAAACACATCAGAGTAAAGAAAGGAGCAGATTTTGATCTGCTTTATTCTTGCAGATGCTAATCTATTAAAATATGCCTGGTTCGGCTCAGGGCATCTGTATAATCTAGAACCTGGGATTTAGGGAGATCTTAAAATGAATTTAAAACCCAATGTGAGTTATGAATAGTATTCAGTTCAGTTTGAACTGGCTCTACAGATCAACACGTGTTGATGTAAAAACATCTGAAACAACTCCGAGCCAGACGTTTGGTTCTCTTCAGTTTCCATGCCAAGTGCACATCACAGAAAATATCCGAAGCTTGAGGGGTAGTGTTGTTTCTGGAACAGTTTGCAGCAGGGCCAGGAGTAGAACAAGTTAATTTCATTAGCATGGCAGCACTTCAACTGCATCCACCACTCACATCCATCATGCTTACAATCTAATTCCATGTTGTACACATCGCCTTTCCTGTGCTAAACATGTTGAACAAAAACTTTGCAACATAACTGTTGTACACAGAACCAGAAGAGGGGGGGGGGTCAAAGGAAAATATCTACTTACATAAGTCGAGTCAAAGTCGCTGCCAAAAGGGTGGCTCCTAACTGCAACAAAAACACAGAAAGTGGTAGAGTCAGGACAGAAACAACAGCATGCTCATTAAAAGTGCACAGTAAACCAAACACACCAGAAGAGCAAAAAGCACCAGCTGGATTGGTGGGAAGGAAAACTTGTACAATAAGACGGCATGTTTGGAGACATGAAATGTGAGCGAGGCTCAGACATCACTTCACACGTGAGTCAGTGTCTGTACACGAAGCTCAGCCCTTGAGGCCTCACCACATCAGCCAGGCACTTTGGAGTCTGAACAGAATTATACCGTACACATTATAATACTGAAAGAAAATCCCACATCCGGCTGTTTACTCGCGAATGGGAAGCTGAGGAAAAAAAGTATGGTGATAGTAAGTTACTAGTATTGTTATTGGTTTTACACTAATGTGAGCACTACAGAAGAAATCCATGTGCAGCAGTGTGAAAGTGACCTGACTGTCATGTGTGAAATGCACTGTTTTAACTGCTGAAAGTCAAAGCAACGTTCAAGGTTGTGAACTGAAGTGTTATCGTTTGGCTTCTCCTCCGATTCAACAACGCTGGTTTTGAACATTTAGGGAAAATTGGTCACATTGGAAGGAAATGGATTCACACTGAGTTCATTACATCCAGGGTTTGGGGTTCAGTGAATCCAGTTCTAAATGTGCAGCAGATGAGTGGAATCAGGTGAAACCGCTGGCAGGAATGTGCAACACATCACCTGTCAGAATTGGTAATGTCCAATTTGCCTAAATTAAGCTTTATTTTAATTATGTGTGCATAATTATAGTTGTTGACTAACAATAGCATTCCTTCTCCTATTGCTGAAACCAGTTTGGATTGAAGAGCCTGAGGTCTGCACAGTGAGCAGACCCTTTGGAAGTGTGGCATATGTGAATAGTGTGATGGTGCAGGGAAGCCTGGACAGACCAGCTCTGAGCCAATGTCTGGAGACAGCAAGAAGTCATTTGCTTGAGAAGAAATGCATCAGATCAATCTAGCAGCCGACAGGGTCAGGACTGGATCAACGCTTTCACGAAATTGGTGGATTATGTTTGTCAGGTGTCTTGCTAGCTCCGGCCATCACGAAGCACATGCAGCGACTGCACCTGCAGGAGGGACAGACTGAAGACAGGACCTGCGCTCGTGGTTTGCACCTGTTGACAACAAATCAGGCCTCTGCTTAGTTGAAGCAGTGAAAGGTCACAGCTGCACTGGATGATCTGTTCCTTGTATGATAGTTGCTGACATTTTTAACAACTGCTTGACTTTTTACACTGGTGAAGAAGAAAACTGATTATCGTTGGGTATCTGCTGAAGTTTGTAGAAAGGACAAGGTAGTGTTTTGCTTGCAGGACAGGCAGGTGTAATAGTCCACAGCAGCTCTGTTTACATGGGGTACACCACTCTTCTGAAGCCTGACAGAAACTAAACAAACACACGAACCCAACAACCAGGCCACATGGGGATGGATCAACCTGTCTGCCCTAAACCAGTGGGCACATTTTACCCGTTCAGGGGACGGATAATGGAAAACGTTGAGTGACACATCTAATCAGACACTTACTGACTCCATCCGCCTCCGAGGCTCCAGAGCCCCTCATCCGCAGGTACATGAGGCCCAGCAGCAGAAAGAAGAGGCAGGCTGCTGTGAGCAGGAACATGGACAGGTAGTGGGCGCTGAAGCTGCCGGGGGAGGCCACCTCTTCCCGTTTGAACTGCTGGAGCAGCTCGTCCTCCGGCCCAGACAGCTTCTGCTTCAGCGCTGCCTGGCTGTACGAGTGGTTGGGGGCGGTGTGGTTGGAGTGGTTGCCCCGGTACGGCTGGGACAGGCTGCTGTAGTTGGTGAAGCGCGGTCTCAAGCCGATGCTGAACCTGTTGGAGCCGCCGCCGCTTCTGGGGGAGCCGTCCTCGCTGTCGACGTGGTTGTTTTTGCCGGCGTCTCGTCTGTGGTTCTGGTCGAGGGACACGTAGATGGACTTCCTGGGAAAGTTTCGGCTCCGCGAGCCTCCCGGCGGGTCCGAGTCCCTTCTCTTCAGCTCGTCTTCCTCCCCCTCCTCCCTCCGACTTCCCACCATGTTTAGACTCCCGGGCGGGTTAACCTCTCTGGCGGCCCCTCCCGTCTGGGACCCTCGGGCGAACGCCGCTTTCGAGTGGCTCCGCCGAGCCTCCAGTCTGTCCCGCCGCCGGTCTTCGGCGCCAAGGGCCCCGACCTCCTCCTCGTCCGAGTCTGAGTAATCCCCGGCTAACTTGCTAGTGACCGAGTGAGGCGCCCCGCAACCATTTAAAGAGCGAGAGTTCGTCTCCGTCCCCCCCTCATAATCGTCCTCGTCTCCCGATTCGTCGTAATCCCTCCCTTCCGCCTCGGGGCTGGATCTTGCCCGAACCCCCCAGCCCAACGAGACACCTCTCTGCCCGTCCGGACCCGGGGAAGAGCCGCTGCTATTCAGCGCACTCCCGGCGCCATACTGACTCTTGTTCGCCCCGGTCGGCGTCGCGGCAGGCCTTATCTTCGGCTGCTGTTGGAACGCGGGGCTCCGGTCCGCCCTGCCGCTGTGATTGAGGCCCTTTCTCCTCAGTGGAGTTTCGGCGTCAGACTCGTCGGAGCTGAAGCCGAGGACGGCGGACTTCCGGCCCGGTCTCCTGTTGGAGCTCAGGTGCGTGACGTCATGGCTGGCTGGCCTGAATCCCGCCGTGTTGCCGCCGCCAGTGCTGCTGCTGTTGACGGCCGCAGTGCCGCGCGTCTTCCCGGCCCGGGAGCCCCGCTGCTGCTGCTCGTCGCGGAGCTTCTTCAGCTTCTTCAGGTACACCGGGCGGGTGTTCTCGGTGACCGGGCCCGGCGTGAAACCGAAGCGCTTCAGTTCGGAGAAAAGCTCCTCATCCGTTAACTGCACTGACGCCATCTTAGACAAAACTCTGGGAGAAGGTTGTGTGGCGGAAGTGACGTAGAGGTGAAGTGGCAGACGACCAACTGTGTTGCGTTCAAGGTCCAGCCTCCACAGTAACACTGAGCTGTTGACTGACCCTAATAATGCCCACATTCATGCTGAGGAGGAACTCATCACTGTTTCATTCAGAGAAGAACACACAGTTATAAGCTTACCACCCTAACCCACAACAAGGCTCACAAGAGTCTGGATTAACCGTCTGTGTAAATACATGAAATCTATTTTATATTTGTTATATTTTAATTCAGATCCAGTGGCAGAAAACATGGCCTAAAACATTTAAACACATATGAAAAGCATGTATTTATTTTTCTACCATTCTCAACTTTCTATTCTTGTGGAGTATAAATATAGATCGATCGATATTGAAACCAACAAATGTACAAACAAAATATAATTCATTATTTCTTCACGTCGTCTTCTCCACAATGAAATTTCGTGTGACCTTTTTTCTCAGATCAAGTGTCAGAACACATTGCTTCTTCCGCACAACTTTTCATTGTAATAAAACATTTTAAATATATATTTAAAACATTTGCTTATTTTTCTATCGCTTATTCTTTCTATTCTTATATTGCCTGAGTATTGATAAGGATTTGGATCGTATGAGCAAATAGAAATTGAATCACTACTGAATAGTTTGAGTTTGATAGGTCAATTTCAAGCTGTGAAACTCCAAAAGCGTTATTTCTGTGTAAATATTTTAGTTCGTTCAGAGAGAGAAATATAATTTCAAAAATGTTTTGGTGACCGTAGGCTGATATCTCTCAAATATCTCCAGTGCCATGGATCAGCTCTCCTGATGCTTACATCAGTTTTCTATACCAAGCTGTGGTTTGAATATCAGCTGAGGACAACTGTTTTACTGTTGTTGTTTTTCACAGGTGGCTCCTGTTGAGCATAACATCCACCAAGTCCCATTCAATGCACGATGAAGAAAACCTCTCTTGGTTTGTGCTTACATGACAATTACAATAATGTCATGTACATGTTTATACATCAGTCGTAATAATGTAAAAATAATTATAATTATAATAGATTACAATTATTAATGGAATATAATTTAACAGTGAAAGGATTTTCTTCTGCCGCACAATCTCTTTTGATACACTGTGGTATTAAAACTACTTACATCAAGGACTCCATGTTTACCATACCAGTGTATACTACATAAGTAACATATTTGATGAGGAGGTAGAAATACTGAAGGAGCAATTTGGCTCGTCATGGCAAAATCCCAAAGACCCTGTTCTTCTCGAATAAGCCAATGTGGTGTGTGTAACATATCCCCTTATGAGGCGATGAACAAGCCCTCGTGCAGAAAATCGGCAAAGAAATATAGCTCTGCTTTACCAAAAGAGGTCAGATATTCTGGCAGCAAAGCAAATGTCTACCCACCACTGTTCTAGACGTGTGCAGCTGTTCCCCCGCAGGCATTCAATAAAAGACCTAGGTTTGTGAGCGATATGAAAGACTAAGAAATCTGCAAAATTCCTGAATCTGTAACTTGGAGATGTGCATGATGGTGTGGAAGGACAACCAGTGTCTGAATGAAGAGCCATATCTAGCTTTATTCTAATGCTCAATGTGGGTTCATTGATTCCATCCATTTCAAAATACATCACCTTCAGTTGGTGTGATGTCGAGGAACATTTTAAGGGGAGACATTCTAAGAAACAGGATTTCAACTGCGCTATTGTCACTGACATTAACATATAGTGTTTTTTGGTGTTAAAAATATGGCTGAAGTGTCTAAACCACATACACCTCACAGTCCACACAGTCAGAGAGTAGAGCCGACCAGGAAACACTTCAAACCAATTCAGTTTCCTCAGGCCTGATACGTTCTTATTCGTTCAGCTACGTTAGGCCCAGCTACATCGGAATGCTCCATCCATTGCAATTTTTTAAACCAGATAGAATCTCAAGGCTCTATGTAAAGCTGTCAACATACAGAACATGTCTGTAGCACTGATGCATAGACAGCAGTCTTCACTAAGTCGAGAGCTCTGCTGCCACACAGTGCTCAAGGCTGTCAGGCTTTTACAAACTGGTTGTGTGATTCAAACTAGTTGATATTGAGGATTTAGAGGACTACAGGTGCACATTCTAATTGATTTTAGGCATTTTAATTGTCAGGACTCCAGACTGGTTCATTTTGATCCCTCTGCTCCTCCCATTTTTTTTATCTAGCCACCAGATGTCTCCACATTTCCCCCTGTCCCAGTCACCTGACTCCCCACACATCATGTATACACCTAACCGGAATAGGAAAGTATCACTGGAAATAATTAGGCAGAAAATCTTCTGTGGATAAGCAAGAGACATTTATTAGCATTATGAGTGAGGGAGAAATCTGATGATTAACCAACCTGTGATAAAAGATTGACTTTAGTGTACATACAATTATTATTATAGTCTTATAAACCACTCAAAGTCTCATTCACTCACAGATTCATAGATAACATGTCAGCACAGTTAGGCTCAGTGTCTTGCCCGAGGACACTTCGTACTACAGACTGAACGATCCGGTGACCGACCACCTCCTGAGCCACAGCCGCCCTTTAAAAAAAGGTCAGGACTTCCGAATGAATGAGCTGCCAAGTCTCTTCTTCAAATAGAGAAGAGACGAGGAAAAAAGTGGTTGATTTCAATCTCTATGAGATGTTTATTAATAATAATTACAAATATTTAGCATTGTGCAAATATTTGTTTCAATAAAAGACGTCAGAGGATTTAGTTTTTGTTTCCAATAATTATCAGTCTTCTCGTGTTATTCTGAACTCAAGTGATGGAATAAGAGTATAAATGCATCACTGTCAGAATTAAATCATATTTGTTCAAATAACATGAAACTGTTGTTATATATTTATTTAGTGTGGTAATTTGGAAGCTCTGTTTTGAAACCAGAAAGCCTGGAACTGTTTACATCAGTAACTAAATTATAAACTGTTAGAGAAATGACATCAGAGGCTAAATGAGTTTGAGCATTTGGAAAATTCTATTCTACATTACTACATTATGTGAGGTAATTTTCTGACTTCATAGTGATGTCACAATGACATAATTCTTACCGTTTGATCATAAATCATTTGTTCAGTCTATATGAGCTTTAGGTCGTGTCTATAGTCCTACAAGATGCAGTGATACATGGAAAAATGCGTTACGTCACTTATCATATGACGGGAAATTGTTTGTAGATATTATCTTGGAATTCTGATATTTTTTACCTTTGAACCTGAATGATCACCTCCATCAGTAATCATGTGGCGATACCCTTGAGCAGCTTTTCCATCATGCAGGGTAAAAATTATTTAAAAAAATATTTTCTCTATCTCTCTGTGAGAATAATAGTTTGGATTCTCACAGTAAATAATTTATTGTCACTGTTTGGTTTGTACCATGCATGGTCGTGCACTATTGTAGCTTTAAAAAGAAAAACAGCATCTCGTCTTTTTAAATTAAATCTGAAGCGATGCTGTCCCAACACTCACCCATCTCTTGCTGCTTGAGATTGATACAATCAGAGGATAGAATCACGTAATATTTATTAAGAACCTACAGATTCAACTCTTCATCCACTTTAATGCTTAACAATCAGAGTTTGGCTCCCCGGGGTTACATTCACGTCATAAAAATACAATATGTACAATCACAGGAATCAAAAAACCCAGGCATGCACCAAACCCTTCATGAAAAACCAGCATACAGTGTGTCATCTTCTTCTTATATATTGTACAACATTAACATGTGAGGAATGCAGGTCACTGGTGGAATAGTAACAAGTTATTTATGACATTGGAAACATTCAACAATAAATTTAATTTGAGAATATATTAGTAAAATCCCTTTTGAGATGTACGTAATGATACTTAAGAAAAGGGCAAACAAAACAAGGTAAGCACAATCTGGCCAATTGGCTAGTGGGTTCTAAAATAATGTCTACGTTTAAGTCATTGAGCTGTCTCATAACATGAGGAGTAAATTCTGGTTTCAAAACAAATCACTTCACTGATAAGGACATCCTCAATTTAAAAGAAATCAGCAACCACAACTAAAAAGAAGCAAGTCCCACAGCCACCTGGAAAGAGTTCACCAACCACTGAGTTATATTTTACTTTATTTCATTTAAGACGATTCCTCCCTAAAATGTCACTTCTTATTTACGTCAGGACAGCAGAACTCACATGAACACAAGACAATCACAGCACGGCCGTATCTGTGGCTTTCCAGTAAGGCTCAATATGGTGTCTGCAGCTCTCAGTGCTTCTTCATGGAGTCGAGGAGACGCAGGATGTGCAGGAAGAGGTTGACGATGTCCAGGTAGAGGTTGATGGAGGCCAGGATGTGCTCCTCAGGGGAGAGCTGCTTCATTAGCAGGAAGGTGTCGTAGATGATGAAGCCGCAGAAGACCAGAGCCCCGGCAGCGGACATTACCACCTCGGTGCTGTCGCTGTTGAAGAAGAACTGCAGCGACAACAGAGTCAGCATGGAGCGGGGTGAGGACTGCATCTTAGGCTAGATCCATACTACAGAGGATTTGTTTGAAAGCGCATCACCTCTGCTACAGACATGCCTGGCGTCCACACTACTCTGGAGATTTAGAGCTGCTAAAACAGTTTGGAAATGCAGCTGGCCACATTTTAGTTTGAAACTCTGGGGCTGTGTTTTATTCTGGACAGGCAGAAATGGAGATGTTTTTAAAATGATGACATAAACACAAGCAAATGTTTGCTGATTGGGTCATTTCGGTCATGAAATACATAGCCAAAATGCTTGAGTGGACAGAGATCGGTTTAGTTTGAAAATGCACTTTTGAAACAAAATCTTAGTTGTATGGATGAAGCCTTAGATGGATCGGATTGTTGGCAATGCACTGAGCTGTGTATCTCCTCTACCTCAGTGATGAAGATGCACAACTTTACCTCTCCCTGTCTTTCACGCTTTCAGTCTTTTTCTCCCCTTTCATTACTGTCATATGAAACAGACATAATCATGTCAGGAAATTCCACTCACCCTCATGAAGCCTGCGATGAGGAGGATCCACAGGCAGGCGAACAGGCTGTAAGGTCAGAACAGACAGGACAGTGTAAGTCTGAGGGTGTACCCCCAATAGAGCAGCATTGAGTTCAAAAAAACATTGTGCAACCACTTGTAACAGGAGCCGTGACGCACGCACCCAACTCCCAATTTGCTGAAGTCTCTCTTGGACTGGAAGGTGTAGGCTGTCAGTCCAGCAAACACAGCACAGGTCAGGCACAAGGCTTGCAGCACAGTGGAGTATTCATAGAAGGTCACTGTGGAGAGGAAACTGCAGTCAGGACAGTCTGCCAACAGGCTCAGAGGATGGAAACTAACTAAATCCCTGAAAAGAGGTACTTACCGGCTGTGGCCACAGAAACCGCCTCCAGCAGGGTCTGCGAAAAACACACAATTAATGGCACTTGTAGTTTGTAAGTTAAAGTGTCTGTAAAGGTCAATGCGCACCTAATCCATTATCTCAAACTGGTAAATATGGACATAATTGGAAAGGGGTAAATATCCTATACCTGAATGTTACGCAGACCCTCCTCAAATCTGGTATCAACATCTGTCCTTAATGATCCAATCACAAGTGTAAACGCAACCAAATATCTCCTGAATGTATCCTTATCTCTCAAATCACATTAGGAGCTTGTGGCCGCCAACACAATAGCAACACTGCCCACCACATAATGATTAATATTTTATTCAAATGGGTAAAATCCCCTTCTGTAGTGCACTGATTTACTCAGCCCCTCCTGATATTCAGGATGCATTTTAATATCAGGTAAGAACAGACAAAGAGCTATGATTGAATCTCTTTGGACGGATGTTAACACCAGGTCTGAACTAGTGGGCCTTTCTCTAATACGAAGCTAGTGAGATAAAACAATTCAGTATTCAACATACTGGAAACCAAAAAGAAAAGGCTTACAAACACAAGCAGCAGGTAGAGGTTGACTGGATGTTTGTGCCTGTACACGGCCAGGGCCAGCAGGAGAACCAGAGAGCCCAGAGCCGAAACCAGAACCACGGCAGGACTGAGGAAGGAACCACACCACAGTCAGACAACAGCAGCAGCACAACATCATCATAAAAGGTGTAACCAAGCAACATATCCAAATTCAGTTTTCATGTAAGAACCGATGTTTTCAATAACATTTACAATAGGACAATACAAACATACATTCAAGTATCTCGCTTTGGAAACACATTATAAATCAAATCCTGCTACTATGAAGTGGTAGGAACATCTCACAATCCCCAAAACAATCTGCAATATTAAGTGAGGGAAGGAGGATGAAGGGATGTGGGTAGGGATGAGGAAAGGAGGGAAGAGAGGATGGAGGTATGAGGGTAGGGATGGGGGAAGGAGGAGAGTGGATGAAGGTAGGGATGAGGGAAGGAGGATGCATGGATATGGGTAGGGAAGGGAAAGTGCAGGTCAAAGAGTCTGAGATAAATAGAGTGTGGTGAGTTGACCAGGTATATGTCAGATTGACAGGTGATTAGAGGTGTGGTTAAGGCATGGCCTAGCTCCCAAATTCAACTTAACTAGTGAACTTCATTTAATTAAAGGTGCTGTTATGGATACAGAGTGAAAGGACCATACAGTAAAAGGGCCGTGCAAGAAACTGTTGCATTATCATCTTGACATTCAGTCCTTTGCATCTTGGTTAGAAAAACTCCCTCACCTTGCGTGGACGAAGTCCTTGATGGTTTGGGAGAACATGAAGAGAGCGGAGGTGGCCGTGGTCAGAATGATCTGCAAGCTCAGGAGGCTGTACACCTTCCTCAGGAAGTCTGATCGATGAAGACAGCAGTGGGGACCCAGCGTTACAACAACTTACACGTATTTATGAACCAGAGGTTTACAGAGAATACCCTTCATTTACCCAACAACAGCAGCAGTTACAAATATTTTGTGGTGTGTGTGTGTGTGTGTGTGTGTGTGTGTGTGTGTGTGGTCTAGGTATTACTCATGTTGTTAAACTAGATTAGGGTTAGGCATGAATTGGTCATGGTTAAGGATGAGGTTTTGGTTAGTCTGCCCACAATGAACAGGAGTCAATGCGAATGAGGTGTGTGTGTGCATGTCTATCTATAGTTATGAGGGCCAATTTTGGTTCCATACCATCATTGTGAGGACACTTTGACTTTGTGAGGACATATTGGCTGGTCCTCACAAAGGCTTGTTTGAGGGTTCAGAGGTTTTTAGTCGTGATGGACTCACAACAATAAAGAGACAAGTGTGTGTGTATGTGAACATGTCTAAGTTCTAAGTAAATGGTCGTGTCGAGTCTGCACCAGTATAACCAGCTTGTTCTACTCAAAATGAACTTGCCCAGTGGGGATGTAAAGCTAACAACGTCAGCTACAGCTTTTACGTCGTACGCTCGCTACGTAACAAAAACAAACCCCAAACCGGAAACAGCATATAAACACTGACAACGTTGAAAACAGTGCTATCTCCCAACCAGTGCTCGTCTATCCAGCTAACACGGTCCAGCCTCTGCTAGCATATGTGGCTGTTGACGCTATAACAACAATACAGTGGTGGTCATGTTCAGTATTTATCATTCAGTATTTATATACGCTCTTAAAATCGGTTTCCACAGCCGATATCCTGTTCACCATCCTTTTACATCCGTATACTCTTACTCTTTAATTTGTGTACACTGCACTGTTATTTAACTGTCAGCGGACATTTTACATTGCACTAATGTCATCATTGTGTCTTTCTGGTTTTCACTTGTGTGTCGACAATGCTCCATGCGCCTTTGAGTTGCACTCCGGGGACAGGTAAAGTGGTTTGGTATTAAATTGAATTTTTTTTTTTTATTTTAAGCTGTAAACGTAAGCCTTGGCTAGCTTAGCCTCGGCTAACGGGGAAAGATGCTGTCAACGCTACAAACCTCACATCTCTCTACTCACCCATTCGAACCTGGACACTCGCTGTAGCAACGTTGGTGCCATAGTTGAAGTCGTCTTCAATGGAAGACCTGGGGTATTTTTCGGTACTCATCTTGTCGCTGCTTCGTTGCTAACGCTCAGCTGGAAAACACTGGACTCAGCAGAACCCGGAAGCGATGTGACGCTAAGATGATGACGACGCGCCCCTCCCTTGCCTCTGATTGGGTTAGGTTTAGGCAAGAAGAGCGATGATTGGTCGGATTGATATAATATAATATAATATAATATAATATAATATAATATAATATAATTAGGGTTGTCAAAATTAACGCGTTAACGAGTGATGATTAATTTGTGGAATTAACGCGTTAATTGTTTTAACGCATTAACGCATGCGCAGAATGACCCGCTCCGTGTACCCCCCCCCCCCCCCCCCCCCCCCCACTCGCTCAGAGCGACACACGCAGTGAGATCAGAGCTCGGTCACGTGATTTAGAAGAACAGTGAAAACACCGAGTTTCTCTGGTCTCAGCTGCTCAGAGATCAGCTGCGTCATGATCAGAGCAGAAGCTGCGGTTGGTTTGTACCGAGCTGCAGATCCTGTGTCCGCCTCCACTCTGCTAATAAACACTCAACATTGGTTATCAGGACCCGATCAGTACATGAAGTCACGTTGTGTTTGTTTGATTCGCTCCAGAGTTCATGAGGCTGCATTTAAAAATATCATGAAAAATGACGTGACGCTCACAGTCAGGACCCAGTGTTAAAATGAGCGCAGCGACACGCAGACATGATCCGACTCCATCGATTCAGAACCAAACACATGACCGTACGTCTGTCACCTTAATCATCCTAATAAAAAATGAACTACGAACGTGAACTAGTTTCTTTTTCATCTGCATGGACTGAACTTGGAACTCGTTCTTTTTAAGTGTGATCTGGCTCAACACTGCTTCTGCAGATGGGCTCAGATTCAGATGTCATGTTCACATTTAATTGTGTAAAGGTTTGGTTGTTTGTTTGATTTAATAAAGAAAAGAAAAAAGTTTTATTCAACCATCCTATATTTGCTAAAAAAATTTTAAAAAAAGAGCAAAGGCTAAGATGGCCCAATTGTTTAGGATAAAGGTCATCTTTGAGTTTGATAAAAAAAAAAAGTTCTAAATAACATCCTATGTCTGCTCAGAGGCATAGCAAAGAGACAGCCACATTTAATTATGGTGTTGTGTGTTTTAGTTTGTTTTATTTTATTTTTCAATCTTAATAACTCTATCATTTGGACTTGTCATCAATAAAAAAACAAAAATGTTAAATGTATGTATCCGCCCTCTGTCATTTATCTTTCAGTTCCCACAACAATATACAGAGAAAATGGGGATTTTTCGGGCATTTAGAAATGGTGATTAATTGTGATTAAAAATTGTAATCGTTTGACAGCCCTAAATATAATATAATATAATATAATATAATACAATTTAATACAATTTAATACAATTAAATACAATTAAATACAATATAATATAATACTTTGATTGGTGAATTTACAACTGTACATATGAAAGGTTGCTCCACAGCAGCCAAGATGAACTAATATCGTTATCAGCTAAATACTTAATCAAAAGATTAGTATTTTAAGATGAACCAAAACTAGAGGCAATTCAATGAAACTCAGCACTTCAAGTAATGCAAAAAAGTTTCTGCTGTGATTAACTTGCTGAAACACCTCACAGTCTTATTAGAGTAGAGACAAAATAAAAAAAGAAGATTCATGAAGAAAGAAAGAAAGAAAGAAAGAAAGAAAGAAAGAAAGAAAGAAAGAGATAAATAAAGAAAGAATATAATACATTCACATTATCCTTGAGTGGGTTACAGGATAAAATGTGTGTGAATGTGTTTCGGTTGTGTTTTGGTTTTAAGGATAATAAAAAACAGGTTCACCAGGATTGGCAAATAGATAACTCATTGACACATGAATAAGTTTAAGGAACACCCATAGTGGACCAATTCAATTATCACCATGCTCTATCCAATACAATATTCCTGAGGAGAAAAAGAGTGCTTATCATGACACTTGAGCTTGTTTATGAAAGTTTGAATAATTTTTTTTAAAAGTTGTCTTTTCTTCAACCAAAGGTTCAAAGAAAGGGAAGAATGATCTCATCTTTTAGATAAACTACATCATCAGGATGTATGTATACAGAACATAAGGCAGGGAATGAGGGTACAGTCTGTTGGGCTTGTGTAAGAGTTGATGCAAGAGTCATATGTGAAAGAGAAAGATAAAACAGGCCTAGTATCTTTTTGATTTGGTGGCATTCCCCTCAGCAGTCCGGATTTACTTTCGATTTCGAGCTCCCCCATTCTCTGCTGTGATAGCAGCATCACCCCCCACTGGCTACAGAGTGTTTTGCTAGAAAGATAATGCAGTCTCTACCGTTGCTCCCTTTTCTGGTCACTGGACAATCAAATCAATCAAAACTTTATTTATATAGCACCTTTCAAACTAATGAATTGTAGTTCAGAGTGCTTCACAAGCGATTGACATAATGTTTAAAAAAAAGGATTAATAAGTTCAGAGACCAATGCACTGTAAAACATACAGTAAATGATAGTAAAATAAAATGTTAATAAAATAAGAAAGAAAGAAATAAGAAGAAGAAATTTATTATAAAATGGATTTAAAAAGGAATAACAGATATTATCAGAATATTTAAAACCAGTTCAAATTCTTTTAAAAAAAAAAGCCATAAATATTATACAAATTATAAAACACCACACGAAAGCCAGGCTGATAAGATGGGTTTTTAGTTTACATCGACAGCTTCTCTCAGATCCTCTGGAAGGCCGTTCCGCCGTCTTGGAGCGTAATGGCTGATCACAAATGCAAAACAATAACTCAAGAGGGCCCCGCCCTGCTTGTGCTCAGTTTCACTTCTATTTCACATTTAGTTTTTAATTTCTCATATGCTTGAGGACAAAAGGCAGCTGTGGTCTCCGGAGCAGCTCCAGTGCCTGCTGCCAGACCTCCTCCAGAGTGGAACTCCACAAGTGGGAGGATGAAGCTGGGAACTTCCAAAATAAAGTCCCTCGTTAGGTGGAGAGAGCCATCGAACTCATCAATCCAAAATGGCCCATGGGAGCTCGTTTGAGTTGAGACAAGGCGACTGCAAGGGCCACAGCAGTGTTATTGTTTTCCTCTTCAACGAATCATTCACTGAGCACACGAACAGTGACTCTAATGCTTTATAAGAAATACAGATAATAATATATAAAATAAATGAAAAAGGGTGTAGTAACATATTAGACTACTTCACACTACACTTGAGAAATTGTACCCAATAAAATCTCTTATCATTAAACTCGAAGCTCTTCCTGTTGTGGGGTCTGGAGGTCAGCTTGTGCAACTCAAAGCAATTCCCTTTTTCTTTTTTTCTGCAGTCTCATGAAGGGAGGTGGAGCCAGTTCCCACAACCACACTGTCCTCATGGAACCAAACCTGTGTGATCCTGTTTGACCTAGTAACAATGTGATGGGGATTAATGATTGGCTGGTGCCCTGTTGTGGGCGGCGCCAGGCAGTTTACATTTCATTACCCTGCTCCGGACACTTTCACTTTAGTCCAGCTTCGCGAACAGTGTGGATGTGCGCAATTTCTCCGAGCTCCTGGACAACAAAGACTTGATCAAACATGAAGTTTGCCCTGTGCCTGGCGGCTCTGGCGGCCGTCTACTGCTCCGTGGACTCCACATACAGTGAGTACCTGTTTAAATCCCCTGAAACTTCCACTTCGTCAATTCACTGAAGAATTCCAGAAACCACGTCTGTAGTCAAACAGCCTTCAGGGTGGTGAACTGCATCACAGATTACTATATCTATTATCACAGATTACTATATCTATTATCACAGATTACTATATCTATTATCACAGATTAACCAGGGTGTGCGTGTTTGATGGTAAATGTAGGGAACACAAGGCAGACGGTAATAATGTGTATTAATCTGTCATAAGATTCTCAGTCGCCCAAAGGAGAATGTAAAATTAGATTTATGTTAGTATAATATGCTGGAGGAAAAATTATAAAACATAATGGTTTTGAAGTGCGTGGAATTCCCCCTGCGTATTGCGGTCTGCATTTAGTTTCGATTCCAGTAAAAGGTAAAAAAGGAGAGCAGCACCCTCCACTGGCACACGGAGGCACTGCTGAGTTTTGAGGGCGTATTTCTTAAGTTTTAGATCCTTGTGGCACCATGTCAAATCGAGAGGGCCTCGCCTGTGGGTAAAAAGCACAACAACAGACTGCTCTCCCTTCGGTTGGAGATGCAAGACTTTCACGGCTCACACCATCAGACTGAGAAATAGCTTTTTTCCCTTCCCTTTGCCACAAGACTCTAACTAAATAGTAGAATCCCTCCTGCGCACTTCAACAATCTGTGTTGTGTTCAGCCGTATACGATTGCTCCGTACTTATTTATGTAATTGTAATGGGTGTTCTTATTCATTTTGTAAAAACATTTTTTATTCTACTCTGTGTATCTCTTTATATTATTATCGTCATTCTGTTTTGATTCCCTCCCTCCCTGCAAATGTTTGCCCACACAATTATACTTGTATAACCGGTCGGTCAATAAACCTGGAGGATGGGACTTGATTCTACCAAAAGATATTTCCTCATTTGGCGCCTTGGTGATGGTGGAGAGGCCGAGAGCGCCTCCTAACGTGTCAGAGCAAAATCACCTCTAGGTTGAGACGAGGAGACTGTGAAGGCCGCAGATTTTCACCACCGAATATTCAATCACTTGTGAAAACAGCACACACTCAGGCTCCGCTGATGTGTTTTTTTATTAAGTTGCGCTCAATAAAATAGGATGGTTTATGGGAGTTGATCTAATTTCCTTCTCCTCGTTGCCTTCAGGTTCACCCAAGGTCCAGGTGTACAGCAGTGCCAAAGGAAAGTTCGGAGAGGGCAACACCCTGATCTGCAACGTGAGGGACTTCCACCCACCTGACATCACCATCGAGCTGCTGCAGGACGGAGTGGCGATCCCTCAATCCATGCAGACGGACCTGTCCTTCAAACAGAACTGGCAATTTCATCTGATGAACACCGTGCCCTTCACTCCCCTCGATGGACACAAGTACAGCTGCAGGGTCACTCACGTCAGCAGCGTTAAACACTATGGCTGGGGTGAGTTGGGGTCAGCCGACATGTGTGTGGAACAGTCTAGTTGCCAATACAGCATGTGACACAGCCAAAATATGCATACAGCACTTGGAAGATATAAATGATTTCAATAAATGTAAGAGAGCACACGTTTACCTAGGCTGAAATGTGTTTAAGGAAAGAAAGAAAGAAAGAAATTATGTCTTCATGCAAGTAAAATATAAGAAAGAAGGAAAGACAGGAAGAAAATATGTCTTCATGCAGGTAAAGTACGTCTTCATGCGAGAAAGAAAGAGAAAGGAAATATTTTTTCATGCAGGTAAAATAGAAAGAAAGAAAGAAAGGAAGGAAAAAAATATGTCTTCCAAGTAGGTCAAATTTGAGAAAGAAAGAAAGAACGAAAGAAAATATGTAAATAAAACGGCAGAATCCTCAGTGATTAATAGTTATAGATGTGTCCAGTCAATATTTCAATCTAAATATTAAAATATAATCCAATGACATGTGAAATTAAAGTGTTGGCTCATGAGATGAATATAATCCTCTATATATTTTTCTTTTTTGTTGTTATACAGAGCCAAACATGTAAAAGTAAGCCCAGCTTGGTGAGTGGACTTCTTCGGCGAGGCTTCTCCACCAGCAGGGACGTCACACCTGAGCGCCGCAGCAGGATGTCGTTGCGTTCTGCTGCCCGACGCCGTGCCGTGATGTTTCTCCTCGTGGAGGAGCCTGTCCAGGTGACTTGGCTCCAGCTACAGTGACGATTAATCTTCACATCTTCAATCAAAAGGATCCCAGACGCTGACAGCTTTTCTTGCTTTTCTATTTTTCACAGAACCAAACAACAAAATCTTATTGAGGGAACTATTATTGTTAAATGAAGAGAAGAATGAACAGGGCATGCTGGCAATTTAGTCCTTTGTAATTTAACAACTTATTTTCCAGCCTTTGATAGTGACGATTGCGTGTATATGTTTTTAAGAAGTAAGGAAATGTGCTTGTTTATTGATCTTATTGGCTAACATTTAAATTTGTGTGTGACCTTAACTGTTTTTCTTTCCTAAATTGGGTATTCAAATGTAAACTGCTCAGACAAATGATAGATTCATGGGTTGTTCTTTCTGCGCTTGATGGTATGCGGGTGTTTTCCTAGTGGGTCAGTTAAGAGTTTTGTTTATTCTCACTACTAAATAAATGTCCCTTAAAAATATATCTACGTATTCACTTTTTAGATCCAAACCTCTACAATTCACACATTTTATTCGACAAATATGTGTCATTATGTTAAATTTGTTTATGACCATTGCAGTCACTTATTATGATGTGTGGCTGTTTGAATAAAGGGTTCCACCTGAGACATGTACATGACATGTCTTCACTGGGCAGTCTCATACTGATTCCATAGTTGTCTCATGTATTAATAATTTATATGAATAATTGATGACGGCCACTGTTCTAGTGCATTTGAAATTGCTCTTTGAGTTTAACTTTATCAATAAAAAATGCTAAAATAAACCAGGATACCAGGTGATGGCAACAACAATGTTAGATATGTTTTCCATTTTTCATTGGGTGAGAATTTACTTTATGAATAAAAGGATTTTGGTTTGATAATCACATCTTTCTGGTGAATCTTTTCTTTCCTAAGGACAATGTTTTGTGCAGTATCTGTGTTTGTGTGCGTCAGTGCTAATATGACACCTAACAACACACCCACGGAAACAATGGACTGTCAGGCCATGACAACTCAGGGAGCTCAGGTAAACATGCGGACAACTTCCATGGTTACACATTTACTGATTTTAAAAATGCAGTCACACATTTTTAAGGACGGCATTCACTTCCATTTGCTTCCCTTCACTCTTCACAATGAAACACGTGTGTCAAATACCACTCCTCCAGTATCACCAATATCCTCCTGCTTACTAATTAAAATGTAATTTTCATGAAAATATTTGGACATTTGTAGTTCCAACATTGAAACAATAGAACATCTTATTTTTTCTTGTGGTTTACTTACTTTACTCTCTGGAATGCTTTCCAGTACTTATCAAAATAATCCAGTTCTAAAACATGAAAACATAAAATTGCCTATTTAGAGTTTGTGAAAAATAATTATATTATTTTAGCAAAGATTTTCCTACACAATTGTTTCCTAGAGAGAACCCCTCTTTGTGTGTTCAAATTTCCCTGTGTGTGTTTGTGTTTTGAATTATATATTCTATATTGTCCTATTGTTTCCAATCACTTTTAGATATTGTGTTATGTGTCATTATGATTTAGACGTCCCTTATTGTTTGTTAATACATCTGAATTTGAGTAAAAACAACATAAAGACAACTTTTTTTATTAAAAACAACTTTATGTTAAGTGTACAAAGATACATTTCAAACCACATGTGGCATTTAGCAGTGACACACATCAGACACACATTATTTCACAAATACAAAAAATACAAAATACAAAAAAAAAATACAAACGCATAGTATTTTTTTTGGGGGGGGGGGGTGGAATAAATTAAAAAGAGGAGTGAGAAAACAGAAACTCATAACACTCTTCTTCTCTATTAATCTCAGCGATAAGAGGTTATGACACAGTTCCTTGTTAAATATATTGAAGTTTTTCACAATCTGATCGTCTGCAAAAATGCCTTCCCGAGGATAATAACTACATTAATTGCGAACTCATGAGTTCTAAAAAGCAATCCATACACGACATGTCCCCATGCCGAACACAGAGAAGCTGTTACACTTAGGAAATAACATATATAAATATAAAAAAGCAACAAGAACAGACAAGTTAATGTAACTGCGCAACAGCGAGCAACATGTCGGACGGACTTCTACCTAGTAACAGCTCTTGTTTTTCTATTGGTGTAGACGCACCCTCTGTGGTGTGTGCGGGGGTTGGGGAATGTCCTGGTTTACTGCTTTGCCTCGTAGCTCCACCCTCAGATCACAAGGAAACATTTGACTTTCGGTTTGGTCCGGGACCAGCTTTACCATCTGTAATAGCAGAATAAAGATTAAACATCTTTCCCAGCACGGGTGAAATCATGCGGGACTTAATCTTTATTCTCCTATCGGCTGTGGTCTGCTCATCACTGGCCAAGGAAGGTACGTACCTCGACTTCAGTCCGTGTTTATGTTACAATGTCCGTTCAGGTGCCGTCGAGTGAAATGGCAGCGAGGCCTTCCGACACGTTGACTGCGTACCACCGTGTCAAATATGAAGAAGTAAAGTTCAATATGTTACAAATACAAATATTGTTTCTCAGATGAGCAAAACTTGTTCATGTTAAAGGATCAGTGTGTACAATTTAGGTGAAAGGGATCTATTGACTATACAATAATAATATAAAGTGTGATCATCTAAATTGTACAAATTGTGGTTTTCTTTACCCTCGAATGGCCCCTTTATATGCAACACTATATAAGTGGACGGATTCTGTTGTTTGTACATCTGCTCTGAAGAAAGATTGAACTCATGAATAACAATATCGACCATTACGTGATGATCAGTAGCGAGTCATGGCTCTGTCAAGTCTCTGTTTTCAAATTCTCTGTTTGCTTTTCATTCTCTTCTTATTCCCTTTTTACCGACAATGATTCACTGACGGAAAAAACCCATCAATTATCTAAGTCAACCTACCGTGACGTCACCCACTGGTTTGGGAACTGACAAGTTTCAATTTCAAATTCGGTTTCCGCCATCTTGGTTTTGTTGACAGCCAATGGCCAGAGGCATCAGTCACTACATAGTGAACAGAATATCTCGGAAAAAACATTGGAGGAATTTCTTAAAATTTTGGTGCAACTCCGTAGCCAATTCTCCGGAGTTTACCCGCAGGTCATGTCTGAAAACTGCTTATGAGTAAAATCGGAATAAGTTAATCTTCTATCTGTTTTCATGAAATGTGTGACATCTTTTCCTTTTTTGGTAGATCCACCCAACGTTCAGGTGTACACCCGTCTCAAAGAAGAGTTTGGGAAAGACAACATCTTAATCTGTCACGTGACTTGCTTCTACCCGCCACTGATCACCATTGACCTGCTGAAGAATGGAGAGACAATTCCGAAAGCCAATCAGACAGACCTGGCTTTCGCGAACACCTGGAAGTACCACCTGACCAAAGCTGTGGCCATCACCCTGAGCCAAGAAGACAAGTTCGTTTGCAGAGTGACCCACATGGGGAAGACCAACGATCACATTTTGGGTATGAGTCTGTCTATGTCCGTCTCATGTCTTTTTTAATATTGACATCATGGCCATCATTAAGGGAATGGTTTACCAAAAAATGCAAATTCAGTCTGCCGATGGAGGGGCGGGGGGAAGTGTTTGTGTCCACAAAACAGTTCTGGTGTCTCAGGGGTAAACAGCGTTGCAGCCGAATCCAATACAATTGAAGCCAATTGTGACCTCTTCTTCAGACGTAATAAAACAACAGAAAAAAACACAACAATGCCTCCATACTGCTCGTGTGGTGTCATCCAAGTGTCCGGAAGCCCCGACACAAATTTTTCGGTGAACTATCCCTTTAAGTACAGCATTGCAAAATCAGGTTGTTCAAGGTTTACAAAGTATAATGGTTATATACTATATAACATGCATTCCACTACAGGAAACCACCCCATGAGTATACGTACCCTGGCATTAAGCAGTAGGCAGCCCCTTGCAGAATTTCTAAATTTATCCTTTGTATAATTTCTCTTTTTACTTCTATTCTTATTTTTATTTTTATATAATTGTAATTTTAAACACTCCTTACCACACGTATTTTTTTCTCTTCTTTTATTTTCAGTTAGTTTTCACTTCAATATATTTGAGTTATAAAACTTATATGAGAGCAACTGCTTATAACACTCCAAATAACTTAAGTTAATAACCGGTTTGTATGTGAAATGTATATCTCGTGAACTGTTCATCTAATCAGCTTCACACTTGGTGTGTCAATTGGCAATTTCCCAAGGAAGTGCAGAGCAAAGGTTGGTGGCATTTGGACACACAGTACGCTCAATATTAATACAAATGTAATAAACAGGTGACCAGCACTCTGTGGCAGTCAGGGGGGGGCAGTGTGCCAACCGTCATTCTGTGGACAGAGTTGAACAGGTCGTCTTCTATGTCCTCGGGTAAACTACAGCAGCAGTCTACAACTGGCAGTTTGTGGCCCAAAACTGGACAGCCACATCATTTTGATTATGCGATTACGATTTATACGAGTTCCTGCAAAAGTTCCTAGTTCCCGGGGAAAGTCCCTGTGGTGGAAATGCAGCTGATAATGTTAATTCTTTTAAACACTCCACAATCACAGTGGCCTAACTGTCCAGTTTCTCAACATGTGCTCGTGTTTTCCTCTCTACAGATCTTGACTAGTAACCTCTGTGGTCCACCATGTTCCAGGTATGTACCTTAATTATAGTCAATGTATTTTTTTCAATTCAGTAAACATGAAATCTTTTCAGGAACTATCTGATTGACTTTTTTTTTTTTTTTATCCTTTGTTTGATAACCACAGGTCTGCTCAGTCTGGAGGAGGTGAAGAAGATTCAAATGTAAAATCTCTACTCTTGACTTTCATAACAAAAGTGAAAGTGTTTTCCGCAGATCAGTGAAATGCACTTGATCCAGCCTTAAATCGACTACGTTTACATAGACACCAATAGTCTGACTATTTAGATCATTTTAGAGGGATAGTTCACCCAGAAATGAAAATTCACTCATTATCGACGTACCCTTATGCCGGTGGGGGGGGTGGGGGGGGGGGGGGGGGGGGGGGGGGGGGGGGGGGGGGGGTGGGGGTGGGGTGGGTGAAGTGGTTGAGTCCACAAACCACTTTTGGAGTTTCAGGGGTCAACAGTGTTGCAGCCGAATACAATACAATTGAAGAAATTAGTGACTTATCTTCAGACGTAATAAAACAACAGAAAAAACACGACATGCCTCTGTGGGCTTGCGGACACTTGGATGACAACACGCGAGCAGTATGGAGACATTTGGGGTTTTTTCTGTTGTTTTAATACGTCTGTAGAAGGACTCACCATTGACTTCAATTGTGTTGGATCCTGCTCTAGAAAGTTTACCCCTGAGACTCCAGAAGTGCACTTCGCCCACCCCTCCATCGGCATAGTGGTGAATAGTTAATGAGTGAATTTTCATTCACTATCCCTTCAAGTAAAGCCTTATTGAGCTGACAAAAATACTCCATTCATATTCCTGTTCACGTGTTACAGCGCATTGTCTGATTACGACCTACATGTCGATGACGCAAAATGCTGTGAAAACTCCAGAAGAATGTTACAATTCAATTAAGATGCATAAATGTCTACATGCGATTGAGATTGGAACACTCCATGTGTCTTAATAGTTAAAACAATTTTCTGATTATCTTAACCTGAATAACATCATACCTGGAATTAGCAATAATCGAAATTAAGACGTGGAGTATTCCAAGTGGCCTTATGTAGACATGTATACGTCTTAATGACTATATAACATCCTATCGGAGTTTTCGCAGCATTTGCAACATCCACCTTCAGTTACAGAATGCTGGACGTCAGAATCAGACTATGCTCTCTAACATGTAAACGGGAATATGAACCGAATATTCTTTTAGTTGCTCATGGAATCATCATAATAAGAATAATGTCCTATTCAGAATCAGGTCACTCGTCGGATTGTTGCTGTCCATGTAAACAAAGTCAATGTGTTTGTTTGTCTCCATCTAGATGAATGCCAAATTCTCAGGCATATTTAGGAGACCGATGTTTATGAGTATGTTTAATCTTGTGCAGCTTGAGTGAGTTTATGGGTTTGTTTGGCCTGAATCGGGCAAATAGGAAATCTCTTCCTGATGCAATCTCAAAGACAACAAAAAAACATATTCCATCAAAAGCATTTTATGTTAATAGAGATTTGACATCAGGAGCACATAAGCCATTGTAAGTTTGATTTATAATCATTGACTCAACACCCTCATGAAATGAAAGCTGAAGCACTACCGTATAATCACTGTTTTTTAAAGACTCTCAAATGAAATAAGACTCTCAAATGAAATAATAAGATGGGAGAATGTCACTGGATGCGTCCCATTAAGTAGATTTCTTTTTTTACATCAAACAGTTGAACCATGTAATTCCGGTGTAATATTGGTAAAAAAAAATTTTTACCAATATACCACGCTTGTATTATCTCTGCTTATGCATACTATTTCTGCTTGTGAAACTGTTAAGATGACATTAGAGCCACAAATCTGACTAGGTTTGTCTCCTGACAAACCTGTGTCTGGGTCACACCTCTTCCGACTATACCTTGAATAAAATTTTAA
The DNA here is from genome assembly GCF_009819705.1 of Hippoglossus hippoglossus. Lineage (NCBI taxonomy): Eukaryota > Metazoa > Chordata > Actinopteri > Pleuronectiformes > Pleuronectidae > Hippoglossus > Hippoglossus hippoglossus. The sequence goes on from NC_047173.1 coordinate 2,907,279, forward strand.
AACTAACAATTTAGTAGCACTTAAATGGCACTTACTTATAGCCCTTTGTAGTTTTGCTTTTTTTAAGAAATTGTACTTGATTCTTGATTCTTGTTGTTCTGGGTTTGTACCCTCATGGTTGAATGCACTTATTGTAAGCTTTTGGATAAGATGAAATGAAATGAAATGTAATCTCCTGGAATTTTATTATTCACTCAGTTCACACACATAGATCTCACAACACATACAGTAGTTCTCACAACACATAGTCAACGCATAGTTCTCACACAAACTCTCAAACACACACACACACAGTTCAACTCTTCACACACACATTTCTTCGTTGTATCTGCATAAAAAGTATACATATGACCTTCCTTGCAATGAATAAAATCCTCTTACAAGACTATTACTCTCGAATCTCTTTATTTCAGAAGTCTCACCAGGTCAAATTTCCATCACAACCACAAACGACCAGTCTTTCACTGAAGTTAAATCCAGGCAACGTACAGGGTCAATTAAACGTCTTTTATCCTGAACAATTTGGTGACACTATTTTGCTGTAGAAACGGAGATTGAAACTGCAGTATAAATGCTTGATTCAGGACAACAGAACTACAAGTACCCAATGCACTCTAGGTTTAGCGTGTATAGCACTTATTACTTTACTAATGTGGAAAAAACTTTCTTTTCATATCACAAAAAACACTATAACAAAACGTAAATTAAAAAATATATTGTATTTACAGTTAGGGAAAGCTGTATATTTTGTGACAACTGCGTTTATTATTTTGTCCTCCAACTGCACGTGGTAAAAGTTAGTTTATGGTTTAATGAGCTCAAGGTGCACAATAACCCTGGTATCAGACTCAAGCTTTGTCCTGAAAACAAAGAATAGCAGTTCACAGAAGTCATAAAGCACGCAGGCTAGATAGATAGATAGATAGATAGATAGATAGATAGATAGATATATGGATGGATGGATGGATAGATAGATAGATAGATAGATAGATAGATAGATAGATAGATTAGTAGAGTGACTGTAATTTAGGGGCTTTCCTTCTTTGTTGTGATAGCGTGAGTCTACTTGCTGACTCACAGACCCGTCATGTGGGAGGAGGGAGACTGCCCCCTACATTTGGAGTGAGCTCATATTCAAATCTTTGTGGGACATGTTGAAATGACCCAAAGCTAGGGGACGGGAGGTTGCCTATTTATTTAATTATTATTAATTTACTTTATTAATATTGAATGTATCGCATGTCCAGTTCGCACCAACCTCGGCACTGCTCTTCCCATGACCACTAAGATTACACATGACACGCATGAAGCCGATAAGATAAACAGTTCATGAGATATATGTCCCAGATACAGACAGGCAGACGTTTGTGGAATTAGCAGGTACTGTAGATGTCAATGGGATTGTGAAAATATAAATTTCATATGAACAAACATTGGTTCAAAAGAACATTTTTTTAGCATTCTTTTATACAAGTGGGAATTGTGTAAGAAGTTCAGTCTGATATATTAATTTGATCATTATTGTTTTGGATTTCATTTATTTCAAGTCATTTGCCGCATGACGTCGAGAAAAGTGGGAGGAAACTGGAGAAAAAACACACAACACCCACATTCATGAGGGCTGAGGACTGGGAATCAAACATTAACGTTGTCAATTCAATTTACATGTAATTATATATTTTAGATATTTTATGTAATTTTGTGGGTTCCTTAACATGTGGGCCTATGTAGTTTGGTATGTCATTGTTTTGCAGTTTTTTTTAAACATATCGTTATTGTACTATTTGCAATGCAATTGAGTTTTTACTTTTATTACCAAATGTCTAACGGGTGACTTTCAGTAAACGTGCTCTACAAGAAAAGTCAGAGCCACCTAATTTTTTCAGAAGACGTAGCTCCTAGTAATGCCTGCAGAACCATGCTGCTGATGTTTTATCACCCGGCGGTGGCCGGCATCATCTTCTACGTTGTTGCGTGCCGGGGCCGCAGGACGAAGGCAGCTGACACCACAGACTCAACAAGCTTATCAGGAAAGATGGTTCTGTCGTGGGAGTGGAACTTGGTGACAGAGAGGAAGATGCTGAGGAAACTACACTGAGTATTATGGGCAATACCTCTCACATCATCCACGGAAAACTGGTGTCACACCGCATCACCTTCAATGGTAGATCAGAGGAGCACCACAGAACTTCTTCCGGTGGCCATCAAACTGTACATCTCATCCACCTTAGACACTTATAATAATAACAAATAATACCAACACTATGCACAATTGAAGTGAAATATTATATTATTCCACATTCTAATGATCAGAATCAGGTTTTATTGTCAAGCAGGTTTACACATACAAGGAACTTGGTGTGGTGTATTTCTTCAAGTATAAATATAAAAGATATATAAATAGGAAACAAAGATTTAATATAATAAATACTATGAGCACCAGGGGAGGGATTGTGCAATATGTTGTAAGTAAACACTAGAGACTGGATTGTGCAAAGTACAGTTAGTTTGTTATTTGCCACGGGAAGTTAAAGTGTCAATTATGATTTATATATTATTGCACACGTATTTCTATTTTCACTTACATTTTTAGACTCAATCATCAATTGTTTTAATCGCGTTATTCCACAAAATCTTCTGGTACTGTAATCTTGAAGCAAGCTGGCACGAGAATTTCCTTATTTCCTTTCCTTATATGTCTGGGTGCTAAGCAACTGTACCGTAACACCATGAATAGACGGGCATGCCATTTCGGGGGTGGGTGGGAGTTTCCGTGTTTGAGTAACCTCAGCGGGGCTGTCAGTGTGCAGGACCGAACTAGTGTCTGAGTGAGAACCGGCGGACGTGGACATGGACCCCGACACTTTGCTCTACGATGTCCCCCCGGCTGTGCTCGAGGGCTTCCACAGGATCATGGACTGCGGAGGGGACACCCTCGGGTGGCGTGGACTGGGTGAGGGGAGCGTCTTTTACACACCAGTCGACCGCAGCCACATATTCAGATGGTTACAATCGATAAAGATTTCATCAGACGGTCGGTAGTCTTGACTTCTGTCAACAAAGCAGAGTTTACTTAACTTCTACTGTAAAAAAAAGAAAAGAAATCCTAAACAGGCATATAACCTTTTAACTGTGGACGTTACATTGAAACATTTTGATTAATAAGATGAGGAGGATTCAGTTATTATGATAAAACTATCAATACATTTGGTTTGATTGTTTATGTTTTCTTTGGTGGCTAGTGAGCAACTTAAAGGGATAGTTCACCCAAAAATTAAAATCCACTCATTATCTACTAACCACTATGCAGGTGGTGAGGTGTTTGAGTCCACAAAACACTTCTGGAGTTTCAGGGCTAACAGCCTAGGAGGCATTTTCTATTGTTTCTCTGTTGTTTTTGTATGTTTGAAGATGTGGTCCCCAGTAACTTCAATTGTATTGGATTTGGCTACAACCCTGTTTACCCCTGAAACTCCTAAAGAGTTTTGTGGACACAAACACTTCACCCACCCCTCCATTGAACTATCCCTTTAAAGTCATCCATAATAACCATGTTATCTACAGCCTGGGATGATAACGTTATTGATATAGCACCTTTCAAAAGAACCGTTACAAAGTGTTTCACAGAGGACAAATACAAACAAGGAAAGAACACATAGATGGCAAGAAGCAACTTAATGCAGCGTCATTTAAAATCAAAGACAGCAAATGATATAGTCAATCAATCAATCAATCAATCAATCAATCAATCAAATCACAGTTTGTCTCAAGGGGCTTCACAGGATGCAGCATCCTTTGTCCTTAACCCTCAACAAGAGGAAGGAAAAACTAGCAAAAGCCCCTGGGGGAAAAACGTAGAAACCCCAGAGAGAGCCACATGCGAGGGATCCCTCTCCCAGGACGGACAGAAGGGCAATAGATGTCAAGTGTAACTGAACACATCAACAAAATAACAATATTTACTACAGTGATGAGAAAAGACAGGTTTATTCATTGTTTTAAGTATGTATGGAAAAGAAAAAGTCTGACAGGGATGAAGGGAGCAGCAATGACAAGAGGTGGGGTCAGTTATAGTGATGTGAGGAGGCATATTGTTTATATAAGCAATCTAGTCATGAACATAATCCACGGTCAGCTGCCACCACGATCCATTATCACAATCCATGATCCACAATCCACCATCTCCATTCACATCCCACGATCCACCATATAATACAAACTCTTAAAATCAAAGACAGCACATAAAATAAGGAAACATAATATATACAAAATTGTGTTACTGTATATACAGTGTGGGTAAAAGGAAATTAGTCTCTCAGCTTAATATGGCATCTTCTCTATGTCCGTCTTCATTCCTGGACCCCAGCTGTCCGAATCCTCCCCAGCTACTTAGAACTTCGCATTTTGGAGCGCTTGGAGGCGGCGGGCCGGAGTCCCAGCAGGGAGCTGCTGTGGTCCTGGGCCCAGCAGAACAAAAGGGTACGGGACCTGCAGAAGGTGCTGCAGGACATGGGCCACCTCAGGGCCCTGCAGCTCTTCCAGGGTCCAGCTCAAGGTCAGTCACAAACATGTGGATTTTTTAAGAGGGAATACACTTTCCTTTGTTTCAACAATGCTATTGTTTGGTTACAAGGCTGACAGAGTAAGAGGGAAGTGCAAATTACACACAGGAAATATAAAGCCCCTTCCCCGTTCCTCTTTTGCGGTACACACCTGATATCTGATCTCGTAGTTTCAGAATCACCCCCGCCTCCCAGCGATCTACCAGCAGAGTCCACAGGGCAGACGTCAGCAGCTGAAGTGAAGGTAGAAGTGTTGTACCGTTAAATGTGGGGATCTGTGTGTTACCTGTGAGTAAATGACCATCCTGTCTGTGCTCTCTCTGATAAGGAATCCCTCCAGCCAGAGGTGAGCTCCTCAAGTCAACCTTCAATTCCTAGTAAGTAACGGCTGAGGTGAATTGGCGGAATTTCCCTTCTCACGATGATTCAGGCTGCTGTTGAGTTTTGACATACCACAAACGTGCGTGTGGGGAAGTGTGACATCACAATCCTGATCTGTTTCTGTATTCCAGTGTGGTCCACAGCAGAAAACCAGACAGCCGGACTCACTTTGCAAGACGTCATAGAAGGAACCCGCAGTTTTCATCCTGAAACCAGAATTGCAGAAGGCCACTTTGCTAACGTCTACAGAGCACAGATAGGAAGTAATACATTTGCAGTGAAGCTTTTCAAGCAGGTGACTATTGATTCTACTACTCAAAAACCCCCACTAATACTCACTAAAATCTGGCTTTTGTCTGGGAACGATGGAAACATGACACCCTGGGTGAACAGGCTAATCTGGCAAGATAGCGAGGAACGAGAGCACCTCAGTTTTTGGTGCATTCATGAAATTGTACATGACACAAATAATACAAAGTCAAAGTTAAACTACTTTTTACAATTTTACCCACATTTTAAAAAACCTACGTATAGGTATAACCTAGGTATAACGTATACCCGCTAATTTTGGTTTTAAGGAGGTAGAGGAAGAGTGGGGGATTTTGGGAGATACAACTATTTGATGTTTAGCCTTCTCAAGAAGACTCTCACTCCAGTCACATCAGGCATTCAAATTAAAATCCTTCTCTTGTTTGCGTGGGTCAAAAAAAAAAAAAAAAAAAAAAGAAAGAAGAAGAAGAAGAAGGAGAGAAGATGGTAGCCATCATGAAGGGGCTTCATTACCTCCGCCAAAGAGGTTAGACATTCACCCCTGTCTTGTTGGTTTGTTAGTATGTTTAGTTTTTTAAGCGAGATTACACTTAATCAGCTGAACAGATTTCCATGAAGCTTTGGAGAAGGATGGAACATGGGCCATGGAAGAATTCATCTAATTTTGGCGCGGGTACGGATAAAGGGGCAGATCCAGGAGCTTCATTTAAAACCTTCTTTTACACTGCGAGATAAGACGTTTTCCCCCATTTTCATTGATTTCTCACAGAATAATTCATGGATCTTGATGAGAAAACTCAAACATGTTTAGGGGACTCATATTTATAAGTGTGTGAAATTTGGTGCAGATCTAAATAAAAACCTGGCTCTAGCGCATTTAAATGTGGTTTGATAAAGGGGACTGCTGGGCCTCGGCAGAGGTATGTCTTCTTTTGAGGGACTATAGTTAGTTGTGTTTCTTTTTTCTTTTCCAAAAGTGTCTTGTATAATGGACATATTTAGCTGAGGTAAGGTGAGGACTTCTTCCTGTGTTTAGTGGCTAATAGTTACAAGCTGGTTTAAACAGTCACATGTGATTATTCCCTCCCACTTACACTGAGTGTATTGACATTGCTTTTGCATTGGGTTCACTGTGGTAACAATGTGGCCCTAACCACATCTGAGGGGGTTTGACTGATCGGATAGCAATCTGTCCTCAATCCGCTTATAGCTGCATTTTCACCTGCACCTTTATAAGGCTATAAGCCATAGCAATATATGTCAACCAAATGTGCTATTTGGGCTATTTGGGCCATAGTCACCATAAACCACATGGGTAACTTTAGGTTCACATCCAGATTACACCTTGCCTAGTACAATGCATGTTTGCAAAAAAAGGCCCACATTTGCTCTGCTGCACTGGCGCTCTGCTGTGTTTCTGTTTCACTTCCTCATGCGTAGAATACCTTGATCTGCTCATGAAGGAACGTCTTCATCACAGTCAAACCTTACTGAGCAAACGTTTCCCGATGTGGCAAGAGTCTAATCAACTTCCTTATATTCTCCTTGCTCATCCTATAAATAGAAGTGTGTTTTGTTTCTGTATACTATATTGTGGAGGTGAGGGAAAGACTGAGGCTCCAGAGACTCCCAGACACTGAGTGGAGGACTGGGCTGCAAAGCCAGTCCGCTTTAAGTTTGTAGTTTGAAGTTATGTTTATTTGATTAAAGAATGTTAAAGAGCAACAATTCCGTCTCTGGCTGTGTGTGGGAGAGCCCCGTGGCAAGGTCGATTGCCACACTGGCGCCCAACGTGGGGCTCCACACAGCCACAGACGTGGACCAGGAGGCGGTATGGGAACTGGTACCGAGGATGGAGGACCTGGTGACGGCGTACCGGGAGGAGAGAGACAGGACCAGACGGGGGATGGAGGCACTCCTGAGGCAGGTGGAGAGGGAGGCGATACGGACGGGGCGGCAGCCGGCCTGGTTGGGACCCGCTCCAGCCTGCCACTCCGCGCCGAAGGAGGCGGTGAGCACGGCCCCAATTTCGCGGGCGGCGACCGGCGTGCCACCGATTCCGCGTCCCCGCACAGCTCCGGTGAAGCCAGCGTCCCCTGTCCCTGCACCAAGGCTGGCGGTGAAGCCAGCGTCCCCTGTCCCTGCACCCAGGCTGGCGGTGAAGCCAGCGTCCCCTGTCCCTGCACCCAGGCTGGCGGTGAAGCCAGCGTCCCCGGTCCCTGCACCTAGGCTGGTGGTGAAGCCAGCGTCCCCTGTTCCGGCACCCAGACTGGCGGTGAAGCCAGCGTCCCCGGGCCCCGGACCCAGGCTGGCGGTGAAGCCAGCGTCCCCTGTCCCTGCACCTAGGCTGGTGGTGAAGCCAGCGTCCCCTGTCCCTGCACCCAGGCTGGCGGTGAAGCCAGCGTCCCCTGTCCCTGCACCCAGGCTGGCGGTGAAGCCAGCGTCCCCTGTCCCTGCACCCAGGCTGGCGGTGAAGCCAGCGTCCCCGGTCCCTGCACCTAGGTTGGTGGTGAAGCCAGCGTCCCCTGTTCCGGCACCCAGACTGGCGGTGAAGCCAGCGTCCCCGGGCCCCGGACCCAGGCTGGCGGTGAAGCCAGCGTCCCCTGTCCCTGCACCTAGGCTGGTGGTGAAGCCAGCGTCCCCTGTCCCTGCACCCAGGCTGGCGGTGAAGCCAGCGTCCCCTGTCCCTGCACCCAGGCTGGCGGTGAAGCCAGCGTCCCCTGTCCCTGCACCCAGGCTGGCGGTGAAGCCAGCGTCCCCTGTCCCTGCACCCAGGCTGGCGGTGAAGCCAGCGTCCCCGGTCCCTGCACCTAGGTTGGTGGTGAAGCCAGCGTCCCCTGTTCCGGCACCCAGACTGGCGGTGAAGCCAGCGTCCCCGGGCCCCGGACCCAGGCTGGCGGTGAAGCCAGCGTCCCCTGTCCCTGCACCTAGGCTGGCGGTGAAGCCAGCGTCCCCTGTCCCTGCACCCAGGCTGGCGGTGAAGCCAGCGTCCCCTGTCCCTGCACCCAGGCTGGTGGTGAAGCCAGCGTCCCCTGTTCCGGCACCCAGACTGGCGGTGAAGCCAGCGTCCCCGGGCCCCGCACCCAGGCTGGCGGTGAAGCCAGCGTCCCCTGTCCCCGCACCCAGGCTGGCGGTGAAGCCAGCATCCCCGGGCCCCGGACCCAGACTGGCGGTGAAGCCAGCGTCCCCGGGCCCCGGACCCAGGCTGGCGGTGAAGCCAGCGTCCCCTGTCCCCGCACCTAGGCTGGCGGTGAAGCCAGCGTCCCCTGTCCCCGCACCCAGGCTGGCGGTACAGCCAGCGTCCCCTGCAGTTCCTGCGTCGGCGGAGAGACCGACGCCTGCAGCCCCTGTCCCAGGTCCCCTGTCGGCGGAGAGGCCGACACCGGCAGGCCCGGTACCTTTTGCCGGGGCGCCCGGGCGGCGTCGCCCACCTGGCCGGCCTCCGGAGAGACGCTGCGTACGTCGTCGCCCACCTGCTCGACCTCCGGAGAGCCGCAGTGGATGGGCTTCCTCTCCTGGTCCGTTGGGGGGGGGGAGTAGGTCAGGCCGGGATAAATCCCTGGCCTGAAATTTGCGATGGAGGTATGTGGAGGTGAGGGGGCTGGGAGAGCACCCTCACCTGCTATAGAGGATCAATCAGCACAGGTGAGAGCTGTTAGCTGATTGGTCCTCATGCTTAAAAGGCAGCGTCGGTGCTGCCTCAGGACTCAGAACTCAGGAAGGAGCTCAGAAAGACTGAGGCTCCAGAGACTCCCAGACACTGAGTGGAGGACTGGGCTGCAAAGCCAGTCCGCTTTAAGTTTGTAGTTTGAAGTTATGTTTATTTGATTAAAGAATGTTAAAAAGGAAAACTTCCGTCTCTGGCTGTGTGTGGGAGAGCCCCGTGGCAAGGTCCATTGCCACATATATATTTGTACTCTACTGTACAATGGGCATCTGAGTATTTTAAGTTTGCTAAGTCTCACTGATACCTAATTTGTCATTGTCCAGATAAACGGCGTGACCTGGAAGAAGCTGTGGGATGCCTTCAGAAAAGAAATGGAGGTTCATCACATGTATGTTCCAGCTCTCACTCTCCAAGTACCTGTCTTTGTTTTGTCTGATAGGGTTTGTCCAATATGTACTGTGCTGTTTGCGTTCCAGGTATCAACATCCAAACATAGTGGAGCTGCTGGACTGTTTCTCTGATGAGGATCACTACTGTCTGGTCTACCCATACCTCCCCAACGGATCACTTTACCACAGGCTGCACCCACAGGTACGTGTGGGGTTTACCTGCTGCAGTTGCTCATCCTGTGTCTGTTTGTTGCACCAAACCCGAGCACAGTGGTTGCCAGTAACACTTTACTCAGAAATCCGGAAGTGAAACAGGAAATTACGCAGCTTGTGATGCAGAACTGAACAAAGTCTTCTATGAGAAAATGGTAAATGAATAGGGCAAGGCAAAAATGATTTATCCAAGACGATACAAAAGAGAATCAATTAAAACAGTTAAACAGAGAATAAAAAGATAAAATAAGACATAAAAGTGTGATATTAAATGTGCAGTCATTTTTGGCCCTAAACCATTCTTTGCTTTATAAGCCAGCAATAGGAATGTGAAGTCAATTCTTCGACCGACAGGGAGCCAGTGTAAAGATCTCAGAACCGGAGTGATGTGATCCACTTTCTTGGTGTTAGTGAGGACTCGAGCAGCAGCATTTTGAATCAGCTGCAGCTTTCTGATGGATTTCTCAGAGAGAGACCATTACAGTCAAGTCAGCTGAAGATAAATGCATGGAAAAGTTTTTCTAAATCCGGCTGAGACATAAGTCCTTTAATGCTCCGTGTTCACTGTGTGTGTTGTGTCCTGTGTGCTGTGTTCACACGGAAGGGTCAAAAGCAGAGGACAAATTCCCCCCCATTGCATGTAGTGTGTGTGCAAAGTTTTTATGACAACTGTAGGCTGCCACTGGTTCTTTCATATTGGAAGGAGAGGATGATGTGAGGGGTATTCAGCTGCAACATGCAACTTCACCACTAGATGTCACTCAATTCTACACACTGACCCTTTAACAGTGGATGTCAGGAGTTGATTTGAGTGGTTATTTAAATCAGTTCTGCTCCAGCCTGTTCACTATGTTGTAAAATGCTGTGTCATTTCTACTCAGTGGTCTGTGTCCAACTATGTTTGGCTATATTAGCTGTTTGAACCCATTTATCTGTGTTAAGTCTGAAGTGGTATGTTGTCACTGTGCAGGATGGAGAGCCCCCTCTGTTTTGGGAGGAGCGTCTCACTATCATCAAGGGAATCGCAAAGGCTTTGCATCACCTCCATATGGCCAGGCCCTGCCAAGTGATCTGTGGCAACGTCTCCAGGTACAAGCCATCACACACCTCACCAACACTGCACCATGCAGAAAACATTCTGTCACTGTGCACATTTCCAGGTTGGCACTCCCGCCCCGATTTGGAAACATTCTTCCAAAAGACTCACCCCTTCTCCTTTCTTCATGGAATAACCATTTTAAAAAGAAATGAAAATGTTTTTGGATGTTGACAAGAATTTATTTTAAGAAACAAGGTTTGAATTTTACTTTAGAATAATGTAAGGTCTTAACCTTGCTATGTAAAGTGCCTTTAAATAGTGCATGTTATGATTTGAATATGAAGGATACCTCAGACACCATTGTTTGCTTTTTGTTCCTCATCCTCATCCACTTCCTACTTTAATTTCCTCTCTTTTGTCTATTTTCATTGATGAAAGAACACTTCAATTTGTATCGTGAACAAATATACAATATACATATTTCTGTGTGTGTATACATACGCACATATATACATGGTTTATGGATGTTAAGTGATTAAAAAAAGGAATCTAATATTATGCTTCACCAAATGTACGAAATCGTAAACAATAATGATGTGAAGCTGCACTTCATGCTGCACTTCAAGTGTTCTATGTTTTAAATTTGGCAAAATGAGTTGTCTATGTAAAGGAGGGGCTACAGCGAGAGCAGCACACACAGGATGTGGCCGTCTTTTCTTTGCAATATATGACATCCTAGCTAAAGCTTTCCTCTTCAATGTTAATGTTTCACTTTTGATATGATGTTGGTGCTATATTTTTTTTTTATTGATAATAATAATATATATAATAATATATAATTTAAATATACTTTGTATCAATAGTTTTTGAACTTTCAGCCCATCTTAACAATGCTGTGATAGTACTGATAACCGTTTCATTTCGAGGGTGATAAATTATTTTATGCATTATTAATTTATAAAATTCAACTTATTAATCTGACATTCCCAACACACATCTGTGAAGTTCAGAGTTTGAGTCCACATCTGTTTGGCTTCTCCTCACAGTGAGAACATACTCTTAGATGACGCCCTGCAGCCCAAGCTGTCAGACTTCGGGTTGGCCCGTCTACGTCCTTATTCAGCCAGTCAGCAATGCACCATCACCCTCGACACGGGTTCCCACAGCAACCCGGGATACCTCCCTGAGGAGTACATCCGGGACGGCAAGCTGACCTTCAGCCTGGACGTTTACAGCTTCGGAATGGTGACTAACAGGATCACATGAGCCTCGATAACTTCCATCATTCTGTGTCTCAAGAGAAACTTAGAACAATGACAGAACACAAACACATATTTGCTCTCTTTTTAGCTCTGTTTTGGGTCTCCACCAACTCCACAGGGAAATATCAGACTCTTTAGCTGCTAAATGTTTCTGTAACTGTGCGAATGTGGGACTTTAGGGCAGTGAGTGTGAATCCACAGCACATCCAATATTACATTTGATCCCAGAAGTGTTACCGGAAAAATGTACTTGACGTATCAAAAGCTCTTATTGTGTATATTTTTTCAGTACAGTCCAACACCAGTAGTGTTTTTACATCCGTGCATCATGTCTCACAAAGTTATCTCATCTTTAGCAAATATAATCTTATTTTGCAGAAGTAATTTACAATTATAGCTGTAATGTGGTGGAGGAGAGGAAGCACATTATTTAGCCCAAAATAGAAATCATTAACTTTCCACCAGTGTGTCTCACATCTAAAAATAGAATTATGAATAATGTTGTGCAGAAGCATTTGTGTGCAGACGATTAGACCATGATTCCTTAATTTTCCATTAATGCCTGTTTGCCTGCTCACAGGTGATAATGGAAACAGTGACAGGACGGAAGGTCATAGAGGACGCACCCAATCAAAAACTGCTGGTGAGTCCACACTGAACAGCTAGATAAGTGTTATTGAAGCCTTTATCTACATGCTACATGTCTTACATCAACAGTCCCGAAAATCCAGAAAATAGCATCTAAATAATAAACAACTGTATTGCAATCGGCAATTTCAGTGCAGTGACCACACTAAAGCTATGTAATAATCCCGGTCTCCTACTGTTATGATCATAGACATAGAGTTTCATATATGATCAAGGCTCATATTTGTAGCTTTACTTAGCAGCAGAATGCATGTCCCTGAGTGTACATTTTAACCACATCTCTCATTCCCTTGCTGTCTCTCTGTGTGTCCCTCTCCTCTTTCAGAGAGACGCGTTAGTCACAGAGGTGGAGAACAGTGGTGGTGGTGTGGACTCTTGTCTGCGTTTTTTGGACGAGGCGGCCGGTCGCTGGCCGACAGCAATGGCCATCAGCCTCCTGGCTCTGGCCTTGGAATGCACTGCAAGCCGCCCCCGCCTCAGACCAAGCATGGAGAACGTGAGCACTGATGTAGTTCTTTCTATCCTTTTAGGACCAGTATCTGTAACTAAAGAATTCAAGCTCAAACTTTATATAGCACCAATTACACATTATTTCAAGGCACTTAAAATGTATATATGCCCTGTTCAGACCTTGTATTAACACCAATCCAGAGAGGCCCAGTCACATGTGGACAGCACTGAGCTCGTCTGTTCACACCTACAAATAAATACCAATAAAATGCGTCCTGAATGTGTCTTCCCCTTTTCTTATGCAAATAATATGTCATCCTTCATCACGAGAGAACAAATTATGTTATTTTTACCCAGTCTGAGTTTACACGTGTCTGATAACAATGTGTCTGTGTCGTCACGAGTGAGCAAGCAAGAGAGAGAGCGGTGGAGAGAGTATTCAGAATTAGTATTCAATTCAAAAAACTGTATTTGATTTATATTTAAGCTCTGTCTGACTGGTTGTTATAATGAAAATAATAATAGTCATACTCGTAAATGTAATGATGTTATTGATGACAACAACATCAGTTAATATTAATAGTTGTTATACTTCTGTCGGTCCTGGGAGAGGGATCCCTCACATGTGGATCTCTCTCAGGTGTTTCCCCTTTGAATGGGGTTTCTGTACTTTTTTCTTACTGTTGAGGGTTAAGGGCAGAGGATGATGCACCGTGTTAAGCCCTATGAGACAAATTGTGAATATAGGCTATACAATGATGATTTTAATTAATATTGAATAATGCTGATAAAACACAATAGGGTAAGAGTAAGAATAAGAACTGGAATAAGAAGAGTAGTTGGGTCATAGTGTCAGATCTGGATCCTGCAGGGCTGGATTCAGACGTACCAGCAGAATGATAGTGAGAAGGCGTGAAAAACATTATTATTATTATTATTCTGCTGCTGAAATCCTTGAAGTAACAGTGGGTGTGATAAACTCAATTGTCTTCAGGTACTTCTGACACTGAGCCAGCTGCTTCCTCCGCCCAGATGCCCGCTGGCCGACCAACCCCGCAGCCTGCACGATGAAGCCACTGTTACTGCCCCACAGAGCCCCTTGTCCTCCATCCCCGTGGAGCACGACGAGCAGCGCAGCCCCCTTGCCTCTTCATCACTGACAGGGCCCAGCGAGTACAGCCAGTCAGAGGTGGCCTACCTGAGTGACACTATGGGGCCCTATGGGGAGGCCAAACCCGACCTGTACAGCAGCTTGCCCGTGGAGTGCAGCTGCTCGGCCGAGGCGGCTGGCCAGGCCTGCGAGGACTGCAGGGCCAACAGGATGGCCGCCGACCTCGCAGAGAGTCCTCAGTGTAAGTCTGTTGTTAAGATACTCAATTCCCCAAGCACAATGTGAAAACATTGAGAATGCATCTGATCACAGTTGTTCCTCTAAAATGTACTCAGTCCTGTTCACCAGTTTTTGAGGAAACGGCCCAAAAATACTTACGTTGACCGTACTTTTTATTTCAGTCAGACGTCTCATGTTTGAGATGTGTATTGCAGCCGTAGAACTTCATCACTCAGATATGATTGCATTAGTATAATAGGTAGTGGGGACCAAATACATTTTACCCCCTGTCAAAGCCAACTGGTGGATGCTGGGGAGGTGGAGGGGCTGAATCAACAGGCAGCATCACTGACACTGTAGCAGCGGTGGGGGCAAGCAAAGGGATGTGGAATTTTTGCAGCTTTCTTTATTATTATTATCGAGGTTTGTGGAGAGTGAGATGTGTCACATGATCAGAGCGGCGCAACTCGAGCTGATTGGCTGAACTAGCTCGCAAACGTCACTCCATTTTGGAGGTATCTGCACCTTCAACCACTAGAGGGGGACAATTTTCTCATCTCAAGTTTTTGCTATTAGGGTCCACACTAATTGTCCTAAAGGTACAATCTGAAACTACAAAATATATAACAATGGTCGTCTTTACAAGTTTTAATGAAGAATTGTTTCAGACTATATCTTTAAAACTTCGTAAATTTCAATTTCCTTTTTGTGGAAAAACAATAAATATAAAACAACTATTTTCATTACTCTTATGTTGTAATCTCCGCTCTGGACAGCCATTGGCCTTATTCTTATTCTTAAACTGTCTTAAAATCAGACTGGCTGATCTTGCTAATGGGGACATCCTCACATAAATGCAACCCCTTACATTTGTCTATTACATATGCTGTGTGCTTGCCTAGTAAAAGAAATCAAGGTGTGTGTTTGTTTGTGTGTTTTGGGCAGATTCCAGCATGGTGGAAAACAAAGCCAAGAGCAGGCTGAGGGACAAACTGAGTCTGTACAACAAAGGGCTGATTCAGACAGAGGAACTGTTCTCTGAGGCAGGGCTGCAGTAGAGGGCAGAGTTCCTGTTTCGGTCCGGACAACTTTTCTGTGGACCTATCTGAGTGTGTGTGTTTCTGTCTGTTTGCTACTGTAGCATCCTCTGTACTGCAGCAGCTCATACGTGTTGAGAACATGTTTCTCAGGTGATCTGATCATAAGCGCACAGCTCTGAGTTCAGCAGTTCACACCTGGCATTAGAGTGGGTCTCCACATGTGTCTCCTGTGGCTGGACCTCCCCGCTGTATATATAGTTACACACGTTATTGCCACTACTGTTATTAGCATTATTATTTTGCCGTTATTCTATGATCTTCAACAGGTTACTACCTCTATAACTTATTTTTTAAATCAAGAGTGGCTCTGTAAAGATCTCTGTTTGTACCTTTCCGTTAACCGACCCTGATGCATTAAACCAAATCTATCTGTTTTATAAAGAGGACTGTTGTGATCAATCCAGGTGTAAGAACCCTGAGATGCCATGTACACAGTTTGATATGATTGTTTTATTTTTTAAAGGACAAAAACCCCGGCCATACAGGCTACAAGCTTAAAGGACTTTTGTAAGAAAAGAATTTATATAGCACAACAACACACACATTCATTTTCTATATCCAGCACCTTTTGTATCACACACCAGTCATACGTTGTCAGCACAGCCATTAGGGGCAATTCTGGGCTCATTTCGCCCGCGAAGGTTCAGGGCTAATATTTTATACTTTAAAATCCATATTGGAGACAAACGTTTCCTCTGGGCCAGATCCACAGAAGGGGCTTGGGCCGGTGTCCTTTGGCACAACGGGCCAATACTGGCACAAATCTGGTCTCTTTAATCTGGCCCTGCTCTGGTCTTGACCGGATCAAAATTCATGCGGGTAATATAAACCAAAAGAAACCAAATCCACGCTGGATAATTACATATTTGATAGCTCATTCACTACCAGTACACAGCAGACTGTACGAAAAATGGATTGGATGTAATCAAACTAGCAAAGTATTAACTGTCTATAAGGCTCCGACAAATGTGTCCTTCCATCCCTGGGAAACAAAGTCTCCAAAGGATCCTTCCCGGCCCAGCCTATCCCAGGATTCATTACACTTCAATGACAAACCATTTTTCAAAGAGGTCATGGTGCCAGCAAGCGACAAGACATCCGATGCACGTATCACGCTTGAACTCAACTGAACAGCTAACAGTACAGGCAACAGCAATAAGGGGGGGGAGCTGGTAACACCAATCACGGAATCCCCTGTAGACCAGGCCGTCCCATTTCGGTTTGGCTGTTATTTGCGGTCTATCTGGCCCGTGAAGGAGACGGGCAGACACAGCTTTCCTCAGAGGAAAATGGCCGCCCCGTGAATATGGTGAAATTGGGTGTTTATAGTTAGACGCCTGAGAAACAAGATGGCCACTGGAAAGTTTAGCGGCACTTTATTTTCACAATCAGGCCCAAACTAAGAGGGCAAAAATCCTCAATTTGAATTTGTTTCGTTATTTGGATAACCAAGTCAAGTCTGTGTACGTTAATACTGAAGAATATGCAAGTTTGTGTCTTATTTACTGTGCGGGTGGAAGAGACACATAACTGCGACTCATAGTTCCACAGTGTGAGCGTGCAGCGGGGCCTTCTCCTGGATGAGGCTGACGAACTCGTGTTTCTCCAGGCAGCCTCGACATTCCTCCCCCCATGAGGCTAAGATGTTCCTCAGCTCCAAAACTCTCAGCTTCTTCAGCCCATCGCTGCTCAGATCCTTCAGCTGAGGCTCTGCACACAAAACACAAAATACACGGGAATGGGACTCAGGACAGCGTAATAGCGTATATCTCTGTCAAAAGCCCAACAGTCCCCTTATGAAACCACATTTAAATTCACTAGATCCACAAATTGCACACACTCATAAATATCAGTCTCTTACACATGCAAAATGTTGTAAAACACAATGTTAGCCTTTGTCGTGCATCTGAAACACAGATTTTACCATAACTGAGCTGACAGATCTGTGTGTCTGTGCTGCTCATGCGCTGACAGATCTTCTCAACGGGCACGTGAGAGGCCAGCGGGCGGGACACTGATGCTGTGACACGTGTCGCTGAGTCACTACTGGCTCCGAGGTAGTAACACTAAGGACGGCACAGGAAACACACGTCTGATCATCTCAGTGTTTGGGGAATTGCGTTCATATTTGTCAAATCTGCAGCTGAAAACATAGACCGTCTTTAATGAAGATTCTATCAAATGAGAAGACCCCATCTCTACTGCAATGCACTTTTTAGAACACAGTGTATATATTAGTAGATACTTCAGCCTCCTTCAGTCCACATGTTCAAGTTTCCTGGGGCAAGACACAGAACCCTAAGTTTCCCCTGACGGCTGTACCACCAGAGCGTGAGTGATAGAGAAGAGCTACATATACTGTAAATGAACTGGTGGACATGACTGAGTGGTTAAGACTGGGAAACATTCTCTATAAATACTGTCTATTTACATTTTCAGCCCAGTTAAGGTTGAGATTTATTAAAAACTAAAATATAGGGTATAGATATGAACCAAGGATAATCATATAAAAGATCTGAAACTATTCTTTACGTTAACAAGAAATTGTAGTTGCCTGCCATACACTTTTCCACAGTACCAATCATCTGCAAAAAGTAATTTAATAAAAGCTGCCATTGAACAGAGAGGTTTTTGTGGAGTGTAATTTGAGGCTTTGTAGAGTATCCGCAGTCTGCAGAATGAGAAATGGTGAACAAAAAGGCAGACACTGTAGAGTACAGAAGAATATCAAGGTCGGGTCTCTGAAAAAAACCCGTCAGGAATAAAGAGGAACAAAATCAGAGGAAGCTCTTCAAGTCAACTCCTCTGGTCCATCAAATCCAAATGGAGAATGACTGACAGCTATGTGGGCTGCCACGGTGTTACATCCTGGGAGTGTAAAGGTCTAACCATCGATATCTTAAGAATGCCTGGAGGGAACTTCTTTAAATTTGGTACAGATTTTCACTTGAACTAAAGGATGAACTGATTAGAATGTGGTGGTCAAAGGTCAAATGTCTAGGTCACCTTGAACTCCCAAAACACTTTTTGGGCCTCTCTAAATTGATATCTCAAGATGGCCTTGAGGGAATTTCTTCAACTTTTGATCAGTTGGACTCAAAGATCAACTGATGAGATTTTAGTGGTCAAAGGGTAAAAATAAGTAGACAGAAACTGCAGTGGTTGGAGGAGACATACACCTTTTAGTTTTTTTAATAATTGAATTGAGTTTAAGGGACTGAAGTGTATTTTATTGTTTCCACAAATATTGAATTTGGATTGCTTGTGTGCATATGAAGGAATGAACTAAACTGAGTGTTTACAACAAAGTTCAAACTGCTCATCTGCACAGCTGTGTGACCGAAAACCAATAAAGCAAGATATCCAAAACTGAGGTGAATCTATTTGGACGTAATACAAGTCTCTGTGGTCGTGGTTACAGTAAATCCTCACCAGCCTGGCTTCCTTCCCCTGGGCGACGGTGCATGCCCGGAGCAGCTCCTCCTCCACCAGGGCCGGGCTGAGTTCTGTGTGGGCTGAGTTCAGGCTGCCGTACAGTCTGTGGAGGAAGCTCACACACACTGAACACCAGTGCACTGTTAGTGGACGGGACTCACTCATCCATCACGTCAGGGTGTCAGACACGTGTATCAGTGTTACAGTGCACGGCAGAGTGAGTTTGTGTTTCTGACTCAAAGATTACAATCTCTGTGGGCCCACCCCCACTCCAGTATAAATAATATGAACATAAATGAAAACACCACTGTTTATATGATTCCAGTTACAAGTTATAGTATAAGCTGTATTTTGCACACTGTGGCCCACTATATAATTAAACTTAGTCCTCTATTTACATTTATTTCATCTCCACTACTGGAAAACCTCAGAAGCTACATCCTGAAAGTTGTGTCTGGGGTTTTAGATTCATTTCCACAATCTGATAGTAGATGTTTAGCTCTATTCTACGGAAGCGTATTGCATTCACTTGAAAAAAAAAAAAGTTCTGTTTTTCTGAGATAACTAACTCGGAAATTCCGAGATAAGTTCTGTTTTTCTGAATAATAAAAAAAAAAAGTTCTGTTTTTCTGAGATAACTAACTCGGAAATTCCGAGATAAGTTCTGTTTTTCTGAATAATAAAAAAAAAAGTTCTGTTTTTCTGAGATAACTATCTCGGAAAAGCTTTTATTTTGAAAGTGAAGTTCCTTACACTAACAAACGAAATATTTGAATTATGGACAAAAATGAAAACTATCCTTTATCTATCTGTAGCATATCCCCGAAAGATGGTCGAGACTTTCAACTGATGTTTTCAGGTTTATTTGAAACTTCCCTAAACAGTTAGGGAAGTTCTTCGGAGGGTCGCTAAAACATCAAACCTTTCCTTTGTGAAGTTACAGATTCATAACAGGAAGTCCGCGTCTATACAGGAACTTCACTTTCAAAATAAAAGCATTTAAAAAAAGCTCTGTTCTTCTAATTATCTCGGAAAACAGGGAAAAAAATTAATTAGAAAAACAGAACTTATCTCGGAATTTTTTTTTCAAGTGAATGCAATACGCTTCCGTACTATTCCTCTTTAAATCACAGTAAAACCACTTGTTGAATGTTGTATCCCAGTTTGGGCAGCGCGTGCAGGGCAGGTTATGGTGCAGAGAGCTGACACGCAGGGCTGATTCTGACCCCCCCACAGTGGCCCCATGTGACTCCAGTGCTTGTTATTGATTATTATTATTACTGGTAATCGCCTGTAGAGAAGTTGCGCACACACCATGCTGTCTAACCTTCACAGTCGGCTGCGGCAGAGAAAGTAGAGCCTCTGAAAAACAGGAGAACGGCCAGAGACAGCACCGACATGGTGGCGTGAGTTATTATTAGCCCCGGGTGTCTCGGCGGTGAGGAGTCCGGGGACCTGCGTCACCGCACGCGTCACCACGTGGCTTCCACACTTTGGGACTCGGGGTCACTTTTACGTCCAGAGTGAGACTTTCTCACGACTCCCGTTTCTCATGTGGTCATGTGATCCGTCGTTTGTGAGAATCTGGTGACGCCAGCCCAAGCCTGAAGTTTGATGCGTGTCTATTCGTGGTGTTACGGTAAAGAGCGGAAAAAGGCTGAAAACAAATGTGTAATGACGTTTGATAAAATAAGTAAAGACAATTTTGCTTTACAAGTTTCAAAAGTAAAACGAAATGGAATAATAAATGTGTGTTTTTCTTAAAGAAAAGTCCGCTGAACTTCCATTGTGGCACTATTGCTCTTAACTTGCTCTTATATTAATTACTTTAAAAAATCCTTGTGGGGTGAAGATAATTTTCACCTCTCTCTTTTTCAGGGTGAACCCCACTCTCAGTATGTCAAGTTTGAAGTAATTTTACAGTAGACATTTAGATACAAGTAAAAGTGGAAGTGAGGTCAATTTTCATTATGGCATTCATAGCTTGCTCTTATAAAATATCATTTAAAAAAATTATAATCAAGAGCTGACAAAAAAACGTTTCACCTCACTCTTGTATATAGTGACCCTCGCTGTCTGTATGTCAAGTTTCAGAAAATGTTACAGTGGAAATTCTGCGAAAATCAAAGGTATACTAGATTTTCATTATTGGAATAATATCTTGCTCTTATTAAATATTATTTAAAAGAAATCCTTGAGAGGTGACACAGATTTCACTTCACTTTTGTTCATGGTGACCACCACTGTCTGTGTGTCAAGTTTCAAGTAATATATTGTAGAAAGGGAAAAACATCTCAAGAAAGAAAGAAAAAGGAAGAAAGAAAGAAAGAAGAGCGGAAGTTAAGAAGGGGCCCTTGAACACATAGAAGTGGGAGGCTTTGTTGTGAAAGAGCTGTACCGGAAGTCGTCACTGGGAGCGGAAGCGGTTCGCGCATGCGTGGTTGATCCCTTGGAGCAGAGAGATTCCAGCATGGCCGCTATCGGGGTTCATTTCGGGTACACATGCGCCTGTGTGGCGATATTTAAGGTGAGTGTTAGCCAGACTCACTCCGCCGAGCCTCTCACGCACCAAGCGTCTCAGTGAGGTGGAGAGAAAATGGCGACATATTTGTTGTAATACCCAGAATTCCCTCTGACACATGTGGCTGCTGACACTGTGTGAGCACTATCATGGTGTCATGGGAGTTAAACTGTCTTTAACGATACACGTTTTCTTCTTTCTTCCGTTGTACACCTCCGCAGTGCAGCCTCAGCCAAACGTGCTTTAAATGGCAGAAAGTAGAACCTACAGCAAAGCGTCTCTTCCATTAATATTCACTGTAATGTTGTTTAAGGATTTTATCAGGAACAAAAAGGTCACATCAAGTGATTCTTGTGTGAGGGTCCTCTTATGGAAAGGAGCATGAAGGGCCAGACTAAGTTCTGGGAATGAAACGGACTTCTCACTGCTGATGCAGGGCCATTAAAAGTTAATGGATCTTCTCCCAAACCTGAGGTTCTGTATCAGCCTGACACGTCCCTGCAGCTTGTATCTGTTTCCATATCACAGTTTGGATGATGTTCAGGCATCGCAGCTCCACTTAATCCATCAATTGTTTACTTATAGCACTCCGTCCCTTTTTCTGTCAGTCACCAATGTGACCCACACTTCCTGCTCCCGAGCTCCAGCTCTGTCCCAGCTGGATGTACCTGAAACAGCTGCAGCTGGATCTTGAAGCACCTCAGCTGACTCTTCTCCAGGCAAAGGAGTGTTCTGTCATTCTAAATCCTCACTCTACATCTTAAGAAGCCAAATCACTCAGGGGATGATTCTTTTTTTTATATCCAAAGCTTGTGACCACAGGTGAAGATGGACATGTAGGGCGACTGTTAACTGGAGAACTCAAGTCTTCAGGTTCGGTCCTGTTTAATGTCAACATTGCTGCTGACACGACTACTCTTGATCATGATCCTCTGCAGGGACACAATAATGTTTGGATTGATTAACTGTACATCTACTGATTAATGAAATTATTAATTGCTTTAACTGTATCTGTGTTTGTTCAGGATGGGCGGGCTGACGTGGTGGCCAACGATGCAGGAGACAGAGTTACTCCGGCGGTGGTGGGCTACAGAGCCACCGAGCAGGTACAGGATCAGCTTCACTTGTCTTTACATCAGTTTTCCTGCAGGACGCGTCGTAGCTGAGTGGGTTTCACAAGAACTGGGATCAGTCTTTCTCACAGCTCCTGTTTGGAGCTAATGTCAGCAAGTTACCAAAGGTGTTTTCACACATTAACTCCGGAGAATGTCCGTAGGATTGGGTTGAGCTTTCTCCGGACTTTGCCTTTCACACATGAACAGTGCAGCAGGAGATTCTCCGCTCAGACGCGTTCACAACAACACAGAAATCTCCGAAGTGTTTAGGCTAGGGGTTGTGCAGCAGGAAATCAGGACATAATGTATTAACTCCGCTGCGGTTATCACATGCTATTGTTTACAGCAGATACCGGCGTTGGCTCTTATCACCAAAAGCTCTCTTGACATCTTAGTCTGTGTCTTGTACGTGTATAGCACCACCTTTTCATCCTGACATGTATTTTTTTTATTTTTTGTCATTTTTGCATCGATCACATGTTAGAAACATTATCAACACGCCCACTTGCTAGCAGTTACTCCTGCGGAGGATCTCCTGTGCTTTCACAACGTCTCATTGGACATCCTCCGGAGCTTTAATTAGGGGGCTCCCAGAGGAACTCAGCAGAAAGCTCTCACTCGGATTTGCGTTGTCACACACAGGAGATTCTCCGGAGTTCGGTGTATGTCTGAAAACAGCTCATGTCATGCCTGATGCGACTTTTAATCACAGACATAGGACATGAAGTATTGGTTGAGACAGGTTAAGACTGTCATGACTGCATGACATCATGTTGCCACGTCTATATGACATCATATAGCGAACATTGTGGCTTTCAGTCCTGTGTGAGTGGCGTGATTTGAACCGGACAATCAAGAAGTAAATTGCTTTCTTTTTAGAAACTTAACACCAATCTGAAAAGTATTGTATCTCAAGCCTGTTTCACTGTTGTTGTGCATCACACAGAGATGTAAAAGTTTACTTTATTATAATGAATCAACATTTATCTGGTTTTGTAGGAAATCTTGCCATATGAGATACTAAATAATAATTTAACTAAAGCAATGCACAGATGTTTTTTATTATTACTCATCTGGACCCTATTTCGTCCTTTACTACTAAAACATAATTCAAACTTCAGATCCACAATGAAGGGTGTGTATCCCTTTTTAAATGTCTTTATTGTTATTCATTTTTAATTATTCAAACATTTTGCCCTTAACAATTCTTTGCTGCTTGAACCTTAAGACTCCTTCATTCCTTCCCTCAGTTTTTCAGTAATTGCAGTTGAAGTTGGATTGTGTGACTCCTCTGCAGCTCAGAGTGGCTTCACGTTTGAAATGTACTGACTGAAATGTTTCCTCTCCTTCAGATTGTTGGCATTGCAGCAAAGCAAGGACGAGTCCGCAACGCCGCCAACACAGTTGTTAAAGTGAAGCAAGTGCTGGGTAGAAGGTAACACGAAATATTTACACTTCATATTTTTACTGGAGACCCAGTCTTATATGAGCTCGACTCTTGTTGTATATTGAAGTTAAAGGGGAATTCTGGTACTTTCTAAACTTTTCCCTACGTTTATAAATGTGGGTGTGTAAATGAATGGTACAAAAACCTTTGGATTCGGTCGAGTAGATTGCCTCCACCAGCAGCTGCAACACTACAGTAGTGGTTACAATGTAATCTTATGGGGCAACTGCGACAGTCCAAGAAATGTACTAAAGTTCTTTTGTTTTTACCAGTAAAAGGCTCAAATTGTTATTCTGGCCTTGGTAACCTCTTCCAGGTTGAAAAATACCGGAACTCCCCCTTGAACTATAATATACTTTAGTTTTAAATGTATATTGTCATAGAGTTTTCCCCAAAAAATATAACACTGATAATCCTTTTGAAATAGATTGTACCATCATCAGAGCAAATCTAGAAGAACCACTCTGGTGCCCTCTGAGGGAATTCTCTGTGTGCAGCCAGTAACCAGTTAAATTCCTTGTTTTTGGAGAAATTGTGTGTTTTTACACAAACAATGACTTGCCTTGACTCTTGAATACAAAGCTAAAGGAGTCATTCATGTTATAAAGAGCCTGTAGTCAACAAAATGAGTTAAATGTTGATCATCCCTGCAGGTTGACAGACTGTTTATCACTGTATTAATTACAGATTTCTTTCTTTCTCTGCCTCTCAATGAACAGCTTTGATGATCCAGAGACACAAACTCACAAAACAGAGACCAAGTGTCAGGTGAGTTTGTGACCAGATTGACTTTGTTGGTTCTTTTTTAAATCCCCAAATGTCTAAAATAGGATGGAATATTAGGGCCATGTTTAACAAAAAAATTATCAGAGAACTTGAGAATAAAGTCGTTAAATTGTGAGAAAAAAGTCATAATTTTATGAGAGTTAAGAAAAAAGATTTGGTGGGGAATAAGCACTGAGGAGAACAAATGCTTGCTTAACTATTTTATATTACGACATTATTCTCAAAATCCAAAAGGCCTTAATACTAATGTCGTTCACGTGCTTTACAATTTATTATATTTCTTTCCTTCATTTACATTCTTTTATTTGTAATGTTCTGTTCATCAGTTGTCCGGCTTGTCAGTTTTGTGTCTGTTTTTTTTGAAAATGCTTGTTCAACACACAACATTGGAGAGTAAAGCAGTGATCGCTGTTTTCAGGTGGTGAACAAAAAGGATAAGCCTTATTATGAGATCACAGCAGGAGACCACCCGGAGTATGTCGCTCCAGAGGACGTCGCAAAACTCATCTTACACAAAATGAAAGGTAACACACAAACACACACACACACACAGAGGGTACTCTGGAGTTTTTGTGTTACGAAAACTGAGACTTTTGGAAACGCTGCTGGCCTCATTTTACTTTTAAAACTCGGGCTGCGTTTTAGTCTAGATTGCCATAAACAAAGACTTGGAAACCATTCCGCAGACATCCACATTCTCTTCCTGATTGGGTCTTATCAGTCACAACGTGGCTAACATTGGTGAAGGCAAAGTGTGGCTAATGCTGCTTTTACACCACAATTAGCAGGTATATGTGTTTTGTTTTTTTCAAATGCAGGTAAACTTGTAAAAAGGGCTGTTTTTTTGTCTGGCATGCTTCATAAACAGTTGGTTTATTGACTGTTTCCATTTTCACAGAAACGGCTCAGTCCGCTCTGGGCTCCGATGTAAACGAAGCGGTCATTACCGTCCCTTTTGAGTTTGGACATGCTCAGAAGCGTGCTCTGAGGTAGGTGGCGTTACTGACTCATCCACTCGTCTGTGCAATGATGTTGTGACACAGCACTAATAAATAAAGCACTAACCGTGTTTGTTTTGTGCAGGGAGGCAGCAGAAGCTGCAGGGTTCCATGTCCTGAGGCTGATCCACGAGCCTGCTGCTGCTCTGCTGGCCTACAACATCGGCCAAGAAAACCACTCTGGAAAGAGGTAACACTGAAGACGAGGAAGAGCAGCGTGTTACTGTTTTAGAACGTAGGACAAGATGGTGATAATCCCTTGTTCGCTTGAAGGTCTTCTGCACTAGTTTGATGATAAGTTGCCAACCACGACCAGATCCAGTGGATGTTGGGGACATATCATCAGTTGTTTACCTCAGCGTCATAGGGTGTTCAGCCTTTTAATCACAAGACCTCCTCTGCTAAGGAAGGCCCACCACAGGCTGATCAGACCTGAGTGTGTGTCCCCAACATCTTGAGGCCCAGTTGGGGCCATTGCCACATACATAGCCTCTTCCTCTTATTTGCTGTAGATGGACGTCCGGAACTTCAGTTGTTGTTTACATCATAATCAGAATGATGATCTCAGTGACTTTGACCGTGATGTGATTGTTGTATGTGTCCGACAAGCTGGTTTGTGTGTTTCTGAAACTGCTGGTTTCAACAGTCGTCAGTGTTTTTACGCTGCTTGGAGCTCACAAAGGCTACATTTACTCAGATAACCACTCTTTACAACTGTGGTGAGCAGAGAAGCATCAGAACTCACAACATGTCCAACCTTGAGGTGGATGTTCAACAACAGCAGGGACCACGTCAGGTTCCTAAGAAGAGAAATGTGAGGCTGCAGTGAGACAGACTCAAACACTGGTCAGATGCTTGTCAATCATGGTTTGAACGCCATGGTCGTCTCAAACTGGTTTCACGAACACCACAGTGAGTTCAGTGATCTTCAGTGACCTCCACAGTCACCAGATGTGAATCCAATAGAACATCATTGGGATGTGGTAGAACAGGAGATTGGAGTCAGAGAGAGGCCTGATTTACTGTTAGAATTATTAACAACTCTAGATGCTGATTATTAATATATTGTTAAGAAAATTACCCCAAAAGATTTCATATCTGCTTCATGATCCAGATTCGCACCAACATTTTATGGATTCTTTCTTCCCCTTCCTCCAAGTTTCGTGGGGATCCAGGGTGAAAACAAAACCTCCTTAATTACAGTACACAATAATTTTGTTATACAATACGTAAACCGATGTTTCTCCATCACCACCTACAGTCCTGTCTTTGGTTGTTTGTCTCCAGCGTCATTTGTGATCAGTTGCTTTAAATGCGCGAGTTTCTGTTTGCTTCCTGTTGTTTACATCATTTCCACCTAATGGCAAGAAAGTAATTTGATTTCCACCCAGTTTTCCCTGACGATGCTCTGCACTGTGTTCACAGCCACGTCCTGGTGTTTAAGCTGGGCGGGACGTCGTTGAGCGTGACGGTGCTGCAGGTCAACGGAGGAATGTTCCAGGTTCTCAACACCCACACAGACCACAGCATCGGAGGAGAGAGCTTCACCGAGGCTTTGGCCCAGTACTTGGCGGCCGAGTTCAAACGGTAGATATTGTGTTGCACACGACAGTTATTGGGGCCAAAAGCTTCACAGTGAACAGATCACTTTGTTAGTCCTAATATTACACCCACATGTTTTAGCGCCCCTCTAGAACAAACACAAACACAAGGCGTTCTTTTGGTTACAGGCTTTTATTTCCTTCTAACCTGCTGTCAGAACTAAAGAACATCAGAAAATTAGACTATCAAATACAGAGCATTATCATAAGCTGTATGTGAGCCTCCAGAGTTTCTCTGGCCAGTTCCCAAGTAAAAACGCCTCATGTACCCTGACTCCCGGCCCCTTCGGTTCCCTCACACACACCAGCACCTAAACCACATTTTAAATACCCTCCAGCTATTCTTACATTCTTTGTGTGTGTTGCGCAGCACCTTTAAGCACGATGTGAGCTGCAACGCCCGGGCCATGATGAAGCTGATGAATGGAGCCGACATGGCCAAACACTCTCTGTCCTCGCTGGAATCCGCCAACTGCTTCGTCGACTCCTTGCACGATGGCATTGACTTTGATTGCAACATCTCGAGGTAAGACGTTAAACCGACCTGGTAAAAGATTGGAAACATGCTACATATGTACAGATGAGGCTGTAGGATGGAGTTGAAACAGTTTTCTTAAACTCAGTATTAAAATATCTCAAACTCATGGTTCCATGGCAGGGGTGGGTGGGGGAAGATCACAAGAAGTCAATAAGTCATTATCCGGAAGATAATGTATTAGCTCAGCAACACAGCTGCAGTCCTGCAAATAATACATAGGTGTCAATACCATGTCTCTGTACATGCAAACTTGACTTAATCATGATTATTCAAAAATGTGTTATTGATATCGTGTTTGTATTACAAATACGCTAATATCTTGGCAATCAATCCAGGACTTTCTAAATCATTTCTGTCTCTTCCATGATGATGTACTAATTGTCTGGTTCACACACCAACATGGTAATGATTAGTTATTACATAATTAATAACTATTTGCAACACTCCACTTGTTGACTCTACATTGGCAAGTTTTATTACAAAGTTTTATTTGCAGCTATGATAAACAAGCAACTAAGAAACGTTCTATGTTTAATATGAATGTGACATATAACACAGACAGGGAATTTCTTCAACTTTCGATCAGTTGTTAACATTTCAGTGCTCAAAGGTCACAGTGACCTTATATGAATCTTGAAAAAAAAAATGTACGAATCCGTACACCGGAACTGCACTGGTTGGCAGAGGCATACAACCGGTAATTCTAGTTTATCTGTATGTGTGGGTTTAATGGAATTAGACAAAGTCAGTGTGAATAAGTAGTTGTTACCAACGTGATGACGTCAGTATCATGTTTCCTCAGAGCTCGATTCGAGCTGCTCTGCTCATCACTCTTCAACAAGAGCATCCAGCCAATCAAAAGACTGCTGGAGGAGGCAGGGCTCTCCACCAGCAACATCAACAAGGTAAAGTGTGTGTGTGAGAGAAGTGTTTGAACTGATCCATCTGGGAACGCACAGTTTGTTCACCTTTTAAAGTTCATATTTTATCGAACGCAACTTGCAAGATGCTGATGTGACGGGTGTGTCTTCAGGTGGTTCTTTGCGGCGGCTCGGCCAGGATCCCCCGCCTCCAGCAGATGATCCGCGACATGTTTTCTGACGTGGAGCTTCTGAGCTCGGCGCCCCCTGATGAGGTCATTGCGGTGGGAGCAGCGCTGCAAGCAGGCTTACTGGTCGGCAGAGAGAGACTCGCCCCCGAGGAAGAGTCCGTCACAGTGGACGTTTCTGCCACAGACAT
The DNA here is from genome assembly GCF_009819705.1 of Hippoglossus hippoglossus. Lineage (NCBI taxonomy): Eukaryota > Metazoa > Chordata > Actinopteri > Pleuronectiformes > Pleuronectidae > Hippoglossus > Hippoglossus hippoglossus. The sequence continues at coordinate 2,936,270 of NC_047173.1, forward strand.
ACTTGTGAAGGTAAAAACACAGTTGAATTTTTCAGCAGTGAGAATATAAATACATTTTTTATCTTTGAATGTACGGACCAATTCCCCTCTAAATATTGATCGCTAAAATAAAATGTAAAAAATATAGTGGAGAAGAAAGTACCGATATGTGTCGTGGAGTAAAATTTAAAAGTACCTTAAAATAAATCTACTTAAATAAAGTACAGATTCATTTAAGATATACTTACGTACAGTAACTAAGTAAATGTACTCTGTTACATCCCACCACTGGTTTCTGCAGGAGGTGGATGAATCCGGAGCGGAGCAGTTCACTGTTCTTCTTCCATCCGGCACGCCGCTCCCCGCCCGCAGACATCACATCCTGAGCGCAGGGGGGAAACTGTCCTCCCTCTGTCTGGAGATCTACAAGAGATTGGTCACGGAGCAGCCGGAAAAACTAGCTAAGGTACAGAGAAGCACCAACATTGGGTCACATGTCCTGATTCCACTGCTTGGAGGCAGATCCTAGAATTTGTCGACCTCACTGGTCGACAAATGTTTTAACGACCAAGGCAGAGCAATCATCTTATCCCAGACTTCTGTACCATTTTACATTTACTACTATTTTTGTTCATATAGGTGCTATGTGCGAAGGTTTGTGATCATTTTCTGACAAATACAAGGTTTTGTCTCTGTTATTTGTGGAGATTTCTTGTGCAGGAAATGGATCTAAACCAGCCAATAGATGCAGGCACATATAGGCACAAAACACTGAGGTGAAATATATTGTATAGAACATATAGAGACAATCTTACCACAGTTAACTCAAGCCGTTTTCAGACATAACCTCCAGAGGATGATTTTTTTTCATTATTGAGTCTGTCATGTCATCAACATGTTGACTTGACTTTTCACCAACCTGCTCCAGATGTTTGGTGACATTCTGTCTATAAGGTGTTATGAGGTGTTGCACACAGACAAAGGTTGAAAATAATAATCGGCTTGCCTAGCTATACTGGCACACAGTGTAAAAATATGAAAAAGGAGTTGATAATTAATAATTGAAATGAATCATTTATATGTTGTGTGTATTTGTACAGATTATCTTGAGAGACCTGCAGCCCACAGAGGAGAACCACGACATCGACACCGTGGTGACCATGAAAAGGTATCCACCCTCCCACGATCAGTGCACGGGTCGATTAACGGGACCGCTTGTACATCATGAGTGTGTCAGTGTGCGCCCACTGACTGTGATTGTTGAGTTCAGAGTCCTTATGGCTGTGGATCAAAAACAGGGTGATTTGGTGGATAAGGATCTAAGTTTCTTTAGAATGATGTAACTCCTCTTTCCTAACTGAGCGATTTTCCTGTGGGGATCGTACATTTGTTCTGATTCAGACTCTTTCTGTATGTTGCAGGGACGGCTCCCTCCATGTTTCCTGTGTAGAGCAGAGCACTGGCCGCTCCGAGGTCGTCTCCATAGCGGCTTCCTCCTGAAGCCACTGAACTGCAGTCCAAGCACACACATTATTACAGTGTCGCTGCGACGTGTTTCTTTTCTATTTTCACTCAATAAACATGATAAAAAGCCCAATGATCCACTGTGATTTCTTAACTTCTGGATTCTTTTTTAATCATTAGAATAAAGCAGAATGCACTTTTTCTTTTTTTTTTTTACAGAAGTACATTCCCAAGCTGTATTTCCCTACTGATTTATAATCGTATGGTGGTGGTGAACGCTTTTAGTAACTGAAAGAACTGCATGTCTGAAAGCAGCCAAAGTTCAGAATATAAAAAAGGAACTCATTATTCAGAGAAAGGGTGGAAGGGACTAAGGTGACTGTCCCTTATAGGAGAGTACCGGACAGAGAAGCGGCTAAGGGCAGACTTGGATGTCTCCTTACTCTATCTACATAAATTATTTTCTTGGCACAGTGGAATGTCTGTGTAGTCCTGTGTAATTACTCTCACAGCCAGAAGAGGGAGACGAAAGTTCAACAAGCTCAACTTTAGACCTCTGTGTCTACAGAGAAACCGTGTGTGTTTTTATCGGTCTTGAAGCAGCAGCAGTGTCTGTATCACAGACTGTACGTAAAGATGCACTTGGCCTCTCCACTTCCTCCCACTGTACAAAAGTGAAGCCGATATATTGTGTATACGGGTGCTGCCATCTTGCACTTTGCACGTCCATTGTAGCCGGAGCAGTAGTGAGAGTTACTCTGTGGGGACGTGGCATCAAGGTCCCTACACACGCTCAACCAATCGCGAGTCAAGTCAACCATGACACTTTACCTCGTTTTTATAGCATCAAATAACAAATTAAAACCAAACCTATCAGTTGCATGAAAACCTGGACATACCTCAGTGTGATGAGAACTACATAACTCAACAGCAATTTAATTAATTTGGAATGTACTTTTTCATTGTTTTTTCTCCATCTGCTAACATGGAGGACGTGTGATTTTGTACTGCAACCAGCCACAAGGGGGTGATCAAGATGTTTTGGCTTCACTCCACGCTTCAATGTCAACCATCTTTAATTACAGTCTATGTCATATATGGAGCCTTCTATTCTAAGTATCTCCTTTTTGTAGAAATGACAAAATACATTGCATCCATGTTTCTGAAATGTTTTATATGATTTGACTGATATGACTATTTACACATGATATGAGGTCAACAGGAGTATATAATAACATGTATTACACTTATTCCGTCCATAGTTTGTTCACACTCTGTGTGATCTCAGGCATGAAGCGGTGGGTGGGGGTAGAGTCTTTGGGTTCCAGTCACACTTCATGACAGGAGTGAACATACAGTGTGTATCACTTATTATCCCATACAACACAACAAAAGCTACAGCTTTGTGTGCACTTTCTGACTAAGGCATTTCCATCCCAACGCGTTGATGTTTCTGGAAGTCGAGCGCGGCCGTTAGTATTTCTGGCCTTCAGCATCCGTGCTCCGGGACAATGCGACACTTAAGGATCTTCAAGTAGTTCTGGACCTTGTTCGAGTCTCGGCGGAAGCAGTACAGGAGGTCGTAGTCTTTCATCAGGCGCCACTCAGCGCTGTCGGCCGGCAGCAGCGCCTCAGGAGAACCCTGGCTGCTGACAGAGTCGCTCATCATGCCCAACATCTGCATCTGGAGCGGAGAGGATTCACACGTCAGCTTTCAAGAGGCAGAATCTGTCATTGCTCTAATTTCTGAGGAAGTGAACCTCATCTTATCGACCACTCGGGACATTTTAAAGCACAAGGCACATTGTAGTCACATTCATATGGGGCTTTTATGCAGAGCGGTTGTTCTGTCACACCATTCAGCCGTCATGGGGTTCAGAATCTGTGAAATGGGAGCAGCTGGGATTGAACCACTGACACTCTGGTTAAAGGTCAACCCACTGTTGGTCTGATGTTTGCTCAACTCCCATTGATTTTAATGGAATGGATTAAATAATAATAAGCAAAAACAAATATGAAAACAAAATCTACTTTTGAGATGTCTTGTTTTTAATCTTGATTTTGTTTATTCATTCATTGTGTCCTTCATCTATTATAAAGTAAAACTCCAAAAAACTAAGTCAAACAAATGCATTGGTTGGTTGGATGCTGTGTGTGCGTAGCTTTGCACAAAGATAGGAGGAAGGCTAAAGGGACAGACAGACCAAGCGGTGTCCTCCTTCCTTTGTACGTGGTTGCTGAATGTCTGAACAAAAGGTCATCTGAGGGTGACCAGAGCAGCGCTCTGTGTGACGTCTGGGGTTCTTTGTCATTTACGACGATTACGCAAACTGACAAGACACTCCATCCCCGGGAGCCACGTGACACACCAGCCCCGCACACACACACACACACTGACGTTTCACTCTGACGTAAGACATGCGTTACCTTCTCGGCCACCTTCTCTACACCTTTGCGCAGCTCGTGCACCATGTCGCTCATCTCCAGGGCTTTGTTGGAGCTGAAGTTGGTGAAGTCGCGGTGGTGAGCCATGCTCTGGTGGAAATGCCACAGGGGATCTCTCCACGCCACCAGGAGCTTCAGAATCACCTCCGTCAGCTCCTCTCTCTGCAGGGACAGAGGCATAACGGTCACATTCAAACCCAAGCCACCCTTTAGGTCACGGCGCATGTGATGGTTGGAAGTTCGGGATGTGGAGGGAACACATGTAGACATTGGGAACTCGAAAATATAAGCAACACACATCGTGAAATGAAAGGGAAATGCAGAGAAAGTGAGAACGCCACATTCTTATTGAAAACATGATGAGGGAGAGGTTCATTTACCGCCATTCTCTGAGCGTTCTCTTTGCCGTTTGGGGTGAGGATGGTCGAAGTGTGACAGTTGCGACTGACCCGGCTGATCTGATTCTTGCTGGGCAGGAAGTACTGCTCCTGAGAGGACAAAGATGAATGCAAGAATGAAATGTCAGAGGTCAGCGGTCGTCTAAATGTCAGCTCGAGGCTCGAGTACGGTAGTTATTAATGAGAATAGTAAGAATCACAAACGGCCGAGGGTCTCTCTCTCACTCCCTCTCTTCTTTGTGAGTAGGTACAATCCAAATCGCACATTTAGAAGTATGTTTGACCTAATGTAAAAATGCCCATTACAAAAATCTAAATAAAGCCCAGTCAAAATGTGCACCGGGAGACTTACAAACTCCGAGTGAAGGTCGTTTGAAACGCCGTGCATCCTGGCTGAGTGTTGGATGACCCGGTCAAAGAGGTTGGCCAGTGAGAGAGCATGGCACCCAGCCTGGGCATTGGTGCAGAGAGGTGTTGCGTCTGTGCTGGTCAGTGTCCTGCAGAGTACCAGACAGAGCAAGAGCGCCCACACGACAGACACTGGGAGAGAGCAGCAGAAGGAACACATTATAATATAACACAATGCAATAACAACTGTGAGAAAAAAGTCCAAAAAGTCTCAGGATGAGTTGGATCTTATTCTTAAGAATCTGCTCTAATTGAGACATGTCATGTCCTCGTTTAAAAATAAGAATGTGTATGCCTGTAAAAAAAATGGAAAAAGTGCTGAATGAAATGAGAGGTGAGCAGGATGGCAGGAAGAAAGAGTGATGGAGGTTCTTCCTTCATGCAAAGAGATAGTTACCTGATCTGGTGTTTCCAGACATCCTGCAGGGCGCAGAGGGGCTTTGGTTTCAGAGCCGAGGGTGCGGAGGCTTCTCTTGTCAAAGACCCCCGCTGCTTCATGTGAGGGTCCCTTTGCTCACCATTCAACTCTTACTCTTTAATATCCAAGACCGAGAGGGTGGGAGGGAGGGAGAGGGGGCGGGGGCAAGGAGAGTCCTGTGAATCAGTTGTAACCAATACATGGAGTGAGTTCATTTAATCCTGTGCTTTGTTGTCGTTGTCATGTACAGTTTATGTGTACATGACAATGAGTATGTTTATGTTTGTATGTATATATATCATATACATATACATATACATATACATATACATATATATATCATATAATACCTTTAATGTAGCTTCATCCCCATTCATTCATTCATTTATTTAACCTTTATTGTAGTCTTGAAGAATCATTGAAGGCCTGCTCTTCATTTTCAATGATGTCAAGATGACACTTAAAACTGAAAAATTAAGAAAACAAACAACAGGACACAGTCAATTTCAAGTTCAATTCAAAATCAATACCTAGATTGACTGATGGGCACAATTGTGATTTGACGTGTGTTGTTTAACAGTGCCTCAAACGGCAGAGTCCAGAATGATCCTATAGGGGGGGCTCTTTGCAGGACTGTTGTGTTCGACTGCATTCTAGTTTTATGTATCTGAGAGGACACACAGGTTTGCACAGCTGCCCTCAATAGGACTTTGCATTAACTTCCATTTAGTGTGGACAAACTTTTCTCTAACCTGAACCAGGAGCTCAGAAATGACATTTGGCCTCAATAGGACCAGGTTTTGGCCCCTATGAGGTCTACAGGTCCTGACAAGGTTGGCGTTATGCTGGGAAGCTGTGTTAAGAGGTAGCAAAATCGAACACACACACACACACACACACACACACACACACACACACACACAGCTGTCCCACCTACCAGACTGAAAATGAAGGGTAACCGTGCTGTTTCAGTTTCAGCCTCCCGCTCAGTGTGAGATCTGTATTTTTTGATGTATGACTAAATGTTGTTGATATACTGTATATGCTTTCATATTCCAAAATTTGAATGTTATTATAACGTATTTGTACCATAAGTAACCTCTATGCAGCAAATGAGTAGTGCTAAGGTTGCTTTGTATCTGTGTTCTGTCACGCAGTGTGTGTGTGTGTAATGATGCAGACTGCACGAGGGATGACATCACCAGCGTCAGGCATCATACCACTACATCATCTCTCTGTCCAACACATCTGTGTAGTCGACACTTGAGGTTCACCCGGCAGTAGCTATTAATGTTCATATGCCGTCCAGGTTGAAATAAGATACTCAGCCTGTTAAAATGTCACTGAGAGCGCTCCAGGCTCTGTGTAGGCAGATGAGTGAGCTTTATAGGCCAGAGGGATGACGTCAAGCCCTCGCAGCCTGAATCACTTCCTCCCTGTGATAAGCAGCTGACTCACGTTGCTGCGTGTTGGTCAGGTGTCACGAGGTGACTGATAGTTTCATTGTGGAATCTACAGTAGTAAAGGTTATGATTCCTTGTGGACAATGTTTGTGCTTGATTTATTTTGAAAAGGGTGAAATTCACATCTATTAGGGCGAGTCGTAAAGTCTGGGTCAGGTACATTTTCAGACTAGAAGTATTTACGAACAGCAAGTCACGTTGTACTGCAGCTTGAAATAGAGTGACGTTGCCTGTGACGTTAGAAAAAACATGTGCGTGATTTAATTGGAATATAAAGGCTCGGTTTCAAATGTTCTATCTGTCTAAGATCCGTAAAAACGCAAACAGGCCTAAAAGTCTAGAGCCGTGTTAGTGGCCATGTTGTGTTGTTGTTTTCATTACACCAGAACACAAAACTGAAAAAGAACCAGTAAGTGAATATGTATAATGACATTTCTGTTTTATTATGAGCTTATTACTAAAGGTGTGGGTGGACGCTCATACAGGTATGTACTGTCTTTAGGCTGTTTATATAACATTATGGGAATGTTGGTAAATAATGAGAAAATATGTTGTTGTATATACTTTTATAGAAATCTTGTTATGAGGAGACTGAGCAGATTTGTTTGGGGCGGAGAGAGTGATACGCAGCCCATAGGTGTACGTGCATGTGAAAAATTTCAGAGATGACCAGAGGCTGCTGCTCCATGTGACTGTGCTGCACGTTTTCGCACACACACACACACACACACACACACACACACACACACACACACACACACACACACACACACACACACACACAGTGTTGTTGGGCAGATGGTCTCGTGTTGTCACATTCAGACTGACCTGCAGAGTTACAGGGTGACTGTTACAGCCGTACATGCCTGGGCCACCACCGTCACAGGCTTTGGCCTTTTGCTCAACTTTTACAGCACAAGAACTTCTGTGAATAGACTGACAACCAGCTAATACAATAAAACGTAATTTCCTTCAGTGGCGTTTTGGCGTCTTTTACAAGATGGTGTGGTAAAGATGTAATTTATGTTAACACAGTTTGTGGTGTTACTGTGTGGCACTGAAAGCAACTTCATGTGCACTGTAAAGCCATTTTCAGGCATGAACTCCAGAGGAAGTCCGGAGAATTGGGTGGGGACTTTAAGGTGGAGTTATTCCTTCACACATGCATAACGCAGTAGGAGACAACAACGCAGACATCTCATGAGGGGTGGTGCAGCAGGCAGAGTCAGGATATACCGTATTTATTCTGCTGTATTTATTACGTCTTTTTGTTCACAGCACATTAACACAGGCATCGGCCTCATCATCAGAAACTCGCTTGACATCTTGGTCAGTTACTTCAAGGACACTTCGGCGCACGTAATGGAGGAACCTCTACCTCCTGAGCCATAGCCACCCACAATTAAGGTCATCAGCAGTGAAGCCCAAGATTTCTTGGAAAAGTCTGACCGAGAAAGGAGAGGGGAGGAGTGATGGGCGGCAACCGGCGGAAACCCAGAGTGAACTGGCCTCGGGCTACCGAGAAGGCAATACGGGCAAATGTTAATTCAGGTCTGATGCATCAGAAGTGGGAGTAGATGGGAGATTTATGTTTTTGGAGTGGAAAGTTTTCGGGTTTGTAAGAGCAGTAAAAAAATAGCTTAAAGGGCAGTAAAGTCAAGGCAGCGACTGGAGACATAGGAGCACGTCTGAGAGTGAGGGCAGGAAGGAAGGCGACAGAGAGTAGACAAGAGCATCGACGTGCTGCAGAATTAAAAGAATGCAAGAAAAAACTGATTGTTCAATCAATTCATATTTGCATAGCCCATATTCACAAATCACAATTTGCCTCATAGGGCTTTAGCAAGGAGCGACATCTTCTGTCCTTAACCCTCAGGAGGAGTGAGGACGGACAGAAGTGCAGCAGATGCCTCATGTAACAAAACAATATTTACATTCATGAGAAAAGACAGTGTAACATAAATGGAGAGGTGTGTCAATGTTTAAAGTATTTATACAAAAAGGAAAATCTCTGACAGAGAGGATGGGAGGTGATGGAGGTATTATCAATATGGAAGAATATGTGGGCAGGCATATTACATATATCTCAGAAATCAAGATGATCAGCTGCCACAGTCTTGGTCCACGGTCTACGATCCACCACCATCATGATCCACCATCACAATCACGATCCACGATGTGGCCCCAGCAGCGATCCTGGATCTGCAAACGATAAAGCACAAGGACTCTGGGGGAGAAGTCAAGTCAGCAACATGTGTTGATGAGACATTAATATGATGAGGAGGGAGAAGAGGAAAGAGAGGCTCCATGTGTCATGTGTCCCCTGACAATCTAGGCCTATATCAGCATAACTAGTCCAAAGACAGACCTGAACCAACTATAATCTTGGCTAAACGTAGCGAGGGTGTCTATTGGCTGAAAATTGAATATAAAATAATCCCAGTGATGTTTTCACAAGTGTGTTTCATCTAAATTGTACAAATTGTTGTTTTCTTTACCCTAGAATTGGCCCTTTGTATTTAAATATTTTATATTTACATAATTTTTGTCTTTCATGTTTGGAGGGGGGCGGGGTATTCAGCTGCAACATGCAACTTCACCACTAGATGTCACTAAATCCTACACACTGAACCTTTAAATGTTCACCTTACTGAATAAGGAATAGTGCGTGGATGTTGGATATGAATTGTGGCCCCTTTGTGGCCCCTTACTTAGAACGATCCTAGATCCGCCACTGCTGTGATGACGTGTAACCAGCGGACTCTCCTGTGCCGACGTAGCATCTTTACAGAAAGGTGCCCTTGGTTTCCCCCTCGGTGTGCCCCGCGTGTACAGGACGGGTGGAGCAAACAGCAACTACGGTTAAGAAAAGACGGCGCGACCGCCCGCGGCTCACGCGTAGATATTAAACGAGCGCCTCCCCTGTGTGAACCGGAAGTCTGTTGACAGTGTCATCACAGAGGAAAAGATGGCGGCGGTCGGTGCTGCAGAGCAAACAGCAAACAAACCAAAAGACAGCGTTTCAAACCCAGCGAGCCCGAGCAGGCGAGGCAGCGGCTCGTGTTCCGCCGAGTCGGGCGGAGCGGAGGACTTCGCGCTGGGCTTCCTGCAGAAGGAGGTGGGCAGCGACCTGAAGTCCCTGAAGAATGTCAGCAACCTGCTGCAAACACTGACGGAGGAAAACAACGTGCTGGAGAAACAGGTGGGAACTCAACACCTTCACACGGCTTCTCTCGTGCTGCATGGACCGTCTGGGCACGTGCACTTACTACTCTTCTGTTGGAAGTAAAGATGGAGCCTGTGAAGCCCAGACAGACAGAAACAGGTCTGAATTTGTCTAAACTGAAGTATCACTAGCCTCAGCATCACACCAGGACATGTCACCTTCATGACACGTTATACTCAGGGGTTTGTTTTTCACTTCATGACATTACGGACATGTTTGACCTGAAGGGGTTAATCATGCACATGTGCAGGAAGTATTCAGTGATGTCTAATCTGTGACAGTGCAACAAAGATACAGGATCATTCAAAACAAACCAAAACGGATTCCACATCCAGCCAGAGATTGTGCAGAGTGTTAACTATCACACACATGTCCTAAAACATCATAGATAGATAGACGGATACTATTTAGCCCTTTTGTAGGCACCAAGCATCTTCCTTAACCTTTCACAGTTCTTCATCACTCTTGTTGTATACTGAGGGATGTTGACACGCCACAAGTTCAGGTCAGCACAACTCTGGCAAACCATTATGACGTACACTCTGTGATTTCCTTGTGTGAATGTGACTGTTTGACTTCCGTCCTCCAGGTTCTGACCGTATCCAGTGCTGTGCCTCCTAAAGTCTCTGCAGCTCTGTCTGCAGCTGAGGACGCAATATGTTCCCTGGACGGCCTGCAGCAGAGAGAGCGACTCATCTCCAACATGCTGCACCAGGTAGAGACACCACCAGTGGAAATATACCAGATGTTCATTTGCATAAACAGAGAGGAAAGTGTGTGTTGCCCCCCCCCCCCTTTTAATGCCAGATCCCAAATATTGCTAAATCTTTTCAAACCCTGCTATGTTCAACAAGAGTCACCATTAAATGTTTTCATTATGATGGAATCTGGCTGTGACTATAGAGTCCTGTCACTTATACCATTCTAGGAGGTTTAAGCAACCGTCTCGGTAAATGATTCTTTCTTTTAGCACCTACAGGGGGCCCAGCCGTGGATGGATAATCTTAGCCAGGTCCTTAATCAAGTGGACACCATAGAGAGACACATGAAATACCTTCGCTGCCTTCAACATATAGAGGAGCTCAGGTACTGTAAACTCAGGGAAGGGGGAAGAGGACACTGATTTGGTTTCTGAGAAAAAAAATGAAAATGACTTGAGCAGGTGGATAAAGGTCAACAATGTAATGGAAAGAATAAAGAACCCTGAAGTTGGTCTTTGAATGCAAAAACAATGAAGAATCATTTTCTGTCTTCCTGTGTTTTTTTTTGTTTGTTCTTGTCACCTCCATTCACTTATGAAGTGTTGTGTGTCTGCAGTGCTGCAGTCCAGCAGTGTCTGATGACCAGCAGTGTGTGGGAGGCCATAAGGGCAGTAGACAGCATGGCTGCACTGGACGCTGGACTCAGTCAGTCCGGATGTACTCACCTCCAGGACTTCCTGCGGGAAACGCTTCACTTCTGGCACAAAATCCTCAAAGACCGACTGACCAGGTAAACACAGCACCTCCATCCAACACCCACCCGCTTGAACGCAGGCTTGTCTGACACAATCACGGTCTCAGGACACACAACATAGCTGGTTGTGGTGCCAATGTGCAATGCTAGCTGCCAATGCCTTGCTAAAGGGAAGGACACGGGAAATAAACTCCACAACTACATGAACACATACCAGGTTCACATACCAGATTGATGTTTGATGTCAGGAGCGTGATTTCATTAGCTGGTGCCCGTGCTGCTGCTTGAAAAGTAGAGCTTCTCTCAACTCCTACAGCGCAAGCAAAGCAACGGAACCACAATGTAGTTGAGCAACACATGACATTACCCCATTCAAAGTGAATGAGCAGCCCTTCTATTGAAGCTTCCAACACGTACGCATGCTTTATGTCACTGTGTATCTAAATGTTGCACAGCACAGAAATGCTATAACACACACAAGCGTTGCCGTAGTGGTCTGTGTTACTTCTGTTACACGTATTCAGGCACATAGCGATTATATGACGTGCCCATCGGCAACACTGTCTGTTTCACGATGTGAGCTAAATCCTCCTCCTTCAATTCTTTCCCAGTGATTTTGAGAAAGTGTTGACTCAGCTTCACTGGCCGATCATCTCCCCTCCGACACAGTCGCTGACGCCCACGGCTAATGGTCAGGAGATCAGCAGCCAGCTGGAGCTGCTTGTCACTCAACTGCTCGCCCTGCAGACCTCGTATCCTTCAGGTTTGGGCTTCTGCACAACCACAGTTTATTACCTTCATGTAATAACCTTCATAGTCGCCACGCGCATGCTTTTTCTGGTCTCCACAGTTGTAGAGAGTGGTTATTTGAGTTATGGTAGCTTCTCTGTCAGCTGTCAACCAGTCTGACTATTCTCGTCTCACCATTCTGAGGAAAAACTCCAGAGACTGTTGTGTGTGTGTGTGTGAAAACCTCAGGAGATAAACAGCTTCACAAACACAAGAAAACCAGCCAGTGTGACGCCATGTCAAGGTCAAAGTTGCATGGATCACACCTGTAGCTGCAAGATTTCGTACATAACAGTGCACTGCTGTCACATGATTGGTTGACTTGATAATTCCATAAATAAGCAGGCGTATAGGTGTTCCTGACCAAAAAGTACCTGGAGACAAGATCGTGAGATGAAGCTGGTCCACCACAGGATTCAAATTCAAACTTAAGATGATGTCTGTGTAGAACACTGTGTGCTTGTTTCTTTAACTCCCCCCCCCCCCCCTCCAGCGATGACATCATATCTCAGATGGCTCTGGCTTCTGGTCGGGGCGTAGCCTCGGCCCCGCCTGCGTCTTCTTCTTCCACACCTTCGCCCCAAGCACCTCCCCTCTGTCTGCCCATCCAGATCATGCTGCTGCCGCTCAGCAGGAGATTCAGATACCACTTTTACGGCAATCGACAGACCAACTCTCCCGGCAAGGTTTGTCTCTCTTACCCAGGCACGCATAAGACATGTATGTAACATGTCTGGAAATATTTCCTGTTATTCCTCCACTTAAACAACCTCTTCCCTCCTTTTTATAATGGTTGTTCAGAACGTTTGCCTTCCATCGTGGTCAGAGATATTGTACAAACTACTTGCACCTACTTACTGCACAACTCGATCCCTATTTATCAAAGTTCCTACACACACCCCAACTTCCTGCAAGTTCTTCAGCAGCCCTCAATTCACGAACATTCGCTCAGATGCTAATTTTAACTCTTACAATCCCCATGGAGGACAAAAGTAGAAAACTTGTCATCAGCTAAACACCTGAAGTCTGGTGGTGAAGCTGTGGAACCTTTAACTCATCCTGTGTCTGTTGTCTTTCCAGCCTGAGTGGTACCTCACACAGGTTCTGATGTGGATGGGGAACAGCTCGACCTTCATGGACGAGAAGATCCAGCCGATCCTGGACCGAGCTGGGGCCGCCATCAGTGCCAGGGTATATTACTCTATTTGCCTTCTTTTATCTTTTTTTTCATGGAACTAATCATGTAGCACAGGGGCTTTGGGTTTCTGGAAATTTCCCATTTGTATGTGTTTCTATGGTAATATCTTTGCCTTAAGAGAAGGTACACAACTCGGATGTGTTCACTACTAAGAAGCAGAGAGACACCACATAGCATTCTGTTAACAGAGAGCAGATATGAAGGGATTCACTTGTTCTCACTGGAACGGAATTTTTATTCTCAACACCTAAACACCAAGACCACAGGAAGCTCTCAGGTTTTTGGGTTAGAAGATCAACTGGTTTTGAGTAGAATAAATAAATGCCTATTGTCAGCTGAGCACACTGATGACTCTGTGTATGTGTGTGTAGGTGGAGCTCTGGCGAGGCCTATTGTCTCTGGTGCAGGAGAAAGTGGCCAGCGACGCTTCCAGGCTGCTGTACGACGACGTGCTCCTCTCTCACCTGGTGGAGGAGGTGCTGCAGTTCGAGAAGGAGCTCCGGAGCAACCAGTCGTACCCGGCGGGGCTGCCCGGTCTGCTCCACCTCCTGCTCGATGACGCAGTCCTTCAGAAGTGGCTCACTGTGGAAAGAAAGAGTAAGTTGTCAAGGATGCAGGAACTTAAACTGCAGAGTTTAAGCCCAGACTGGTGCTGTCTGTTCACTCCCACAACAGTGTGATTCCTAGTCAGAAGTATACAGTAATTTAGTTATTCCATCATTATTATATCAGGTGATAATGTCAACTACAATTTACATGTATATTGATTTTGAATAAGTGTTCTACATACAGGTTAGTTTGGGCTGGGAGTGGAGAGACAGTGTTTTGGTGAACTGGATTGGAAGATACAGCTAATGTCTGTGGTTAAACGGCTTCAGGCCATAGAAAGTATCATCCATCTGTAAAGATATGATATGACAGCTCCCAAAAGTGAAGCCAAATCCTCTTGATTTCCCCCTGGTGGCTGGCTACAGTATAGGTCATAAACCCTGTTCATGAACCTGGACCAGGTATGTGTCAAATACATTTTCCTCAAATATTTGAATGTCATTTTAGGTTGTTTTTTATCACACAAGTGTTCATGTTTCTTATAAGTTAGATTGACAGCTAAGACTTCCAATTGTTAGAGCGTGGGCTGTCAGGATCCCAAAACTATTTCTCTACTCCATGATCACTACTTAGCAGACTGTGGCTCAACATTATGTAACCAGCACAAGCTGTCAGCAGCTGTATCTTGGACATTTTGGCTTAATTTTTTGTACATTGGTTGGAAGTGGAGATGCGTTGTCCATCTTAATTTACAGTCGATGCCTCTGGCAGCACTGACTGCATTTGATGATCTTATCTGACTTCATTAGTATCTGTCCAATCTTAAGACTCCTTAAGATGAAATCTCCAACACAGGCAAAAAAAAAGGAGGCCGTCTCTTGAGCACAGGGCTGGAAGACCACGATACAAAAAAGGAAATAAACCAAGGCACTCGTGCTGTGGGAAAAAATTTGAAAGCTTTTATTAGAGTGGCTAATGCATGGCAAAGATAAAAAAAGATTAAAAAAAATTGCACCTACTTGTTGCAGCACACTGGCCTACATCAGGATGACTAATCAGAAGTGAAGATTGAAACAGACATATTTAGGCCTGTGAGAGATCAGGAGATGACATCGTAGTTCATTACAAAAATAGACTGTGCAGGTGACTCAGACTGTGAAAAATCACCACATATAGACAAACAAAATGAACCACTATCCAAACCACTGTCCCATATGTATAATTATGTCCTGTATCTTATGTGTAATGTCCAGATATTCACGCTGTAGACTGTATGGTGTAACACTGGCTACACAGAAGACAGTCTGCATGGTCTCAGTAAGTTTGCTTGAGAAGAGCGAGCGAGCATTCTCACTAACGCTGTGTCCCTCTGTGTTTACAGTGGCAGTGGAGAAGATGGACGCCATGCTGTCGGCCGAGGGAGCGTGGAGCTCTCAGTACAAAGACATCAGTGATATGGACGAGCTGAAGGCGCCAGATTGTGCTGAGACTTTCATGACTCTGCTACAGGTCATCACCGGTAAGACGACTGATCTTCAGATAATGTGTATATGTATTATAATCTTATTTATTATTAATTGCCCAACATGAACATCAACTTAAAAAGACGTTTCTTCTCTCTGCGTTGGCGCCACCAAGTGTTGATATGTGAAAAGAAGTGAAACCATTGAATGCGCATCTTTACTACTAGTGAAAACTTCACAGGGTATCTTTAAGCCACATAGGATGTTTATATTCAACTTTTTTTTTTTGTCTTTCTGTCCTCAGAGCGGTACCGGGCCTTACCCTGTCATTCTGCACAGCTGAAGTTTCTGGGGCTGCAGAGAGAGCTGGTGGATGATTTCCGCATACGACTCACCCAGGTAATAACAACAAGAAACACTCAGTAATGATGAAAGACAGTGACGCTGTCAGGGACGAAAGGCACTTGGCTCATGGTTAACATGGAAAACATTGAGGAAATGATGGACACAGGCTTGTGCATTTCCCCTAAAATCTCTTTCCCTATTAATTGTCCTCTGACTCAGACATTCTCCTTCCTGTGTTTTTCATAGGTGAAACGTAAACTTGGCTTTTGAACATTGTCCACAGCTCATATCTGAAAACAGCTTTTGAGTAGGTTGTGTTGTGAAAGATATTTAAGCGTAAACAAGCCACAATTTCAGTCTTTATGCTCTAAAATATTCTTATGCTGTGTCACTGTTACATCTTTCATTGTGCAAGTTTGTTTGGTGTTACATGTGCTCTGTGGAATTATTTACAGAGAGAAAGGGTGAGAGGTAGATGGATGAACCAGTGGTGGTATTCTTTTTTCCCCCCAGGTAATGAAGGAGGAGTCTCGCTGTCCCCTCGGTGCCCGTTACTGTGCCATCCTCAATGCTGTCAACTACATTTCCACCATCCTGGGAGACTGGGGAGACAACGTGGTGGGTGGAGTTTTAGTCATTAAATATATCTATTTTAGTAATGCATTTTAAACACTCTCATCCAAAAGGAATATTCTATTCTTAAGTAATACATTGTATAATTAATTTATCACAACACTGGAGATGCTGTTTACTCATTTCCTCAAGATAATACAGATATTACCCCAAAAATTGAAATACGGCCTTACAGTTATACACCTTCGTCAACCAATCAAGTTACAGTTTACATCCACATCTGTCCAAACTCGTACAATATATATATATATGACTTTACAAATCTTTAATTTAATTAAAGAAGCCAAACATCTCAAATGTTAAATGTTTCAAAACAAGAATTGAACATGATTAAAATAAAGGCTGAAATTTGTATAATCTTCATTTGATACAGAGTTTTCTTGCTAAAACAACAACTAAAGAACAGGGTGAATCTGTGTATCAGTCTTTTCGATCTCTATGGAAACATCCCCTCACATGATTTTTTTGGCTTAAGCTCCTCACTGAGTTAAGCGTTGACCATTCTTTTTATTCTTTGTCCAGTTTTTCCTCCAGCTGCAGCAGGCGGCGGTTTCACTGGGAGACGAGGCGGTGCTGGGAGGCCTCGGGGTGATGGAGTTGGGCCGTCTGGCCTCTCTGGAGGGCTCTCTGTTCGAGGGTCTGTTAGCGCTGCTGGATCGACTGAAAGGAGACATGATGGGAAGACTGCTGGAATGGACCATGAGGGAAATCACAGAGAAAGCCAAACAATACTCCCACGACAGGTAAGACATGAGTACCTTACATATTAGTGTTGGGTGAAGGGAACGTTTCAGATCATGCTGTTAGCGTTCTTAATGGAGTTACATCTAAAGGGACAGATATACATTTTTGTCAGATAGAAGTGATGAGCACTTTTAACATTTATAAATCAGAATATAGCTAAATAACCAGATCGGCTTAGTGTTTTTATTTTGAGCTTTGTGGAAAACCTGTTTTTCAGATCATTAGCTTTTAGCCTTAATCCTGATTGTACTGTATTTAATGGAAAGTAAGTATTTCATTGTATTTCCTACCTATAGATATGTTTTTGTATCTCAAGGACCACTGGCCAAAAATAACAGATTTACTCTCTTCTCTTTTTGCTTTTACTTTTTTTAGGTGGCTGTCTCTACCCTCCCCGCATGACCAGTCCACCATGTCCCTGTCCAGTTCGGCATGTCCCATGATGCTGTGCGTGAGGGACAGACTGTTGAACCTTCATCAGGTCCTGAGTCTGACTCTGTTCCAACTCGCCTGGCAGGGCCTGGCGGACAGACTCGACAACTTTCTCTACCAGGATGTAAGAAATGAATATCCACTGAAAGTCCACAACCCTGTCTTGTGTTTTTATGATTTTAATGATTTGTGTTTCGTGGCAGAGCATTTAACAATAAACTACAATTTATGCGATACAGCCAGACTGGAACAGTTAAGATCGTAGATAAAAGGCTATCGCAAGGGTACATGTTGACATGTTGATCAGAAATGTTATAAAGCTCATGAATCATGTTTAAATGTTCAGTAAATAACTTTTTTAGCTTGGCTGTTCTTTGCTACAAATCCCTTTAATCTACCTGAAAGTACAATAACAAATCTGAAACAAACACATCTGACTGAGGCTGTAACAGTTCTGAAACCGAGACCAACCCCATGACAAACATTCCACAATCTCGTGAAGCAATACAGGAGGAAGGAAGCCCCAACGTGCTGTAGCTGCAAAGCTTAAAGTTAGGGCGAGCTGTTTCTTCAATATATGTGAATATTACACACTGGTATTGATCAATTGAGCATCTGTTTTAATTCGCTCATTGTGAGACTGCGGATGTGCCTTTCAATTTGAAACATCCTTTTCATCCATCCGTCCCTTTTCTTTATGCCTTCAGATTATTTGCTGAGGGGTTGACAGTCAGCTCAGGAAATACCTGTGTGGTTGTTTTATCTTTTTGTAGGAGTGGAATTCCAGCAGTACTTGAACGCTACCCAAACTCACAGAAGCCTCACTGATGACACCTTGTGGTTATTGGTGCACACAACAATCCCATCCCTGACTGCCTCCCTGCTATCAGCCACAGTGCTTGAGCTGCACTCCACCTCATGAACACAAACTTAAATTAACGTATAATTATCCCACAATTCCACCACAATGATCCCTGTGGTTGATGACTAATGAACATTTTTTTGTATAAATCTCTTATTTAGTGTTTGCCATGAAACTGCTGATATGTGTGGTTTTCAGGCTGTGCAGTGACACTGAGCTCATTATATCCATGTGTCTCCCTGCGTCTCAGGTGATCCTGTCAAATCATTTCAGCGATGGCGGAGCCGCTCAGCTTCAGTTCGACATGACCAGAAATCTGTTTCCTCTGTTTGGTCACTACTGCAAAAGACCCGAGAACTTCTTTAAGCAGTAAGTGTGTCTGTGTGTGTGTCTGTTTGTGTCATTAGAACACACATAATACATGTAAGGTTTAACTCTTATGATATTATAAAGTCTCATGTCTACAGCTCTGGTAATGGTGTAAGTAAAAAGGTATTTGAAAAGTACAACAAATTCATATAATAAAGTTGTAAATGAAGCTAGTCTTATCAATATTTGATAATATAATCACATTTATTATATAAATAGATAACATTTATTACTACACATGCTCATATCGACAAACAACTATAGATGTTGGCAGCTTAAAAGCCAGATGCAGTGCTTTCAGAAAGGGTTCAGACCAAAAGTAAAGTAGTTAAAGGAGACGGATGTGTTTTTAGTTTTTCTTTCCTCTGCTGTGTTGTATAATTTTTGTTTGTCAGTTCAGCAACCTTAAAAAGCTCATAGTCAGCAGTAAAGGGAGCTCGTCTCCTCCACAGAAAATACTGAAGCTCTTGAAATACCTTGTCAGAATCCCAGCCAATACTTTTGCACCATTGTGATGTCATGTGACATTGTGATGTCATTTGCACAGTGTACACCTTATGGCTAGTCTTGCATTCCCTCCTGATAAAGCCAGGTAAACCGAGGGTGGAGGCTGATATTTCCTAAACACTCGTCTGATCAGTTCTGTCTCTGTCCGCTGTCTGTCCACAGTGTGAAGGAGGCGTGCATCATCTTGTGCCTGAACGTGGGCTCTGCTATTCTGCTAAGGAACCTCCTCAAAGAGTCCGAGGAGGAGACGAAAGACTGGGCAGGTGCAGAGGATCCCCCGCCCGAGTCTGCGCTCAATGAGTTGGGGGTTTACTGCTTGGCACCGTGCGACGTGCTCATTCTCCTCAACCTCAGAGCCTCCTGGCCTGGACAGTGACATTTCCTCCGCCCCTCTGAGGTTTATATCGGTGTATATTAAAATATTTCGTATTAAATATTAACCATGTTTGGAAAGAAGACGTTTAATATTTGTCAGTAATGTAAAGTTGGGCTGTTCAGATAGTATCATTATTGTGTTGCACTTTTTGTAGGGGGGACCAACTTACCTGTCACCTCAACTGACTGAAGTAAACCACATAACAGTTATTATTAACAATTGTGCTTTGTCTGGAATATTATGTAATAAACCTCACTACATCTGTACAATGCATTGAATTACACGCTCACTTTGTTTGTTATATTATATTAAAAGTTATCAATAGTTAATTATTAAGAAATGGTCCACTGAAACCCCCAAAATTGATGAGACTGAGACTCAGCCATAACAATTTAGTAGACAAGACTTTGTATACACTCAACCATTACTAAGTAATACTGTAGTAATATTGCTAGTACATTTAAAAGCAAGAACATGCTTCATCTAATCACAATGTGGTTCTTTTACTTTCGAGTAAATATTTTTAGACTTATACTTGAGTAAAATGTTTGAGTACCTCCTCTACCACTGGCTAATAATAATGATACATTTTGTTTATATAGCACCTTTCAATACACAGTTATAAGGGGCTTTACAAGTTAAAAAATTGAAAGCAAACTATGGGAAACAAAAAAGAAATTTGGGCACGAATACAAAAATGAAAAATGTTTCAGATGAGAAAAGAGTAAAACTGAACTAAAACATTGTAAATGACTAATATAGTCGTTAAGATCAGAACTAAGAAAGCACACCTATAAACTTTTTTTTTTTTTTGTGTATTTGTGTGTTATTTCTTCTATTTCAGCACCTAATTAAATTAAATTTCCATCTAACTTTATTTGTGCCAAATCATAACATTATATCCAGGCACTTTACATAGGAAGGTCCAGCTCCCATCATATAATATACTCTTATAATGGAGGGACAGAAGGCATTTGAAAAATCTGCGTCTTTAAATAGAACGATTTTATTATAATGACAATAATGTTATTGTTACCAGACGTCATACACGAAGAAGCCCCGCCCATCCCCTCGGCGGTTCCTCCTCTGATTGGTCCAGTGTTTGTGTTTCCGCCATATTCAAACAGAGTAGTCACGAGTCTCCGCTGTAGTGAGACTTCATGTTGTTATTCTAGACCTTTCATTGATATAAAACCAGCGCTGCTCTGCGTCGCTGTGGTTTCAAATGGGCGAAACCAGCGAGGCTCCCGCTCCCGCTCCTGCTCCGCGTTGTGAGAAGCTGAGGAGAGAACCGAGCTGCAGGGGGCTGAGGAGGAAGTCCCCGGCCGATGACGCGTCTCCCCCGGGCAACAGCAGCACGAGCCTGCGTCGGTGAGTCCATCTTTGTTTTTAACCAGTGAAACCACAGCAGCTGAAACCGCTAACACTGTTAGCTAGCAGCTGTTAGCATGCGTCAGGTCATCACTGCAACGGGCTCTGTGTTGCGTAGTGGCGACATTCTAACCTTTAATGGGCGCCCAGTTATAAAGTGATGTCATTAACGTGACACGTGCGAACATATAGTTAAAGTGCACCTCATTTCTGCTGCTGCGTCGAATCTCCACAAGATGGCAGCAAAGGCTCACAATGAGCCCCTCGAGTACAGGAAGTTGTGTCTTCACCTCCCCCCCATTCTTTTGGTCCTGTCAGTCCCCTGCTCTCTCATCAGTCCATCAGCATGTTGAGATATGTTTTTAATATTCTTATTTATTTTGTCGGAGCAGTCTTGTGGCTTTTTTATCATTCAGATTCACTCTATCCTGTTTTAATTCATCTGCAGACATTATGTATTGGACTTTTAGAAGAAGTGCATGTGGATAACAGGTCCGATAAACAAATCATTTAGTCAATGAATAATATTTTGTATCTGTGTAGTGCATATTCACTAATTGTAATTTGTTCAGAGGGTTCTATGGGATGCGACATCCTCTGTCCTTGACTCTCGACTAGTGAGGTAAAACTAGCAAAAACCCTTGACTGGCAGGAGTGCAATATGTGTTGCTTGTAGCAGAGCACGTCAACAAAATAACAATATCAACATTCATGAGAGAAGACAGCTTCTAACATGAATGGAGACAAATTAAATTGTCTGACAGATGAATGGAGCAGCACTGACAATTGAATTGATAGAGGTATTACCAGTGATGGTATTATTATAATAACAATAATACAGTCCACGATGTGGCCTCGGCAGCGATCCTGCAACACTACAGCACAAAGACTCCGGGGAAGAAGTCAAGTCGGTAACATGTACTGATCAGACATTAATGAGATGACGAGGAAGAGGAGTAAAGAGAGGCTCCATGTGTCCTCCGACACTCTAGGCCTATAGCAACATAACTAATAGCTGAGCCGGCTCTCACATAAGCTTTTACAAAAAGAAAGGTTTTAAGCCTTACTCTTAAACATAGAGAGGGCATCTGCCTCCTGAAATGAAACTGGGAGAGGATTCCACAGGAGAGGAGCTTGATAGCTGAACGCTCTGGCTCCTGCTCTACAATTGGAGACTTCAGGGCCGATTTGTAAGTAAAGTAGCTTGTTAGACTATTTTATTAAAGGATACGATTTTTTTTCTTGCCTGTCTCAATGCAGTACTCACATACCCACCCATATGCACATTAAAACTGTTATTACTTGTTTTAATATCCTTCCTGCCACACCGACAACACCCAGCATAAACAAATACCCACTGGCTGTGACTAACGCAGACTGCTGAAGTTTCATAGCTGCAGCTGAACTTCAAGATGGAATTTCTTTTTTATTCTGCACTGAAATGTGAATCTTGTCTCTGATGTTCTACATTGAAGTGGCTGCAGGAAGAGATAACTAGTGGAAGGGATCAATTCACAGCCAATATTGAGAGGAGGAATAATCAAAGCAACCAATAACTCTTTCAATGCACAAAAGGATGTGAGTCTTGTTTTATGTGATTTATGTTAAAACACGTGACCTTGTTCTTTGAGTAAAACCATTCAAACTAATAAAGAACGGAGCCAGTTTGAATATCAGCTGTACAAATAATATCTGACTGATGTTAGCCAATAAGAACAGAATTTATTGTTTCGTCTCTTTTTATGGAGAGACCCTTAAAATTCCCAAGGCAGCACTCGTAATCGTAAACCTTGCGTTCAGGCCGTGTTTTCCCAATTTCTTTTTTACAACTTTTGAATCTTTAATCAAATCAAAAACTACATTCTAGACAGACTAACCTTCTCTATGTAATGTCTTCAATGTATTGGCCATACATGTGACCAGGGCTGAAACCACGTCCCAGCCCGGAGCTCATTTATTCCAATAAAATTAGATTTTTCTGCTAAATTCTCAGACTGTTGGCTAACATCATGGTAATCAGTGTGTTTTGGGATAATAAAGCCCTCTGAGCATTTATATTGCTTTCCTTTGAACCGCTTTCCATGCTGTGTGCCAAAGCGTCCCGGCCCTGCCCAGTGCCCAGCTGCACGGCTCCGCAGACAAACATGGAAAGAACATCACCAATATTTGAACTCAATAACAAGATTTACGGGGGAAAAATAGCCGTAAATGTTGAGTGAGAGAAAATAAGGTTTGATTTTTCCCAAGTGAGACTGGCATTCATGTACGAGACGGGCACTGGATGTTTTAATTTTGAGTGGTCTTGTTGCCAAACACGTGCAGAATCCAACTAACAGAAACAAACGAGGCTGGTTCAAAGTCTGTGAACTTGACGTTGTGGGTTCATTGTCCATGTAAAGCCGCGTGGTTAAGTTTTCACGTCGAGTGGGCGGAGCGATGTCATGTATGTTGTTTTGCACGAATGCTATAAGGGTGGGGTTTGCGCCTCATAAAAATGGAAACACTCTCAATAAACATCACATCATATAACACTTCATATAACAGCAATATGAACATGCACCCCCGTGAGATGATCTTAATGAATCCTGCTCCGTCTGCCAGCATCGTGAAGT
Organism: Hippoglossus hippoglossus; assembly: GCF_009819705.1. Taxonomy (NCBI): domain Eukaryota; kingdom Metazoa; phylum Chordata; class Actinopteri; order Pleuronectiformes; family Pleuronectidae; genus Hippoglossus; species Hippoglossus hippoglossus. The sequence goes on from NC_047173.1 coordinate 2,959,776, forward strand.
GGCTCTGAGGGTGTAAAGAGTATCAGGTGGACGTGTGCGTGCAGGCGGGGTCAGGAAGCAAACAGTTGAGTTTCAGAGCCAGTTTTTGACAAACAAAGGCAGGGCGAGCAGGGATGCTTGTGCACTGACTCACGGGGTACACTTCCCCTGACACACCAGAGCAGGTACAGGAGGAGAACCGACCTTTGTCCCCTGGCTTGTGGCGGCGAGGAATGCGTGGTGATGTCAATCACTTATGAAAAAGTTACACACACACAGGAGTTATCAGCTTTCAGGGCACCTTACCGCATGGGAAACTAAACACTGAAGTATTTCCCTTGGGATTTTTCTCAGCAGCAGTGCTGTTGTGATACCGGACCTGTATTTATGTGCGTCAGTGGATGCTTTAATTGACCTTAGTGGGGCTGGGCAATAAAACAATATCAATCATTTTTGCAGTGCAATTTTTATCAATAGCATTATAACTATGCATCTATATACTGCTTATGCATTGTGTAAGCACAGTGAGAAGGTATAACACATAGTTGATCTGCCGATTTGTGAATGTTTTGCTTTTTTTTTACTTCTCTGTGAATAAAAAATAATTTTAAATCACAGCCTTCACTCAGGAGTAAAAAATCTGCCTTTAAACTCAAAATAGTAACATGACATTTATCGTGATTGACTGATGGGAACATTTTTGTCTTGATATAATTTTAGCCAGCCCTAGACTTTTTAGAACTGGAGCTTTGACCTTTGAAGAGCCTCTGGGGACCCAGATTACGGTCATACTAAATGTCAGAGGATGAAATCCCTGGATGCAGAAAACTTTGCACACTATTTTTATTGAACATAAATAGAAATAGACAGTTACGGAGCAAGTCTCTCACAAAATGTGGACATAGTAGGTTGTACACTGGTGTTATGTGTACCCTTATAGCATTAGTAATCATTTAGCCTGAGTTAAGTGGCCAACTGCCTCGCACTCAATCACCGACAGATGATCATTAGCGTCACTGTGTGTATTTGCTTGTGGATGTGTGATAAGGTCCCCTTTGTTTCATATTAACCCCAGTGTACAAAGTGCATGTTTGACTGCTGCTGTTTAGTCATGAATATTAAAGAACCACGAAATGTCATAATTCATGCACATGCACATCTAATGAGATATGTATGATCTGCACAGAAGATTGCACATGAATGAGGAAATAAAATCTGCCTTATATTCCAGAGATCGGATTCTCTTTGAAGAATTCATTTTCAGATGTGTAGTTGTTGCTCATCTGTCCACGGGCAGTTTACCAAGAGTAAGCAGGGATTTGGTTTCTCACTTTGAAAGAATACAAAAGTGTTGACGTATCCACTTGGCTGGTTGAACATATGAACCTGCCGCCTCATGGGATGATCTCACCAGCAACCAGGCCAATGTTGGACTTTAAATATTTTGACATTTTCATTGGTAAAATAGACAGAAAGTAGACATGGCAATCAGACCATGTAGTTGCTGCATTATGAGCAGCTTTCAGTTTAATAAAAAGGCATGAACACAAGAGACCAACTAAAGCCTTTTGTTTTGTATAACACTATTACACAAACTTGTGTGCTCTCCAAGGGTTTAAGACAGAAACGAATCAATATTTATATCTTTTTGATTTAAAATGCAATAATACAGCTAAAGATTAGAGCCCAGGCGATCGATGATATTGGCCTTTATGAGCCTTTCAAATACTGAAAATTAGTTTGAGTCCACAAAACACTTTTGTAGTTCCAAGGGTAAACAGCGTTGCAGCCAAATCCAATACAATTGACGTAACTGGTGACCACTTCTTCCAACGTAAAAAAACAACTGAAGAAAACTTAAAAGGCCTCCATGCTGCTCCTGTGGTAACATCCAAGTGTCCGTCAGCCCCGACGTTCAAATTCGACTCAAAACGGGTTATTCACACCAAGTTTTTAGCCTAAATGTTCACTGTTAATTTCTTTGCCCAGAGCTACGTTCACGTTCGTGCTCACAGCGCACAAGCTCTCGCCTAAGGGACGTGAGACGAGATCAGCGATAACTTGCGAGTTCACACGATACTCGTTACAGCCTACTCTCGTTAGACAGCACTCACGTATTCGGTACCATGAAACTGAAGTGACTTGATCAGTTTATTTTTCATAGCTGTGCTTTTGTGTCATCTCAAAAATGTGTTCTGTGGAAGAGGCCTACAGAATTCAAAATACCTTTTATTTAAAAAAAATACAGTATTTGGTGAAACTGCACAACATATACTTTATAGTAAACTGTAAGGTTCTGTTCAGGCAAAGTCCTTTATGTTTCCAGGGGCGGGCGGGGCATCTTTGACATAAAGAGCTTTGTCTTTCCCTTTTATCTTCTCTGATCACGAACAACTCTCTTTCATTACAAATACCCTTGTCTGCTTCGGTGCCACTTGCTTTAGAACAGTTGTTAAGGCCTTAAAACCCCCCAAGCTCATTATATTGCAAATTCCAAGCACAATCAATGTTATGTCAATATTGTAGAGTGAGTTTTTTTTTTTTCTGTATGTACACTGACACACGCACACAAGCATCTTAGTAATATTTACATTTGTTATTTCTCATAGATAAACCTCTTTATTGACCTTTGACACAGTCCATTTCAGACAAACACACCCTCGTGTATATTTTAACAGAGACGTTAAATGCCAAACCACAGTAAAGTCTAAAATCATTCTTCTCTCATGACGGCTCCATCTATTCACTGGTTAGTAAGAAACAGTGAACGTCATTTCTTAGGTTATCAAAGTTTCAAATATCCAGTATTATGGAGCATTTCACCCCAGATTGAGAAGACAACTGGGTGAAAACTCAACGTAGTGCAACGTAAATCATGTAAACATCCACATGGACTGTAATGGAGTTTACTATAAGAAGTGTGTGATTAGCCGCACAACAATTCTAACAAATATCACGTTTACCACAGTGAAACATGTTCTACTCATTCTCCCATTACAGAGCCATTAAGTGTTTGAGATGTTGAGAACTTCAATGATAGAATGACTATAGAAGTTTTGATCAAATAACCTGTGGCGTTTTAACTAACAGGGGTTCCTCCTGTAGAAGTTTACAGACTCACATTATGAGTGGTCAAATAAAGGGTTGAGGACACTTAAACAGAATAATCTACCCGTGCCAGGGGTGTCAGCACTTTGACAGTTAAATCTAAACAACACCTGCAGTGACCTTTGACCCCTGACTTGCCCCGGGGACACCCAGGGAGCGTCTCATTTTCCTTCCCTCCGTAGCTGCTGTTGTTCCCCCACAACACATGCCGTTTATTCCAAACACCTTACAGGAGCATCGGTGCATTCATTTCCAATGTGGGTGGTCCAAACAGGACTTTCAACCTTTCTCTACTTTTATTTTATTGTCGATGATTGTGGTATGACTGAGTTTTATAAACATCTCAAACCGCTTCTGCACTGTCGGATAATTCTGGTTTATTGAGAGCTTATTTAGTGGCGTTCTTATGTACCGGGCTTCCCAGAAATCACTTGTTAACCGTGTGACTAAAGTGATGACTTTCTCATTCCTCAGAATTTACTGCTTACCGGATGTTTGGATATCTTATCCCACATCCTATCTGAGGTGGGTCAGATAAGGGGGTCGGGGGCTGTGTTCATCCATTTATGTAACTCACTGTCATTGACCAACTCTGTATTTCGGCAGAAACTAAACTATTCCCCTCTTGTCCGGAATCTTTAAAAATATTGTCCCTCCTCTCTCTGAGCACCAGCTTTTCACTCCATGTTTGAGCATGGCCTTCTTTGGAAACAACTATAAATGTCTTGTGTTATGAAGTACACACAAACCAGAACAACAGGGTTGTGTGGATGATGAAAAGTACTGATTTGTTCCTGAAGTGGTGAATAACTGAAGTGCTAATCTCTGTTTACATTATCATATTCACAGGTTTTCAATTATACTAAAAGAATAGTCCATTAATCAAGTCAATTGTTAGACACTATGTCAAGTTCCAGTTTTCCTGTTTTAACTTTTTCATACATTACTGTAAACAAAAAAATATTTGATGCACTCACCTTTACCAAATATTTACCTGATTCATTAGGATTTATTTAGATTAGCTTGGTGAGGACAACCACCAGGAGGCAACACATGCATATGATAATAATAAATAAATTCCCAGCCGTAAGTGAAATGACCCTTACACAGATTATTATGTAAATAAATAAAACCATCATTACCTCATCATTATGTTTATTTTGATATTCTTTTATCAGCCCCTTGACTACACTCAACCACTGTGGGTGCTATCAAATTAAAAATATCGCACCCACGTTGATGAGACATGAGATGAATGTAACTTTATTGTCTATCCCGGCACCGGGCCATATTTAGGAGGCGTGAAAGGTTAGCAGGGAGTGCTGCCGGCGCCTGCAGTGCTGTAGGACAGTTGCTGTGTAACTGGATGAACGCCACCTGAAGCAACACTTGCGGGGCGGCAGTATGACTGGAATGGCTCAGCCTCACGAGCAGCACTTGCCGGACACACACGCAGAACAAGTGTTTCTGAGGCAGCTCAGCATCTCTCCGCATGCTCATGACTCCTTAGGTCCCACCATGGAAGCCAGCCCCCCCACCCCAAACCATGAATCTTCAATATTATAAACTATCATTTACGGTCACTGCAACGATTACGATCATGTGTGAGTCCCGGAACGGGTCATTAGATCTGAGTAGTGCCGGTGGTTTGGTTCCCTGTGCTGTCACGTCTGCTGAATATGATGAGACATCGTTGTTTCATCGCCTCCTTTAAACATGCTCCACAATGTCTCAACATTTCATTGTTTGTTTGAATTTCAGATGATTTCAATCATGGTGCTTGGTATTATTACAAATAGTTTTTCCTTGTATTTTCAACAGCTAGAAACTTGAGAAATCTTCCTACTAGTGGTGTTTTTTTTAAAAGGTCACAGCCTCTACCAATAAATGCGATGATACAGGAGTCAGTCCCTGCTGTTTACAGGCTGCGTCAACTCGGCAGGACATTTGTAATGTATTTACTTGTTGCACAGTCCACTAAGCCATGTATGGCAAGTCCGAGGCACACTGCTCATTTAAAGTATTTCGTCGGTGTGAAATAATGCTTCAATAAAAATCCAGTTTATTGTTGGTACAAGGCAGATCTAAGGCGCTGCTTTGATGTTGTTCTTCTTGGTGTATAACCAACTATTCACTGAGCGGTAAGTGCTCTGTCATTGGTCGGACCTATACTTGCCGTAATACACTTAATTATCACGTGGCTTGAAGAAGAAGTTGTTTGACACGAGAAGGACTTACAGTAAGCATGGCTGGATTGTGGGGGGTCGGCGTTTTAGTACAAACAATCCCACTATGGAGTCCCAAAAAAGGCAACCCTCTCCCCTTTCAGAATATCTTAACAAAATAAGATATTTGGGTCCTGTCCAAATATTTGGGAGGGAGGAAGGTGTGGTATAAAGGACCCCCCCTTCAAATGTCACGAGGGTCCAAGGACAGCTTAGTGGCTGATGAGGCTTCTTTGAGGAAGTAGCCTAACTGGGGTCATGTTCCCGTCTCCTCTGTGACTGGGTGGATTCCTATCTGTCAGTCCTGGTCTGGATTGGAGGGCTGCACTGCGACACCACCATGCTGAGGCTGTGGTAGGTAACGGGGAGTGGATGTTTTCTCAGGACACCACCAGTTTCCCCCTCTTATCACCTTCTGAATTCCCAGATTACACTAAGTCACTGGCTTTGCTCACTCTTTGGCTGGGACTTTGGGTCACTGGTGGTTAAAATCGATCTGGTGCTTCCTGAATATTCTCATACAGTAATTTGGTTGGAGTCATGTTTGTTCACAGCACAGTGAGGTGACCGCTTGTAGTGACACTGAGGGCATTCTTAAAACAGGCTCTGTACTGTACATGGTGGTTTCTGATGCCCTTTATATTTGTTATCACACAGGTCACTGCGAAGAGGAAGCTCCTTCACCTTCCTCACCCCTGGACCACAATGGGACTTTAGTCTGGTAAGTGCAAGCCTCTCATATTCCAATCGAAACAACCTACAGCAGAGAGGGGCAAAAACATGTACAAGGTGGCCCATTGCCAAGCAAAAATAAATGATATACCTACTCTATTTACTTCATATGTGATATACAGTGCAGAGTTGTCTTCTGGCTGACTTCTGTCCTGCCGTGCAAACTGGGAGTGCACGTTTAACATCATAACAAGGTCTATTGGCTTTAAATCTCATCAGAGTCCAGGAAATGGTATCGCTGTTCACTGTCACAGCGATGAAAGGCGGCTCCTCGTTGGCCCGGGGCTACTGTAACCCAGATAAACCATTCAGACTGAAGGACAGATGTTTTTACTTTTTACTTATTGAGCTTTATTAAAAAGATATGAAAACTGAAACAGTTTATACACAACTGTAACTGGTTTTGATGGTAATTCAAAATAAGATCTTTTTTTCCCCCTTTATTTGCTCAAGATTGTACAGTTTTTATCACTCATAATAAAATGAATGTTACTTATTGGGATGTAAAAGGCATGGCAACCAAATGTCAAACTCACAAAAGAAAAGAGGTAAATAGGGAACAAACAGCTATTTAGTGCCTGACTGAATAATTAAGTCTAACAATATGTAGGCCAATATTATTATCAACAAATATAGAGTAAAATATTCCATTGCAATTACAGAAGCTGTTATACATGCAGAACTGAAGTAGTTGTGTTGAATGTTGGTTGTAAACACAGGGCGGACAGTCTGAGGTATTTGAAGTTTTTGTGATCTATGGTTTTATTGTTGTGAGAGTTGCAACCCATCCAGAATGTTGGCCTGGTTTTGTTCAGGGCTGCTGAAGATCTGGTCCTGTGTTCGTATCCACAAAGCATCTGATGTTACCACTGGTGCTATTCACTGCTGTACTGGGAGCAGCCTTTAAGGAACAATGAGATAGTCCTGAGCTAACCCAAGGGGTTGACTTGACTCATGTTAGTATATACAGTAGATGACATCATGTTTCATGAGTGAACTTCCTCACAATGTCCACACTGACTTGGTGTTTGACAGGTGAGCTCAGTCTGTCAGTGAACATGTAAATACTCCTTTATACACAGTGTGGGCAACAATTTATTTATATGTACTGATGGAAGCTGATGATTGTTTAATGTTTACTTAAGGACATGCGGAACAAAAATGGTAAAACAGAGAAGTTTGGAAATGTAAATTCTGCATTTTACAATGTTACAACAGCCGCTAGTCGTTTGTAGTCTAGCTCTTTCTGTAACTACCAACCAAAGTATTCCTGTTTACACGCTCACGTCAAGTGTAAGTGAGTGGTCATGTGATATGCGTATTCAGGTGTGTTAGTATGGGCGGGGATAAAACTGATACGGAGTCTAAAAGCCTATGTGGAATTGTTTTCGTATTAAAACGCCATTTTCAGATAATAACATAGTAGTATGGATGTAGACTAAGTCTGCCTGTTAGGAGGTTCTAGGTTCTTTCGCATAGTAAAGTAAACATCTCTTATACTTCCATTTCTGCTAGAATCAAGATGATCGTGTTACTTATACTACATAAGTGAATATTTGCATGAAGTTGACTTCACTCTGCAGGGTAGCAAAGAGTTTTTTTAGTCTGTCAAGCGTTGTGAGGGCCACAGAGTTGCAAAGCCATTCACTGCGATAGAAGCTGTCCCTGTCCCAATTTTTTGAATCTGTACATTTGAAAGACCTCTGTGAATGTTTTCTATTCAACCCCTGCTCTCTATGCTTTGTGTAAGTAGCCTGTATACCCCAGTCTTAAGTCTGTTCATGTAGCCAGAGACCAAAGTCTGGATATAGGAAATGCAGCCTGCTCCGATTCCAGCCCGTAAGAGAGGACCATAATGGCCTTCAAAGAGCTGCTGTCTCTAATACACTGGCCTGCTTGTGGTTTACAGTCGGACTTAAATGAAACGAGCATGACCGAAAACAGCGTACAGATTAGACAGCGAGCAACATGAAGAGTGTGTGCGCATTCCACGGTTTTAAAGCTGCCTAAAACACAATCCATCCCTCGTCTGAAGGCAGGGAGGGAGAAATAAAAGCAATGAGAGAAGGCCAACGGCTCTTTATCTTGTGCCAGCCTGCTGTCTTTGATTTGCAGACATGGCACGCTTAGCTCTTCCACCAAAACCATGTGGACCTCATTAGGTCACCCTTTCAATCCACCCCCCTCCCCCCGCTTCCAATTTATCTGTCACTTATAAATCTACCAAACAGCAAACAATAAAAGAATCTTGGAAGAGTCTTTGTCTTCCTGCCCCTCATTGCCCTACCTCCCCCTTGCCACTTTAAGCTTGAAGGTTTTGCCAGGCCTTTAAATACAGTTTTGCCAGGTCTTCAGGCTTTGAAGTGGTTAGGGGGGATTTTTTTTTTGTTCACTGCTGCCTGGAGCGTGGCCAGGTACAGGTGGGGGTGCATTGTCCCTGAGGCGAACTTGAGTGAGCATTCCCCCCCGAGCACTTGGTGCATTCTCTCAGACTACATCAGGCACGAGACCTCCAGGGGCTTTCTGTCATGGCAAGAATGTGAATCAGATTTCCAGCCCAGTGCCAAGGTGGAACAGATCAAACCAGCCTGCCGTTTTGGTGGAATGTGAAGGTAATTAACAAGGGTGAGAGTCAGATTCTGAGCTTTTTTGTCTCGTCAAGCAACAAGTTGAGACGGCCAGCGATGTCAGCCTCAAGAGTGCCTCGACCCGATAAGAAGCATTCCTGCTTTAATCAGATGATGTGATTTAATGTGGCTGTCAGTGGCTGAGTCGCGTCTGGTTTTTCACCCAAACCTTGATAATTATTGTGGGAAGGCCTTGCCCATATCAACAGAAATTTGAATTCGTACTAACACCAACACCTTGCTGATTATCTGAATATTTCAGCATTCCACAGACGGCAGGATTTAGATCACATAACCTTTGATGACACAGAAAGCCTCTCAGGTGTTGCACTCCAGTGGATGCTCATCCATGTCAGGGAGAGGACCCAGCACAGCTGCTTCATCACTCTGCAAGTACACCTCACTTTGATGTTGCATTGCAGTTGTCCACTACCTTGGATTCATGCCTCTTAATAACTGATAGCACGTGTTGAGTGAAATTAGGTTTTAGCCTGTTTTACTAGCTCTGTGTGATGTTTTACAGGCGCTCATAAACGTATCTTGCTGCAGTGATCTGATCAGTAGAGACCCAATAGCCACGTGTTTTTAGGCAAAGTGAAAGTTCAATTGGCCTCACTTTAAAGGGATAGTTCACCCAGAAATGAAAATTCACTCGTTATCTACTCACCACTATGCCGATGGAGGGGTGGGTGAAGTGTTTGAGTCCACAAAACACTTTAGGAGTCTCAGGGGTAAACAGTGTTGCAGCCAAATCCAACACAATTGAAGAAATTAGTGACCAAATCCTTAGACGTAATAAAACAACAGAAAAACATAACATGCCTCCATACTGCTCGTGGAGTGTCATCCAAGTGTCCGCAAGTCCCCACATTCATATTTGACTCGAAACAAGGTCATTTCCACTGTGTTTTAAGCCTAAAAGTCCACCAGAAGTGGCTACGCTAGCAGACGTTATCATTTCTGATGGTCCCTGAATGCACCTCGTAGGAAGATATCAGTGAAACCAAGAAAACGAAACTTCAATACTAATGTTCGCAATCTTGTTTCACGATACATGATGCTGTACCCTAACCTCCTGCCAATGCTGCAGGTGCAGCTCTCATCAGAATTTGTAGAAAGCCTGTATTGTCATTGTATCAGCAGAATACAAGGAAATCCAAATTGCTGCTCTATTGATGCATATTACTTGATCAGGGAGGGCCATGTCAAAGCAGTGTTTCCCATTAATTATCTAGACTGAGGTGGCCCTTCATATTCTAATTTGTCCTCCCACAGTTTCATATTCTCTATCTCTAACTTGGTCTTTTGCTCCATTATTTCCATTTTATAGTTGTGTGCAGTACCATTCGCAACGTGTTTGCGCAGACAAACATTTTTCATTTTTCTTTATCTCTTTTTTCTCTCTCCTTCTCTGTCCACCTCTTCCTGTCTGCAGAGTAAATATGTATCCTCCCTCTCACTAGACTGTACTTGTTAAACAGCTCTTGGCAAGTTAGGCTCCTATCTAATACATGCTTGGGTCACAACAAGCAGGTTGTCAGGTCATACGATGGATTTAGTTTTCTCTGAACATCTTGACTTGATGATGTCATGGTAATAAGAAACGTGTGAATGAACGTATGGGATATTGTACGAGTTGTGGCAGGTAACAAACCCCTCAGCAGGCTGGTATCTAGAGGCAGAAGAGTAAAACCCCTCATTGTGTTTATCTGAAAGTGTGAGACGTGTGTGTAGTGGCAGCTCCTCATCCCGGCTCTCCCTTTGTGTTTCTGTTGTGTGGACATCATTATCCTTTTGTGTGGATCTGTCAGTCGCTCCCCAGATGAGTAATGAAGTTAGTGTGTGTGTGTGTGTGTGTGTGTGTGTGTGTGTGTGTGTGTGAGTGTGAGTGTGATCACCTGCGAGTGGGGTGGTTGTGTTTGTTGAGTCAGAGTATTTACGTTGTACCAAGCCAACCATTTGAACAAGTTGTTGCTTGGAGTGTGTTATTCTATCTGCGAGTTGCTGACGGAGGGTTTTCCAAAGGTGGGAGGACCAGGATGGCTCATTTTTTTTCTCCTTTTCCCCCGCTGTGTCTGTTTTTGGCACAGAGATTACGCTTGTGTCGTATTTATCTCATATGTAAGACATGCGCTTAGGGCAATATTTAACTTGGAGAGGGAGCATTCACACTTAGCACGCACGCTCAGCAGACAATGACCTGCTGACCTGCTGAAATGTACCCACCCCATTTACTGTGGCTTTAGTGTCCCTGTTCAGACAAACACTTTTCATATCCCGTACAAGGCACTCCTATAATGATGTTGTGTGTGTGTTATATTATACAAATGTGTGCATGTTTATATAAGGTTTTGTGTTTACATTGTGTGTACGCCTTTCTATGTTCATATGTATGTGTATATATTATGGAAGCGTATTGCTGTCAAACTGTATTAATAAATGATGAAACGTGTGCGGCAAGTAGAGAAAAAGAGGAAAATGTCCTATTTAAACAATTTGATTGAGTTCTACTTTATTCTTGGGTTGGGACATGATGAGATTTAGCTTTTATTGAGCACTGTGAATGACATCATGATAAGTATGCAGGCACTAAGGAGGATTTAAAAATGTGTGGGGCTGTACAGCCTTGGTTAAGAGCCTCGACTAAATGATATGTAATGTAATGTAATAAAGAAGGAAGTAGACATCAGTTCATGTATATATGTATATATGAACATGTTAATCCATCAGTTTGTCAGTTAATTCCTTAGAGAGCTTTATAAGCTTTAATACTAACACTGAAACTCCTTGTGCTCAGCTGCAGCTGTAGCACTGAGTGAAAGTCTCCCGAGTAGAAGTGAAAGAGACGATCTTTTGTGATTCGCAGCTCTATTCACAGGCTCGTATTGAGATGCAACTTTGAACAAACCAACCTATTCATTGCTATGTAAGGTCACAACTCTACTTGTAATCAGGCAGGGGAAATATTTAACAGTGTGGAGCTGAATTTGTTGAGCAGATAGCTCTTAGATTTTTATGGTTGTGGGAAAACAAACACTAAAGAGAGGAAATGCCGCACAACACCACAGGGCTTTAACACAAACAAACAAACATCTCCAGCCATTCATTGTCAGCCACCCCTGACCATTATATATCCATTTTGGCCCTCCTCACCTCGCTTGTCTATCAGGTCTTGACATCCTGTGTGTCCAGCCAGAAGCATTCTAGCTTCCATGGTTAATGGAGCGCAGTAACTGACCCCAGGGTGTCCCAGCAGCCACCTCTGCTCATCTGGGCTTTTACAACCCTCAACAGGCCAGACTACTGTTCTCACCTGCTAACTGACTCGCTGACTGACCGTCCACATGCAGGTGTTAAAGTGTCCCACTGCTTAATGAACCCTTTCCTGTTTTCTGCAGGACCTACAGCAGTGTATATTGTAGCTTTACAATAGAGCTACAGGGGAAATGAGCATAACTCACCTGAGTTACAGGAGGATAATGGGGGGGGCTGTAAATGTTTCTATGACAGTCTCATCATGGCACCCAGACAAGGATGTGTACTACATCAGAATGGAAAGAAAACACACTGCAGCATATTAGTTGTTCCCAAATGCAAGGGCTCTCAGGTTTGCTTTTAAATTGAAATCCCGGAAGTGTTTGAATAAATGATCCCACTTCTGACATCTTGTTCATCTTGATTGTTTTTAACTTGAGAGAGAGCTCAACAATCTAACCGGCTACAATATCCTTGGGGGCAGCTGTGGCTGAGGGGTAGAGCGGTCGTCCTCCTAACAGAAGGTCGGCAGTTCCATCCCAGTCCATCTGCATGCCGAAGTGTCCTTGGGCAAGATGCTGAACCCCGAATTGCCCCTCCATAGTAAAAAAGTGCTGCGAATAGATGCACTGTATGAATGTGTGTGGCAAACTGTAATGTAAAGCGCTTTGAGTGGTAATCAAGACTAGAAAAGCACTTTATAAATAGAAACCAAACCAAACCATTTATAGATAAACAGACACCTGGAGCAAAAACCAACTATCATGTGTGATCCAGACTCACCTACTAATGTACGTGTTTTTGGCAGATGTGACTTCTCACGCTATGCATCGTAATAGCACTGGATGACACATGATCACTAATGACACTACTCATGTCTTTTTACAGAAGCGGAAGCGCAGGGAGAAGGATGACAGCGACGCAGTCAGCCTCTGCAGCTTCGACTTCAAGGTAAATCACATCATCAGACCTCATGAGGCAGATAACACACACCCACACACACACACACACCAGAGCTTCTTACACTTTCCCCCTTTCACAGTTTATTATAATCATGATACAATTGTGTATTATGCTATGCTAACATTTTGTAATATTGTGTTTGTGTTATGGGATTGTAGTTTGTTTAAAAGTGTTGAAGAATGATTAACAATCACATTGCAGAAAGTGAAACCAGTGTTCCTGGTCAGACAGTTTACATTTTCTTGATTTGCCAGGGGCCCCTGGTACTGCTTCCTCTACCCCTGGTGGACAGTAGACCCCACTTAAAAAACAGTAAATAGGATCCACACATCTCCTCCTTTATATCACTGATCACACTCTTTACATTACACCCGTTCAGTTTTATAAACATCATATAATAAGTCAAAAGCGTACGGTTGATGTTAAAAAACACCCACACAAATAAAAGCAATACAGCAGAAATTACATCTTATGCAGGCCTCCAAAAACACTGTTTTCATATGCCTTAATATGTTAGCTGGCATATTGATAACAGGCCAGTAAAACCAAAGGAAGAAATCCGAGAAAACAATAACTGCTGGCTTCTTACAGAGGGTCTCAATCTAATGTAACCTAGAGCTTCAGCCTAACGTCCTCTCCCTCTGATGCTTTTGAAGTGTTAGTCACTGTGACACACAACTGCACTTTTGAAATAAAAGGGAGGTGCCGTATGTTCTCTGCCCTTCAAAATAAACAACATGTTGTGATTCAGCTATGATCTTAGGCCTCCGGGTCTGGACAACTAGTCATATGCAGACTTGAGAGGCCAAGTCATTAAAAACAAGGATAAAATCAAATCAAAAGTAGAATGGCACGCAGAGAGTATCAGTCCCTGCAGGAAACCACATTTCTATTCACTAGATCTGGAATTTTATTTAGAATTGCACACACTGTCAGTCCTCAAACATGCCTGATTTTCTTCATCAAGGTCCATGCATTATTCTCTTAAATTAGTCTGTTTATGGTGTTGTTCAGAAACATTTGGTGATAAAAGAAACACTAAGCTGCCTAACGGAAAGCCAGAGTCCATATCTGATCTCTTGCTAAAGCTGGAGTGTCTGCTTCTCCTGTTTATTCAGAGAATATCATCAACATGACCGAGTTTTTCTTTGGAAGACATCTAGATAAAACCTCTGTTTGTTTTGTAAGGTCTGCTGTTAGTTACGCAAAACCAGGTACCTGGATTCAGAGATCCGACAGACAACCAAACCTGGTTTGGGAATTATATCCCTCATTATGTGTGTGGGCGTTAAATGAGCACACCTACACGTTTGTGTACATAGTCTGTCAGTGCTGTAGAACAGACTTTAGCTTCAGGCATGTTTCATTTTTCTTCCAGACATGGGAGATTTCCACATGGATTGCTTGTTTATACAGAAGTGGTTCAAAGTTTTCTGGTGTTTATGTCAGATCAGAATTTTTGATTCTTGTGTCTTGTTTGACATATTTTTGTACAAAACTCCTCTTATCCTGAGACAAGCATCAATGAACAGTTTACAATCCAGCCGCCGCCTCCATCCATCCACGCTGGTTGTTTTGGTCCTCCACCCACTGGAGAGAGATTAGCAGAGACTTACAGCCTGGATTTCTGGAACCAGTCCGATCAGTTGCTGTGATTTAGATAAACAAAATTCAAACTGTGTTTTTGTGTATTTTATTTTCTAATTGAGCTGCTTCCAGCACCGTCAAATCCCTGCACACTCTGTGGCATATACAGAGACATCTGTTGTGGAAATCCCTTGTTAAACATATGGCTGCTGCTGGTACATTCACTGCTGCCCTTTGGCTCTCACTCCAAATGGAGCTGTTGAGTAAAAAATCAGAGTTACGAGGAATGGCCTGAGAAAGTGGCTCATTTACAGTTTCTTAATTTTGTTGCACACTGTTTGATTTTTTTAGGGTTTTAAATAACATCTGTCGCACATTTCTTGAATTCACAGCTTCTCTGAAATACTGGAGCTCATTTCGTTGAATGTTCAGTGGCCACAGTTCTTACTGTAAAATCTATGGTCCAATCCTTACTTTGGACTTTAATTTTTTTGGATCATGGGCTGTATTGAAGTGAACATCCATAGCAAACTGTGCAGAGAGACACCTGTGCACTAGAAAACATGACGACAAACCCCTGACAGCAAGAAGAAGCACACTTTTGTTGTACATGGCTAAACGATATGAAATAAAGAACACAATTTAACCGACTTTACATGAACAGAGGCCAGGACAGAAAATAAACCATCCATATACTACTGCACATAAAACAAGCAGGGGCAGGTGACGCATCCACGTGCACAGACTTGTCAGAGGTTCTCTTTGTGTCGTATTTATAAACACACTCGGACCTGTTAAATAGGTGTCTTTAATTTTATATCAGCAGAGAATCTGTTAATAGAAAAAGTAACCAGATGGGAATGTGCAACATTACCCAAAGTGGCCTTATACCTCCTATTAAATATTAATAGATATTAAAGTCATATCTACCATAGAATAAGGCTTGTGAAACACTACCTCTGATGACAATCAAACGTATGATGCATCATATCAGCCAACATTTCTCTTGAACTCGTCACACCAGCTTCACATCATGTATTTCCATGGAGGCGGTCCAGCCCCCTCGTTGGGTTGGACGGTGGCTTCGCCCTGCACAGGCCTCGTCCTGCCCTCAGCTCATGTCTATGTGCCCTGATACCTCCAGCACAAATTGTCATCACAATAAGAACTTCAGTGTCAGTGACGCACATGGTGTTTAGAGTCGGATCACCTGAGTTGTAACTCGGGCCTGAATTCCCTGAAAATCTCAGTGCTTGTGTTTAGCTGAAAACACTCTAGGTACATGTTAAAGGAATATACACACAGAGTTTTGGGCAATACTACAGAACATCCCTGTGTGAATTGTCCAACTGTTGCTGTGTCACAGTGACATATGTCATACACGGTGGCATATGACCTGATTTTAACATGGTAAATGGTGTTTCCCTGTTAGTGTTTGAAGCTCTATCAGTATATCAGCTTGTTCTATCCACAAACGAGGCGGGTTTCACTGAGTCGTAGTTACCTCCCTGTGTTTTGTAGCAACCAGGGTTGTTCTGGGTGTGAACACTGACAAAACAAAACGTCAAGAAGAGAAACTAAAACTGTTGAGTAATCCAAGGATGGTTTGAGAACTGTGGTTTTTATTGTTTCTGCGGGCTGTTGTAGTTACATCACTGTCTACTTCGTCTGCATAGCCCCATCTTTATTTAATTATAGACACAGAGTAGTGGAGGTATTTATAGGTCCCTGCAGATAAACTCACTCCTTTACCCTGTGGCAGAGTTTTTATTTAATTTAAGTTTTTATAGACTCCCTCTTGATAATTCCATTATTAGTACCGATTCCTTTATAGTAAGAGAGAAATAGTACAATACAGGGCATGAAGGCATGTAAACATCAAAACGGCAATCTTTCTTGGTTTGACCCAGGAACACTTTTTTTCTATCCCTTCCTCTAACAGGTAAAAAGAATGGTTTTAAACCCTGTGAGATGGATCCTGTATATTTATGTGTGTCTGGTAAACTTGGAGCTATGGAAGGAAATGTTGCAGCCATTGATTAGTGTTTGTGCAGCCAATAGCGCTGAATAGATTTAAACAGGAACTAGCAGCTCAACATGGAAAGTCCGATTTAAACCATAGGTCCCTGTGTGTTAAAATAATATGTAAGCATTGCAGCTCTTTCAACAGTCCGTGTGTGGCCATCGTTTTTGTAAGAGGCACTTAACAGTGTGTGGATGACTTTAGTCAATGAAAGTGATGGCTTTAGCCATCACTTTCATTGCAGACAGATGAAACCAGTAGTGATGCATACACCATGTCTGAAACAGGATTTAGACAGCGCTCCCGTCAATCATCAAAAATCGGATGAGGGAATGTTATCGGTTCCTCCCTCCGGCAGACTTCCACCCTCCTTGGGAACCTATTATTACAAGTAACACTGCAAGGTTGTAATCTCACTTAGAAACAGTTTAAATATGGGCAATTTTGATAAAGTGACAGATCTCACAGATCAGTTGTTGCTACCATGAAAGATGAAAAATTCCCTGTTTCGCCCCTATTTTCTGATCCTGCTGACTTTGATCAGCAGAGGGCGGCATTACCTCCACCATCCTCATGTTGTTATAGTTGGTCACTACTCTGCAGACTTTCTCTGCCCAGGGTTGCCTGCCCAGTGCCTTCCCTAAAGCTGTAATTAGGATCCGTGTGTCGTGCTCTCACTGCTGCTGATGTGGATGTTAAGTTGAGCTTAGCCCCTCAGGCCTCAGAGCTAAGTCTGTTCCTGGCACGGCAAAGGTTAGGCAGCGGTGAAACTCCGCCGCTCACTGCATTACTCATCCTCCTTCCCCACACTGCGCTCGCATTGTCAAGTACGTGTGCGTGCGTTTCTGTGTGTTCAGGAGTGTAAATCACGGCTGCACTCCAGCTGCAGCTCAGTGTGACTAGGGGGCGAACAGGCCAGGCAGGCCTAGCCATGTTACGCTGTCGTTTTTATAGTGGCTGGGCCAGATGTACAGCTGATTCAGCGCTAGGTCTCCCCAGAGTGTGAGTAACAGCATGGCTGCACGGTGTCTTCTCGATGTAAGGACAGACTAAACACAGACAGATTTAATTTTTAATTAGATCCTCTGACTCCTCAGTCTGCATAGTTTTACACTCTGCTGTTCTTTTTCTCGCTTGAATCTAAATCCTCGCCCCTTTGTGTGTCTAAAGCCACACTATTCCACTTTGTTTTGCATCCTAATGAATGTAATCCAGACTCCGTGTGCTGTTGGTCTGCAGCAGATGAGCTTTCCAGACCACTCAGTCAACAAACCTAAAGAACAAGGTGTCAACATCCATACACCTCGAACGGCATCTGTGTTTTGTCACCCACGCAAACACACAGCACCAGCATGAGGCCTGTGTCCTTTTTCACACCTCCATGTTGACCCAGGAGGATGAACTAGAGTCATGAACGGGCTTGTCCATTTGCCCAAAACACATTCACACACATTGAGACACACATTCACCTCTCCGACAGACCAGAGCTAACACCTCCACTTTTTTGCTGTGCATTTGTGCACCAGCTGCATGGGTGTGTGTGCTTCAGGTGTGGTTTCCCTCAGCCCGTCTGCTGGAGTCGTCTCTGTTGTGCAAACATGCACGAAGAAGAGCCAAAGGTTTCACTTCGGCTTCAGTTTGGACCTTTGTCTTTACTGAAATTGGCAAACTTGCTGCCCCCCACCCCCTTATTAGGCCAATCAACATATGGTTGTTAGTCGCACCCCCCCCCCCCCCCCCCCCCCCCCGCCACTCAATATACAGGTTTCACTTTAAACATCTGTCTGAACTGTGCCCCTGCTATTGATATTCTAATTGATCACCTCCCCCATTTCAGCTGAAGATACTGATAAGGACGGTGAAAAGAAAAGAGCTTTTCCCTACAGAAACTGCTTTAATTAGCTAACAAGAAATACCAAAATAAAATGACTTTGTAATTTACTCATTTAAAATATATCAACCAGAATAAGTCCTGTAGTTTCAAACATTTTAGCACCTGATACCAGTCGTTGTAGAAGTTGAAACAAAAGAATCTCTCAATTGTGTTTGGGCTGCAATGTTAATAATACATGATGGTTTAAGTTTTAGTGATTAACATTAGCCTATTAAAAACTGAAATTTTGCAGCATTGAATTTCCCCTGGAGCATGTGCAGGGTTTTTTTATTTATAAAAAGGTGATTTGACCATAATGTCATCATGACACTACTGATCACTATTGATTGTTAACTTTGCAATATTCATTCTTTCTGTGCAATACATTGGTTAATCCTTACACTTAAGTATTGCATGTTACTTATTATTACTTACTGATGACTATTTTTGACTCTTGATGTTGTATTATAGCAAATTTCCCCTTGGTGGGACTAATAAAGGATTATCTTATCTCATCTAACGATTACAGTAATGAAGGGATATAAAGTCATAATTGAATCTGTGATTGAACTTTATTGACATGTTGACAGTTTTCTTAAATCAGTCTAATTCATTGGTAAACTTTTATAAAACTCTAAGTAACAAACCCTGCTGTCAACCTTACAGGTATAATGACATTTTAGTATGATTGTATTCATTATCAAATACATAGTTATTTTCCTCCCTTTTCATTATTTATTTTGTCTTACTGCCATCCAAAGCCTAACATTATTCAATTCATAGTGATTTTAAAGAAAAAGAAATAAAAACATCACAATACATCATTGTTAGATGGTAGAGTATTGAATCAGCTTTGGACCCATTCATGAGCCAGCTGTCACCCTGCTTCCCACTGAGAGCAGAGACTCCAGGCTGCAGCGTAGTTTCAAACACTTAACTGATAAAAACGAGGATTACACTGATCATTACACTGAATATTTCATGTTCAGTTTGATATTTTCCAATATTTACAAGTGGCAGTTCACCAAAAACTGGGCAGCATCCGGCAGATAAACCCCAATCGCAGCTTTAACCCAGATCACTGTATCGTTTTGGTTCTGAATTGTACTAGATAAGCTGGAACCGAAAATATTTAGCATTTTGTCTAGATAAAGAATTTATATAATATTCTCTAATCTATATTAATATTCTTTAACTTTAACCATTTCCAGGTAAATTTGTGTAAAAGTGCTATTTTATATTTGCTCTTCCTCTTTCCTTAAATAGTTAAATCTCATTGTTCAATTGCAGCATCAGTAGCATATATTTTATTTCTAAATGCGAGGAATTATTGGCAGTACTATCACTGTCATATGTTTATCTAAAAACAAGTATCTGGCAAAAAAGAACTTGATACAGTATTCCAAATATCACAATGCATAAAGAACTCACTAATTCTTTGGCTGGCTTTACTGCAGGTAAGTTTCCTGAAGAAAAACCTGTATTATGTTAGACAAGGTTCAGTTCTTTTGCGACTTTCCCTGGACCAGAGTTTGTTGTGTCAACTCTGTATTACTGAACTTTACCTGTGATCTTAGTACGTCTCACTACTCTTTTCACTGAGTGGCTGGATCAGACACAGCGTACAGGCAGCTTGTGCTCACTTCCAAGCAAAACCCATGCAGTCCCGCCTCATGTACAGCCCCAGGGGCTGAGCGGAGGCTCCTCCCTGTCTGACTTTCTGGTATAAAGCCCTCTCCCCCTCAGTAGACCTCAGACCAAAGTTTAGAAAGTGTGTGTGTATGTGTGTGTGAGGGGAGCTTCATCCCCTGAGGAAAGAAGAAAACGACGAATAGGAGAAAAGCTTATTTATTTATTTAAGGGTTTTTTTTCCCGCTCACACAACCCTTGATTTTCATCACCTTTTTTCTCTAATGTGGATTACTTGGAGCTGACCCCGCTAGGATTAAGAAAAGGATATTGTGTTTTTACTAAAAGCTATGGTGGCTTACGATGAACTGGGTAGCTTGGTGCCTATCAAACGGACTCTGCAAGTGATAGACTACCTGAACCAAGCCAACAAAGACTTAGAGGTGAGTTCCGCAAAAAACGCACATGATTGTGGTGGTAGTGGCTGGTACTTCCACTTTGCTGAGCTGCTACCGGTGTCTCAGCAGAAACTGTTTGACTGGAGTTCATTTAGGTGAAGTCCTATCTTTGTGTCATGTGTCAGAATGTGAGTAAATCAGTGCCTAACCTTGTTTTTATCTTAGTTGGGTGTGCTATGTGTGCTCTTAACTGGCCTGTGCCTGTGAGATGAGACTTTGAACTTTGTTCTTAGGCACTTAAAACTCTGCGTGAGATACTACCTAATCTGGAAAAGTTAATCATTGGATCACATTGTACCTGAAGGAAGCTGTAAACAATAAACCGCGTCCGACCCAGCAGGCTGCTCAGCCTTGGTGCAATACGCAGAGATCAGGTTGTCTGCAGACTTAAAGTTTCGCAAAGAGCAAAGCCACGGGGTGAATTCTCAGTCAACAACCTTGCTTCCATTTAACATGGTCCCGTCTAGAAATACTTTGCTTTTGACCTCTGACTCTGAAGTTAGAGGTCTTTGATGTGAATTCAGCTCAGCGGCCTGAGAGCATTCCTTCGGCTATTAAAGGGACCCAGGTGTTGAAACCCAGGTGCGGCCTCTGTACTGAGAGTACTCACTTCAGCTGCTGCCTTCCCCTTTTGAGATCCGCATGCTTCCCTTTCGGAAGACAATTTGGGATGCTGTGGCTTCATTGACAGAAAACCACACGATGAAGGGGAAGTGTGTGGTCATTGCATGAAATAAGTCTTGTTTTCACAGAAATTGCACAATTGAGACACTTTTTAGCCTTGTGCAAGGTTTTTTCTTTCTTTCCGTGTGCTGACCTCAACTCTATCATTTACGGTCAGGCTGTTCTGTTCTTAGCTCAAGCTGTGCTTTAATCACAGGGACACATCTGGGGGGTTAAGCTCATAGCATACATTAGGTTACATCAAAGAGAAAGCACAGGATGATGTTTATGAAGTTGCTA